>NC_090209.1:5465596-6126533 GCF_033026475.1 Channa argus
CATTTTAAAAACATCTCCTGACCTTTCCGCTGCAGCGATAATTGCTAATGCCAGACAAGGAGAGAATGTAAGTCTCTTATGAGCCACAGCATCGAGACCGGTGATGTCGGCAACGAGGAAGGACAGAGACAGCGAAAATCTACCGGCAGACTTCAACAAGCCATAAGTGCAGTACAGTACCTCAGACCTTAATGAAAATAAACTCTGCGTCATATCCTTCTGAAGAGACACAATACTCAGAGGGATCCAGGTTTCATTTTCTTTACCTTACTGTCAGTGTCAAGGGGCTCAAAGTTGATGGCAGTGTGACAAACAAATCCCTCTGTCCTATTTCATTCCTATTTTGCTCCTGCCCAATGCAGCAATGCTGTGGCAGTGACAGATCAGAGATGAAATTAGTGGAACATAAAGATGACTCGAGGAGAAAAAAAAAATCCACTTGAACAGAATAAACAGCTTCACTCCAGGAGCACAGTCAGGAAACTTCTTCCATCAGTGAGCATGTCAAGAGGAATTTATCACTGGGAATAAAAATAAAGCTCCCTTCATATCAAGTTGTTAAGTCTCAGTCTTTCTGTAGCCGTTATTCTTACTGATAAGATACTGTATCGAGTTCATATTCTATCTAAATAAGTGAGAGTCTTTTAAGAGCAAGAACCCTTTAAAATAAACATGTTTTTGATGTGATGGAAGCTCTTCAAGTTACAGATACAGTCTGATATGTATTTATAAGCAGCGTGTTAAAGCTTTATAACAGAGAATAGCGGCTTGATATTTAAATGTCCCAGTGAACAGAATTCAGCAGCTGTGGTCAGTGAATCTAAAGATAAATAGTACCAGGTGTACATTTACCAAACAGTACTGTGTACTTGCTAAAAGTATAATGGCGTCTCCCATCGCATGATTCCACACATGACATGACAAAGAAGGGGCCATTCATCTCATCACCTGGGTCCATTGTTGATCACACTAATCACAAGCGGAGTAGACGTTGGATAGATGGAAATAGATGTGTTTATCAGGCCTGGAAAAGAAATCGGGCAGGTGTTTGGTTTCTGTGCCATGGTCGGCGCCAGTGTTCACTCAGTGCCCATTCCTATTATAGCCTGCAGCCAAAGAGACAGCTTGCGAGTTGCTGGCCCCTGATCCCAGCACATTAGTTTAATGCCTAGATCTGTGGAACTGTTCCTGACTCCCTCTCCAGCCTGGCACAGCAGTCTGCCAGATGGACAGACAGACATGCACACACACACACACACACACATGCACCGACACACACACACACACACACACGCACGTACAAAGCCTGGTCTGGTCATACTGCAGCACAGAAATGCAAAGTAGCATCTTTAAAAAGCTGCTTGCTTCCACTTTCTGTTGCTTCTCACTGGCATCAACCGCGAACAGCTGCGTCATGCGGCAGAGACAAAAGCATTCCAACATGTTGCAAAATTGCATTTCTACAACGGGCAAAGAATGTCTTTGTGTGCTTACACTGTCCACTGTCTCTCTCTCTTTTTTTTTTTTTTCAATACGTGTGTAGATGAGCACTAGAAAGATTCATTCTTTGGCTCCTGCAATAAATGCAGCATGTGGTCATGATCAGGAGAGTAAACAAGATCTATGCAAGAAGATGAATGAGTAAATACACAGAAGGTTGTGAGATGATCAATTGTGCCTTAATAATCAGCTCGTCCATCCTCCTAGAAAACCATCAGAAGGAGACCAAGAGGGCGACTGCCAACCCATCTGCCCATGTGTCAGCACCTACTGTATGTGTCAGTGCTAAGGAGACACAATCTGTTTCAGAGACCCTACCAGAGGAAGAGAGCAAATACACATCTGCATTTCTATAATATATCCAAACCTCCAACCTAATGAGTATTAGGTGCTCTGGGTGAGGATCTGGATTTGATTTGGAGCCAGGATTAAAGCACATCATCCGCTCAGATGTTTTCGTCTGCCTGTTTCTTAGTTTCACTCGGACTCCAAGACAAGTTGACAGCTGCAGAAGCCCCTGGAGTGAAGATCTAGGAGCAAACATATGGGCTGTCAGTAAAATGGGAGAGACACACTCTTGTCAGAGTTTTTCATTTTTTCCAACAGTTGTTGAAGTTGGGGATTTTTATTTTTTATTTTTTCTGAAGGTTGGCTGAAGGGGCTGACTTTGACAAGAGGATGCACATGGTTAAAAAAAAGCGAGATTGTCAAGGTGCACGAGTATTTTACTTATTATTTCAATTGAAATGGCTTGAGAAACTTTGCACACTTACGAGTTTGCTTTCAAAGCAAAAAAACAACAACGCGCATTTTGAAATGTATTATGGTTTTAACATGGAAGCTATTTGGTTAAGAGTTTAAATTAAATATAATGCAGTTATGATTAGTATTAATCAAAAAATGAAACAAGCAACATATGATCACACTCAAATAATTACTAAACACTAGTTTCCTGAAGATTTTTACTGTATTAATTTTGTGCAGACAGAGAAAACTGTTTAAATTGTTTATTTAATTATCTAAGGTTTTTAAAAAAACAAGACTTGTTATCTGTTTCCTCATTTAATTAATTAGAAAAATAAGGATAAAAAAAACAAAACAGGGATTTTTGCAATGCGCGCACACGCACACACACACACACGTCACCAAAGCCTTGTCAACACTGACCTCCATCACAGCCCCTCTTTAACGATGTGTCTGATGTGGCAGGAACATCATGTTTGAACGGCCTATGAATTAAACGCTGCAAACGTTTGCGCAGTTTAACCTTGTGTAGGTGAGGGCAGGTTGAAGAATACAGAAATAGAACCTTGAGTGTGAGCATGTGTGTTAGTTAGTGTGTAGAACACAATAGTGTCTTCTCAAACTACACAATTTTTAAAGACGATGGAATAGTTTAAAAAGGGTGCAGTGCTGAGATTTACACAGGTTGGAGGCACATGCAAATTTAAAGGAAAGCAGTGCGAAACAATGCGAGTGGTAGAATATCATTATACTGTGTTTTGCAACTAATAAATAGGTTTTAAAAGTAAATCAAAGCGGAAGATGCTGCTGTATCATACTTTGCAATGGTGTGTTGATGACAAAAACAAAATACACGATTGAAATCTGTTCCAATAGTGTAAAACAGAAAGTTTTAAAGTCAAAGCTCCAGGTGGCCATCAACAAATTCGAAGTTATAAATAATAAATACGGGCTGCAGTGATATACCTCCCTCAACTGCTCATAGATTTCTAAACAATCTCAATTTTTATACATCATTCAGAGCAGCTACTTTAGTCAAATTGTGTTTCATATTTTTATACCATCTAGAAGTGTGTCCTTCCGTGACCCATCAGTGCATCCTTATGGTTAGAAGAGAGTTGACACGGCCACCAGGCTTTCAGTTTAGTTTGAAAAGTTGCCTTTAGGGTCCAGACAAGGACAACTGGCTTCACGCACCACCTGCCAATAACAAGGACCCACAGCCCCACTCTGATTTAGCCTGTTCCAGCACTGGAGGGATTGCTGTTAGTAATGGCCATATCTTTTCCACATGGTGTCCAGCTCTCAGGAATCCTCCCTGTGGCTCCCAGTGCAGCACAGTCCTCATACAGCTGCAGGAAATGACACACACATGCTGTGCGGGGCACAGCAGCTCTCCAGAATTACCAAAGCACCTTTCGCATACTCTGAATAGAACCACATCTTTCACATCCACTGAAAAAGTCTGATTGACATTGACATTCACAAACTAGAACTGAGCAATAGAATCCAAAATATGAGCCACGTCCTGTAACTTCACACCGTTTGTGCCTGATTACACACATTTAGACGTGAGTGCAAAGAGGAACCAAACCATGCAACATGTCTGAACAGAACATTTCTGCATCAGAACAAATGACTGGCTGTGTATTAGTATTATCATTTCATGGTGCTCAGGCGATTTAAACACAGTCACTTCTCTTCCCCAACTGTTATGGCATGCATGATAAAGAGGTGGCGAAATCATTTGTCAGACTCTGATGGAAGTTGTTTAGTACCCGGGGGGATGGGTTTTTCGCTTGCGCGGGCTGGGATGAGGCGAAAGCTGTGTTTATTCACTTGACTCAAAAGGCCCCAACGTTTAATACTTAGAACAAAATTATTATCAAAGCATTCTGTGGACACGGGCTTTCCCTCACATGAGAGCTAATCAGTTTTAATGGGTATGTGCTCTGTAATCATAGTGCCAACTTGGTCCCAAGACTCGGGGCCTATTACACTCTGTAAAAAATTAATGACTCTCTAGTAAAAACCATTTAGAGCAACTCCCAGAAGATATGAAAGCCCAAACATCGTCCCCCCTGCTTTGCACACTTAAGAAAGCTGAGCTGGCTAAATGTGCATCCTTCCTTTGTAACACTGACCCTGGTTTGGCGTCACTGTTCTCATGAAAAGGGGGCATTAATAACGTCGAAGTCATACCACTGTAAGTGGACTTTAAAGATCACAAACCCTAAAGAAGTTTGGAAAATCCCAATTATTTAAAACGCCTTTTGATGCCAAGCTGCAAAATGACGGCGGGCTTTTAATCGTGATGTCATAAAGTACTAAATTGCATAATTGTGAAATAAACAGGCTTCCACATTGTCTTTGTTGATCTATTCAGTTTACGTATGCTCCAGCCAGCTGTGCCAGGCTCTGTGTGGGCAGCTGAGTGAATCTGGACCACTGTTCTAGGGCTCATGCCGGACATTTAGCTTGGGCTGCAGCCCAGACATCGTGTAAAGACCCTCCTTACCCTTAAATACACAAAAGGAAATGTGTATGATCTTTCCACTGGTGCTCATTATATGTGGATGTGGCACAGCGGCCAACCCATTAGCACATTTAGTACTGGCTTCGTGGAACTCACCCATTTTATGAAAAACACGCCGTACAAATAGTAGACGTAAGAATGGCAATTACTCCGTAGCTTAAAGATGGAACGATATGAAGTCTAAGAAAATATATAATTCTAAATCAGCACTGACTGAGTTGAACATAAAAGGAAATAAGTAGATGATGCTATTGTAGACTGATGGCTCAGATACTACACATCAGATCATAAAACACTTCCCATCTCCTTTTATCATTTCCAACACTAGAGAGAAGACAGTTAATGTTCAGACAAGTGTATCCGCACTATAATGTGCCATAAACATATCAAAGGGGCACAGTCTTCAATATGGCCTGGGTAATAGCCCATAACACACAGGCTAAAGTAAAGGAAGACTCAGTAATGGGGCTTTTATGTGAGAAACAGCATGCTCCTGCTATGTCTGGCATGATGCTTGGGTAACTTGAAGAACATCTTTTAACACGGTGGAATTATGAGTGCGTGACTGCAGAGAATTATCATAGATTCTCTGTACCTTCATTCAAATTAGGACCTGTGAGGGCCTTTAAACCATGTTGTAATTACAATTTTTACAGCTAATTGAAAATGTTATTAAGCTAATAACGTTGACTTTGTCTTGTGTGGGTTGAACCCGGTGCTGCTGAAATACATACCTCTCTCTCTCTGTCTCTCTCTCTCATTCTCTCCCTCTCACATTCTTTCCCAGAAGCTGTTTGCTTATTGTAATTGAAGATGGGAGATTTTTTCCCTATAGGGTTACTTGAGTCCACTAATCCATATTGACATGGTGTCTCGAGGAGATGGGCTGAATGTTAACCTGCAGTGCTGCCGCGTCCCTCATTACAGAGTGGCAGGGACCGACAGACGCACGTCCTGCCTCTTCCTGCCAAAGACAATCATCAGACAGCTCGTCTTTGCTTTCTATCACTGTCTAACTCTGCAGGAACTCATTTATTCATGTGCTAAAAACACAATGTGTGCATACATGCATCCCTCACTGCAGCGCCTCAAGTCACGGTATGACACATTTGCAGGTGATGAGTGAGTTTATAGTGGGCTTCACTTGCTTGTATATTAGGCTGTTAGTTTTATTGTTATTTTATTACATGACAAACAGTTTTCATTGTAATTCAGTTAGTGGAATTTTGCACTGGTAATTATATGACGCATGCAACAGACTTAATTTTTCTGGCTGTCTTTGTTATTCAGCACAATTTTGCCTCATAACCCTGAACAATCGTTGTCCTCAGTCGAATATTCTGCCAATATGGCTCTAATGTCATCAGAGTTTTTTATGGCAATAATTGCGCATTAAGTCTGGCTATTAGACAATTCGAAGTGGTTTCACAAACAACATAATGCAGAGTGCGCTCAGAAAACGCGGGTGCTACGCTGAAAGCAGCAGGTTATGAAAACAGATCAGACAAAACTATGATTATGTGGTCAGAAATGATCATTGCAGTTTTCTAAAGCTCCATTTGACACCAATTCTTTTTCAATTAGTGACATAAGGACCTTGCCGGCGTTGCTTTCGTGTGCAATGTAGCAGATATTTCATTGGGCTTTGCCTTAATATAAGAAATATTATAAACACGTGGCTGCATGTTATATTTGCATAGATGTCTTAGAGTTGTTCAAAACATCCAAAATAAACAAGCAGCGCATGCATGTTTGTGTGAGCCACATTCTCCTTATTATGGAGTACTCAAACTGATGCTAAAACTTTTGGGCCATGTCAATTTAATTGGCAAATCTGTGGTTTATTTGAGTTGCATGACAGGACTGCATCCAGGAGCCTTGAAGTGACAAGAATCAAGAAAAACAGCAACCACTGTGACTAACATTCGCTAATTTTAGTAACATAGAGCCATTGGATATCTTTGCCTTTGTTAAAATGATTATTCTCTTAGTTCTGCTCCCTCTGAAGACAGCAACACGAGTTTCTTGTGAGCAGTGACACGTTAATTGTTTGCTTCACTATGCTTTTCTTTCAGATACTGGGATAATGATTTGTTCCCAAACAATTGCCAACAATACAAGTAAGTGCTTGAAAAATGGCTTTCACAAAAACCACTGCTATCTCTAATTTCAGGCTTTCGCAGGTTTTGGTTTCCAAGTAGAAACCAGTTGATTGATACAAACCTTTGCTTCCAAATCTAGTGCACAGACTACTTAACCTCTCTGCGTTCTCACCTTGTTTCTCCCTTTTCAACAGCCTCGCTTACGGAGTGGAAGGAGCCAGTTCCCCTCAGTCTGTTAAGGCTAGATTTGCATTAATGAGGCCTGCAGTGTTAAGCCTGAGAGGTGGCTTTTAGTCGAATCACCAGCTGCTGCAAAAAAATAAGCCACAAACTTTTACTGACACAAGCATTTAAGCAGACTGAACACTCAGGAGGATCTGAGGTAAAGGACTTTTGAAGGAGACAGTGTCTTGACGGCAGCCTTGTACCTCTTGAATCTTTCTTGGCTTTCAGTGAAGACAAGAGCACAAGTGATCGTTGTTTCTATTTCTGTAGAGGACACGTTATGTAATGCTGAATGTTATTTTTAACAGCATTAAAAAAAAAAGGTTGAAAGTTCATATGTGGGCTGTAAATAGGTCTAAAACTGTTTATTCTGGTTACACATGTGGGCCACAAAAATTAAATACATAAATGAATGCACACAGTGCTGAGGTGCCCCAACCTCATAAACTTGAGAAGTGACACAATTTATGGATCATGGATCCTATAGCAGACACATGGACACAGACATGATAACTGGCCATTATTACACCATAGACATGAGCTTGACTCAGATTAGATTCAGGCAACACAAACACCACAAACACTTTGGTTAAGGTTGTGAATGACTGAGGTTTTGATTATAGGTTGTGTGTGTGTGTGTGTGTGTGTGTGTGTGTGTGTGTGTGTGTGTGTGTGTGTGTGTGTGTGTGTGTGTGTGTGAAATCAGCATCATTTTCTTCTTTTAAAAGCCAGACCACATAACATCACCCTAAGTCTCTAGTCTCTAAACATTAATCACAAAAACCTGATGTTTATCTGTAAAATGAGATATGTTTTCTTTTCAATCGTTGTCATTTAACATTTTAATATGTTAAGTGTACATCTGCAGTTGCCATTTACATTTGTCAACAACACATTCTCATGATGTTAATAGAAAATACAATCTAACTGCAATTATGTTTTTCCCCCCAAAACTGTTGCAGTTTAATATGATGTGGTTGCATTATCATTAACTAACAACATTCCCATAAGCCCCAGCAGCACTTGCTGCTTTCTAGCACATAGCATTTTAGAATGTTGATCATCAGTAATGGGATGATCATCATTGTGAGTATTATTCTGCCTGTTACGTTGGCTGCAGACTTCTCGATCTGTTTGCTGACCCTTCTCAAAATCCATCTTTATGAATTTGTTGTGAACATGACAAATGCATAACGTAATTTGCAGATCAAATATTTTCAGCGAGCATCAAAGAACAGTTGATCATCCATACTGCTCTGATCAATGCAATGCTCTTGTAAACTCCATTTGCCGACGACATGGTTCAATGTTGCAAGATATCTAAAAGAAAAATAGTTATTGTTGAATTTTACTGACTACTGTATGTAGCAGAACAAATAAGCCATCATTTAAAGAAATCTGCACTCTCTCTTAAAATCAGCCCCCAGATCCAGACACCATGGTGAGACCTTGCAGGACAGCAGATGTTAACAGACTGTTTGTGTTAGTTGTCTTTAATTTATACACACTGTTCCCATCCCTAGTGCGCTATACTGGCCACGGGGAGCTCAGGCTTAATGATGAAGGCCTAGATAGCTCTCAGCAGCAGCTCTCACCTCAAACAAAAATTAATGCTGTCCCCAGTGCTTCAAATGCACAGTGTGAGTGAGCCTTGTGAAAATGCTTTATGGCTGCTATCAAGCTGTTCCACACTGAAGGAAAAAAAAAAACCTAATTGATTTGGAACAAATCTAAATTCCTTTTAGATCCTGAGTTTGTATGAAATCCTTTTCTCTTTGAGGGCTATCAGCTATGTACAGATCGGCCACAACACTATTACCTGGTGGTTTTAATGTTGTGGTGGGCAGGGTCAGCACTGACACTCTGACTGCTCTGTGGCAACACACACACAGCAACACACACAGCGAGCTCTGATGCACTGTGTGTTCTAGCACCTGTCGATCCGGATCCCCGTCCACCACGGCATTAAACCACCAGGTGGTATTAATGTTGTGGGTTATCGGTGTGTGCAGGGCATCATTTTTCCTCACCACATGCATTTCCCTTCAGAGCCTTCCAGTGATCAATCCGCAATCATGGTATTATTATGGAGCTATTTCCAACAATGAAAGTGAGATTGAAGCTCCAGTGACTTGTTGAATGAAACCCTAATGGATAGCTGTGGGAAACTGCCACAGCGACTGATTAATTAGACCTTCACCATGAGCTGTAAAGCCTCTCCTTTCCATCTCATTAGAACAAAAGCCCCCACATCTTGGCTACAATACTTATTATCCTTTCAGAGTAGTGAAAACTGATATTCTCTGCATGCACAATTGCCCGATGATAAAATTCGAGTGCACTGTTGCTGCCGTGGATAGCGTTGACATTTTGTTTTACTTCCCGCAGCACATCCCACAACTGTGTTTCCTGTTAGTCCCCTCTCTGATTAATGGTGATCTGATATAATACCAGTGTGCACGGGACTGGAGCCTGACCAGGTGTGACAGATCAGCGGGTCTCAACAGCAGGAGTGGATAATGAATGACTTATATACACTAGTATCTAAAACAAGTGTCCCATGCAGTATCTACTGTATCTATATTAAAAAAAAGCATAATATTACGGTGGAGGTAATAAGGTTCTGCAGCTGTGTTTTATCATAATTGTCTTTTATGTGAATTGAGTGAGTGCAACACTCCTAAGCGTGACTACAATACAAATTGGAGCATTATTAAAGCTTGTGCATCGCATAAAGAAATGCCCACTTAGTCAGTAATTTAGTATTGAATCCCGGAACAGAGAAACTGATCAGGGTCAAAACCCTGTCTTGCTATAGTACGTGCATATTCCCAGTGAAATTCACATTTTCCCTGAGTGCCAAGACAAAGCATTATTTTGTTGGTGGCTCACTCTTCTCCTTGACACGCTCATGCATAAATTGTACAATAAATATAACCTATGTAATCACTTCTCTCTCTTCATTCTAATAAGGATCAAAAACACATCACTTTTCTCGATTCTGTGTCAAAGAGCATTTAATGGGAAGCAGTCAGTCAGAACGTGGCAGTAAAATAGTACGCTAGTGTGCTGGCAGGATGCCAGACTGGACCCGAAAACATCTGCTCGCATTAATAATGAATCAATTAGAAGTCACACGTGTGCCAGGCCTGCAGGGGCAAAAGAGGAGATGTGGTGAGCGGAGGAAAGAGGGGGGGTTTAGGCTCCCCACAGGGGCATGGCCTTCAGCCGCTGACATTGCTCCTGCTTCCCTCGAAGATGACTCACATACATGCACACAACCTCATTCTGGTAGTTGTACTGTCACACAGTTTGGTGATAACTAAAGGAAGAGCTAAAAAGTCACTAAGTCTGGTTTAAAAGTTCAGACAAACTTGTCTACATCAGTCTACTACATCAGCCATGAGACATGGAACGCTTACTGTGTACCTGCTCCGTGTAATTCATCATACAACTAGTGTGTGAGGACGCTGTCGGCAAGAGGAGGCGAGGCCAAATTCTTTATGTTTAACACGGTTACCATTGAGTCTTAATGGGGTCCAGCATGTTTCATACCCCCCCCCCAGAGAATGCTCGCTTGCAGGGCAAACAAACTGTACATCCCTGTAATCTGAGGAGCAGTGGCTGCAAGGAATTTTCTTCTTTGAGTCAAACATGGGAAATAAATCTAGTCGATAACTTAGAATAATGACACTAAAAAAGAGCTTTTATACATGCTGTCAGATCAGGTCACATTCTTCACAAACAGTGCAAATGAATCTTTTTTTTGCACACTGTTTATTTTTAAGTTGGTAGTGAGACAAAATTTTTTTTTTTAGTCATTATTTGAGTTGACTGGGGAGTTGTTTGTCCGCTCGTGGCAGATGTGGTTGCGGGGCAGCTGTTGCAAACAGTCAGAAGTGTTGAATATACTCCCATGGGAATAAGCTTTCAGAAACACGATGGCAAGATGTTGATTTTCACGCTCTCAGATTTACATTGACACAGGCTGTATGCCATGTGAAATTCTAAAACAAAGGTGCCAATTATGGTGAAAACATTTCATAATATCTGGGCAATCTTATAAGTGAGTCAGATGAGTGGGCAGAGAAATGTAGTGTCATCTACACATTAAGAAACAACAAGCGAGTTTGGACCACCTCCCTCATGGCTCCCTTCAGATTCAATTTAGGATTTTGCTTCTTTTAAAAGTGCAGCTCCTTCACAGTCGTCAGGGGTAGTTATTTAGAAAAGTGGACAGTCGATGTTTTAAGGGCTGAAACTTATCTGCAGACAGGAGACCACAGTGTTTTAATTGCCGGAGCTCAATTTGTTTATCATAAACTTGTGTTAGAAGCAGTGGGAGTAAAAAAACAGCCATTATATAAAGTGTATTAACATAAAAACCTGGATTTAAATATTCATTTTTGCATCAACAAATAACCATGTGGGAGCAAGTTTATCTGGAAACATTTTTCTTCGATATTAAAATGACACCATTTAATTTAATGGCATTTAGCAGTCGTAATCTCTAACATAATAAAAAGGGGGATTTAAATGTAAATATGCAAACATTTCAGAAAGGAATCTACCACGGACAGGGTCTGGTTCTCTAATGCACCTCTACCTCTGCAGAACAGAACAGAAATCAAATTGAATAAGATTCAGGTTATTCAGAGGGATTTCACCTCGCCTGAGTTTTGGATCGCTCAGCGCTTTTTCACAAAAGAACTGTCCTTTAACATTAAAATGAGTGACCCTCCTCTGTCACACAAAGTTCCGCACAGACCTATATTTTTGTTGACGCGGTTAGCGGCGCTTTGGGCAAAATGACAACTCGCTTTTTGACCAGAGCTTGTGGCTTTTTTCCCCCCATTTTTGTTGAGACACAAGAGAAAAAAAATTACTTCCATTTCAGTGCCCATTTGTTGCCCTTCCAGTGATGTGTGACCCTGTTTTATTTCGTTTCATTTGTTCACTTTCATCACTGTTATTCACTTTGATTTACTGGAATAGCCATGCAGGAAAGTTAGACATATATTGGAAATGGCACTGAGAAACCACTGTCATTGTCTCTGAAAGTACTTACATACTTACTTTCTTAAACTGTCAGACATGAAGATTCAGGCAGAATTTTAAGCAGCAACAGAATATAAGTGGATTACTGCTTTATCGTTTGCTCAGAAACAAAGTAATCAAAGCGAGTGAGCCTTACAACACAGTGCAACGTATTTACGGTTTGCAAATAAACTCTCGATCTCCTATGATAAATAAATATGTCATTTGATTGAACATTCTCCTCTTATTCCACTTGTCTTCCATCTGAAAGTGGAAGTATCACTGCCAACTAATCAGACTATGTGACATTGTGATTAACAGCTTAGGTAATTGGAGGGCAGAGGGCAGGAGAGCTCTCATGGTCCACTGATCCGGCAGCTAACAAGCACAGGGAATAATTAGTCATTTAAGTCACCTTATAGGTTCTGTCTGTGCCCTTCACACTAGGATCCCTCTGGAAATAAGGTGGAATTGTGGCTCGTGTTCTCTGACTTCACATCAAGCAATTACTGACCGGCTCATCATGAAAGGAAAGGAGATTAGCCATGGAGGTAAAGTGAGCCAGAAGAGAAGGGCAAATAGGAACTGACTGACTGAGTATCAGTGTCGCTTTAATTTTTGCTTTTTGAGAAGATGTGCAGCTCTCATTGTAGTCTGACTTTTCATCCCCCAAATTAATCCTCAGAGAGCTGTCATTTAATAATTACAAATCTCAATGATAATTATGATAGCCGCACTAATCCAGTTAGGGTGAAGATTGGATGGCTGCGGCAAAAATGTGGAAATATTTTACAAAGCCGGTTTATAATACAAACTCGTTCTTTAAATTGTCAAAGCAGGATGGTTTGAAGTCTGAAGAAGAGTAGTGAGTGCTGGCCTGTATGGCTTGTTACCCACAAAAAAACTAACAAACAAAAAAACAAAAAAACAATATGGACACAATTAAGGTGAATTCATATATTTGCAACATGTATCTTACAGTTTATGGTTTTATTTTGGAGATACACGTGTATGAATGGTAACTTCTCTCTGCATGTAAATTTTCCTTTCTTCTTACTGAAAAAACATTTTCAAAAAGTTTTCAAGCCAATCCAATCATATGCTCCTCAAAGTAGAACTGTAAAAAGCAAGTTAAAAATCAGTCAAGTCCCCCTTTAAGATATGAGTTGTTGTTTTTTACCTGTGTATTTAGTGAAGGATGATCATCTATGTTCATCTATCATCATATGACCAAACGAGCAACATTTTAATTGTTTCAATATGTAAAAGAGAAGTTTGTGTTTACAGGACATAATAATTAACAAATACTGACGCCTCAGTGTTTTTATGATGTTATTATTGTATTTTTGCACAAACTAAAAGCCTCCTATCCATTATCACCAAAAAGTGGGCGGCACATTTTTTCCTGATGCATTGTGGACGGTGCACTTTTTCTATGTGTGGGTGAAAAAGCTTGTATGACCAAAAAAAAACAGCACATACAGATGGACGAGCCGTAGATGTAAAAGTAAAAGAACCACCACAACGACGAGTTGGTGAGAGAAATGGGTTTCAGAAATGCTGGCCAGAAACGCCTGCTTATTTGTGACAGCTTTAAGAAGAAATCAGACTCTGTAATTTAGAGGGTGTTCTTGCTGGTCTGATAGGGGCCTGATGATGGGAGTAATTCATGTGAAAGAAAATGTAGAAGGGTAGAATCTGCCTCACTCAGGTTATAAAGACTGTAAAATCTGATACATTCGTTTTGAACTTATGCACAGAAAAAAAGATTCTTTATCTTATAAAACATAGCAACAACAGAAAAATGTGAAAACAAATGACCTCTGCTTTGAAAAAGCATTTCACGAGACAAGTAAAAATCAGTCCACTTTTGCTCCAATCCATTCTAAGCTAAACAATACTTATTGTTTGTAGAGACGATCATACTCATGGTCTGATGCTCCAACAAGTACTTCACTCCGGAGATCGTTGCATGACGAACATTGAACATTTATTGTATTTGCTTCTCAACCTAGCAAGGACCAATTGTACATGCAATTATTAGTACAGTAATCTCACAAACATGTTCACGAACAGTTTCATCAAACGAGCCTCTCAACGTGTGGCTGAACCCACAGGACCACTACATTGTAGTCAGTTCCTTTGCTCCAGTTTCCGTGTCCCGCCTGCTCCCTTCAGTAGCTGAGCCAAACTGCGTCTCTTGTAACAAAACCTTTGCTATGCGTTGTTTCCTCGACTACTGGACCACAAATGTAAAAGGTAAACTACCAAAGCCAACCATCGAAGGCAACATCAAAACCATATGATGTCACTAATGACACAATCAGTGCGCCTAAACGTAACACAAGGAACAAGGAAATGTAACACCAGGAAAGCCTGGTTGGCTCATACGTTGCTGATTAAACTTAGCCAAATGTTCAGGAGAAAAAAATCCCCCTTAAAGTAAAAGCTTTGTCCTATTTATTCAAAGAAAGAAAACAGGCTATTCCCAGTGGACAGAGTGTCATCATTGGCGGATTGGCCTTGTCACTGATGCAGAGGGACACATGACCCCTCACGCCCCCATCTCTGACCACGCTGATCCAACTGTGCCAGATGGGAGTGACTTCCCCCCCCCCCCCCCCCCACCCCCCCCACCCTTCTCTCCAGGCTCTGTCACCCACAGCTGCAGGGACAAAACAGCAGGGTGAGTAGAGGCAGGCTGGTCAACCCACAGGATATTCAGACAGGAGGGAGACATGCCACCAGAGAGTGGAGTAAGACAGTGACCCATACTGTTTCTATGCATCATCCTGCTTCCCATCTCCATGTTCCAGAAATGATTTGAATGTTTAGGTGCTGGTCTTCCTCAGGCTGTCCGCGGGCCGCCTGGGCGGTTTTCTACCACTCGGCGATGCTGTGGAAGACACGCTCACGCTCTTGAAGACATTTTTGTTCTATTCCTCTGTCTCTTTTGCTCTTGGTTTTTCTTAAAGCCTCACAACAGCGTATGTACAGCACCAGGCAGTGGAAAAGGTCGAACCCCTACTGGCACTCAAGCACCATGAAAAGGCAGCAGGAGCAATTTCAGCTCTGAGCGTAATAATGTTTTTTCTCCTCCAAGTCATTTTTCACAGACTCCCTCCATTCTGATAAATATTAACAAATGAATCAGAGTTAATGCTTTAAATTAAGTGTCTGTGACCATTCATCATTAATACGTTCTATGGTGTTTCTCTCCCAAGCTCATTACAGTATTGTTCATAATTTATTACTGTTGACTCGCTAATGGCTTCTTAAAGGACTATTACAGAAAGCTCTCACTATTTTCTTTCTGTAATAGCCACACGTCAATCTACTTAAAAGGCCTAATATGAAAAATCCTTGTTGTCCACTCAGGATTCCTTGGAAATACCAGTAAAATCCCAAAAATAGCGGAACTGAATATTCGGCCTACGCACACCGGGGGTGGGTCTAAAATGTTTTAACGGGGAACCAGTAGTTGGGGCAGTTTTAAAGAGTAAGTGAAAAGCTGTTACAGTCAAATTTCAACCCCTTTTTAACACATACACGTGAATCATTAATCCTGTAACACAGTCAGAGCCAGTTACAAGACCAAAGTATGTATTTTTTTTTTCCCTTCCAAATTATACATGCATGGTATGACTCCAGCATATTGCCAGGAATCAAAAACCAAATGAATGTGCGACCAAGAAGTCACCCAAGGCAGAATATGAATGAAAAAAATAAAAATAAATTAAGCCTGTAAGTGTGGTCCAGTTCACCATTCACTATAAAGAAATGCTGAAGCACATATCCAGTCTGTCCTGCTTCGGCGACCTCTGTCAACCTAAGAGGAAAAGTAGATCAAACAAAGAAGTGAAGGTGAACGTCTGTCCTTGCCTTTCCTGTCACTGAAAGAGGATGCCTTAGATAATAAAAGGGGATAAATGGCTTAGTGGAGCCGACCTGAAACTGAACAATTGACTATTGAGTTTGTTTGGAGAGAGCTTTTTTCATGATACAGCACTGTGAGCAGACGCACGCTCCATTTGGGGATTAGATATTATCTGGGTTGTATTACTCAGCCTTGTGGTATCTTTTCAAACAACCCCAAATCTTTATTTGCATATATCTTTGGAGCTGGATGAAAACCACTTTGAGCTAAATGGTAATGTCAGCATGCTCACATGGACTGAGCTAAAGTGCTGATGGTTCACTAAAATGTGTCAATTTCTCTATCTCGGTTAACTTAGCATGTTAAACTGGCCTGGGGATCAGGTTTATCTAACTATCCATCCTCTTATGGGCTACAGGGGTGCTGGAAACCACGCCAGCTGTCATTAGGTGAATGGGGTGGTGAGCGCCATGAAGGTTTTTCTAGTCGTTGCAAAGATGTTTCTGTCAGTCAAAACCTTCAGCGTGTCTTTAGAAATTTTCAGACTTCCGATTTCCAACCGGCACCAATATGTGCATTTATCCAGTCTTCATTTACCGTAAGACATTGCAACATTAGCGAGACACGCCGGGGTTTGATAAGTGTCTCGCATTCTATTATTCAGATATTGAACTCAGTGTTCAATAAATAATTTTCATGGATCTCAACAGTCATCGCCAACGGGCAGGAAAAATGTATAGACCCCAGGAAAAAAAACTGCAGTAGTCAGCATGGCTAATATAAATCCCATAACATATTACATTAAAGTACACAATGAAGCAGGAGAAAGTATAAATTACAGGAAGCCAACTTCATTTTCATTTTTCACAAAGCTTTTTAGGAACTGTTACTGTCAAGCCAAAAACCCTCGTTGGGCCCTCATGCATCAGAAGCCTGGCATGTCAATACATTATCTGGTTAGGCCCCTGTCTGTTGTTATTTATAATTAAGTAATTTTGCACCTTTTCCATGAGGTAGACTAACTGAGAGGTGAACAATGATATGAATGGAGGCTGCAATGTTACTGGGGTGCACACACAGACACTGCAGTGCTCGGAGTCTGACAACATAACGGATGAGCAGCAAGCTTGTGCACACAGACTAGTTTGTCATGAGTGACATCTTCATTTTGCCATCAGTTCCTTAAAGAATAACGGTGATGTCTCTAACTAAAACATTTGAAGCGCTGCTCAAGCATGCCGGCTCCGAGCAGATACCACTGCTTCAGGCCTGAATTTTTAACATGTCTCCACAAAAGAGTTTCTCAGGGAGGGGCAGAGACACAGGTCTGTCTTTGTTTAGAGACTTCCCATCCACGTAATGACTTTACATTATTATTTTCATCTTTCTCACAGCCAGGGAAGGGGCCGTGATTGAATCCAAATCAATCTGTCAGATGGCTACGCTAGAAAAAGCCAATTGCATTTTAGCAACACACAGAGGAGCGCTGCATTCACTCACCAGGCAAATGAGAGCCTTGAGGAGATTATAAATTGGAGAGAGCAATTGGGTCTACAGCAAGATTTCCATTCAATTCCTGTTTAATTAGATCTAGCCTCTAATTGACTTTCTAATTTTTCAATTAGCAATCACCATTAGATTATTTTTCTCTCGGAGACCACATCACATTCAGACTTGCTAATCTGCTTAAATGAGAGAGGAGACAGCAGCGTCTGTAAAGAGTGAACGAGGGAAAACATTTGAGAGTCCTAGAAATGTTTCAGCGCGTGATTTTTGGGCTAATCACCCATCACTGTGACAGGACGACATGATTTATTACGTGTACTTCACGGAGAGCGATGGCCCATGCAGCACTAGCCAACCCTACATCAGTCATGGACTCTCCTCCACTGCTTGAATGCTCATTGTGGTGTAAACACTGGCTCTCAATTAGCATCTTAAAAGTCATTAACACTTGTTAATTAACTCATGATGATGGGAAAAAAAAAAGATTTCAATCGGCATCAGTTTTACAAACAAGACTATAAATAGAAGCGATTCTATAGCATCTGTTGGAAACACATTTAAATGTGCAGTTCATAGAAGAACTTGCCGCATGTTGATGAATGGAGCTGCTGCTGAGTTCTAGTAAGACCTCAGATGTACAAAAGTCTTCACACGGGGCAAAGAGCATCCTCTGGTTTGACCAGCTGGAGCAGGGCACCTCCTATGGGACCGGAGGCCAATTACACTACATAATAATTCATAGCAAGCTAGTAATGAATTCCCCATCGTCATCGTTCCAATTAGACAGAATGGAAAAAAAGTGAGTGGGGAGGCCAGGAGAAACAGAGAAAATGGGAGGGGAGAAAGAGCACAAAGATATTTAGGATGATTGTGGAGAGAATTCTCTATCCCCTGTCAGGATGCTCATATGGGTTTTCCATTAAAGATCGTAATTGATGATTTCTTTAACAAATTAACTTGAACAGCTGCTGTGACAGCAGCAGCAGATATGTTATTGGTGATGGAAAAACCTTTTACGACTAGTCAGTTTGTGTCTAGTTCCCTGCAAAAACATTATTTGTGTCAAACCAAAAGTATGTCCCTTATTAGCTCTGGGAAGTGATTCTAGTCCAGAGGGTAATGAAGGCACAGTATAATATTTCTTTTGATGGGGTCTTGCTGTCTCTTTGTGGCAAACCACCCACAGTGAGTAATACATGTTTAACAACCCCCCACATTGCTGATCTGCTGCTAGTGCTGAGGGAAGGACCCTCATCTGAATGGGGCTGAAGAATAATTTTAATTGGATTACTGAATAGTGGGACGATTTCTGTGCTGTTGACAGAAAATTAGAGACTTTGCAATTTCCTTGTGCCGTATTCAAGGACATACAAATGGATCATGATCTCACTGTGGACAAAACTTATGCTAATATGGGGCATAAGTGGAGCCGGGATGTATGAGTCAAAAGGAGGGGAAGTAGATAAATCCCTCATTAGTCTGTTTGCATTTCGCTGGCCTGTGTTTGGAGAAGGCTTCAGCCCGCAGGGGACTGAGGCAACCAAGAGCAGACACAGGTGGCGTGATCTCCACGGGGAGTAGCAAGTTATAAAATAACACAAATTAAATATTTTGGCTGGCATAGTAACACCAATAATTATCCCAATGTCACCATTGGCCAATTGAGACGATCCTTGGCCACAATCTAACCACTTACAGGCAGACACTTTATATCTTCAAAGACTAGACGTCATATTGTGATAGTAATACCTCCAAGTAACTAACAACTCATAGATACAGAAAAAAAAAGCCGATGTGATCTAATGTACAAATAGCCCTTAACTACACAAATGTTTGGCTGAGTTTCTTTCAGATTTAGTTGAGACTCTGCATCTAATTTCTCTTAATTCATTTGTATGTCCTCCATCCTTCACTCTACCTGGAAATCAATCTGGCATCTTTAAGGACATCTCAATTCTCTTAATGCAGTTCAGTGACACAAGGAAGAGATGCAAGCAAGCGTAGAGAGAAGAGAAACGAGGAACAATGCACCTGCAGTGTCCCAGAGTAATGGATGCGCATGACCTGAATCTAAATGTGAGTATAAAAATACTTGTCTAATGAGAGATTAAGGTTAATATTAAAGGATTAGGCATCAAAGCCTGGAATAATTGTTTATCTGATTTGGTTGGCTCACTGTCTTTTCAGTCAGCTTCACATGAAACGCGAGATGTGGACTGAGCTGAATTATTGTCGTGGAAAATAGAGGCAGAGAAACTGAATTTGCAAGTAGAAATAATATAAAACTTAGACCAGTTCATCAAACACTTTCTCAATTTGAACAACTTAGGTTTCCTTCCGGGGCCAATTTAGGGCCTGCTTCGTTTAGAGAGAGATATTGGGCGGCATTATTCATATGCAGTAATTATATTGGAGCGCCGTAACATGACAGTAATATGGGAAGGAGTGATGGTGATGTGTCCCAGTCATATCATTCTCAACAAACATATTCCCAGTTGGTCTAGTTAGATGCAGGAAAATTGCCTTGAAATTGTTACCTCATTGCAAATAACAGTAATAAGGTGGTGGAGATGAATAACTGTAGTGGCACTAAGGGTTCTAACTGTAAACAAAGCCATATATTACACTAATGCTATTATGTAGGATTGCCACACAAGCGCTGAGGATGCCCAAGCTGAGGTTATTAAAGGGTGAATGCAGTGTGGCCACATCTGCAACTCAGCCATCAGCAGGGAAACTATTCTTTGCAGCATGTGGTCTACATGTTGTATATAACAATTAAAAGTTAGTTTGTAATTGGGGTTTTTGTTATTGAAGTTTCACACTTAGTGTGGTTGCTAAAGAGTGAACAGCTGGCTGAGAAAAAAACATCCTCGCATAAATCAAAGTGGCTTGGCTTCAGCTTAACTTAAACACACTGTAGAGATAAGAAAGTTAGTGCAAACAAATCACTGGGCAAAAAGGAAAGGTACTAACAGCGCGACAGCCTTCCTCATCATTCCTGTGCCGGCGAGGAAGCTGAGTGGTCCGTTTGCTGAATTCAGGCTTTCACTGGCTTCGGGTGTCATGTACCGTGTGCCTCCAATGCCACTGGGAGCTGAGGAAGTGCAACACACACCTACTCCACAATGTCAGACTACAGCTCCTTTGATCTGCCGCTTAATTCTTTTGTCGGCTATAGGAACAGCTGATGCAGTGAAGGCTGTGTGGTGAATGCCAAGCCAAGCCCCCTCTGTGTCTATGAAAACATTAGGGCAGCCATGATATTCCATGACTAGAAATAGTGTTACTGGGGATTAGGGTGAGATGAAAAAAGGAAGAGTTTCATTTACACGTAGGGAAGAAAAATACACAAAGGACATGGATAGATGATTGAACGAGCCTATCAAGCTCAAAGTCCAAGAGGTCAGGGGGAGGTCAGTAGGTCAGGGGGACCAGTATAAGCTGAGTGTCGACATTTTTTTGTTTGAAAGTGGGAGAATTTAGTCAAAGCTATTCTAAACAAGCGAAATGAGAGTTTAAAAAATGCCCAGAAAGAGACAGAAAAGGACAGAAAACCCACAAAAAGAGACCAAAACCACCAAGAAGTCAGAAGAAGAAAAATGAGCTAAAGGAGACGAGAAGTGACCAAACAAGCTAAAGAGAAGGAAAAGGACCGAAAACACTTGAAAAACAAACCATTTCAACACAAAAGATTAACAATAGAGACAATGATTTGTCTCTCATTCAGTTTGGGGGGCTTTGTCCAGGGGCTCATTTTATTATGATCCATTCATGTTTAGGGATGATGTTATTTGCTGTGTAATAAGGACAAGAAACTGTGGAATCTTCAGGACCAGCATCGACACCTCTGTATCTCAAAAGACTTTTTATCCTTTAGCGCTGAGAAGACAAAGTCGGGAGGGAAAGAAAATGCTGCAGACATTTCTCCAGGCAACGCAAGTGTGGGTCTAAAAAAGATAATTTGAAAGCTGTGGAGAGAAACACAAAAAAAACCACTATCTTTGTCAAAGTGATGCTGTGAGTTTAGAATCAGCCTCAGAAAGACGAAAACGAACAGTAGAATTTGAGGAGTGTTCACATTTAGTGCACACTTTCGTGGACTAAATGATAAATAAAAAAATGTAATCAAAACTGGACTCACTTGTACACTTGCAGTTCCTGTGCTGAATAGAACAGTGCTGCATTTCAATGACATGAAAAATCAATTCTTCTCTCAGCGGGAGCTGTGGCAAGTTGCTCAGCTGGTTTTATCACATCTGACATGATTAAAATGTTAGCGTTACTATGTTCAGCACTCCAACACATGAGGTCCCAAATTTTTCCACAGGCCATCACAACCGCCGGTCACAACAAACCCAACAAGGACCTCAAAGTAGCAAAAGGTTACAGAGGGACGCTGCAGTTCCTGCCCACGTCTTTGAATAGATCACACCTCGCTCTCAGCCATGTGGCCTTTAAATACTCGGGAAGTCTCAGGCGTGCGACAGAGGTGGCAAAATTTCCTCCGTGATCTTCAAAAACTGTTTCACATTTTCCGGCGCGCGCGCTGCTTTGTGAGGGCGCGTGTTTCTAATTTGAATGCTGACCGGGAAACATCTGCCTGGAGTCTGGAAGATTCATCTATCTGTCATTTTCCATCGTGCTCAGCATCCAATCTAGCCCTCCTCCTCGCAAAGTAGGAAGGAGGTGGAGAGAGAAGAATTAAAAAACAACAAATATTAATGAGGTGTTACTCTGAGAAATAACGATGTGTGCACTCCCTGATAGCATCTGTACGTCCTTAATGGCATGTGCAATTATGTGGGCTTCCATTAATATCCAGGCTGGAAGTGTCACCACTGAGGGCTTCGCTTCAATCATTGCTGTGCTTCTACTGCAAACAAGGAAATATATGTGAAATACAGATACAGTGATTAGCTATTACGCCACATAAATGGCTGCTGCAGGGACCAACAGTGGCCCCAAAAGACAGGAAATGGATATAATAAAAGTGATTTAAATATACAGTAGTGTTCTGAAAGAGGCTGGGGGATGATTTATGTTGGAACTGCTAATTTCTACGAAGCCAGCAGTAATGTGGGCCTATGGAGCAATGCGGCTTTAGCTTGAAATATATCGCAATTGGTCTTCTGATCTAAATTTGTTACGTTTTGGCAATAAAGAACAAAATAGATTCCGTGCACGACATCAATCATGCACCTCCGTAAGGTGGAAAACATAAACACTGTGCTTAGTAAACGGCATCAATCCCCACAATATATTGTAATAAATGTGAAAACACTAATTGAAAGTGTTGAGTTATACAGTAACAAGAATCTGCATTCATCCCAAAGCCATTGCATCAGATAATGATGTCAAACTGCACATACTGTAAGCCAATTGCATAATTACACATCCAGTAGTGAATTTTTTGCATGCCAGTCATTTTTTTGTGACTTTTAGTATAAAACCTCCGCTGTCTTCCATTTATTGTCCAAAAACCGCATAGTTACATACATGTCCAGTCCACAGAGCTGGACAGCGAACATCTTATTCACACTGCTGACTAAAGATTAAGCATCCATCCGCCAACCCAAGGTTGGAATTGGAATCCATATGAATCAAATTTTACTGCAGTGCACTTGGCTATGAATTTGTGTCCAAACGTTTAAAAGGAACAAATGTGACCCTTGTTAGACGAGAAGTGCAGTATTTACTAATGGGTTTAGGAGAAGCCGAGGGAATGAGCTGGAGAGTGTGATAATGCTGATGACTTAGTGAGGTGTCAGCTCCTTGGAGGACCTGGAGTTACTGTGGGACAGCTTTGGCTCTTTTTACCTTCACTCAAAGTGAAGAAGGAGGGAACAGAGCAGGCTTAAAGACAGGAGGTAAAGTAGAACAGCACAGCGACGGTTGTGCATGTTGAGTCGTTTAATCATATACCTGTGCTAATTACTGTCGATCGTGTTTCAGAGCAGAGAGGCTGTAGTTTTTACATTTCCAACCTTATCATTTGCTACTGATCAAGCAGCTGTTGGTTCAAGTTACACTAGCACGGCTAATCATCTTTCACCTGCTACAAAGGGGTAATCACAGTGTACATAACATTGTTGTTATGGTTTGTCATATTTACTCTTTGTCTTTGCATTTGGAGACAACATCAGGACGGCTTTGACTTTTTTTTTGGTCAGTATTTCAAGTGCTTGTAGGAACTTCTGCTCAAAACACAGTTGAAATTGTTGCATTTGAATTTGTGTCATATAAACTCTGTACAGAAAAGTCTTGTTTTGTCAAGTTTAGTTACTTTAAAGATTAATAAAGTACTTCTTGTTTTTCCCCCAAAACTACTAGTGTGGTTTGGGCAACAATATGCAACTTTCATCTGAAAAAATATGCCCTCATATTTTAGTAAAGTGTAGTTCCTCTATGAGAGCTTTGTGGGGGTTCCTAGATGTCATTGCTTTTCCTGAATAATCAGGGGGCCTCAAACATTCCCCTGCTTTGACTCTCCTGATATAACATCTCAGAGAAATGAATAACCAACATGTGTTTGGACTGTGGGAGGAAACCAGGGACACGTAGACCTTCTAGCTCTGAGGTTGCAGCTACTTTAATGCTATGGGAGAGGTCAAGTTTTTCATTTAGACCTGGGTAACTAGGTGCTTTGGGCCTGTAGAGCCTCAGATGTCCAAACCTATGACCTCTGTACCCACAGGGACTGCAACAGCATGATGGGCTGCTAGGCAATATCTGGCCACAGGGTAACAGGTATCCCAGTGCGGATTGTGAAGTGCTGCTCAGCTACAATACCCCTCAATTTCTTTTAGTTTGGCCTATATAGTAAGAGCCACAGGGGCACTTAAGTCAGTAAACAACATGGTTCACAAAACCCATAAATGGAATGATTGTCTTTTGGAGAACATCACTAAAAACAATAGTTGCAATGTCAAGTGAAACCGACTGTAAGTGTTATGTGTCCTGTTTTGGAGCTTGTACATTTATTTATTTGTGTGACCATGGACACTCACTCTTAGAGCTTTAGGAAACACCTGCTACAACATTAAGGAAATTGTCCACTTTTTGTTCATATGTTTAATTTGCATAGCATCTCTACTTTAACGTGTTTCTGCATGTTCTAGTCTTTCAGTGCAACTGCTAAACTAAATCTTCCTTCCTGTAGTAAACACACACTAAAAGGGGCAAAACCATGTGAAAATAGGCCGATAGGGTTCAAATCTGAGGGACTGTTTATATTTATGTGCAGGTCTTTAAATCTGTGAAAAGCTGACTGTTCCATCCAAATATAGTTGCATATTATCAGGCAAGAAATAAAGGCATAAGTGTATCTTGTTTGAAATTAAGTTTCTCAAACTGTGGATGTTTTCTTATCAAACAGGACAAATATTAGCAGGGAAATGAATTTCAATGTTGGCAAAAGGAAACAGCTATTTTTCTGCCATTACCTCCACAAGTTATTATTATCATTTGAAAACCACAATGAATAATTGACTGAAGACACCACATTTACTTTTTAGCAGAAACTTGTTGGAGGTGATAAGTGCTAATTGAGAAATTGTTTGTCCACTGGCAGTACAGATATGACTCATAGATCGAAAACGAGTCACTCCGATCGGGTGAAGACTTTCATCACAGGTGTGATGTTGATTTTTTTTTTCCCTTAAATTCACTCAGTGCATATTGCTGCAACACTGCATTTGCAGATGAAGCATTCAATTACTACAATCAGATTATCTTCAAAAGAGAAGCAAATCGTTTGATATAAAAGCATATTGTGTACACTGCACTCAGCCCAAGGACTGCTACTCCACTCAAGCACAATATCTTTATGAGAAGCTCGACCGAACCCCATCCCTCACGATGATCTTAATTAACTTCTCCTCTCCTCTGGGGACACCAGCTGAATAAATCTCAAGGACAATAGACAGGATTAATTCATTTATTTACCAAGTGCAGCTCATCAAATTCGGATGTGGGCACGACTCCTCATGCAAATGGCTCTTTACTGCAACAGTACCTCAAATTACCCCCCCCCCCCCCCCCCCCCCCCCCCCACCGACACTGTGATCCGTTTTTGGCCCTGTGTTTATTTAAAAGGACTAATCAAGTTGGATGAGTATGGTGGGGATTTACTATTGTTGGAGCCCGACATCCTACACCGACATTAGCGGAGAAGATATGAGGAAAAGTTAGTGTAGTGAACAGGTCTTGTAAAACCCATTTTTTATTGAAACACAATTTCCTCATTTTCACTGAGTCTTAAAGCTGCCTGCAGAAAGTAAAACATATTCTCTTGGACACTTCTGCTACCTCCACATTGATGCTCATTGTCTGGGTACAGTTTACACCACTGTGTTGTAATCAAACAACCAGTTAAAATGCTTATCAAGGACAAGCACAAAGTTTTATATGAACAAATAGTTTAGGATATATGAATATGCTAATAAGCCAATCCAAGAATTTGCTTTGGCTATGATTACACACCACGGGGTGTAAACCAAACAAAGATTTTATTTTATTTTTTTTAAGTCAGCCTCCTCAGTAATTTAATAGTCCCCCAATCTGTTCTACCCTCTCTGTAAGATTCAGCACAAGTAGAGTCACAGCTGCTCTGTGTGCAGTAACATCAGAGAAATGTGTTATTTTCCTCCACATAGGAAATAGACATGGGCATGATGGAAATTGCCTCCTTCACAGACCCCTGTGAAGAGCATTTTCATATATTCATGCCTTCATCATTTCCTTTGAAAACCGTAAAGCGAGGGGAGGGGGGGGTATGGATCCTGCGTGGCACGTGGCGTTTGATGCGTTTACTGTTGCGTGTTGAAACGGATCAATGGAACAAGACAAGAAAGCTGTTGGCGGAGTTGCGCTGTGCCCCCAGAGTGAGATGACAGTTAGGTAGGCCAATGGGACACGAGGTAGGTGGGGGTTAACAAAAGAAAGGCGTCTGTGTTGGTCCCCTTTATCTCCTCCCCTTTCGTCTTCTGCTCTCTCTTTCATTTCTGTTGACCAAAATCGACTGGGGGACATTTGCTTATTGACAGATCTTTTTATTTCCACTTTGCTCTAAACTAACATGTGAGAAGTTGCCTCACAGCTATGGATTAGCTTTGATTATGTGGCAAAAGTTATCACTGCACAACGCTGTTCTTAGGGCTGACACACAGGGGCCAGACCACATGTGTGGGAATTGGAGATGCATTGCATGGAATACAAATATTACCTGCACTGTAGTCACTGTGTCTATTAACGAATACCAATCATTTTCAACGTTTTCCTTAAATTTTTCAACTGAGAAAAACACACTTAGTGCCAAAAAACAAATGAAAAAAAAAAACTTCAAATGTAAAAAGCACTTCCTGGCGATGACCGTGTCTCAGCCGTCAGACAGAGAGAGGGACAGAGAGCCCCGAAAGTCTCGGAGGGTGCGAATGTGATTTAGAGATGGTGTGCACTGTTTACACGGCCTGCCTGGAGGGATGCGCTTCTGTTGGCAGGAGAACATTGTTAGCATGGCAGGCACGTCGCAGCGACCCCACTTCCCTCCGTGTGTCTCACTCTCCCTCTTTCTCCAGCTGCTCAGGGGCATGCGATGGTCTGGGAAAGATTAATGCATCTTCAACAGCATGCCGTGAAATCAAATTAGTGTACTCTGATCCAGAGTTGTGGAGGGCTTAGGCCAGAGCAGCACCAGGGACAATTCCTCAATAACCTGTAAAGCTGTTCACCACCTCCACGAAATGTTCGGGCCTGTTGATTATTTAAATAAGCACCTCGCGTTTGCTTTGACTTTGTGCGTGTTTTTTTTTAAATGTCGGAAGAACTCAGCGCGTTATTGATTTACAGATTTATCCACTTAATTACCACGACCTGTTAGATTCTGTGTTTTTTTCTTAATCACTCTGTTTTCCAACACCACAGTGGGCCATTGAATTATATCAGGAGAGAAATGGTGAAAACAAAGCCACTCATGGCAATGTCACTTTGCATTATCTCAGACATGCCCACATGTTATTGCAGGTTTCCATCAAATTCAGTCAAGGATGAACACCTACCCCGACACAATATGTTGTTCAAATTGGATTTGCAGGCAGAAATAAGGGGATTATTACTACTCCAGTGTTCTGTTTCTGAACTCAACTTCTTGTCTCTCTTGTAATTGATCACGTAATCAGGCAAGGAAAGACAAAGTCATTCACAGACCTTACTGAGTAATAACCTGAAAATCTTTCCACTGGCGCGGTGGATGAGTGGAAAGGCCTTTTCTTTGGATATGGACATACACACTTATCCCACGTGAGCCTGCTAAACCCGGCGACTGCAGGCCACGTCCTCCACCTTTAACCTGTTTGTATTGATCATTGCTTTTCTTTATAGCTCCCACTCACAACTATTTAGTAGCCTTGTTAGATTAGCACTGTGCAGCCTAAACTCTCCACTGAGAAACAAACAGTGGCGCAATTTACCAAATTAGATTTATTCTTGAGCTGCTTAAAAATGTAATATTATCTGCATTTCTTAGGAAGGCAGGAAATGTGGGAGAGAATTTCTACGACTGTTGACATTGTTCCATGAATCAACACAGAGAATGAACTTTTGACCTGCAGAAAGCGATTGGATTATGCCTAATTGATTTTACGGCTCAGAGGATAATCAAGACAAGATAAGCAATAATGGCTATTGGCATTCTGATAATGTTAACCAACAGTCAATATAGAGGTGCTTTATGCCAAAACAATTGCGGCAGCTGGTGTATGATCAATCTATATTCAATGTGCAGCCTTTCACCACTATAAATACCAACGTCTTTGCCTTATAACTGTTGTGACTGTTGGTAAAAACTTTGTTGCTCAAGTTTTGTTGCATTTTTAAAGAACCCGCAGACTTAAAGGTTGTAATCATGCCAATAATCTAATAAAGGGCACAACAATAAAGATGCTTTCCTTGGTACTAAAATATATAAGTGCAGCGATAGACAGCAGCATGTTCTCTTCCAATTATTTCATTATAATTACATACTTTTAATAGCAATGCACTCATCTAAACAATACAGATATTTTTTTAAAATCAGTAACATCATGTTAAGGTGGCACCATACCATTGGGTACTGTTGCACAACATTTTCTGATAGGCCTTTTTATATAAAATCCTAATAATAATTAGAGCTAC
This sequence comes from Channa argus, assembly GCF_033026475.1. Classification (NCBI taxonomy): domain Eukaryota; kingdom Metazoa; phylum Chordata; class Actinopteri; order Anabantiformes; family Channidae; genus Channa; species Channa argus. The sequence continues at coordinate 5,494,296 of NC_090209.1, forward strand.
AGCCCTTTTGGGTAAAATACGTTTAGTAAAGTGCAGCGAATACATAAAGAAAAGCAAGGGTGTAAATATTAATAATATCCCAATTTGATTGACAGTAGATGTACAGTAATTTTAGATGTAACATTTGTGGTTTTATTAAGTTTAAATGTCTCATGCAAAATTCTGAGTAAAATAAGCAAAATCTAATATGTAGTGCATTAATAAGGTACATTAATTCAACATAGTCAAATGAAACAGCAATATTTTAAGGTTTAATTATGAATCGTTGCACTGTAAATCTAATTTATGACCTAACCATCAGCGCATTAAACACTATAGTATTAAAGAACATCTCAAATCTGCTTTATTACTTCAATTTTCATACATTTTGTGAAAGTAATTTGTCTCTGTACACAAAGTGCCACTTGTGACAAGTACAAAGTGCATGCCAATTGTTATATATTTGTTACATTAGCTGCAGCTGCACGGGCTGGTGGAGAGGGTGGTGATCAGTCTTCGGCAGGGCAGGTGTGATAGGGCGCGCAGCAGGCCTAACAAAGACAGATTGGGAGCTGCGGGCCACATCAGATCCCAACACACATTCAGCTTAAAATTCCGAAATGTGACTGTGCATGGACGACCGCTGGGGGGGACAGAGATACCACACACATAAGAATACAGCTCTAAAAGTTCAGGAGGATGGCATAGCATGGAGTTACGCGATTTAAGTGGACAAAGGCACTGCCCCTGCTCTTGTAGGGCGTTGCTTGACATGAGGCTTTTGTAAATGACAGACATTATTTAGGTTTCCACAAATTTGTGACGACAGGCTGGGCGGCCCGTTTTTCCACTGATTTGAAAAATAAATCAAAGTGGGATCTTGTTCACAAAACATATGTCAATCCTCCTTCAGTACCCTTCATTTGAGGTGAGCTCCAGTTTAAGATTCGGAGCATGTGCGTTTGAACCTGCCTTTGGACAAGTGCACACATCCCTCGCATGAGCTTCTCTTTACCCTATTGACTGAGGATGAGCCTGTCACTGGGTCCGGATTAAAGTCTTAAGACTATCTATAAAAGGGGGATGGGCAATGAGGGGAACTTGTCAAAGATTTGTTTGCTGTCAGGGCCTTGTTAGTGCCAGGAGAAGGTATGACTGCAGAATAGCAAAATCCTTTTCTTTTTCCCTGCTCCAAAGTCACTTCAAGATCAAACCTCTCTCTTGCCACAGTAATAATGAAAATCAGGCTCTTAATTAATCATTAGCATCCTGTCATTATATTAACAAGTCAGGAACCTGGTGCCACCAGAGGCTCCGTATCAAATCTATAAAACCCATGAGCTCTAATTTAGCTGTCCCACAGATGCTTGCCAGCCTGCTCGGTGCGCCAGTCTGCTCATTTAATTCAATTTTTTTTTTCAGCACAGAGGCCAGAGAACATTCGAAAATTCCAACCAAATAGCAAAGCTATGTTGTCTGGTAAACAGAGTGTAACTGCACAAACGGTGCTGCATAAACTTGCTGTGTATGCATCCTTCTGATAAGACAGACTCACTGTTTGTCTCCTATTTAAACTCAAACAGCCCTAACACTTGTGTGGGCGTCGTTTGCTAAGCTGCATGTGTGGTGACTAAGTCAAATTGTTTAACAAACTCTTGTCAAAGGACCAAGGATGCCCAGAAGTCACCGAAGCTGCTTGTCAGTCATTCCCATCATCATATAAGGTCTAATCTCCTTTAAAATTAATTAAAAGCCACGTCTCTTCTGTTTGCCGTGATAAGAGATCAAACGTTACCTGCGTCAATGTGCAAACAAAATGCTAATAGAAGGCCACCCAAATGGCTGCACAGTGGGCAGGCACACCTCTGGAACCCACATGCAGATTACCTGCCCATCGACCTGCTCCTAATTACTATTCATGTTTACAAACTTTCATCTATTGGGACGAGCAGACCAAGCTGCATACGTGATGAGCAAACAGAGGCGGCAGCAGCACACAGCAGTGGACATGAATTTATTCATGGTAAAAAAAAAAAAAAAAATTCCCATTCGTGCAGGGGCCTCCACATCTCCCCCTCCACCTCCCCAGAGAGCAGACATTTATGAAGACATTCCCTCAAAATCATTATAATAGTATTGTCATTCCAAGCAGCCACTACCTGCATCATGATTGCATTTGTTGCTCTGCCAGACCTCCACCCAACCCGAGCCACCCACCAAGTTGCCACACCACAGTCCCACAGTTTCACATATCCTGCCCATGGAGGGAACTATAAGCAAGGTGAGGGAGAGTGCAGTTGCTGCATTTCCCTTGGGATGTGTGGAGAGGCGTTTAGCAGCAGCACGTTTTACACCCATTCTGCTCAGTCAGAGTGCCTCCATCCTCCACCCGCAATGAGGGGAACAGGTGGCCGACTCGCGGCCGCGGCACAACAGGGGATGAATTCTTCAAAAGAAAGAAAAACCCACAGTCCCAGTGGACCTTTCTCAATCTTTCTCTCCGAGAAACACACACATAAACACACTTTAGTTACAGTTTGATGTGCAGACACAAATAATGCCAGGACACAAACTCACAGACTGAATGTACTGTTTATATGGACCTGAGCATTGTGAGGCTTTTCTACATCAAACATCAGACTTTAAGTTTATAGTTATTTACTGTGGATAGTTGCAGTTTTTAACAAGCCATTGTGTGTGTGGTGATGTTTTCCAGCGTGACTTTAACACATCTTTTAAGCAACCATGTGTCAAAGATGTGTATTTCTTTTTTTTTTTTTTTTTTCTGTGCTTTTCTTTCAATGCACTTCAGGTGTCTTTGAATCCGCTCGCCCTAATCAACATGTAGACAACGTCGGTGGCTTCATCACAAGTGATGGCAACTGAATGTGCTGTCAGCTTTGTGTCAGTCAGCTCTATCAAAACAAGAAGCCTGGTCCACAATTACAGCTTGCTGTCACTGCTTGATGAGGCATTAAGACAACAGAACAAGTTGTCAGATTGAAGCTCACACTCACTCTGATATTGTATACATGACATCAAATACAGCACGCGACGCTTGTCTTTGCTTCCCACTGTACAGGCCGCGCATCTTGATGTGCAAAAAAAAAAAAATTAAAGAAGAGGACGTTTTGAGTGACAAATTAATCAACAATTGAATCTCATTATTTAAAAATAATGTACTAAAGCTGCACTAAAGTTGAGATATGGTCTCATTACCGGTTTGTCCAACAGAGACCGGGAAAGCTTTACAGTACACACTAGGGGCAAATGGGTTTTGTTGGTAGCAGCTATTAAAACAGAGAGAGTTGTTCCCATTAGTTAAATGGGTGATTAATGCACTAATGAATCATTAGAAGAGATCATTCTGGGTTTGGGTATGTCATTTCATGAACTAATTGAGCTTAATTAAGTCAATCTCTTGAAGGGCTTTGCCTGGTTCTCCCACTGTCTGACCACTGTCTGATTGACCTCCAGTCAGCACCGAAGGTTCTTTAGTCATGGCAGCACCAGAGGGGCCAACAGCAAAGCAGGCAAAACCCACATGAGACGAAGAAAGAACAGAAAGGCAGAAAGCTTCGTGTATACATCTTCGAAATAAGCCTATGCTCCCAAAACAAATTGGCACTCGCTCGCAGTCCAAGTGCTGCAAGGATGCACCACGAGGGAAAAGAATCAATTCCACCTGACCGTCCAACTTAATCACCTCTCGCTCCACTGCCGCTCTGTTGAGACCCCCAGCACTGTGAGGTGATGCAAAGGGCAAGGCCTGCGGTGGGCCAAAAGTCACTGGAGAAAGCTAAAGTAAGCATTTTTGATTCAGTGTCCAAGTCGATACATGTAAGTCCTCCGACAGTCTTTACTGTCTTTATTTTTGCAGTGTTTGAAAGAGTACTGTAGTTTAACAAAGTATTCATGTGTACAAGGATTTAAAAATTGCTTAGTATAATAGTAAAAATGTGTTTTGGATATTTGCAGCATTTCAAGTTATATGATACAATACAATATAATACACATAAACCTACACAAGTAGTGTAGTAATTGTTGCCATTTGTCCCCTTACTGTGAACAAATAACCAACATAAATTTTAAATGTACTTAACTAAAATGTCAAATGTCGGTACTGTCATTGACTAAAGTTACGTTGTGCAAAGCATCACTTTCACTATAAAGCATTTTATAAGTGTTTGTTTGTTTGTTTAGAGGAGGAGAATATGTAATAGGACTGAAGTGAAACACTACAGTAGATTCACGTATACTATATATCAAACACTGCAGAAACTTGTTGAATGTTTATAATAATAGTTTGTGTAGTGACGTGTGCCGACAGTGCAAGATGATGCTCACAGATATGAAAATGAACTTTATTTTGAAAGTAAGTTTAAGCTGTTTAGGAAAAATAGACATACAACAGATTCAGTTGATGTAGAGACTTTGGTGAATAAAATCTGATTTACTTTATACTAACAAACAATTTAAAGCTTGTTTAATATATATATGTGTGTGTGCGTGTGCTTTTTTTATTTTTTATTTTTTTTACCATTCCATCAATTTCAGATTTTTAGTGTTAAAGCTCTTCACCCTTACAAATTCCATATGTGGCCAATCAACATCCTTCCATAGCTTAGTTGTTGGCTACTTCTTTTGATATATCACAACCCTCTACTTCCTTTTATCCCCCAACATGTCAATTTTCCCAGTCGAGTGAGTCTGGTGTTTCACCTTATCCATATTATCCACCTGCTGGCACTTCTCTACCACAAGGTCCAGACTAATGGCTTTACATTGTATGAAGCTGCTAAAATTATGTCCACCCAAAGTCCAGCCAAATAATATGTATGATAATCTGAAAGCTGTTTGCATGTAAATATTAAAGTGGTTTTTTTTTTATATCTTCAAAAAGCACAATTCTCAGCCTTTAAATGCAAAGGTCATTACAATAAATATTCCTTAATTGTATCACTTATTGTATCATTTATTGTAATGCAGAATGTTCCAAGATTCTGTACTGTAAATCATCTCAAGTTTGTTAAGCTTGGGAATGTAAGGCCCCTTGCCACCTTGAAAAAGAAACTTAAACTTTGATTGAAAAGTTAGCAGAAATTTATTTTATAAATTATACATTTCTCTGTATTATACATTTTTCTCTGGATATGTTTTCTCAAATCCAGTTAACTAAAGATATTTATGTTGACGCTGCAATTTTGTTTAGTTACAGAGAGATTTGCTTTGCATATCTTTCTGTTTTATGATTCAGTTTTTTATGCGACATAATGAACTTCCAGCTGCTGCTGGTGAAGTAATTTTGTCCTACATCAGTCCAAAGACAGAATCTGAGGCAGTGACTTAATTGCTGGAAATTCATCATTGTTACCAATTACTTTAAGAAAAAAGTGTAATTATTTTACAACCCCAATTCAAAAAACGTTGGGAAGATGTGTAAAATAAAATAAAATAAAACGGAACGCAATAATTTGCAAATCTCATCAACCTAAATTGCATTCACAATAGAACATGTTGAAACTGATACATTTTACCATTTCATGGAAAATATTAGGTCATTTTTGAATTTCATGGCGGAAACACATATAAAAAAAGTTGGAACAGGGGCAACAAAAGGCTGGGAAAGTAATGGCTGCATATCAAAAACAAATGGAGGAGCATTTGACAAACAATCATGTTAATTGGCAACAGATCAGTATGACTGGGTATAAATAGAGCATTTCAAAGAGGCTGAGCATCTCCAGTGTAAAGATGGGCAGAGGTTCACCAATCTGTGACAAATGGTGTCTAACAACTGTGGAATAATTTTAGAAAAATGTTCCTCAACGTAACATTGTGAAAACTTTGAAGATCCAACCATCTACAGAATATTATATTAAAAGCTGTATCATGCAAAGAAGAAGCCATTTGTGAACATGGTCCAGAAATGCAGCCGTGTTCTCTGGGCCAAACTTCATGTAAAATGGTCAGAGACAGTGTGGTCAGATAAATTTGAAAATGTTTTTGGAAATGCTGTGTCCTGCAGACTAAAGGGGAGAGGGACCATCCAGCTTGTTATCAGTGTCTGCATCTCTGATGGTATGGGGGTGCATTAGTGCCTATGGTGTGGGCAGCTTACACATCTAGATAGGAACCATCAATGCTGAAAATTACATAGCGGTTTTAGAGCAACATATGCTCCCATCCAGACAATTCAATTCAATTTAACTTTATTTATATTGCACCAACTCACAACAAAGTCATCTCAAGGCACTTTACAGAATAAAGTCAAGACTGTAAAGATGTACTGGATCATCTTGAAAGTAGGGAATTACAGTAGTCCAACCTAGAGGTAACAAATGCATGGACCAGTTTTTCGGCATCACTTTGAGACAGGATGCTCCTAATTTTGGCAATGTTCCGTAGGTGGAAGAAGGCTGTTCTAGAAATTTGTTTTATATGTGAGGTAAAGGACAAATCCTGGTCAAAAAGTACCTTGCAGTAGTACTGGAGGCCAGACTTTTGGCAACTAGAGTAACAATATGGTTGGACATCATATTTCTGAGATTTTTGGGCCCAAATACTATGACTTCAGTTTTGTCTGAGTTTAGAAGTAAAAAATTGTGGGACATCCAGGCCTTTATGTCTTGTAGACATGCTTGAAGCTTGATTAACTGATTTTTTTCATCTGGGTAGATATAGCTGGGTATCATCAGCATGGCAATGGAAATGTATGGAGTGTTTTCTAATAATGTTGCCTAAAGGAGACATATATAAGTAAAAAGTACTGGTCCTAACACAGAGCCTTGTGGAACTCCATAGCTAACCTTTGTGTGCATGTAGGATTCATCATTAACATTGTACAAATTGTAATCTAGCAGATAGATAAGATTTAAACCAACCTAGTGCAGTTCCTTTAATCCAGTGTTCCAGTGTTTACACAATGGTAAACACCTGTTCCAAGTTTTTGGAGATGTGTTGCTGCTCACAAAATCCAAATCATTATATATGAGACATACATTAATAAGAAACATACAGTAAGTTTCCATCATAAATTCAACTCTTCAACAAAGGCTGAATAGTATGAACAATGCATGCTACTTTCTTTAAAACTTTAAAAATTCATTTAATGAGTTGACTCAGCAACACATTAAATCATCTCTTTATTGTTGTAAGTTTAATGGTCAATACAACTCTGGAAATGAAAACTGGACATTCCTAAATTAAAGCTTGGCCACTAAATTCATGTATAATGTTTGACAGTGTGCCATGAAAGAATATGTTTTTTTAAAAACGTTTGAAATTAAATATGAATAATCACATTTACTGCATTATTTATTATTGGTACCACAAATAATCTGCCAAATACACTGACATTTTTAAGTAAATAACGTTCCTGTAAAAAAAAAAAGAAAAAAGAAAAAAGAAAAGAAATGAGTTTACACAACTAAAAAACTATCGGGTCCAGTAAAAGTACTGTGCACTTATTAGTAAGTAAAGTCAACTAATGTAACATTACCTGACCTTGATCAGCAATCTGGGTTTATTGTTAAAACCATGCAAACCAATTGCCTTAAAATGACCAAGTATAAATTACTTATACAGTACTTTTAAAGTGCAGCAGTGCACTTTCAAAAACTGTAATCCTACCTCCATCAGCACTACAGTCATCTAAAGAGCTTCCTTGGGAAAGCTGGTTTTTAACTGTCATGTGATCTAAAAAGCTGCTTTCTGAAATCAGGATGATTTTGGATCCTGGAGACCGCAGATTTCTTTGCCATGTATTCACGTAATCATATTTCTAAACAGCACATGTGCAGAGGCTGCAGACAGGGAAGGCAGCAGGAGGAAAGGCTGAATGAGGCAGTGATCATCAATGGGCGGATGCCACTTTGTTTTTAATCAGAATTCCCCTAAAGTCTGACACAAAATGAAACCAACACTAACATGTTGAAATAAGTCACTTACAATTTTTTTTTTTTTTTTGTATTCAGACTCCCTTTACCTCCTTCCCCCTGCACTCCGCCTCTTCTCTCTGCAGGGACACAAACACAGCAAAATAAATCAGTGAGTCATGCTTCCAAAATCAGTTTAACGTGGAGGAAGTCTCCTCTATGTATACACGGATTTCCAGTAATTAGGTTTCTTAAGCATATGTAAATGCAGTCAGTGATCTTGGCTTTTCAACTACACTAGGTTGATGAATTGCAATAAATGCTGTGCCCCCTTAATACTTTCCTGAAAGTTTTCCAGAGCAGGCTAAGCAGCTCTTTGTGAATTGTTGCTTCCCCTGGTGTTGTAGTGCCATTGCCTCATTAGCTATTGTACTGTTGTGATTGTTTCAAGTTAGCTTCACTAATAATTAATTAGGTTTTTTATGATTAGCAATTAACTGTAACTAGTAAGAAGTGCACATCGTTGATTACTGAGTAGAGTTGCTATTGTATTTTACAGTGCAGTTCTTCCTCCCAGGAAGGAAAATTAGGGTGTTCACCACCACAACATTAATGTTTTCCACAGTTGTTGAAATTATTGTGGATATTATGTGGATAAGGGAGCGCGTTGTTTTCGAAAAAGGCTCAGTTTAATTACTGCATTTGGTCCATCTTGTCTGACAATATGCAGATTTCTTTGAGTTAAAACCAAGCAAAGACATTTTCATAGAGAGACTAATTCTACAGAAAATGTCATCCATTATTCTATTTTCTCTCGTGGTGATTTTGCATTTACAGTCATTGCTTCTGAGTCCTACCTGTGCAGAGCCCTCTCCAGGTGCCCTTCAATGAAGGATAGGGGAAAATAGCTTCTCTCCTCCACTTGCTGATAAGCACACCCAGGCACAGCCGGGCCTCCTGAGACGACACAACACATGAGCGCTAGTCTGCCCTGCAGAAGGTCAATGAGAGAGAAACCTGCCTCTGCCTAGGGACCGGGGCTGTAGAGAAGACTCCAGTCCAACTAGTTAAAGTGGTAAATTATATATGATCTAGTTTGCGGACAGCAAATGTATCCTTGTTTGGCTTCATGCACTTGAGAACATGAGATGGATGATGAAAGGACAGTGGACTTGTTACGTCAAACATATGGCAAAAGAAATTGAAGTAATGTTTTAGATTGCCTCAGGAGTTTGCAGACACTATGGCTTTCCTCTACATTTCACAGGTCAATATTTGCTGGATGTATTGGATCCAGTAAATACTACAGACACACACACAATGCTCATTCCAGCAGAGTCTGGGAATAGAGTTCTCAACTAGCTGTAGAGTGTGAAATGTGTTGTGCCCCAGTAATGACACCACACAAAGCCAGGCAGGTGGTAATAAAGATTGTCTTTCTGCAGAGATGCCTCATACCCTCACTCTTCTTCACCCTTAATTTATTCCCTGAGGTGCTATGAGTGATTTTGTCTGTTCTTTCCCTTATATTAAACATCCCACACTATTAGCTCTCAATAATCATTTGCTGCAGCCCAGGACACAATGATTTCCCATGACACATAAAACTGCAATAACGTCAACTCAGTTTCAGAAATAATATTGCCAACATTCTTTTTTTATGTGTCTCCCCTGGCTGCAGAAAATGCCTCTGCATGACTCGCCCACTCTTGTATGGAGAAAAGAGAATGTGCCGACTATTTGTATCTTTCAGAAGTTGCAAAAATCTAATTTCTGCACATTCCTCCAAAAATCCATATCAAAGCAAAAGAAACATTACAGAGTGAGAATTGACTTCACACTGAGAGAGACAGATTGAAGTTGTCTCATCCACAGTGTATGCACAGTTTCCACCAGTTCCCTGACCCTACTGTAAGAATTACAGAGTCAGTGTGCAGTTGCCATAACCAAAATAATGTTGAACAAAGCCAAATGTCTACTGTACAATCTGCAGGGATTATTTCCAGTGCTGCAATGTTAAGATTCATCTGTAAAGAAACCTCCAAAACCTGATTTATTGAGAGAAAAAACTTCTGTCCAAAAAGACATGTACCCTTGGAAGAGCTGAATAACATGATTAACAAAGAGTTTGCAGATCTGCCTCCAAATCCTCCAGGACGGTCCTGATCAATCTGTTTGGGGTTAGAAAATATCTGTTTATCTGTTTGCTTGAGTAAAGGTATGGATGTTGCACTTTTTGCACATTTCTCCAAAAATCTATATCTGTTTTCCAATACTCCAAAAAAAAAAAAAAGTGCAAACAGGCAGCAGGCTACACACTGAAAAGGACAGATAGTGGAACGTTTTCCATAAACGTATACAAATCATCCACTTTTAAAAACAAACTTTTATGAAGTAAAGTGTACAAGGGAAATACAGGAAATGATATTTAAAATTGTCTAATTGACTGTGTTAGTGTTGATGCTTTGTTGCTTTTTCCAACTCATTTTTTACTGAAAAGCTGTGATCGCTCCTGTTCATGGACAATAATAACTTCCCAACATGTTCACCTCCAGTGTTGAGTGTGTATCAGGCAGAATTAAATTAGATGTCAAAAAGGGAAAAGAATGTGCTGGAACCTATTGAACAAGGGCAGGGAAGTCTGCCCATTTCACATTTCTCCAGTCACACACACTGCAGACACACAACAAATTTCTATGGTAATAAAAAAAAAAAAGTCTGGGCAAGAAAGGTCCAGGAGATATTCTCAGGTAAATCAGACAGAGTAGAAGGACAAATTCCACTAAATGTCAAGTTTCAAATAAGCTGTTATAGCTCATTTAAGTTAGTTATCAACTGATTAAAAAAGACAAGGTAATGGCGTATTGTGTCACACATGCAGTGTTTTATCACACTGATGTGAGTTCTGATTTATGCTGATGATATAGTAAAAGATGTGTTTTTTTTTTATTTCAGGGAAATTCATTCAGTGTTAAAATAAAACCAAATTTCCTCCTTTTCTCTGCTTGCCAGCTCCACTGTTGAAAGCTTATCTTGAAATTGTTATTTATACGTCAGTTCGTGTTTCTTTCTCAGTGTTTTCTCAAAGTTCTGTCACTTGCCTAAAACCATTCTGGCCCGAACCCTCTTGAGAACTTCCCTCTTTGCTTCAGTAGATGGCGCACATGTGCATTTTCGGTCTCACGCTTTTGCCATGCAAAACAAATACTTAATGACCTCCTTGCAGGTCATCAGTGTATCTCTGCTGCTGAGATTGTTTCTGTCCTCTTGCAATTCACTTTTGTTTCATTTTCCCGAGGAGTAAATTGGGTAACTCCAGGAAGTCTCTTCACTAAGTATTTTCCTTATTAAAGGACAATGGGGTCGCGTTTGCCTAACTCAGGGATCTCTCCTGATCTTTATCAGCATCAGGGCTGATAATGGTCAAGCATTGCTGCTGTTAAAGCTTAACTACCCGACCAAAATGAGGTTTCAAATTGTGCACCATTATCAGGGACTCATATCCCATTACCTCCATGGAGATGTGTTGCACTGATGCATTTTGATGGTGCCGTACTCCCACATAATAGAGAATGTCAAGAACTGCCTAACTACTATCCACACTTGCGGCAGGCAAACTGTATTACCTTTCCATTTCAAAGGAAATATCACCTCTGGATCAGGTTTCTCAGGCAGCCAGGCAGGTCCAGTGATTTAACCGGAGCGGATCACAGAGGACCAGGAGCTTTACAAAGCTGCGGCTCATGTTGCCCTATGTCAGCATCGTTTGGGAGAAAATAAAGGCATCCTCCACTCTGTCAAATTCCTGCAGAAACCTCAGTAGGATACGTTAGTGTGTGAGGAATGAAGGTGGAGGAAGAGATGAGAGCACAACATTCGTTTGTGAGTCGGCCTTAAGCACATGTAGAGCTTTGCCTTCGTAAAGCCGCAGTTTGAATCTTCTTTTCACATTTATGTTTAAGACTTGAATTGGTACAGCAACAGATGATGTTGTATTGTATGTTTAGGAGGTGAAAATGTTTTGCAGTGCTTCTCTTCTTCCTGCTTGTTTTGCCCAGGGCCTGTATCCAATACTGTACATGAAAATGGTGTTGGTAATAATAGCTAAGCATTTTATTAGCTTCTAGTTCCGCGTAGTGTTTGTCCTGATACGCAACTTTGTGGGACGTGATTCATTTCAGTTGTGTTTTTTTAATGACTGTGCTAGTCTGCACAGACATTCGAGGACATTATTTTCTGCACACAGTGCGAGAACCGAAGACGTGCTCCATCCTGTCAACATTCCACAGCTAAGATGTAAGAAACACTTGTGGAAATTTCCGTCCTCAACGACGGTGGGGAAGACAGAGGGGTGGAGAATTTTCCAAAAAAAATCCACAAAAATCTGTCCTTTAAATGCTTGAGGGGGTGCAAAATAAATGTTTCGTTGTCGGCTAATTCCTCAAAACCAACACCAGCTTTACACAAACTGCAGACTTTTGACAAGCTGCAAGTCACAATGAATGCAAAGCCCTCCCTGAAGCTTTCGCACGAAGGAGGCATTCAAATGTCATGGATCTACGGCACGTCTTAGAGCTGACCAGATAAATTCCCATTAATTCTGAGCTCCACAACAATTGGACATAAAAGGCCACGGGATGAATATTTATCGCAGATTAGATGGCAGTGCCTTCAGTCAAACCCCAAACCCGAGAATGCCATTGTTATCCACGTGTAAAGTAGCAAGTATTTATTCTAGCTGTACGTACTTCAGCCAAATAAAAAGGCCCACGCTGGGCTATACATCTGCCATTCTTGTTGCCCTCTCCTCATGTAGAGAGCTAGGCCTGTGCAGAGCAATCAGCATTAGATGTCGATACATAATTTAGTCTCCCAGCTGCGTAATCCAACCTTTGCTACCAAATATGTAAAGCCGGCGGCTGTAGCTGTTATTTTCAAAAGTCAGAAACTCATTCTGCTCCTCATGTTCTATTCAGATAAGCAGAGGCTAGAAAATAACCAACGCCAGATTACAAACTCTCAATTTAGTTCCAATGAATTCCACAAATTGAATGATGTAGGAATTGTCTCTGGGCTAAATATCAAGCCCCCTTTGTCTGTGTTTGTCATTCGGGACAGTATTGATGTTGTTTCTTTGGAGTTGGTTAGAAATCCTTACAGCAGTCAGAAAAGTCACTCAAAGTCTTCCTGCTCCTTTACAAATGTATTCACTTCAATTTAATGTATACGATCACCGCTTTAAAAAAATCCATACAATGTTTGAACGTATTTGTAACTAACGCAGATAAAAAAGTGAATCACCAGCATGTACACACACACCCACACAGACACATACACACAAACACCACACCTGCAACCTGTCATGTACTCATCCCTCCCTTCCACTGCTTTTCCTCATCCAACGGGAACCAAACATTCTCAGGAAATGCTTCTGAATGCCAACATTCGCACACACGTTCACGACAGATCACACCTCTCTCCGTGGGAACCTAACGTCACACCTGTTACTCATGGTAGCAAACGCATTATTATCAGCTCTCATAGCTCTGTTGGTGTACATGAGCAAGGGACAAAATGGGATCGCAGCCATGATGAGGGTGGGACCTGAAGACCTGTTGGATAAAGTGATTCTAATGAAGTATCAAATTCCAAACATGGCAATGCTAAGAGCCTGCTTATCTTACATCTTACCCAGTGGGACGTGTTGGCACCTGAGGGTTTGGGTCGGGTTTGAGAGAAATAAAAAAAAAATCTCTTCATTTTCATGTTAGTCATCAGGTTTTAAAGTTTGATTGTTTACATTAGTTCTTTTCCTACTGTGACATGAAACAAATGCGCTTCAGTTTATACGGCATCACAAAAAGATCTGAAGATAATGAAGTTATACCCTCATTTCCCTATATCAACTATAAGCTCATGTGCCCACCAATAGCAGCAGTCTGCATCCTGATTTCATTTTTAAATTCACATAAAATAATACAATGCAGTTTGAAATCATCTCAGCATTAGTTTCAAATCGTCACAGGAAAATGTTTGAGAAAACCTACCATGTATGTCATCACTGCATTGTCTATGTGATCTCAATATGCAGCCCTTCAACGTTCATCATACTTTCTTTTTCTTCTTGTTGTTGTTCTTTTCTGGACCTTTGAATGCTCATCAGTTAGTCGTCCACTGTTTTATGTTATTATGTGGTTTGCAGAGGATTTTTACTAGAGTTGACCTCTATAACTAATCACATTACTAACTTGATCACATTATGCACAGTTTACTGTTTATAACAAATGTATGTATATAATAGTGGTAACGTGGTAGTTTGACTTGGGAACATTAATATGAATAGCAAGGATATTCTGTGACATAGGGCAGGTGTTGGCCCACAGAGTCTTTGCAGTGTGGAGGGAAATGAAGCAGGCCTTACCTAAAGGAAGCTCCACGTGAACAAGATTCTTCTCTGATGACAGCACCTTCCCACGCATACCAGACACAGCTTCTCTCTTCACATCTCAGATGTAAATATGGCAGCTCTGCACCCCAATGAATGTCCCTAATGAAAATATCATCTGTTGCAAACATAACAAGTTCATTTGCAAAGCGTATGTCAAGTCTACCACAACTCATGTCCACAAACACACACAATATTACGTACTGTTATACTGAAACTGGACTGCAAGATCAATACGCTTAATGAAATGCAGTGATTATGTTAAACATTCCAAAGATTTGGTCATAAATGTTTACAATTAATGATCATGTTTATATGTTATACAACAATATGATGTCATTATATCATAATTTGTGTATCTTGCTGAATAATTAATTCATTACTAATTCATTATTTATTTAATTAATTAATAATTGATTACAAATATTTAAAGGACATTGTTATGTGACCTATAAAGTATAAACTCCATGAAAAATGTAGCACTTAAAGAAAGCAGAAAGTATTTGTTAAGGTTTCAAAAAAGATGTACTACTTAATGTACTTAAGGTCCTATTATGGTTTTCAAATATTTATTGCTGGGTGAGCAATGTCAAGTAAAACCTGCTAAAAAAGTGTTGGCTTTAAGTCGAGGAAGAGCACAGACAAAATACCTTTCCCCTTTTCTCAGGTAGTTATCAAGCATCCCTGTCTATGTGCACAGTTTCCATTTTCCTCTGTGTCTGATCTTGTAGACTCTTAACTGACGTGCCACTAAGAACTTGGTGTCACCATTAATGTGCTCCGCTGGGCTTAACTTGGATAATCCTGTAACTCTTCGTATATAGAAATGAAATTTGGAGACTTTGGAGGAAAACAACTCCATAAGATCTGGTTTAAGCTTCAGCCTTTCAAAAGCTATCCGGCTCCACCAATCCTTAAAGATTATAAGCTTCAGAGTGACAAGTGCAGTTGCTTTGTTGCAGGTTTCTAACTGCTGCTGACCTTTGCCAAAACCTTTCCCACAGGTTGGCATCAGTGTTTGCTGCTGTCAACCATTTGACATCAGTGTTACTGGAAGTGACTGGCCATTAAACCGCATCCCTGATAAGTGAATGTGAATCTTGTCAATCATAACTAAGCTCAGCTCTTTCAGACCAGAGCAAGGTTCTCCTGGTGGTAGAGATAGATCCTTGACTTTGTTGTGTTTTCCTTGACGATATGCAGACGATATGAGTGAAATAGCCACTATTTAGCGTTATAATAACTATGGGCGCGATGACTCACAACAAACGTGGAGCATTCATTTCAAATCAGCTATTCTTTTGCAAATTACTGTTAATTTCGAATGAACATCTGTTGTTTAACTACACATGCGACATGCTGTTATCATGAGGTTTATATTGGAGCATTAAAATTGCTACTGGCCACTGTGTCACAAAAGGCAGTTACCTTTTTAAGAGAATGCCTGGTTTTTATGTGTCTATAATAAAAAGCTGTGCTCTAAAAAGTAGTTTTCATTTTATTAAAACATCCACTATCGAACACACAAAAGCTGAATTTGGGAAATGATTATTTAAAAATCCAGCATATTGTTACACTGTGCACAGCACTTCGAGGATCCATTGTAATTTTAGAATTTTCACATCTATGGCTATAATCAGCCGACAGTAACACTTTCCAACCGAGTCTATGTGAAAGCTTTAAATACCTTTAGGTGAGATTGCACCGTGTGCTTGAGAACAGTCTGGCACAATGGACCCACTCTGCTTCGATTCTGCCAGGCCGGTTATGAACAGAAATCCTGCTGCTAAATTGTTGTTTTGCATAGCTTCGCGATCGCACTTCCTACTCATTTCACAGAAACGGCGTGCGTGTTGATTCAATTAAGAAATTAATGGTTACCACCGCATCTAATTTCAGTTGTCATTATTTCTCTACAGCAAAACGAAGGGTTGATGCCAGTCTGAACTGAATTCCCTAAATTAAAATCTGGCAACATGATGACCTGATATTTCATCAATGTTGTCCCAATAGCAAAAGGTTCCGTATTGCCTGTCCATCTATAGTAAATACAATTAGTTTATTTGTACATATGTAGTAGACGGCAATAAGCTTGAAGCTACTGATAGCAACTGCTCAGCTTAGCTCAGCATAAACACGAGCTTAGCTCTGTTTAAGGGGGTCCAAATCTGTTGAACAGCACTATTTAAATCTACCCATTTATCAACAGCCATTTCCTTATATTGTGCCCTTTTTTGTTCTCCGAAAATATATTTAGAGCTGTTTGTTTTTTTTCAAATATCTGTTTATTATGCTGTAGGTGCTGGATTCAGTATCCACAGAGACCACTAACATCTTGTCTCGCTGCCTGTCGAATGTGACCAAATAACCTTTACAAATGACAAACTGATGCAGTGTGCCCACCCCCCCACCCCCCCACACACACACCTTGCTCACTTTTTCTGCAGCCTGTTTTGTCTCTGGATTAACTTTTGACTTTAGAGGCTGAAGAATCTAAATTGGCTCTCAGTGACCCCTTTCAGTCCCCTTGAACAATGTATTTACTTTCTGTGTTAAGGCCCCCAAATGCTCAATCCAAAGTTTGCAGGAGCACGGGGGAAAATAATCAATCCATCAATGATCGGCGCATTTGAAAGCAGGGATTCAGGATATGCACCCTGACCAACCTTTACTTTGTCCTTTGAGTTTAACACTCAGGTCGGCTGACGCGGCTGAATTGAAGAGTGAAACTACGGATGAATTTAGATATGCTTTTAGACGGCGCCTGAATCGAGGGACAGCACTGAAAGGACAAAAAATAAATAAATGAAAAATTAGACAGCATAGTGCAGGTCTTGATACAGAACTCAACACACACACACACACACACACAAAGAACAAACCCACTGATCACCATTGTACACTATCATGTGGAAGATGAAATTATGTCTGTTGTCTGCAGATTAACTCATTAAGTAGCTAATCAAAGAGTGTTGCTCATGTTTACCTCCTCTTTGTCAACACAGTGTTGACCTCACAACCACACCTGCCCCCTGTCCCCACCCACGACAGAGACACAGAAGCCCCAAACACACTCAGTCAAACAAACCAGGACTAATCAGCACCTCTAGCCAGCTGGAATGTCCCCAGTTTCTATAGAAGTAGAGGCTTAGTGAAAAACCAGACAGGTATTCTGAACTGAAAACAAGCCCAGACTCATTCACTGATGAGGCTGCAGTGCACCATTATAAAGCCTGGGAGTGTTGTGGGAGCTTTTGTATTTATGGTTTCACTGAGAGAAAACACATTTGGCGGAAGAGAAAAATACTGCAAACGCCGGGAAATGTGTCTGTGAATGCAGCCAAACATAATGAAATAATGTCTCTTATTACAACTTAATGTGTCGAGTCCCATGGCAGCAGAAGTGATGGGTTTTCTTATTGGACTGGACAGAACAAAAACAACTGATCTGGTGTCTGTGGCATTGTGCACTGCAGTGATGGCCCTGACTGGCCATTCACGCTCCAGTAATATTCAGATAAGGCCTGATGTTGCAGCAAAATGGAACATTTTCAATGATTCCTGTTGCGATGCCTCTAGTGTTATTACTGCACGTTCCATTACACCATGTCAGCGAGAGAAGTACATAAACACAGGGTACAGACAGACCCCCTGTCTCACACATGAATGGGAGAATTACCCAGCTCCCCACTGCCTCAAGACATTCATTTTGGGAAGCAACATTTGACGTGTTGTTCTGATAGTTCTATTTAATCTATTTTTAAGGTTTCCAATGTGCACTGTGTAGTGCTGTGCACTAGCTGCTCAGCATCCAGACTCATGCAGAAAAAGCTATTTCCTGTCTGATGAGCAAATGGACTGTACAATATATAAAATTAATACCTAGCATTGCATGGCCAATACTTTGTTTGGCAATATTTTCAGCTTTGCATTGTGATAATGGAGCGTACACTGAACCTCTGTGGGTTAAATGTTTGCAATAGAAAGAGTAAATGCAGACCCTCATTTCAGTCGGTTCAACTGTTTTACAGTCTCATTATGGTCGGCTGGGTATCTTCTTTTGGGACTGGCCATTAGAAAGCACTCTGTAAAAGGGCAAAGTGGTGGCACAGTATCCAGCTCTCATAGCCTAATATATCCGTGCTTGCAGCCCAGAGTTGCAGTTTATGGTTGGTACCATCTTTTGTGCTTGGAACCAGGACCTTCCAAATGAAGCTTAGTTAATGCTTTGGCATCAGATCTACACTGTAGGTTCACTGTGGCCACATAGCCTACATGCCACCCTATGCCAACATGGTGCCCTTAGCTTGGTGTGCACTTCTCTAGCAATGTAACTGCTATGATGCAGATCACAACAAGTGCGAATGGGCCATCTGGTAGCTGTGCATTTCAGACAGACCGTCTCCTCTGGTGCCTTCACTCTTTTCTCCGTCGCAGTAAAAGTAACTGCTGTTCAACATGTATTAGCTCCAACACCACAAAATTGTTTGCTCGGTTTTCGTTTGTCACCATTTGTAGCACGCTAAAATGAAACTCACCACACTGGTAAAAACAGAAAAAAAAAAACTCAACCCAGTGGCATAGAAAGTGTTTGGTGGTGTCTTTGCAGAGCAAAGTGCATGCACAGCGTCCGGGGTTTGCATTTGGCTGCACGTCATTCCCCAACTCTCCTCTGTTTCCTCTCTGCATGGCAAGCAGAGTGGCTCCCGTCAGAGAGGTAGTTTATACATGTGTAGGTAACTTTAACCTAGCATCGAAGTCATTTTGACTGGTAGCTTAGTCTATTTCTTATTATTATATGCTGGAAGGTGATTGTGTCAGATCTTCAAAGAAGCCAGTAACTAAAGCTGCTAAATACACGCAATGAAGTAAAAAGTCCAATGTGTACTTCTGTAGTGCATTAAAGCAGAAAATATGTATTATTATTATGTAATTGACATTGTACATAATAAATCAGGCTCACTGATGAAACATCACCAACTGTTTCCTTTTTAAGCACTTTTACATTTCGTTTTGTGATTATAATTAAGGCTGGAATGAAAATAAGAACAATATTAGCAATATGCGCGATACTTTAAAAAGCCAAACTGTTGGTCATTTGTATTCCTGGCTCTTTCCAATAGCAGAAATCCTGGGATTTGATTATGAGTCAGACTTCATTATTCATTATTTTGTTTTGTTACAGTGGCAGTGATTCCCAATAAAACGTAATCACATTGTGCCATATTTGAGTGGAGCTCACACAAATCATATTCACACAGGGCCGGCGTTACTTTCCAGGGGAGAGACAGTCCATTTGTATTCTGGGTGTGAATCTGCATCCAAATGAGGAATGAAATATTTATACTGCAAAATTATGGCACTCTTCATTGTCAATTTGCCTGAACACAGAAGTGTGTTAGAGAAGGTAGGTGCATTCCTGCCCAGGCAAGTCAGAACAGAATCAGCCAATGAGGCATCACAGAGAGAGAGACAAACAAAGCGAAGGGAGTATGAAGGTAGAGAGACAACCTCTGGGCGGCCTCAGGCTATAGAGCCTGCAGACAAGGCCAACACCCAGGAATCTCACACAGAAACATTCAAATTGCAATAAATGTCAAAAGCCTGTGAAACAAATGCCATCATTAAAACATGAAAAGAGCCTTTGTTTCATTATTCAGAGGTAGGATTATTATGTACATTTGTTCTGAGGTATCGCTGTTTTTTCTTTCATGGGAGTAGAAAATGCAGAGCCGAAATGCGAAGCAATGGCAGCACATGAAGCTGGTTCATCTCGTTACGGCAAAGCATCTGTGACAGCTGTGATATTTTCCTGTAACATTTAAGTGTGTAATTAGTGAACTAATTTCTGTGGTAGTGTTATAGTCCAATGTGGAATTTACATTTTAATGCAGATGGTAATGATGGAAAGTTTTGCAGTGATGATACACTCTAACATCACACAGCAGATTTTCCATCCCTGATGGAGATGACATTGGGATTCACATCATCTGTTCTGTGTGTAAAACCACTTTTTCTATCACTTCAGCTGATTGGCACAAGTGCAAAGCAGCACAGACAATATCAGGTGTATCACCATGATCCTATTGCCAAATTACTTTGTGGCTCTTTCATTTTGACATTTATTTTGTGCCCTTGTCACAAACCAAGATGTTTTGAGTGATTATGAATTTAATACAAGGGATTTCTTCCTGGTATTATGTTAAATATCGTGCAATACTGTTGTGTTTCTGTAAAATCTATGTACTGATTACAGGAGAAACACACTTGCAGTATTTCAGCCGCCTGTGGAGGAGCTCAGAAAATGCACCTTTTCACACCAGCATGTTGGGGCGACCCTGCCCCTGCGTGGGTCAGTGTCAATTGGCTGCACCTGGACCCTGCGTACTCCAGTATTATATTAGGCTGTGTGACTTGTTTTGTCTGCCTCTCTCCCTTTTGCAGGTCCCTAAGTGTTTTCTTTGGAGTTTCTTGTCTTTTTTCAGTTAATCTTTCATGTTCCTTTTTCTATTTATGTTGAGGAAATGACTTCATTCCCTTCAATCTTAGCCCGTCTCTCCTTTTCTCACTGCCTAGTCTTGTGCCGGTTTGTGACATTATGCACATTATGTGCCATCACAGATACTTTCTACAAAATCTGCATGCGACTTTGAAACGCACCTTCCTCACAGCGATGTGTTTCAACGGAGCCTTCGCTGCCGTGCTGCCTTCAGGGAGTGCAGTGCTGAAATGCAGCACCTCTTCATTCATCAAATCTCTCTGTCTAAAAGGATCAGTCCTATCCCCCCCAAAAACATCTCTGAATGACTGTGCGAGTCTTAGCGGTAACCTTGTTTGTCACATTCCAGCAAAACCTGGAAGGGCAGCTTTCTTAGAAACATTCATTCACCAACCTGTCAGCTTGGAGGTGCGACTCCCACTGAGCCAAAAACACACGTTTAGGCTAAAAACAACAGCTTTTCCCTCAGTTAAATCACTCAGAATAGTAGAAGTAGCTTTGAAAACACGGAGAAATTTAAGACACCATCCTACACAACGCCAAACAATTTAAAGTGTGTAAAACATGGAAAACTAACATTATGTAAGACAGATCTGAGGCACAGCCATAAACAGGCAGCAGCCAGATCTACTTAGCATCATGTTGAAACAGGCAAACACACTTTGTAAACTGCTTGTTATCATTGGATGCTTGATGTCTACTTGTTTGCATATGGTTTTAGTAATATGAATTAAAAAAAAAGTTGCTAACACAATACTTTTTATGGATATAAGCTGCCAAAAAACGTGGATCCTTTGATCTGAGCTGAGGCAGCTCCCAAAAAACAGCCATTTGTCAGAGGCTTCGCGGAGATGAGTGGATTTATTCGACGCATACTGATTGACACATGCAGTAAAGTCCGGCCTTGAATACAAAAGATTATCTGTTCATTTGCATATACGTTTTAAACTATTAGTGAGAGCCACCGCGGCCAGTGGAGCTAAAAATACTGGGAGCTGCAGAGTGTTTCTCACTGTGGTTAGTAAGCCCGACGTTGTGCTGCCTTCGAGCAGAGTGTTTTCAGAGGCTCATTTTTCAGCTGTCACCTTGCAGTGGTCCACGAGATTACCCTGAACAAGTCACACTGTCCACAGCTATCTGGCCCACACAGAACACAGAGGTAAAGCACAGTCTGTCTCTGGAGAACAACAGCTCATAACTCAAAGATATTGGTGTCCTTGTCAATAAAATCACATATAAAGAAGATTGGGCTCAAATAAATGTGCTCTCAAGAGAAATATCTTGTCAGGTGGGGCTTGGTGCAGCTCTCTACCTCAGGAATGTGTCGGCACTGCTCCTCCTCACCTGCCCACCCCCCCAGCCCAACCCCCCCCTCCAAGCCCCCCAACCTAACCCAACCCTGCCATTGTGACGGGAAGGAATGTGTTTCAAAAAAGTCCTCCTTTCAGTCCCTCTCTCAGTGAGGGATGTCGGGTGTCACCCCATCTTTCATTTTACGCTGAGAGGGGGAGTGTGTACGTGCAGCTAGAGTTTCTCACTAAGTGGTGTGGGTGTGTGGGTGTGTGGGTGTGTGGGTGTGTGTGTGCCAGAGAACAAATAATGCACATGGCAGCTCAGTTACCTGCACTGATTAATTATTTGATCACCATATGGATAATAGTAGATACAACAGAGTATGTATTTCACTAACTTAAAATAACTTTTTTTTTTGACAATTAATCTTTCAAATACTTTAATAAAAATAGGATTTAAGGGCATTTGAAATGCTCCAGAGACGCTACTGGCCTAATGAAGAATGGTGTTTAATCTAGAGAATGACTCAAAAAGGAGCAGATAAAAACAGAGACTCACAAAATACTGATCACAAGGTCCTTAGCAAAGAATAATACTTGAACCTTCTTTATTACATTTGTGATGCGATGCCTTCTTTGGAGTATTTGTTCAAAGCATTTGAAGCACATACCGTATGGTGCTGTGCCTGCTGAGTTATTAAGAGATTTAAAACATGTTGATTTTTCTAATATTATCATTTGATCACAGCAGTTTTGAAAATACATCTTTACTTTGATTCTTGGAAGAAGAAGAAGAAGAAGAAGAAGAAGAAAAAACAAGCCACATGGCAGGGTGTGGTAAGATTTAATGACTGAAAAATGGGTGGGCCTACTTAGGTGCCTGCATCTTATTGGCCGAAGCAAGCTTCTAAAACACCAGTACCTGTATCAGGTGGAGAAAAAAGTCTGAAAGGGGAGACAGATAGCACCTTGTGAAGTCTGCTTCGTGTGTTTTTGTTGTTTGATTTGTACCACACTCACAGAGGCACTGGGGACCTAAAGGAGCAAATAAGGTGAGTAATGTATTTTAAGCCAGGGATAAAAGGAAAGAAGTTTAATCTTGCAAATACCCCAGAAAGATTTGTCTAGAGCTATAACTATACTAACCAATAGTTTGTTAAAAAAAAAAAAGTATGTGTAGTCAGTTTATTAAAATGATAAGATCACCCGGAGAAATTGTATGTTTGGAAGCAGCATTAAGATTCAGTGGGGCCAACAAAGATTCTTGGGCGTAGGAGGGAAAAAAGCCTGAATGTGTTAACTGCATAAAAGAGGGAGAAGTAGGACTAGGAAAAAGCTTCAGGTGTGGGAGGTAAGCAAAGCCTGGGCTGCTGTTGTGTTTCCCCAGGAGCGGGACTCTGAGGTGGACGGATAACAGGACTGACCGTGGCGTCTGGTGGCAGCGGTGGGCTCCAGGAGGGCTGTGGTGCTGGGGTTACATCACTGATGACTAAACAGTCAGTCAGCCCAGGCCTGTGATAACGTGCCAGAGCCGAGCATTTCAACAGCCGCCTGAAAGCCTGGGGCCACAGAGTCCGGGCAGGCCTGGTCTCGCTCAGACTTAGGCTCAAACTTAAACTCGAGAAAAAAAAGGGAGAGGCCGGCATCCAATTCCTGCTGCACTCACAGCCACCCCCTCAACCTCAGAGGCTTCCACAGAAATCACACAGTCCCAATCGTCTGCTCTGCACCAGATGCCAGGGTCGGCCTCCGTCCTGAAGCCAAAGCGTTGAAAGACAAGGCCTAAGGCTTCCGTTAATGTAACTTAGCAGCCAGTGCTGCTGCACAAACCCTCTCAGTATTGTGGATCACTTTGGGAAAACTCTGATGTATCTGAGAAAATCTGAGAGTGAAGTGTTGTTGTTTTTTTTTAACAATGTACATTTGTATCTTTCATTTCAGACACTCTCTGGGAGAATATTCCATGTGTTCTATCCTTCATTCCACCGGAGTCTGTATCTGTATTTAATCAGATTTCAGTGGTGTGAAGTGTAAGAGACATGGGGATACGGCTTCACAAGCTTCACAAACAGTCAAAGTACCAGAAGGCAAGTCAAAGCAAACGCTTTAATAATTTGTTCTTAGTTGTTCCGTACTCACTACGGTTGTACTTTAACAGGATCCTACTGTTCATGATCTTTATGCTTATGTATACTGCATGTAATAGTTTCTCAGACATATAGAACAAAATGTAGAATAATATACAGTGCTATGTAACACAGTAATGTGAATAAATCTCCTGACCTTGTGCCCAGTGTTTCTTTTTTCTACAAGTGCAACATCTCAAATCATTACAGAACCATTATACCACCCACACCCAAGTTTCTGTGGATCTCAGCCCCAGAGCATGATTTTTTTTTCTTTTTTTCTTTTTCATTAGCCAACATTGAGAATTTGAGACTCAGCCCACACAAACAACCTTTACTGTTTGGCAAATGAAGCTTATTAACAATTTAAAATATGCCCTCGCAGTAGCCCACACAATAATGTCATTAAACATGTTTCTCTCTGCTAGAGAGATGCATCTCAAGTCCTCCCAGCACATTTCTCTCCAGCAGTGCACGTTGAAGAAAAATACAAACATTATCATCTTTTCTGTCTTTGCGTTTCCGTAACCGGTGTCTTACAGTTTCACTTTCTACAATATATGCATTACCTTCTTTTGCAACGCAAGTAATGACAGTTCTAGATGTAAGCTAGTGCTTTGTAGTTTTTGTAAAGCTGAGAGTCTGTAACTGCAGGGTCTTTCAGCCAGACCTGGTTTGGGTAAAGCTTTTATGTTCAAAAGAATTTTAAATAAAACCGAGCATTGCATCTGTGGAGGTTTGTGAACATGTCCCTTCACTGCTGGGGTCTGTTTTTTGGTTCCTGCCAATCAATCCCCTCTGGAGACTTTTAAAATGGGAAATAATAATACAACAGAGCAAAGCAGCATGTTGTTGCCCCGTGGTTATGCATGTGTAAACTCAAATATATATATAAATGCATCCTCTTTGGCCCCCACCCCACCCCCCACCCCCCACCCCATTGGCCTCTAAAGTATCTTTGTGGCTTCACAATATCAGACCTTTAAGTGCATAGCTACAAGTGATGCTAGACTCTCAGTGTTCACCATGTAAAGAGTTGACTTTGACCATTTCATATAACTGTAAATGAAATGTGTTGGATAAATAAGCAAAAACATTATAGACAGTTAATTTTCCTATTTTTTTTTAATTATTTTTATGGACGATAGCTTTTTTTCCTTGATCAGAAAAGTGGTTGATTAATCAGCAACATATTATCAACATATTATCATTATTTGATTATATGATTGGCTGTTTTAATTTAAAAACACTGTAGAGGTGATCTCACTCGTATCCCGTGGTCCAACAATCACCCGCTCCAAACACTGAACATTTATCGAGTTCCCCGTTTCCCAACTGAGCCGATAATTTAGCGTAACCCTTTTACGAATAGTCATTTCACAAACACGTTCACAAATTAATTCCACTCAACAAGTCTCCACAGCTACACACGGAACCTCTCACTTCTACTTTGTTACCATCCCAACTACCTTGTAGTCCAATCTTTCTGTCAGCTCTAATAGCTGGACTTAAATCTCTAATACCTGACGTAAAAGGTAAACTTCAAAGGACAACTTAAAATGGCAAACTTCAAAGGCAGTTATATGACATCATTAATGATATCATCAGTGCGCTTATACATAAACTTCTTAATCTAACTAACCTTACAATACACAATATAAACAAAAACAGAGGAAACTCATGAGGGTTTGCTCATAGAAACACTTTTTAGTTGTATTGTTCTCAACTGAACACATTCTAGAGTCTGTGATTTAAAAAAAAAAAAAAAAAAAACTCCCTTGATATCAGCAGCATAAGTTGAGTCTATAGTATTTTAGCTGACATGAAAGTCAGGAAATTCTGTCTGTTCTTCATCCTTCTACATCTGGGCTCAGCACTCGGAGAAGGCACAGGTGAGAGCTACTGTTCTTAGCTTTTTTTAAGATGCTGATTGCTCTGTTCTCTGTCATCGATTGTTGATTGCTGAGTTTCTATGTTCCACAGCTGAGGAGGGTAATATGACAGTTTTACACCACACGGGCAGCACTTGCTAATTGAGAGGACGACCATGCTGCAGAAATGTTGTATAGTGTCAGCGCCGCCGCTTGCTTAACTGCAACGTACACTGTTCTGTATGGTTCAACCTCCATTTGACAAGCTGTAGTTGTGTCAGCTGTTAGTTAAAACCAGTATTGGTTCTGTTTCTCCAGCAGTTTGCACAAACCCCTAATTACTCTGTGTTCTGTGTGTTTAGTGGCAGAGGACATCAGCGTCCATCAGCTGGAGCGTTTAGTGGAGCTGCTGGCACCTAGAGAATGCGAGGACCTTCTGCTCACCCTCTCTGAACCGGAGGAGGACATCTTCCAGCACCTTGACCACCTCTCACCAGAAAATAATCCACTAGATCTCAGGCCTCGGGACAAAAGAGCCATTTCTTCTGCTCAGGGTTAGTACACGTCTCGTCTGACACTTTGACACTTGAGACACACATCCTCGATAAATTCCAAGCTAAATATCATAAGAGAGAGTCCTTATTACACCATGAGCTGTAATGAGGCGGACGTTAAGAAAAATCCAAACCCATACCCGTCTCTTCCCACACATCCAGCTCAGCTTGGGGGTGTTGGTGGCAACAGGCTGACTGTCAGAGACCTGTCTGTTTGAGGGCCATATGTTCTGTGTTTACCAGGTAGCGAGGCTCAGTGCCGAACAGCCCTGACAGGCTGGCTGCTGAAGTACGGTGAGCAGACCTACTACGACAGGCTTTCTCGTGCCTTGCAGCACATCGGCAGGACAGACATCGCCATCGGTGAGTGGAGACAGGGAGAGCAAACGTGTTTGTATTTCCAATAGTGCCCATTTGTGTGGGGCCACTGATGTAATGGCTTTCAAATCAATGTAGTTCACTTTCTATGTACAGAACAGTGTTGTTGGTAAAAACAAATCTCACAAGCACAGATCACAGCATGTCCCTCGACAAAAGGAAATTGGAACAAAGCTTCATTTGTGTCCATGGCCGTGTATTTTCAAACGTGGTTTATTTTGGTCAAGAAGGCCTCCTCAAGATTTTAACAACAGCGTATAATTGCTTCATTACTTTGAAATTCATTTTAATTGGAACTTCAAAAGTGGCATATTTTGCACACTGCCAGTCTCTGGCATGTGTTGCTGTCCAGTGTGCGCACAACTCCACAGCCGAGTGGCGTTGGATAGAAGGAGGTGTAAATGATCTGACAGAGGACTCGGTGGAGCTGACACCAGCCACAGAACAAACCATCTGCTCCTTTCATCAGCAGCTTTGGAGGAGGGAAAAAAAAGGCAAGGAAAGGATGGGAAGAGATGAGTTATAAGACATTTGGGGTGGGGGGGGGGGGATTGCAGAATGCAGCAATTATCGCACACTTGATTGCCGTTCAGAAGAGAACTACTCATACATGGAAACTTGAGTGGTTCATTTTGTCGTTGTTCTGAAGGACAGTGGCTGCTCTTCTGCCAGAATTAATTATGCGTGGGGCAAGAAAACAACAATTTGTATTTAAATTTACAAGCTTCAGTAAGATAGAAAATGTACACTTGAGGTTTTTTTAGACTGAGACCGTTCTTTTGTTTTCACAGAAATGGGGAAGAACATTAACCAGGACAAAGCCTTGAGCCTGAAACGCTATGTTGAAGATTATCACAAATATGCCACTTCTTTAAATGTCCCACCAGTTCAAGCAGATGCAAATAGACAGGAGAATCTTGACCAACAGGCCAAAACAAGAAAAGGTATGAACATTTGTCCTAAAACTTGAAAAAGCCGTATTAGTTTGGTAAATGATAAAATACAGACCCCATGTCCAGAAAAGCCAGGATGTGTAAGATGTACATGAAACTAAATAGAATGATTTGCATATTATGTCAAATCGGGACTTGAGCAGGTGCAACTAAATACTGGAAAAGTTGTGTTATGCTAAAGAAATAAATAACAGATAATAAATAACAACCGCAACTAATGAGTTTAATTGGGAAGAGGTCAGATTCATGATTGGGCAGAAAAAGAGCATCTCAGCATTGCTGTAAAAAAAAAAAATGCTCAGTGCCATGAGATTAGCATTACTCAACGTTAAATTGCAAAGGATTTGGGGGCTTCATCAATTACAGTTCATAATATCCTTTAAACTTTTGCAGAATCTGGACACAAGGGACAAGCTCTAAAACCAATATGGAAAGACCATGATCCTCGGGCCCTCAGGCAGTGCTGCATTTAAAACGGACACGAGTCTGTGGGGCAAATGACAGCGTTTGTCTCTGAATGCACAAATGCTAAAACGCTACCATGCAAACAAACGCCCTTAATATTTATTTACACTTTAAGCAGCTTCCCAACGTTTGTGGAAATGGGATTCATTGAGTCTTAATGAGAGGCCATGTCTAAGCCTAAATATCTTGGGCTATTGATGTCAAGAGGAGGTTTTTGGGTTGTCCCTCTGGAGACTGTCTGAATGACAAATGATATAATGTTTCACTGAACCCTGAATCTATTAAGCCTTTAGATGAGATGCTGGATTAGATTCGGTGGCCGTGGGCATGCTTCCAACTCATTACTTCTCAGTATCAACACTCTCACTATGTGCAGAGTATTTCCCAAGACACCTGGAAATTCAAAAATGTAATTATCACCTGTCCATTTATCTTTTTTGTGTTAGTCTCCCGGGTGCTGTGTTCAAGCTAAAACTTGCTCCTATAGTGCTTTGAGAGGTTACGTGTGTTTCTTTTGTGTGTTTGTGTGGTAGTAAGGGATCTGACATGGCGTGACGTGGACTTGATTGTGGAGCGGGCACCTGTCCCTCTGTATCAGAAGGGGTCTTTGCATGTGGTGCTACCGTTCCTCTATGGCATCCTGCTGGGCTTTGGTGGTACCTTGCTTGCAGGCACACTTATTCTCCTCCTTATCATCCACATCTCCCGCAGAGGCATGTAGAGCCTTCAAGCCGGGGTCAGGATCAGCCGTAAGCTCACGGTTGAAGATGTGATGTTGGAAGATGCTGTTTCTGGAAGGTCACGTTACATGTAACAACTGGCAGCGATGCACAAATAAAGATAAAACAGACTGTTTTTTTCTTTGTCAATTCATTTTTTATATTTCTGTGGAAGATGTAAAATGCCTAAATATCATTGTCCACAATAAACCAATACAGAAAGTTTGCATCAAGAAAACCCACAGCTCATTATGACAAACAGGACAAGAATTCAGATAAAGTGATTTTCCACGCTGTGTACTTCTACACTTGTAAGCACTATTGTCTTGCCAGTGGGTAGATGACTTGTGGTGTGACAGATGCGCTGGAACCCAGCCCTCACACCAAAGGTTGTTCCGGTGTTACTGTGATAGCGATGCCACTTTCCATTTCCCCTCCAAGTGACGGCAATGTGCCCAACTGGCATTAAGCAACAACTAATTATCCAGCCTCACGCCTGCCTCCCTGGAGCCTGCCGATACCTCCACAGGCAATCCAGAAGACTAATAACAATGACAATGCTAGCACACAATGGAGCACGCTCGGTTGTGATGGCAGCTTCTGGCAGGTTGCAGGAGCCAAGAAAGACAACGCAGAAGCTATACAGTATTTTTGAACATACGAAGTAGCGAGAATCGTCAGGAAGCTGCAATAACGTGATGTATGACATGCTGCAACAAAGAGGGTCCCAAGGCAAAGCAAACAGAAGAGGGGGGAAAAAAATCCATATTAGAGGATTCAAATTAACTTTGCTGAATTAAAGCTGGAATTAAAAAAAACAACAAAAAAAAAAAAACATTTGCTCATAATCAGGCTAGTTTCCCAAACTCTGCTGAGACAAACAAGTTTTATAATAGCAAGACGAAAAACCCGCTCATGGCACCAGAGTATTTCTAGCTTCTTGTTCTTACATTATACCTACTTTCGTCTTTGCAGCCGAACTAATTACTTCATTACACAAATCTGGCCTAACGTGCTTCGGGAGACAGACAGCTTGGATTAACAGTGGCACACAGCAGCAATTACAGACAATTAGTTCATAAATCAACATTTATACAAATTGTAGAGCAAAGCAGAACTGTGTGAACAAACAACACACCAAAAGGCCACGGATTTGAGTTTTGACTAGTGATTGGCAGATGAAGCTTTACCACTTTCTTCCATTAAAATTTCTGCAGCATCGGACTTATTTTAATAGATTATTTAGTCATAGATGTTGTCGTGTTGTTGTTAAATCTGTAATACGTCTGTGACGCATCAAAATAACCTTGTACACGATGTGACAGTAAATTAATTAATACTTACTTAATACTACACATTTAAATGGGTTTTATTCCTGCTAAGACTTAATGTAAATGTACCTTATTAGTGTAGTTCAGGTCGAGCGTCGCTGTGTTTCACTTGTTATTCACATATTCATTTTAATGACTTTTTATATGGTTTGCATGAGTCATGTGTTATGACAGGAGAATGCTATTAATTAAATTAACCTTTTATTACTTGGTATCGAGTGGAAATGTTCTCAGACTTCTGATTAAGTGCCAGCCAGTTTAGCTGCAAACTTCCAGCTCTCCAACTCAGTGAAGAGGCTTTTTCAGCACCAGTGACGTTTGAAGCATCAGACACCACCAGCCACACAAACCGTATGTTCACAGGAGGGAAACGTGCTTTGGAGCTGCAGTATCATCTGCTCATAACAAAAGGTTTTGACTTAAACTAAACAATCGGACGTGCAAAGTTAGATTTTAATAACTAAATCCCTGAATGCGTTTTGATCTCATTTGAAAACAACAGAAATTAGCTGATTTCAGTTTGTAAAAAGTAAAACCAGCGAGACTTACTGGAGTAATGAAACAGTGGTAGCAGTTTGTCTTTCTCACCATGTGTCTTTAGACAACACTGGGTTTCACCTTCATCAGTGGACTTCCCAGGTGGCACAGCAGAACTCTTCATGGCAAAACTTCCTCTGTCCTTCAGTTTTCCCCTGCTGGCTCTTAGGATCCTGCAGGTGCTGACTATGACAGGTTCTCCTGCTGTGGGCTCATGTGTATTTCTGTAACCAGTGGAGAGGAAAGGCAGAGTACTGTATGCCTGAATAACTCACAGAAACAGCATGCCACACGGGGTCTGCATCGTGGTTGTGACACTCCTTAGCATAGCCAAGGTCCCACCAGGAGGCTTCTCCTAGTTGGTAAAGAAAACCATAGGAAAACACCTCGAGCCTGTTTAAGCACAATGCATAACTTTAGAACTTCGCAGTACAGTGCATGATTTCAAATTCTATGAAGCAGAGCAACCTGTCCCATTTAAGATGCATTTCATTTACAGACATCTGAGCGCCAGAATGGGCCAATGTTCATTTCCAGCCATTCTCATGCAAAGGGACGAAGCAATCACAGACGTCATGGATGAATAGAGAAAGAATCTGACATGAAATTGACATTTACAGCCAAGGCGAAGCCAACATGAGAGAGTACGTTTTCCAGGCATATCCATTCTCATGTAAAATAGTGTTTTTTTCCTTCTTTTTTTTTTTTATCCTGGCGCTTTCTTTGGTATATTTAATACTTTGCCACGCAGCAGCTTATCAAAGTGGATTCTCTGAGGAGGGCACATCTGTCTCTTGTCATTGGCTCATCTCGGCAGAAGGAGTCAAGTGTTTGTCTGGATAAAAATGTAGATGGACGTAGATGTGGCGTGCCAAGGGGATGCTCAGACGGAGGGGCTGCGTCCTTGATGTGCTGAGGCTGAGCGTTCTGCACCAGGGCCTCTGGGGTGTGCTTAGTGTCACTAAAGGCTTTAGCTTCCCCCTCCCTCCATTTGCATCTTCATTCATCTGCTGGGCCACTGAGGTGCTGCAGTCCCCACTCAACCATCACTCTCCCTTTGCTCAATATATATGGATCACAGGAAACAAGATCACAACACCAGCTCTTTTAAAGTCATACTTTTTTTTTTTTTTAATCGCCTCAGCTCCAGCTTTCACAACTTTGTCTTTCATGGTTTCCTTGGGGGGAATCTGAGACTTCTTCAAAGTTTTTAGTGCTGATGAGACAAGAGCAGCTCAGGGGGGTTTACAGACAAACCCACAGTGTCATCCTGTGGCCACAGCGGGTTATTACAGCAGCCATAGAGCGAAATCATGTAGAATTCTGCTTCCTGTACTCGGGAGCTTTTAAATGTGTGTAATACGAGTGCTTCCTCTGATAGCAGGAAACAATGAGTTAACAATTAGTGTTTTTTCACAGTGACACACACAGAGCAATGAAACTAAGAAAAGGCCTTAACGTTTCTACTGCAGTTTCCTGAAATATATTTGATTAGTTACATGTTTACCTTCATGCTAATTACTCCTAAAGTTTGCCACACTCACATGCAAGGTGTGTTATTTTTACTGCTTT
This sequence comes from Channa argus, assembly GCF_033026475.1. Taxonomy (NCBI): domain Eukaryota; kingdom Metazoa; phylum Chordata; class Actinopteri; order Anabantiformes; family Channidae; genus Channa; species Channa argus. The sequence continues at coordinate 5,526,894 of NC_090209.1, forward strand.
ACGTGTAAGAGCAGCTCTGGAGAAGTAGTTACACCGTAAACAGAGGCAGTTGTTGTCAATTAAAATGCAAGAGAGATAAAATGTGGCGCAGTCAGGCAGCTGTTTTTAGAACACAAGCAGCACTGAATCACCAGCTGCTGTCACAACCACAGCAAAATGCTTCATGAGCCTGAACATGTTAAATGGCCAGAGCTTGTGAGTGTAATGTCATGGGTGGATGTGCTTCCAATTTGAAAATGAACTGTTGGGAGGATTTCTGCTGCAAGGTATCGAGCCAACTATGCTGGAAATTTGAAGCAGTTTACTTACAAGATATGTTTAAAGAAACGGTATGATTTGAAAACAGGAGCAGGTAATTAAAGACTGATCGGTATTATGTTTAATAATATCCCCCAGAGGTAATATTATATCCGTTCAAAGCCTGGGTAATAGGCTTCATGTCAATATTCATGCATCCAAAGGATGAATTTAATTTAGCTCTAATGTAGGAGAGCTAATAAATCACCAGCGCAGTTAAATTCCCCTGATGAGAGGTGAGTCATGATAGAGAGGTAAACAAAAGCAGTGAAGGGTTTTGGATAATGGCTGCCTGGCTTGTCTATTTATTGAGAGAAAAGCAGATTTCTCCTCGGAGCTGCAGACAGGTGTGTTTCCTCTGCAGAGACAGAAACCGGCATCTATGGGACACTTGACAACAAGAGAGCAAACAAAACAGGGCTGAAACTTTTAGTTGAAATTCAAAATCCAACAAATTTCCACTGCTGTTTCCCCCCTTTCCTTTTGTTAGCAATGCGTTATTATATTATTATATATATATTATTATTATATATTACAGTATTATGCTATATATTATAGTATTATAACCCTCTTGCTTTCCCATAGGGCTTAATGGAAAGCTGAGTTGAATGTGTTCGTGTTTATGATTCCGATATATTATGCAGCAGGGGTCAGTGTCACTAATGCACATGTGGGTTAATTGTCTCCGCCTGCCCTCTCTTACAGGCATTTGCAGATACTGTCAGCTGAGCCACACTTGACAATTGTCAATTCTGAAAGCAGAGTTTCAGAATTCAGTACAGAATAGAATGTTACTGATGTGAAAGAGGCTCTTAGATATTTGAAGTTTACTCTTATTCTACATATCGCTACTCAATACTTTAAAAAATTCTGTTCCCTACGAACATGTATATGTGCATGTGGTTAACATATAAAGTCCCCTCCAAAAGGACAAATTAATATGAAGAACAGACAGCTGTCTATGGGAGAAAAAGAAGACATTTTCAAAGCATCAAACACAACAATTTCCAATGTCCTAAAGTAGAAAGAAACCACTTGTGTACTGAGCAACGTACACAGAGCAGTTCAGCCAGTGGAAACAAAAACAGCTGATGACAGAGGCTTTTGAGAGCTGTGAAGAAAAATCCAAAACCATCCCTAACACACAATCACAATCCATGTTTTAAAAAAAATAATACCAAGAAAAATAGAGGTCATGGCACAAATTTCTGAGTAAAAATGTTCAATGTTGCTTTTAATGTATCTCGGTATAAACATCGCCAAACCTTTTTAATCTCAAACCTTCATTGTATAGCACAAACACAAACAAATATGAATTTGACTTGCAGATCCAATACTTTTGGAGGGCATTTGTATTCATTTTGATCTCCTGTCTATGGAGTTCTTGAGAAATGCGGTACACAAATATATTACTTACTGACCGAATCCAAGCAGCTACAATCATAAACGTTTCCTTGTTTACAGTGTGTCGTTCTTGGCCTGGGTGTTTCTCATGCAAAAACCTCAAAATTAATAAAGTAATTGTGCACAAGCTATTAGATTATGATTGTGTAATAACACTCACAACACCCCCCCCCCCCACCCCCCCAGATTGGAAATCACCGTGTGGCTTCCTCTCTGCTGTACTCTTCTAATGAGTTCCCTTAGCGTTGCACCACACTGTGTTGTTTTGCATTGTCGTGCCTAATTTCCCCACTGATACCGAGCACCTCAGTGAGGAGCTGGTATCTGCAGTCACCACGCCGCGGTTTTCATCTAATAAGAAGAGAGAAGTGCAAACAGTACCTTTTATAAGCTGATGGGATGATAAAGTGCTCCACTGATGCCAATCACTTGCATATCTATCCAACATGATAGCTGCATAACTGCGTTTGTCAATTTGTTTATCTTTAAGCATTAAGTTCCTGTTTCACCGCCGGCTTAGGACATTCGTTATTAAATTTTAATTTAATCCTTCCTTCTGTTTCTCACAGAAGAATATAAAAATAAATAAATAAAACCGTTTTGGAGCTTATTTGCAGCCTCAACTTCAAGTTCTGGCGGTTTGTAGTTACTTAATAAAGGTCAATGTCTTCTAAAAAATAATTACCCGAGTGATTACTTTTAATTTAATAATGGTAGCATGAAATCAAAGTGCTCATTACATCTATAAGGTGCAAAAGAGAATAAGAAAAAACAAATGGCGAGCAGGTTGAGCAGTGTTTTCCATCGGACGTGGGGTTGTGGCTTGATTTAACTCTAAATAATTAATCCTGCAGTCAGCGATGCAGACTCAATAATTTTAGGCCTTAATTAAAAAGGAGAGAACGCTCCATTGTTGCTGCACTTAATTGATGCTGCACTACCAGAATGAAACAATACGTAACATTAATTAATACCAGCTATCAGTGGTCAGATTTGCCCTCAGTAGCTCAGTAAACCAACCCCGCCTAAAGAGAATTTGCTGACATTGCACCATCAAGATTTATGATTCCCTGGCTGCAAAGTGGTTTGTTAATGAAGTAGAATAGATCCCCAAACAGAGGTCTATAAAATGCATATGCAAAGCACCGACTGCTGGCGCTTGATCAATGTCAAACAAGCATTTTTTTTAAATTTACAGGAGTGGTTTTGGTTGCTCTATCATCCTCATTCCCTCAGATGACTCGTACAAGCAAAGAGCCTATTAGAGCAACAGTCCTTTAATAAGATTTGACTTCCTGGCTCTTTATTAAAGTGCTCCAAATTTAAATCTCCATTCAGAAAGGTCAGAGCTGAATATTTTCTCAGGGATGGCTCTTCATAAAAGCCGGCGAGTGCTAAACGACAAGGTCTCATGACTCAACGATGAGATACCCTCTGACACCATGCAATTACTCTCCACTGCACGAAACCACCGGGCGTGTAAACAAATTTAATACATAAATCTCTCAGTCTAAAATTTACTAAAAGGGACCTTGTTAATTAAACCATCACGGTCAATGAATGTGCAAGATGTACAAAATTAATTTGTATGTGAACTCGCAATTACAGGGATTGAGAAGCCTGTGTATTGTAGCAGTATCTACTTAACTAAATGTTTTTGTTTGGGCATTTCATATTTTAATGTAATCTTCATTTGACCTAGAGAAAGGTTAGAGTTTTTCCGCCTATAGCTTTACTGATGAAGTTTAATTATATGTTGCAGTGCTTAGGAGGTGAAATTAATCAGCAAACAGGCCAAAACCTATAGTGAAGCAAGATAAATGAAAAGAACGGAACCCGAACGCCTTAACTTTAGATGTAATGAGGTAAAAGAAAAAGTGGAACTAAAGGCTGAACTGACAATAGTGGGTGGCTGTGTTCCATATGTGAGCTTAGTATTAGGTAAATCTCTGGAAGAGGTGCAGCCACACAAGTTGAAAAGTGATGAACAACTGATGTGTGCTGCAATTTCTGAAAGAAGAGATGATGGTAACAGACTGCAGTGCTACTATAAAGTACACTAAGCAGTTAGTACACAAGAAAATGAACGTACAAAGCCATGGGAGTAACCTACTTTATTACGATGGATGTAAGATGTTATATGGTTATTAGTAGATTTTATTTTGTCATTTTTTCCACTGTTAGAACACTAATATATACAACCAGGATAGAATATGAAAAAAAAACTGTGACATTCTCTTTTCTTATGGATTCAAACGTTCAAAGACAAAAAAGGCAGTGCAGGGTGGCACAATAATTTATAATCTAGTGACAAACAATGAACTATGTGATTCTTTCAATCTAAATATTTCCCCATAACATTAATAAAATCAGTTCCTAGCAAACCGCTACTACAGACAGTGTGAAAACAATGATTGATAAAAGAAAGAGAAGGATGAGCTGCAGGTGATGATATTAAATACAAACACGTACACACACACACACACACATTAAGTGATGAGAGATTTTCCCAGAGCTCCAAATTAAAGCTGATGGCCATAGAAACCTTGTAATCACTTGTGGTGCCAATTTGCCGCAGAGAGGACGGGGAGCAGAGGAGCAGATGTGTGCCAGAATACCTTCGGATGATTTCTTAATAGCTTCATAAATCCATTCATGCATCACAGGCGTAACAGCACCACTGTCTGCCTGCATGCTGAGAGGCTACACAACACAGGCCTTTAAGCACCTGCTGCACAAACACAACTTAGCCGGCCCACATCTTTCTCTTTGATGCACTGATGATGCAACTGGCAACAATTACAAATGTTGTTTTGGTCTCCATCACTTTCCTGTGGCCCTCAGTGGAGTTTATAGGAGACAAAGTTTGGTTTCTGCCGACTCCACGCATTCCTCCTTTCATTCGAGTTTAGCTGTTCTCTGGGGCCTTGCTTTCACAGGGACTTAGCCAGGCTGCTCAGCTGGCTCTACCTCACAGCTGTGCCCATGCACATTCTCAGTTAATTACAGGAGCACCTCAGTATGACTGCACAGTCAGCAGGTTCACTCCACAGTTATTGTGAGGGGTGGGTGAGCTGAGCCTCAGAGTTACTCTCATTACCTGCTCAGCACTTACTTTTTGTTGGGGTCTCTTGTGCTGGTAGGTTTCAACCCATCAGAGGAGTCAGTCAGGTAATTCTTACTGTGCCCTCCCACAGATTAAAGCATTTTTATTTAAATAATTGTTATTCAGCAAACAAAAAAGGAAAAGAAATCAAAGCAAAACAAAAAAAAAGAAAAGAAATCAAAGCTCTCTTTTTGCAACAAATATATCCATACATTTCTGCGACCATGAAAATTATTGTTAGTATCTTCAGTTTCTTGTGCTTATATTCACTGCAGCAACCGCTCAAAACATTTCCTGTAAAAGTAAAAGCTACTTTTAAAAACAGAATAATGGCTCAGGAGAAACGCTGTAAAAGTACTGTAGGTAGGCAAAATTGGCATTTTGTCAGCTTGAATGGGCAAAGCAGTGCGTACCTGTTCCAGATCTGTCCCCTCATTAATGGAAAAGGCAAGTTCCTGCCTCGCTGTCTGGGCCTGAATCCAACATAGTGAATATTCATTTTTAAAGTAAAAGAGACATGTACACAGGGCAATGTTGTACACACTGAAGGATTACAGCTTAAATATGATAAGTTGCTAACATGTAGTGACCTGTATTTAAAATATATTTCTAATTTTTAAATCAGAAAAAACTTTGTTTTCCAGTTTAACATGATTATAAACATGATACCTGCTACCATACAGCTAAGGTATGATTAGTTGTACACACGCATGAGATTATTGTGTTCACATTTCTTGGTTGAGCTTATAGACAAGACACTAAATGACCAAAAAGTGACCCAAAACGGACCCTTCTCTAGTCTCCTGATGGGCAGAATATTAGAAACACCTTCCATAAAATGCAGTCCAACATGTTACGTTACAAACGTAGTCTTTTGTGTATCAGTGTTGCATTGGATTGTATTAAGATTGAAGAGCTGTACCTAATAATGTTGCCGGTCAGAATCATAAAACGTTGCCCATGCTCATAAAAAGACACACCATTCATTCAACATGCAGCAGGACCTTGTTTGTTGGAGCTCTCAATGGGATATTTCTGTTTACCCATGATGGACCAGATAAGACAAGTATGAGGAATAAGTCTTGCTTTGCTGCTAATTTTACGTCTTAAACTTTTCCTAGAACCTTTGAACAGCATGTGGTGGTATTGGATGATATACTGTATATGATAAGGTTACTGAAGCGTACCTTTAAGGAAGCTCTCCTATCTGCAGGTGTGTGCTGAGCAAACAGAATGGCATCGTGGACGGAAAGGAAGAGATTACTGCGCTCAATATTGCCATCTTCAAAAGCTCCTCCAGCCTCCAGTTCCTCATACACCTGGGCTGCGGGTGGCAAGTCAAAAAATATCACACAGTGAAACTCAGATTTTTGCTGGTACTCGTATTTAAAATGAAATTACACAGCAACGCTATTTACAAAGAGCACAACACTCAGTCACAACCACCATGGATTGTCACGTTTCCTTTTGGGAAATTGGGGACATGTGTCCTCTATGACAACTCTTTCGAAATGTCTGACTGCAAGTTTACTCTAGATGTGTCCTCCACAGAGCCTATAGACTCAGTGTCGAATGTACTGTGTGATTAAGATTTAGTTGCCATGCCAACACGTCAACAGAGCAAGTGTGATTTTACCTTGAACGTTAGCCAGGTAAAGTTTGATGCCCAGCACTGCGTAGCGGGAGTTCATCTGTGTGCAAAATAGAAGAGAAAGATCAGTTCACAGACGTGTAAAAGAAATTGCACGTGCAGTTTTAACTCAGCAGGAGGTTCAATTTGTACTAGCTAATTGTGCCTAAAATATTATATTAATAAAAAAATAAAAGACTTTGTTTGAATCTTTTTGTCATTTCCAAATAAGGACATGCAAACCTTTGAACCCGACTGTACTCATGTATAAAGTAGAAAAAACTGCACAGCAGCATGCTTGCCATGACAGACAGGTGTCAGAACACAGTGGATCACAGCGTATGAGGCCGGTGACCGATGTGGATGTGAAATGAAAACAGAGCCTTACCATTAAATTGACAGCTACTGGAGGTTAGAGCTGCACTAACCCAATTCTGTCTAAAGCAGTTTTCATTTTTACAGAGAATAGTTTAGCAGAACATTAATATGTTAATGTAAAGGGAAACGTCTACTTTAGATCAATGAATAACTTTGAAGGTTCCTTGCACATCATTTAGATAAACTACGCAGTGTATGGAAAGTATATTACAACACCTACACGTGTTTCTCTTTGTTTAAGATTTTCTTTGAGGACAATAGCTTGTCTAACAGTAGTACTAGCCATCCTCATATTACATAGGTATTGTTACTCAGAGGCATAGAATATGTATTTAGATAAGGTTGCTGAATAATGTGCAAATAGATATTTTCTACACAACAGCTATTAGTCAGAACTGAATAGAACTATTTTTTTTGTTCTCAGTTTTTCCATTTCTATTGTGAGATAAAGCACTGATTCTGTATCAACTACTATAAACAGGAAAATAATATACATTATGATTATTATATTTTTGTAGTAGTACCCTAGCAGTAGCAGTATTACTTGAACTTAGGGTTTTTCTATGATGTAAAATTTCACAACCTGACTCTCTTGTACAGTAGCACTGCAAACAGGCTTAAAGCAATAACCTTTATCAATACTTTGATGCCCATCAGATCAATGAAGCAGACTCCTGCCAAATCGAGGATCAGGGTGTGGAAGGGCATTGGCTGGGTCTCCAGCGTGACGTCGGAGGGACTGGGTAGCTCTTGCTCACTACAGTGGAAGTTGACGTAGCAGGTGGGAGTTTCAGCTTTGCTGGCACTGCCATCATTCGTATCAAAGTCATTTTGCAACTCAAGTTGAGATATGGTCTATATTCAGAGGAAATAGATACACAGAGGTGCACAGAAGAGGTCACATGTATTTTCAGGAAACATTTGGAATGTTTAAGCCAAGCTGTGTATGTTTCTAGCGATGGCGTGTGTTTGTGTGTCATGCATCCTGTACAATTGATCTCACCTGAGGTTTCATGTTAACCAGAGAACTGGGTTTCCTCCTTCGCGTCTCCTTATCCTTCTTCTCCTCCTTCTCTTTTTCCCTTTGTTCTTTCTCCAAGAACTTCCGTCTGGCTAGAATAAGTTTGCAAGGATCTAGCCCAGTCTAGACACAAACATGGCTATGTAAACATTTAACACTTCCCCTGAATACAACCTTCAGTGATGGCCAAAAAGAGGTTAATTGTTAACTGTACCTTTCTGATGACCCTCTGGCGAAATATTTCCGCATTTGCAAAATATAGTGGCGAACAATAGTTCACTATTTTCACGCCTTTTATTGACATGACCTGTGGAGGTGTTGAGAATGAGTGGCTCTTCCCATTACATTTTGTATTTTTGTAACAACAGAAAGACAGAGATGTATGTTCTCTTCCTACCTTACTGTACACTTTTGGGTTTTTGTAGATGTCTGTATCCATAATCCGCACCATTGCTGAACCATTACGACTATGACAAATCCATTAATCAACATTTTACATTCTGCTGCATTGTCCTTTTAAAATATTAGTAATAATGTTACATATATAAGATGGAGTTTACTTACAACTGAGTCTTGAATATCACTACTAGGATGGAGAAGGCCACTCCGATGGCGACACCATAAGGCAGGCTAAGAAAGAATGTGGCCAAAAATGACACAACCCAAACACACTGGAAGAGAACGATAGAAATAAAAGCAAAATGAAAAACAGAAACACTACATTTTGCAGCAATATTAATTGCTTGATTAATTAATCAGGACTTACACAGTCTAATTTGCTCTTCTTCCATAGGAAATAGGGATCAGAGAGCTGTAGGAGGGTGTTTTTCAGATTGACTGCGATTAAGGCTCCAAGCACTGACTGGGAAAACAAACGTAACACAGGTTACTAATCATGTACTCCGTCTACCTTTACATAAATGTTGTATAGTTATTCAAGATGCTAGTATGAAACTCTTATATGCACGTACTTTTGGAAGTGGTTTAAGGTAGGTTCCCAAAGCCAGCATGGTAACCATTACGACCAACATCACACACATACTGGCAAACTATGAGAGAGCAGCAACAGAGATGCACCTGATAGTAGCTTGAGGTATTACAGTACTGTGTTGTAGTCCGTGCTGTTTGTCTTGGTTAAATTTAAATACACCAGACTAAATTACAGTTACAGTGCAGTGGAAAGATAATATAGCACGTACCTGTGATGTTCCCCCCGCACTGTCCACAGCTAGGGTTACAGACAGGGCACAGCAGATGACATGGATCTTAAAGAATGCCCCAAGGAAATTGCTGCAGCCAAGTGCCAACATTTCCTGTAAAACAACACAGGCATTTACAGGAAGAAATAAAATACACAAAAGGTATTTAAAAAAAAAAAAAAATTTAAAAAAGCAAGGCAGTGCTCCTACCTGGTTGGGGTCCACATCGTATCCATGCTTGGCTGCCAGTGTCCTGCCCATAGCCAAGTTAATGACATACCCCACTATGGCCAGGGAGAAAGCTGTGCTCAACATTTCTTCCCATTGACTCACCGTTGGCAGGATCGGTGCTGGGAATCTAGAAAATGGGGACAAGAACCAAACTGGACGGTAAAAAAGCACGAGTCGTTTTAATGAATGAAGCGCTCACCGATAATGAATATGCTGATACTCGCTTTACCCCAAAGGAATGTCTCCCACTATATCCATATGATATTTCTCAGGAAGGTGGAGAGGGCCTGAGATGGCTGTGGCCACCACCACCTGTGTAGAACAGCAATAGGAATCAGTGACCAGAATTGTTTTAGTGCCACAAGCGATGTACAACAGAAGTGTCACTCAGTCACATGCCACTACACACAAACTGAAGAAGTCCACACAAACTACTCACAATGATGATCTCCATAGGGATGGGGAAGGGCAGTTTGTGGCGATAGCGTGCACTCAGCTCCTTCACAACAATCAGAATTACGCTGCTGACCACAGCAAATACTAACGAGGCGACATTAGTATCCAGGAGTCCACATATTATATCTATAAGAGTCTGAGACAAAGAATTAGACATGTTTTATTGCGAAATCAACTACCAACGTCTTTTTGCGGCGTCTTGTGACGCGGCTGTAGCTCAGTTGGTCCACGAGCTAAAGGGTCAGTGGTTCGAACACCCGGTCCTCCTGGCTACATGCTGAAGCAAGTTGTCCATAGTCTCTACTGCTTAGTCGTAAGTGCTTTGGATAAAAGCATCTGCTTAATGAGTAATTGGTTTTTTGAATCACTATTTAAAGGAGTCACTTACATAGATAACAGCCAGTGGGCCACTATAAGGTGGCACTTTGATGCCGAAGATGTATTTGAGCACTGAGATGAGGATCTGCAACCCTGCAGCGGTCATGAAGCCTCTGACGAAGGATTCGGACAGATAGATGGCTACAAACCCAAACTGCATGAAGCCAAAGCCAATCTGCACAGACACAGATATAGTGGACAGGAGTCATTATTAAATCAGATTGGACCTCACGTTTCTTTGATTGTGTTTCAACTTCACTTTAAAGCGCCGAACTTTGAAAAGTACAAATACCTGTATGATTGCGGTGAGGCATGCCAGGGTGCCAGATATCCCCAGGCGAACGTTATTCATTGTCTCTGTGTCCACTACAGTAGCATTAAGAGTGGCATTGAAGTGACTGAAGTCTGACTCTGGGGCCAATCGGAGACACACGATTCCCACCATAATGCTGAGGACAGCGAAGGTGCCTAGATAGAGATAGTAATGTGTCACATCTTTTTTTTTTTCTTTGTCAGTCTACCAACCGGGCAGAGCGAGGCTGAGAGCAGCTGATCTACACTGTGCACCAGCAGCAACTTATCACTGCCATCGGAACAAATTGCTAGAGATAAATCACCCTGATTTACCTGGGACCATCTGGTGAGCTGTGCCCATGAAGAAATACGGGATGAGGGGGAAGAAAGAGGAATAGAGACCATTGACCGGAGGAAGGTTTGCCAGGAGGGCAAATGCCATGCCTGGGAAGAACAGAAAGCTTTGTACAACTGTCAAATAAATCATGATAACATGTCATATCAGAGACATCAGAGAAAGATGAGGACTGACTGACCTTGGGGGACCTGAATGGTGCCGGCGCTGACCCCGCTGACGACATCACACAGCAGGCTGTCTTTCACTTTGTACTTGGGAAGCCAGCTCAGCACAGGCAGATGTCTAAATAACAAGCCCTTCAGTCTAGACACAGAGCATCTGACAGAAGCAAACAAGAGAGATGCTTTGAATAACTCTGGTTTCCTTGTTGCTACTTTGAAAAAGTCCATAGCACACGTCTAAAGTTTGTATTGAGTCATAGCTACAGGGCTCTCTGCCGTTTGATCACGACACAAAAGCTTGTCAGAGGCAGAGTTCGTGTGATAGGAAGGAGTTCGTGTTGACTGTGCAGCAAGATGTATACCTGAAGTGTTTCTTCACTTTCTCTCCAACGTGGAACTGTCGACTCTTCTTGTCAAACTCTCTGTCAAAGTCTGGAAGGCTGTACGCTGGCCTATCAATCACATAACGTGGGCGGTCCGGCTGCATTGCTACAGCACGGAGGAAAGTTCAGTTCAAGCAATGTTCTGTTAATTCAGCGTAAAATTGTATTATCCGACTCATTTAAAAACCTTTTTTAAATTCATTTTATTTATAATAATCTTTCACTTAATTTGTTTACTTCAAGTGCAAGTACCTAATCTGACCTTGAAGGATCAGGTCGGTTCACTGCTAAAATATTTGACTACGCCAGATAAATAATCACGCAAGTTCACCCTGCCCTCTGTTATCCTAGGCAAAAAAAAATTCATTACATGTTGCTCATTTTAGAAAAGTATATATAATAAACAGATATAAAGCCAGACGCAAAAAAAATAGACACTATTTAATGACAAAAAGTTTAGTTAATAGAAGTAAATACCATTTTCATTACTTTTAATTTCTGCGTAAACAATTAAATAAAAATGTCAAACTGGTTTTTACTTATGAAACTCATCTAAATGTTTAGATGCACTGATCCTCTATTCGTTTATACAAAAAAAAAAAAAAGCATTAACATCGAAAAAGTGAGAAAACACAACACTGTACCTTTGTGTTGAAGCACGTCTGCAGTCATCTGGCTCTGATGTCTGTGTTGCTCACTTGTTTGATTTGTTATCAAAGACCCTCTACACCTGTTGGGTGGAGCTTAAACTGAAAATCTTGAAAACTCTGGCAGATGCAGCCTTGCAGAGAAACACTACTTAAATCCCTTAAATGACTGAAAAGGCATCGATGATGTAATTAACAATAAATGCATCTTTAATTGGTTGTATATACACATAATAGCATCATCACATTCATTCTCTCATCAACAAAAATACAATTTTACACATTTTATGGTAGAAGGTAGACATAAGCTACAGCTGAAGCGAAACCACTTACAAAGCGTAATCTAACTTGACACGGAACATACTATGTGTAAAATAAATGATACATATAAATAGTGTATTTCAACATTAAAAAGGGTGCGACAGGGATGACAATATGTAAAATGTGATTTTGTTCCATTGCGTCAGGATCTGAGTGCAAAACAATGGCATCAATATCAAAGCCTAAAGTGCAATTATTTATCAAATCCATTTGTGTTTTCTCTAAAGAGGAATGTCAGAATTTTCAAATGGACTCAACACAGAAAAGCAAGTCTCCCCCTGGTGGAACACAAAATGAAAAGCACAAATTCCATAGGAATGCATTTTCTTTTGGGCATGATATTTGTACAACTCAAACAAGAAGTTTCTTTGCAAAAAATGTATCAGGTGTATAAAGAACTACTTTTCTAAAAAAAAAAAAAAAAAAAAAAATCTCTGACCGTGCAACTATGCAAATCTGTGACTGAATCAAAAAAAAAAAAAAAAATGCTTCACTAATGATGAATGGAGCTAAAAGGCTATTTTGACACTACGGCGGTGACTGTTTATGTGACTACTCTGTGGTTTGAAGTGCAGCAAAAACAACCACGGTCGTCTTAGCGTTAGCAGAGTGGTTTCAGGTCGGTGGTTTTAGTTTTGGTTTAGAGGATTTTATCTTAGGAGCATTTTCTCTTTCATTTTAACAACTGCTCAGTGGATTAAAAAAAAAAAAAAAACTGTTAGAATGGGGATCTCCATAAGTCAGTTCTTTGACGATAAACTATGTCAAGGTAAAATATGTCCCAAAGTTCGCCTGCATCGCTCAAGCATTTTTCCTTTCAAATGCAGTTCCAATCATAGCTTTAGTCTTGTGACCATTTACAGAAATACAATGAGAGTCATTAAGAGTAGGAGAACAAGTTACAATCCAAATACAGAGCTTGTTAAGCAAGTGCAACAAGAGCAACTTCATGTGGTAGAATTCAGAGGACTTTTTAAAATCAAGCCACGTCTGAATTTGTCTTCTCTTTGTTACAAAAGCTCTTTGACCAGCACCCACTGACAGCCTATAAACCCTCAAAGTCCATTGCAGTGTGTAAAATCAGTACTGACTAGAAATCGCTGAGGATGCTGATGTCTGCAAACTCCTGGCGGTATCTGTAAGAGTATAAGCCCAAGAGGAAGGACCATTTGAAAGTCAGGAGGCTCCACACACAGGAGAGGTAGAGGCTCCTCGGGTCAGTGAGAGCTGCGGCACAGAAGAAAGACAAGGTGATGAGAACTTGCATTAGGACATCTTTTGGCTCGGTTGTGGACAAATGTTTAATTCTCTAAAGTAAAGATAAGTCATTATACAACAGGAACAAGGAGAAGGAACGTTACATTGCCGCTGTGTGATGGCGAGAGTTAGGAAGGTGATGAAGGCGGTCACGGCCAAAGCTGAGAACATCACCCCAACAATGATGAAGAACTTGAGCCCTTTGAGCCAGGTGCGCCAGTAGTCCTGTATGTACATGATGTGTGTAACCAGAGCCCAGAATGCCAAGACTCCTGTGATGAGAGGAAAACAATTTAGTGAGTGGATGGACTATATTAAAAATTCATTGAAGCATTCATAATTTTTACGTTACGCCTGAGCTAACTAACTTTTATTTTTACTAGGGATGCGCTGGTTGTGACCAAAACCAATACTGATGTTTAAAATGTATTTATTTGGGGGTTTTTTTTGTCTTTTCGGCTTATCCCGTGAACTCAGGGTCGCCACAGCAGATCATTGTCCGCATATTGATTTGCACTGGGGTGTTGAACCACTGACCCTGTGGTCCGTGGACGACTGCCTTTGCCAACTGATCCACAGCCGCACAGTCAAACTTACAGTTGCATGGTGGAAATGAGAAGCTGATTATAGAGAATGCTTGGAATTTTGGCTGCTAAAAATAAAAACTTTAGCCAACAAGCAGCTTGTTTTATTGCCATCATTCTACTGTAATCACTTCAGATACAACTAGTTAAAACGTAGCTAGACCAATTAATGTGTTGTGACAATATACCAGCCATTACAACACATGAATTTTGTGTCAATCAAAAAGTAACACGAAATTCCTGTGCAGAGATGCAAACATAGGATGGATTTCATTTAGTGTCTCCACTACAATACGTGCCAAGATTTCTTACTCAATCCTTATTGAAATCCTTCAATTTCTTATTTACCTGTGTGTAGCAAATGTCAATATCAGGTGATGGAGGACAAAGGGATTCACTTGAGCTCCAAATCTGATCATATGCAAGTGCGACCTACGATGCAGGATTTAGCCAGCTGACAGCACAAAACGTGTTTCAAACAAATGCTGACAGCAAATGACGTAAAGATACGAACAACAAGAGAGTGAGTCTCATCTCACGGAGCGACGCTGTTGGAAACAACAGGCCGTGTGTGAGGTTCAGCTGCAGGCAGGCTCAGCTGAATGCTAACCCGTGTGAAGAAAACGACATTTATTATTTCACTCAACGCTGGCAGGTGAAAACTTACCTGAGAGGCCTCCCATGGCCGCTGTCCACGGCTGTGCATAAGCAATAGTCCAGACTAGAAAAGCCGAAAGTCCAGCCAGGGCACCAAAGGCAGCATAACCCAAGCTAATGTAGATCCTGCTGAACCCCATTGTAGAACACAAGTACCGCTAATGTTACCAGGACGTTTGCAGCAGGCGAGAGAGGTGAAGTCGTGACGTTATTTATTTTATTTTGGTTTTAAAAAACCAGACTGATGTTGAGCTACATCAACAGCTCACCGCCACATTATGTAACATCCTGAAACCCTAACGACAGGAAAGACCAGATGAAATTCCCCTCGGCCGCAAAACAAGCGAGGAAAAACGACGCCTAACAGCCTGAAATCACTGTTAGCAAAAGCAGCTAAGTTGTGGAAGTAGCTGAACAATCGTTAGCTGGTGACCCATTAGAGACACACCAACACACACAAATGAGATTTTTAGCTTTTTAAAAAAAAGCCGTAAAAAAAAAAAAACAAGAACAAGACAAGTGTTTATCTGATGTACACAGCAAAGATGGGAAACGGAGCCTGAGAAAACAACACAAGCTTCGTTTGCAGTC
This sequence comes from Channa argus, assembly GCF_033026475.1. Classification (NCBI taxonomy): domain Eukaryota; kingdom Metazoa; phylum Chordata; class Actinopteri; order Anabantiformes; family Channidae; genus Channa; species Channa argus. The sequence continues at coordinate 5,542,247 of NC_090209.1, forward strand.
TTCAGCTAATGACAAAAGATATCAGCTAGAGCCACAACGATCCGGTGTTATTGTGCTAAACAGCTGCTCAGTTGTTAGTAAATGCCTAAAATCTTAAATAATGGTTGTTTTTATGCGGACAAAAATAACAGACACAAATAATCGTCTCCAGTTGTTTACCTACTCTGCTACAGAGTCATCTATCACTTCTGCATCGACCATCTTTGCACGGAGGAAACCCCCGACTGGTCCAAACACCGCCCCTAGTGGAAGGAAAGCGAAACAGCTCTAAAAATTCAAAGCAGTGTCATGAAGAGTTTTAGTTTTCAAATATTGGTTGTGAGCACGTTTTGCCTTTAAAACAGCACAGGTTGTGCATTATATTGAGATCACACATCTTGAGATCACATCACTGAACACTGGGTGCAGGACAGAGTTTTAGGTTAAAGTTAAGGTTGTTTGACGATAGAACAACTGACTGTTAAGAGGCTTGTAGTTTAAATTAGTTTGATGTTGCATAAGGTCATTTGGTCAAAAGGTCAGTCACTGACATAAACAGACTTCCCTTGACTACATGAACCCTGTGATAGCACATGCTGTCAGCTGGTAAGAAGTAAGGAGAGTAACAATTATAACATATTTTAAAAAGATGCACAATTTTGAAAGAACAAAATGTTTCATTTATTCCCTGCAGGAAACATTAAGATAAATATTTTTTATTTAGATTTAAAGAAACTTCTTAGCAATTGTTTTTACAGTTTGAATATAAATACAAACAGAGACTTTAAATCTCTACACCATGCTTCAAAGCTTTTTTGTGGCGGTTCATAGTTTTGCTGCAGTTGAGGATGTCACAGAAAAAAACCACAGCATTTATTTGTGTGTGAAAGTAAATTATATCAAAGACTTTGCAGTTGTGTGCAGCATCTAGTTCTCCTGTCCTCACACATGCACACACTGCTCTGTCTCAGTGTTGTACTCAGCCCCTGCCCTGGGGGGCTCTATTCGAGACCAAATACAGGAAACTGTTTCCAGCAACTCTCGCCACAACTCACAGAAACTACACTGACTGAGAAATCATCTTCATACGTATGGTTGGAGCAAAGACTGAGAAGGAGACAAGAAAACCCAAATAACTTACGAGAGTGTGACACTGGTGAGTTACCAATCGTCTATAAAGATAATGAAACAGGCTGTATAGTTTAGGATCACTTTATATTTTTTTACTTTAGAAAGAAAATTTACTCTATATTCTTCACTAGATGCAAACATAGGATTGTCTTGGCACTTGTCGTCATGTGTTACAACATTTTATCAGCAGCAGATATTTAAGGACCAACTTCGAAAGAAATGAACTTGTTTAATAAATAATATGTTGATTTATTTGCTGCCTTTGGTGCATATAACTGAATTCATTTGCCAAATATCGACATGTGACTAAGCCACATGAGGCAGATGTGCTGGAGCAATGCTGACGGAGACGGGGTTGAGCAGACATTAAAGTTAACGTCTCTGTTTTAAATGTTTTCTCTCAAGTTTTCTTTACTTTCTGCTTCAGTCCTTATTTGACCACAGGGTCAAAAAGATTCATTATGTCGCTGTCTGTTACTGTTAAGTGACCCCCAGGGAGGAAGGAAAAGGTGTGTGTGTGTGTGTGTGTGTGTCTTTGTCTGTGTGTCTGTGTGTGTGTGTCTGTGTGTACCAACATAGACAGTTGGCAAAGTATACATTCCATGGGCGTAGATGTGTCGCAGGAAATCCCACTCCCATTCCCATGGGATCTAAATATAATTACAGAAAAAGAGAGAGAGAGGCATAAATTCCCATCATCAAAACACTTAAAACCTTTTTTTATATCAATATAGACTCTTTAATGGGAGTCAATCAATGTGACTTTTGAAATAGTTTTCTTTCTGTCCTCTTCACTTGATGCAGATTGCAGACCATGGGAGTTCTCAGCAGAGGGCAGCATTTGTTTTAACAGGCCAGCATGTGAACTGAAGTCTTATGCAATGCAAAGTGGCCCAGGACTGGCGTCACTGAAGAGTTTCATGTGTCAGAAGCCCACATTTCTTCTTGATAACTTTACAATGCTCCTCTGAATCTAAAACAAGGTCATCAAACAATGCAGCAGTGTTAATGAGCTTTCATTTCAATCCCATGGCCACAAAGCAATTACCCGTCTCGAGCAGGCTTTTCTCAGATATCAATCCTGAGATTATCTCCATCCTGTGTTGATTAACCTTCTAGAAAGTTTTTTTTTTTTAGTTTAATGTAATACTTAAAATAAACTCACCATAAAATGAACCACTCTCCTTTTTTTCAGTGATGTGCTGCTGCTCAAACTCGATGAAGGCCCTGTAGTTATGTGTTCTCCTTATCAGCTAAACTATCATGTTAATGTTCCCTTGGGTAGTCATACGGAGCAAAGCTGGATTCCTTTATTGTGACCATTCTGAAAGTGGTCTGGGGGAGTCTTTGTGAAGCATTTAGACACACACACTCAAACATTTAGAAGTAGTTTTAATACTGGCTTTTAGGACAGCTGTAACAGGAGGATCCTCATGACTTCACAGAGGTCTAAACCTGGTGAGAAGTCACATTCATTTCTGAAACACAGGCTTTAAGACGGAGCCAAAAAGGTCTAAATCACTATGGACATTTAAGAGCAATAGGTGCCGGTGTTTGATTATGAAGCACAGAAGCGCTTGTTCCATTGCACTACCCTCGTACATTTCTCCCGCTGGATGGACGACCAAAATGAAAGCATGGAAAGCAGGAAAGAATGGATGTTGTTGTCTGTGTGCGTCTTGTGGAAAGCCAAGGCAAACTGACTCGGGACATTGAGGTCATTACAGGAAGGGCAGCCCTGCATTGAAACAATGGCTGGGATTTAAACAAGTCTTGCATAATGTGTACAGCAGCCTGCAGGACACAGTTGACCAGGATCCAGTTATAACTGGAGGTGCATGGGAAATTAGGTCATACAGGGTCCACTTGTACTTGTTTATTTGTCCTCTGTCCTCATCGCTTTTTTAGACACATTACTGACAAGTACTGTTAAAGAAACTAATTATAACCCTGTTTGTCTATACAGTTACTGTTCACACCAGCTTCTCTATGGAGAACTTGGTCAAATCCATCGGTTCTCCTCCGAGACGTCGTACAGCAGAGAATGGAGAAGTAAGTCATCCTCTTGTGTCCTGTGCCAAAAAAAATCCCAGCAAAAGATGAGGTTGTTCACACAAATCAGCCGTTCATACATCAATCAGTAAAACAAGGTGCATGTGAAAGTTTAAAACCTGTGTTCACACTGCAAGTGGACAACACCACTGATAGGAGACATCGAATGTTGTTGTTACCTAAACTGCCCTTGCAAAAGTTTATCTTCATGTCCATGTGCCACCGGACCCATTGAGCCAGACAGCTGCACTACCTGATAAGTCTGTGTGCTCAGTTCTGCAGCTCTTGTGGGCTGCTCTGAACTACTGCCCTGAACAAGTTAGACTATACAGTGCCTGCGTGGAACATTAGGCCTCTTAAAATAGCCCTTGAGTCCAGGTGAAAAGCCGGACAGGTGTTTCCAAAATTGAGTTTGTGTGATTTAATTGAGACTGACAACATGTTAAACCAAATTTTAAGAATGGAAATGAATAACAAAATACTGTGATGACATGTTTGTTTGGTTTTCTTCTTATGAAAGTTTTGGGGGGAAAAAAGTCTGAAAGTGCCAAAATGTGATTGTAGAGGTACAAAATTCATCCTGACATTTCTAACTCAAATGCCTTGAATTAGACTGTAAAAATGCCACAGAGGAGGACGTGTCTAATATGACTAATGACTCCGTGTGTTTCCTTGGCAAAGCCAAAATAGCGCACACACGCAGCTCAACAACAAAGTGCGCCTGTGCTGCGAGGGATGGTTGAACATTATACAGCCTGTCTCCACTGAGGCAGACACGTCTGGCAAGCTCTCGGTGCGGAGACAGGAACGACACACAGAAACCTGTGTGGACCCTGGAGGGCACAAATCCGGGGGACAAAATGTAGTCTTGACCGGAGAGTGTCGGGTTGCGGTGCCGAGTCGTCGTTGCGCGCTCAGGAGCTGGTGACGGGTCGATCCTCTGCGCTGGGAATAATGCCTGGACGTCTGCATTCACATCCTCTTCACACTGGGAAAGTTCGGCTTGTTTTAATCTGAGACAAGATGCATCTGTTTCGGAGTCACAATTACCAAGTGTTCCCGGACCGCTACTCGGGGGAAACAGCGACCATACGGGGCATCAGCTGGGTACGTTTCCTTCAGGAGCTGAGCACTAGTTAATGGAGCACAGAGCAAAGTCGTAGCACAGTTATATGATGAGGAGGAGATGAACAGATGATGATCAATGCACCATCATCATGTGTTGCACATTACGTGGAAGGGAGCTTCACACTTTGTTCTCTTCCCTACGGTGGATGTCACTTGCTTTATGTAGAAGTGTTGAATTATTCATTGAAAATATCAGTGAAATGTATATTCACAGCGGTCATTAGACGATCTACAAGACGATTATTACTATATTTAGTAGATGTTCTGCTACGTTTAACGGCATTAAAAATCCTAGTTTTCGTTTAGGTTGACAACCACCTTGTAGCATAGGAGGTAAAACATCTGTGTTGAAACTCTAAAACAGATTTGCAGAAAAGGTGGTGAGGAGATGGCAAAAGTGCTAAAACGTTGTCAGAGAGGGGGTGCGGTGGTTTTTAGAACTTGCAGTGTTCAGTGACTTGTCTTCCTCTGGCCTCCACTGTAGATGACACACTTCAGGTTCCCCAAAGCAGCAGGTTGGAGACATTCCAAGAAGGCTTCCAGCAGACTGATGCAGAGCTTTCTATTGTTTTAGCAGCTTGTGTGTGTGTGTGTGTGTGTGTGTGTGTGTGGGGGGGGGGGGGGGGGGGGGGGGCTCAGGAAGGTAACAAAGCACAAAGTTTTTATTAACCTCAGGTTATAAATAGTGAATTGTTTTTTTGTTCACCTTCGCAACAACCCCCCCGTTCAGCTTACAAAAGAGTTTATGGAAGAATGCTGGCGGTGGATGGGTGGGGTGGGGGTTGTTTCCAGGTTACAGGAAGACATAGAACAGTTGTGAGCCTCTTAGCTTTCAAGTTTACTTGACCTTTAATCATCGGTGGGTCAAAGACAAACATGAATCTGCAGCGTATTCTGAACTTCCTGCTGCTATACATTGCACTTCACCGTGATATTTCACCCTAAGAAACCAGGAGAAGCCTCTAGAATAAACAGTCAATGACCCACAAGGATGTTGTTTGACAACTGACACCCTGAGTTTAATAATCACTTACTGTACTCACAGGAGCGTTTAACTTGTCACTTAACCGTGTCTGTCTGTGTTTATTCAGGCTGTCTTTTATGTCATCGGTTACACAAGAACACTTCCACAAAGATGTCCTGGTCTGTTTAACAAGATTTGCACAAGTGTAGAGTCGACGACGCACTAAAAGCAGCCACTCATATTATTCATAAACACACCGCCTTTGACATTATACATGTGATTTTTCTTTTCATTTGGATCACTGTTTGTCCCCACTGGCACAAAAGCTGTGAAACCTTTCTCGTATGAGCTCAGTTAAATAGTGCCCAGTGTTCGGGCCTTGACGTGTCGGCTAATAGCTTTTTGGGGGGCTCAGACAGTCAGGTCCTTCTAACAGAGGCAAAACGGAGGCCAGAACAAAACCCCATACATTCATAAAGGTTCCTACGTGTGTCTAGAAAGACACTGGTTTTTCCAGATTTTGCTGGGGTGTGTGCTCAGGGGGGCAACATGTTTCAGTCAGGGGCACGGCTGATAAAAGTATGCAACAACTTTGGCTCCATTGAAGCCATGTGTGGTTAAAAATCCCTTCATTGGTACCAGCAGAAAGTCAGCTTTAACTTCATGTTACTCCAAGCTTTTCTCCACAATAGTTTTTTTTTTTTAATGAGTAACTTAGAAGTTAGCGCTGTCAGCCATTCAGACTATGGTCTTGTGACATAACCGCGCGCACAGCGGAGCAGACAAAACATGCCACGGAGTCTTGTCTGCAGACTGGGTGGATGTCACAGATGTGTATCAGTGATGTGAAGAGTCGATCAGTACCGGCAGCCAGTGTCAGCTACAGCATGGCGCGTGTTTGCTTTGCTTTTTGTTTTCGCAAGCTGTTCGTGTTATCACTCAAGAAAGAAATTCAAATGCCTGGTAAATATGTCGTCCGTGTGCTGGTTTGGTCTGTTGCTTCGTGAGAGCCCAGGCGTAACACTCGGTGGCCTCAAGCCATCAGTTATGGGCTTTGACAAAGGTCCTCATATGTCATGGTATTATGTTCATTGAAAGAAATTACCTTGGGAAATCAAGTACATTCAAGTACGGGATCATAAAAACATAAAAGCCAAGGGAAAAAAGGAAGTGCAACTTAGGCCAAAGTACGGACATGGCAGCAGGTTTAAGTTACAGCTGCACTGACTCTGAACATGTTGTGGTTATACTTATATAAGACTGCTGCCGTACATTTATTCTGTAAAAGGTTGGCCTTTTTTTTTTCAGAAGGATGACTGGCCAATAATTAAAAGCAACCTTTTAACAAAAATGCATGGCTACGACCTGTGTACTTTCTCCCGCTGATGTCTGTGCACTCTTTTCTCCCACTTCATCACACACACTCGACGCCCACACACACCACACTGGAGACAATGGCAACACAGCTCAGGTTCAGAGATGATGGATTTTCACTGACCTTCTTACCAAGCAAAAAGAAAATGATTCGTTTTTTCTATGTAGACAGTCCAGCTTGGTTAGGTATCTGTTTACCTGGTGCAGCCACAGTGAGATTTCTATCAGCAATCAGTTCAGCTCCCTGTGGAATGTCATATTTTAGTTCAGAGGTTTTAGAGATGCAGAAACGGCTCAGTTGTGATAACGTTTCTCTTTCTGTTTCTCCTAGACGCCGTTGCCAGAGGCCCTGAATTCAAAGGACACTATGAAGCAGGTGTGTATGCCACGTTGTGGAAGCCCAGCTCTGGTACATCATCTCCCCACAGCCTGAAGAAATCCAATGTTCTCACTAGTGTTATTACACTGCAGCTATGGAGAAACACGGTGCCAGTGACAGTTTTATTACGTTTTAGCCGCTGTAATCAGCTGACCACTGCTATTGTCACTTCTGAGATTTGGGCTTTAACTGACCTCTGCTATCATGTGGAGTTGCAGCGCTTGCATCCCCTCAAACCGCCGAACTCGTTCTTTTGTTGTTATAATATCCTGCATTACTACTCAAGTGTGTCTTAAAAAAACACATTCCCAGAGGGACATGCAGTCATGAGACGTATGAAGGGCACTGCAGAGATCACATACTGTATAACAGACCCCCCCCCCCCACCGTTCCAAAGCCTACACCTCACCCAGCCCGGGCCCCTCACCCGGCTTTATCTCAGCCTCTTCAACAGCGTGCGAAAGGAGAGAACCTTTAAAAGACTGATAACAGAGTCTGAGAAGAAAAAGGTTTCAGTGATCTCACAACAGACAGGAGTAGTGAGGGAACATCTTTTAACCCCCAGGGGACTAATGCCGGTGTGTTCTAGGTTGTCGAGAGAAGACAGAAAGGATAGACAGTCTGCTGGAGGCAGGTGTTGCCAACCGTATGGAGAAGTTAACACGTGTTGGCTCCAGATCTGTAGAATCTATTAGCATCATACATTATGATAGCACAAATCAAGACAAGTAGTTTTTTTATATGAGGTGTTTGGTTTTGCTCCAAGGCCCATGGCTCAGTTGCTAGAGCAGTTGTTCCAACACTTTTGACTCCTGCTTCTTCCTGATTGTGTCTCCTTGGGCAAGACACTGAACCCCAAGTTCAACTAAATGGCTAATTGTAGCTTTTGACAAGGCAGCTAATAGAAAAGGCCTCACCTACTTTTCACTTGTCCAAGGCTGAAGTGGTCCTGTGGTTCTGTTCTGCAGGTCCAGGATTTTGTCGATTGGACATAAAGTATTTCGTGCACAGCTGTACAATGTGTTTATGTTCTTTAGACAGCTTGATGCATACACCTCAAAGGTTATTAAAACATTCAAAAGGATTGAAACCAAATTTGTCTTGTACGGCAGAATGGAAATGTTGCCTATACAAATGTGGGTTTGTGTTTGTGCAGAGAGTGGAAAACGTCCGGTATCTGCAGACCACAGAGCTGCATTACACTGAATAAACCCACACCGTTCTTCTCACACAACACAGCCCCTCAAAGTCACAGGAAGAGAAATGTCTCACCTACACAGGAGACTTACAGTGCAGTGAACTCATCACTCGACAAGACACCAAGCCCAACCGCATACTACACATTTTAAAAGAATGAGTAACAAAACCAAATTGAAGTTGACGCACATAATGAATGAGTCACTTTCTGCAAGCAAATGACAGTGTTCTCTGCACCTGCCCTGCTGAAGAATGTTAGGCAGAAGTTATTATGCAGGTAAAAACTGTTAAGGCGTATAACACCGACGACACTTTATAAATATGGACTCTTGACTGTAAAATTATATCTACAGCAGAATAAGCCCCTGCCATAAAATAGGTTATGGCTGCCTATTCAAACTTTACACACGGCTCATATGTTGGTGACGAACACTGCACACTCGAGGAGTGTGTGTATTGTACTTTGTGTCATTGACAGAATCACCTGTGGGAAAGATGTTTGCTCAGTAATTTGACTCAGTTGGAACAATTATCTGTGTGTTATAGTTCTAGATAACATGATTAGGTGACCTACATGTAGATGGTAAACACACACACATCCCAGGCAGCCAGCACTGGAATCTGTTTTGCTGCTCTGTAAAATATGGCTTTTGATATTGTTTTTGTAGCTACTGAGGTAGGTAATGGAAACTTTCCCCCGTCAAGAAAATAACTTTTGGAGATGAAATGCCTGAGAATGTCCCCATGGGAGTCCAAGGGGTGAAATGGGCCCCTGGGAATATTGGTGACCTCTAGACTCCATAACTCTAGTGGGGCACAGTAGACGCCTCAGGCACTTGTACTCTGCTGAAGTCAGGTCTGGGAACAGACAGATGTGGGGATGAAAGGTTCAAGTGTGTGCTGCACAGGTTTACCCACAGTACTCTGTTACAGTACTACATTATAATTAGTAGTCCTGTGTGAACTTGCATGTATGTGTTACAGCCTCGAATCAGGTGACAGGGCAAAGGTTGTCATGTCTACGGTGAGTGGCAGAAGGCTAGAAGATGGGAGATGATGCAGCTAGATTTTGTCACTGGCGTCCTTAATTTTTTTCCAGTTGACAAGAGAAAACAGGAAGATGGTCATTGCTGGCTTCTGTGCGCATCTTAAGACCACCACCTTGGGCAAACAACAGCACCTTAAGGAAAATCCTAAGAACAAACAGGCAACCGTCTCGTGGAATCACAAGACTTGGTGCAGGGGGTAGAGACGGAGTCAAACAGGGAGGAGCCAAATACGAATGTCAACTTTCATCAATCATTAGGAATAAATATTGCTGAGTGGTAGTTTGGAGCCAGTTTGTTTTTCAAATAGCAGCAGAGCGTAAAGCGTGAAAAGGCCTGAAATAGGATGGTGGCATTACAGCAACAAAACATTATTCATGTTACATAAGTCGTGCTTTTGTAACAGTGGCTGACAGGGTTTTGCACCCCTGTCTGCAATCATTCTGGGCGTGGGAGGGGGAGAGAGGGAGGGGGAAATTGTGAAAGGAGTTCAAAGGAAAGTGAAAGTTTATCGTCACCACACGCCAGGCAGAGAGTTTGTCGTAAAGCCTGGGAACTTGGTGAGGTGTGGGAGAGTTTAACGTGGCCATTTTTAACACATTCTCAACTCCCTTCACACACACACACACACACCCCACATTACACTCCTACATCCACAGAAATCTCCACTCACGTACATGCTATCACACATGATTTCCATGCTCAGGGGAAAAACAAAGAAACACACCGAGTTCTCTCTGCTGCCACACAGTCAAACACGTCAACTATTTCAGTAAGACCATCTGTGTTACGTGTCCTCCTCTATATGTGGACTGCTCTCACTCATTTCCACTCACTTTCATAAATTTAGAAAAGAGAGGAGAATATTGTATGAGAGGAAACACAAAAGCTTAAATCAAATAATTTCCAGAAAAGTTGGGTCACTGTGAACAATTTAAATAAAAAGAGAATGCAATTTTAAAAGACAACATATCAGATGTTGAAGATAAGAAATATGATTCTTTGTTTAAAAATATCTTCTCATTTTGAATTGGATGCCAGAAACATGTTTTTTTAAAAAGTTGCGACAGGGGTATGATTTACCACTGTGTTGCATCCCCTCTTCCTTTAAAACACTCTGTATGTATTTGGTAACTGAGATCAGTTGGTTTAGTTTGGAAAGCAGATTTGGTGCCTTCACAGTTGTCAATGGTTTCTGGAATGAACCTCTGAAACTTGTTTATATATGGTTGTTTCTTTGCACGGTACATGTTTAACTTACAGTCGTGGACTCAAGAGACAGTGGTTTTGGTTCTGAGGCCATTTAGGGATTTCCACTGAACAATCATGCCTGTTTTTAATGCAAGGCTGCCTGAGGGCACGAAGATATTTTCGGCCTTGCATACGGATGTTTCGCTAGATTCTTTGAATGTTTTAATGATATCATGAGCCATAGAGAATGTTTTTTCATTGCAAAACAATATTTTCGAGATGTTGAACATGCCTTGTTTTTCACAGTGTGAGTGATGAATCTCGCCATTTGCTCATTTTTGGAAGACAGCTTCTCTGGGATGTTCTTTTTATAGCCAGTTATGATGCTGACCTGTTGCCAAGTAACCTCTTATTGACATGTTCATCTAGATGTTTTTTGTTTAGTTTTTTCCTTTTTTTTATTACATAATTGTTTTGCATCTTTTTGTTATTGGCATCAGATTCAAAATGACTGTATGTTTTCCCAGAAACTATTTCATGTCTCAGTTTCCACATTCGATAAGTTGCCATCCCATTTGTTTGGCAATGAGATTTGTCGATTAACTGATTAATAATTTTTTTATTTGTTTCTAAAGTTTCTTTCAGATCGTGTTGTAAAAGCAGCGAGATCCGTGTATTGTGTTATGACGGACAGGAACCCTGGTCTGATCCGTGATAGAAAGTATCACCTAAAAACATACAGGTATCTATTCTGGGGTTTTGACCTTTTTTCGGATGTGACAATCTTTGCAAAATACATGGCAGTTAATCTTCAGTTTCTCTCACAGGCAATGTTGTTCTGGAAAAGAACTCGTTGACTGGCTAATGAAACAAAATGAATGTTTCCAATCAAGAAGCCAGGCAGTTGGGATGTGGCAGGTCCTGGTGGATGAAGGGATCCTTGTTCATGGTAAGAGCTGAAGAGCACCATTACTGATACAAATGTGAAATTGTATTTATTTATTTATTTATTTTTGACCAGCGGCTAAAACTACAGACACATCAGTGTTAATAATTGCCATGTGCTGGCCAAATTCTTTTATTTTCAAATATATTCTGATGATAATATCTCAGGCAGCACTCAAGACTTTCCCACAAGTGTTTGAGCATCTTGAAATCTGGCAGCTGAGTTTGCCAGGGTGTTTCTTCTACAATGTGTTCTCACTCAGTCAAGCATTCACTAACCACTTATGCTCCTTGGACGGGACGCTGTCCTCCTGAAGTAGACCACTCCAATCAGGACAGAAATGCTTCATCATCAAATGAATTGGAACTTTCAGAATTTCCTGGCGCTTATTCTTATTATGAATTCTCCTTAGGGACAATATTTACTAGTCACCACATGTCTACTGTCCTAGTTCGTTTACACTGTTTTTATTCTTCTTTTGTCTCAATCAAGTGAAACATGAGTTGAACTTCAATGACAAGGACACGCAGTTCTACCGCTTCAAGGACTCTGAGTTCGGCCTGAACCATATAACAAATGTGAAGGACTCAGAGGATGAGCTGCAGGAAGGTCTCTCTCTGCTGTCTCAGCTGGGTCCTGATGCTCTGCTCACTATGATTCTACGCAAATGGTCAGTATGTTGAGACATTTCTAATGCATATAAACCTATAGAAACTGTGGAATAATTGGCAAAGTTTGAAGTTTATATTTATCAAGTATGACAGCCGTACAGGAACTGGTACACAAGGATTTTACCAAGAAGTTTGCATCTTTCAATAGGGTTTTTAAGTGCACCTGTGTTGTCTCACTGTGTTTAGCCCCAGTCAGAGGAGTGCTGAGGACCTGGAGGTCATCTACGAGGAGCTGCTCCATGTCAAAGCTGCTGCTCATCTCTCCACTTCAGTCAGTCACTATCACCTCCTTGTGATTAAAGAGACTTTATGTAGAACTTTCACGTTTTTTCTCATTCATATCAACCATAAGTCTCCTGACATTTTCGTCTAAATGAAAGGAATAATGCTTTGCCGTGCTATTTGGGGTTCATTCATGATAATCATTTGCTTTGATTTTCAAATTATTTTGACCAAAGTTTCTTTGGATATTGTGTCACAGAGACAGGAATTACCAATAGAGTTCACTTCTTGCCTTGCTGTGCCCGTAGGTACGTAAGGAGCTGGCAGCGGTGCTGGTCTTTGAATCACATGCCAAGGCCGGAACAGTCTGTGAGTGTTGAGCCCGTTTGCAGAGAGCCTTCCAAACGCCTTGAGACACACACAGTTTCATTTTGGGGTTGAACCACACTGTGTTATGCTGAGAAAATCCCCGATGAACACACTCCCCTGCACAACAAGCACGGGACTGTGAATATTCAAACATCATCATATCTAGACTTATTCAATACTTCAGTAAATGCAATCAGATCATCGTGTCATGTTTTGCTCCCTTATTCTGCCATTGTTAAACACAAATGTTCCAATACACATACTGTACATAAAAAGCCCATTTTTCCTCTGTCAACATGATTATCAGATAATCGCTGTTTAAACATGTTGAATATTGTCTTTGTTGTGATGCAGTGTTCAGTCAGGGGGATAAAGGCACCTCCTGGTACATCATCTGGAAGGGCTCTGTAAATGTGATCACACATGGAAAGGTAAATCTCAGTTTCTCAAAAAAAAAACAGCAAATACATCTTACAACCATCACTTAAGAAATGACTAGTTCCATTGTATAATATCATAGTGCTGAAACTACTGTGTGCATACAGGGGCTGGTAACCACATTACATGAAGGTGAGGACTTTGGGCAGCTAGCTTTGCTGAATGATGCACCTCGAGCTGCCACCATCATATTGAGAGAAGACAACTGCCATTTCCTCCGGGTTGATAAACAGGATTTTATACGCATCCTCAAGGTCCGTCTCAATGAGTGTGGAGCAAATGTGTACTTGTTTTGTAAGGCCAACCGTGTATTTCTTTAATGTGCATCACCGATATATACAATTTACTTTGTCTGTGTTTCTGTGTTCCTCAGGATGTGGAGGCTAATACAGTGCGCCTGGAGGAACATGGGAAAACCGTGCTGGTGCTGGAGAAGTGCGCCTGGTCGGCCGAGCAGGGGGGAACGGGCAACAACAGCAAGTGAGAAACTCTCCCTCACCTCATAGGAGACAAAACAAGCACTTCGCTAGCAGGTTCACAATCAATAAGACACTTTATCTGGGTGAGGCAGATACTGTATCACACTTCCATTAGTCAAAGCACAATGAGGGACAAGTGTACAGATCTTTTTGTCAAATAAGGTTAGGTCTGAATATTAGATATTTAGCCGACAGCCTGAAAAGAAACGGACTTTAACCCTTGTTGAATGACTTCTTATCAGCCGTGAAGTATTTTAGCAAACATAGAAGAACCTCCTGTTTCGATTACTTTACCTACTTTACCTTGTTCCTCTCTTGACTTGCACACCTACGTACACTGCAATCATCGTGTTCTTTCCACTGAGTAAGATGGATTATCTAAAGGAATCCAGCCAGTATGGCATTTTTGGACCAGATGCCACCTGATAAAGAGCCTCCAAATGTAGATATGAGGGACACTGACAGACATGCAACTGTATCCTGGAAGGCAGGGTGTTTTAAACAACAGTGAACTTCTGACCTGTAACTTATGACCTAAGAGAACACCACTGTTCATTTAGTTATGATATGCTACTGCCAACTCACCTGTGTTTGCTGGACAAACTATGCAGTGGTTAAGTCAAGAACCTTATTCTTTTTTTGAGAAAGGTATCAGTCGACAAATCCAATGGGTTGTAATGTAATGTATTTGTATACTGCTCACCAGGAGTTTGTGTTTAATGCTACTTAGTGAGTGTTACCATGCCAAACACTAAACCGAGATATGAGGAATATCTCTGCTCTGAACATCTGATCCAGACGTTTCAATGAGTCTGGATCACAGTAGCCTTGGACAACTCCTCCACACTTTAAGATGTTTGGAGCATATTTCTACTAATTATTAAAACAAAGTTAAATATTGTATCTTGAAGTAAAGCCACGTGGATTATGTTGTGGCTGTAGACTTTTTGTGATGTTACACAGCCTCCATAATAAATCAAAAAATGTCCAAAAAAGTGACCATCGAAGGATTTCTAATCATAGTAGCAGTGATAAAACTAGGATAGAAACATACAAAGCAATGATAATATGAATAAACTACATTATCAGACACTAAATAAATAATAAAAGTTTAACAAAGTGCATGTAAAAAAAATCAGCGGTTTTATTTCCTTCTGTCTTGACACGTCTGTCTGTGCAGATACACAATAATGTCAGGAACACCTGAGAAAATCCTCGAACACCTACTGGAAACAATGAAGTTGGACTCTAACGGAAATGATGCCATAGGTAGGATCCTGCACATACATCCTTATACAATTTATTCTGTTTTTTGAGTGATTCACGATGACCAGGCTCAGTCAACTCGTTCATAAACAGTGTGTTGTTGTGCTGTTTGTCTTCGTGCAGATCCCTCCGTGAGCGACTTTCTGCTCACCCATAAAGTCTTCATGCCCTCCAGCCAGCTCTGTTCTGCACTACAGCATCAATATCCTGTCCCGATCAATAATAATAATCGAGATATGGATGATAATAACAACAATTTGTAATCCCACTGCCACCGCTGCTGCTGCACTTTTACTTTTGGTGGTGATTATGTCCAAAGTCCAAACAGACACTGGATGTGATATTTCTCAGTGGATCTACAGTATGTCCTGCTGAAGTACAATGTCTTCTGTCTGTTTGCAAAGTGTGTCATGCTGTGCACCTTAACAGCGATTTCACCTACCAAGCAGAGCTCTCTGAGGGTTCAGATCAGGAGAAAGCTGCCTTCATTCTCAACACCAAGCAGAAGGTAGTGAAGCTCATTTGCCAGTGGGTGGTGCTGTATGGGCTTCTGCTGAAGGAAGACCATGGTGCTCTGGATTTCTTGGAGGTGAGATGTTCAGCAGCATATCCAATGCGCTGGAATGTTTCCATAGCATTTTATGAATAGTAATTTTACTATGAGGAGGATTAATAATTATGTTTGTGTCTTTTTTCTTTTTTTATTTCCATGTTTGGGCTGAAGCAGAGGTTGAAGAAAGAGGTTGCGGGGGATTTACGTCTGTGCAGCCTGCTGAAAGAACAATTTCGGGAGAGAAGAAGAACAAAAGTGTAAGATAACATTATTTCATTATTGTTAATTATAAGTGTAGTGTTTTAAAACATGCATTGTAAAACGTGTTTTAACACTCTGACAGGTTGGAGAATGGATATCAGTCACCGAGCAGGGTAAGCATCTTTGGGGGATGCTGTTTGATGGGGAAACCGTTTCATCTTTATAATGCTGCCAATTTCAATTTAATGTCACTAATTTGAGTAACTCTGATGCTGTCGACAGAGCCAGCACTTTGATTGGTTTTCTACCTGTGAGGAGCCAGTGGGGAGGCTACAGCCAATCAGAGGGCAGGATAAAGGTGTGTAGCAAATCAACTCAGTCCCACATTATGCTTTACAGTGCTACAGTATGTTCAAGCGTGGAGGGGTTACCTCACATGCGTGCGTGCTCAGCACACAATGTTTCCCGCACCATCATCCCATCAGCAAATCTTTGAGTTGGTCCCTTCTCCGTGCAGTGTTGTATGAGATCTACAGGACAGACAACAAACCTCTCACCCTGATGCTCCCGGTAAATTCATCCGTCCAGGATGTCATGTCAGCAATAGTCAAACCTGGCGGAGATCACATCCTAGTGAAAGTGAACTCCAGTGGAGGTAGGTCTGAGACACAATTTTTCAAGTGTATAGCAGATATTTGGTATTTATATTGCTGTGAAATTGTATAGAACTGATGATATTGACCAATTAAGTTCAGTGTGCTAAAAGCTGCATTTTTACATTCTATGTGCTCACAGAAAGAGCTCAGCTAAAGCTTGATGCCACAGCATTCTACACTGCCTTGGGCCTCAATGAGAGAGTGTTCATCTGCTCAAGCACTCAAGTGGAACAGCTGGTGAGGAATAGTCCTACATAGGTTTGCACACTTCTTTTGGTGCACACAGCTGAATTTGACACGATGGTTTTGTTTAAAGTGCGTTGTCCTGCCCGAGAAGAATCAGTCAGTCACACACCATAACCTTTTTTATAACCTAATTATTTTTCTCTGTGTGTCTCTCAGATGCCCCTCAAGGAGCAGCAGGGTCCAGAGCAAGGAACGATTGACATCCTTGAACAGATGGGCTCTAAAGATATCGCAAGTGAACTCACTAATTATGACTGGGAACTGTTCACTGCCATGCATGAGGTTAGCATCTGATCATCAGGCCTCAGCTTCCGTGTCTGTTTTTACAACTAAAGCCAAAGCTGCAACTGGCATCCAGACAACAAGGCTGCAAACATACATGAGTCACACCCCTCAGCACCTTTTATCTGATAGTACCGGCTTTGCCAACAGATCATCTGGTCCTGTGATACAACATTCCCTGCCTGCTTCACATGCTTCTGAATTAAGTCCCCTGTAAAAAGCTGGTCTTGCTTCATTCTCCACATTTGTGATTTCAAGTGTGGTGTATTTAAGTGGTGTGTGACTCGTCGTCCTTGTCTCCTGTCTCAGGTGGAGCTGGTCTACTACAAATTTGGGCGTCATAAATTCCCAGGTGCCACCACAGCTAATTTGGAGCGGTTCATGCGTCGCTTCAACGAGGTTCAGTTCTGGGTGGCGACTGAGCTGTGCCTCTGTGAAGACCTGGTGAAACGAGCCATTCTGCTCAAGAAGTTCATCAAAATTGCCGCAGTGTAAGAGACAGTCGCATAAAATCTGCCGGTCAATCGGTCTCCCACTTTGGTCCAGACTACAAGATGCCATCCCATTAATTCGAAAATAATATTTATAGCCATGTGTCCTCTGTCGCAGATTAAAGGAGCAGAAGAATCTTAATTCATTCTTTGCTGTGATGTTTGGTTTGAGCAACAGTGCAGTGCAGAGGCTTTACAAAACCTGGGAGGTGAGAAGACCCTCAGTGCAACACCTAATAATACGAGGAATGAAGGATGGTGATAATAATACATGTTCTGCATAAATATTGTGTCACAACCAACAGTAACTTTGGAAATACCTCAGGACTCACTTGTTGCTTGTTATTTTTCCACTACAGAGAATACCCAACAAGACAAAAAGAATTTACTGTGCTTACGAGAGGTTGATGGTGAGTTTTATTATGTGCTCTCACTTGTCCCAAACCCCTCAATGCACTGTTTTCTTTATAGTTTCCTACTCTTTTTTAACATTGTAAAGCAGCTCACTCACATCTTTTCTAACCTCTAATAGCATAAAGTGTTTTGTTGGTTGTCTGTAAATTGTCTGTTTCTTTTAGGACCCTTCACGCAACCACAGGGCCTACAGACTGGCTGTGGCCAAACTCAGTCCTCCTTACATTCCCTTAATGCCTCTGCTGCTCAAAGGTATAATGCTAATCAGCAACGAGTGATTGCTAAATTACTACCATCATGGCTTAAATCACCAAGGGTCTAACTAGCAATATGTTTTCCTCCTTCTGTCTATGTCCAGACATGACATTCATCCATGAGGGAAACCCGAACTATGTAGACAAATTGGTCAATTTTGAGAAGATGGTAAGACAGGAAATGGTGATGCGGACACAGCTCAATAATTTTCAATAATTGAGTCCCAAGGCCCCCAGTATAAAATGGAAATTAAATGTCTAACTTTTCCTCCTACTGTCGCAGCACATGATTGCCAAGACAGTGAAAATTGTACGAGGATGCAGAAGCCAGCCTTACGGTAAGTCACCCAGCTAAACAGACCAGGTGAAACAATGAGTAGGTAAATAGATCGTGTCAGGTGTGTGTCATTGAAGGATTTCTCTATGCTTCCCCCACAGTGCCTTCATCTCCACAGAGGGGCCTGGCAGATCGGATGTTTCTGGAAGGGCCTGCTACTCGCATATCTACATGTAAGCAGTAGCTGTTGTGTCCAGTGGTTTCCCCTGCAAGCTGAAAGCTCTCTTTTATGATTACTACAGATGTACTTTGGTTTTGACTGGCTTTTTCTAATGCCTGTGCCAAGTGTTCTTTTACATATTGATGAATGTGTTCTACAACCCGATAACTGTTTCACAACTTTGCTTACTTTTATACTTAACCGCAAAATGAAAAGGAAAGTTTGCCAATCTAAGTCAACCGTGATTTCTCCCTCTCATCCAGACTCTGACCACGCCCTTCCTCTGCGGAGCCCAAGCAACATCCGACACTACATTCAGAACCTGAAGGTGATTGACAACCAGCGCAAGTTAACACAGCTATCGAGGACAATAGAATAATGCAGATGTACAAAGACTATGGAACTGTAGCACTGGATCAACAAAACCTCTGGAGCTGTTGCCTGAATGACTGAGCACAGTGGATATTTGTCTAATTCAAGTACTGCTTACATTCAAACAACTTCAGCAAAGAGTGAAGTTGTGCTGTGTGCACAGTAATGACCATTAATGCTGAACCACGGAATTAAAATTCTGTCCATGGGACTTTGTGGGACACACTGGTGTGTAAACATTTACAGTGGCCGCAGAGATATATTCCCTCACAAGGGTGATGTTACAATATGTATTAGGTAAAGTGTCAGTACCAAGGTTAATTTATGATGTTTTGTATACTGTTGCCTGTTGAAGTGGTGGTTTTACAAAAGGCCATAACACCATATACTGCAGACCTTTACCGTAATTAATCACTTTAGGTCAGTTTTTGTGCACTAGTATTTTCACATTAAAACTATCGTGTATGTATCAGATCATTATCTGGCGACCAACATTCATATAATTTTAATACAGTGTTGTTTTCTAAATAAATTATTTTCTCATCTATGCATATTCAATGAATGTGTAACGAGTTTTACAAAGAGAAATATTTTATTAAGTACAAACAGTAACAGGTAAAAACTGAACTTAAAGGCCCCTCCCCTCACCGATAAAAATGTTTTCCCCCAATATGGGGTGAAACAAATTCACAACAAATCAGTTAAGTTCAATACTCTCCTTGTCAAAAATATGTACAACTTCTTTTTTTAAAAGTCCTGGAGAGTGGAAATGGGCTAAGACGTGTAAAAAAAAAAAAAGAGAAAAAAAAACCCAGTGCCTTCTCCTGATGTAACCATAAAGGAAGTAAAAAAAAAAAAAAAAAAAAACAAAAGTAAAACAAGTCCCCCATCATCAAAATAATGGGTTAACATTACTGGTAAAGAATTTTCATATAGATGATGTTGAAAGATTTAAATCAATTACCGAATTTAGATTTTTTTTTTTGGACCATTTCACAAACAGTAAATTACTTTTAAATGAAAGGGGGCAAATCAGACGAGTGTAATAATGTAAAACATATGGTTATTATAATGGTCGTGTTTAAACAGGTGCAACACCAGAGCCCATAAATACTAAATTCTGTAAACACGCCAAAGTTCAACTCAGATATGTTCAGGTGGTGCTGATTCTATGGCAGTCTGTGGTATTACAACAGCGAAATCAAGAAAGTCAAGCAATGAAGTGGTGAGTGCATCTGAAGTGAAAAAACTATTTCACACTTACACTTAGTGAGAAAGCAAGTGAATGTGAAAAGCCAAGACCATCACAAAAGATTTAGCCTATGTGCTAATTTACTATGAAAAGTCCTGGCTCATCACAACTTAATGAAAACTTATAAAACAAAAGAAAAGCACTGTAATAATAAAAAGAGGGAATATAAATATTGCACTTCCAAACAACATAAAGTTCCCAGTGCCTAGCTGTTATCCTTTGGTTTAAGGTACAAGGCATCCTGTAGGGCGCTAACATCAGTATGGTGGCCTTACAGTCATTTATTGTAATTTTTCACTGAGGTAAACACGTCATCCTGAATAGTGACTGTTTGAATGTTAGGCCTGTAATAGTAAAACACAACGGCTTGACCTCAATGATCTAATGCTACAGATCTGCCAGGGATAAACAGGACTAGGAGGCGAGAAACATTAACAACCGATTCAAACGCAAAACAAATGTTCATAAATACACCAGTCATACATATGCATATATGCATGAAATCACACATGTATACACACACACACACACACCTAACTTTAACCCACATACATGACGTATTTGCATTTAAAGCACAAAACAAATCTGTATAAATGACAAAAGAAACCAACAAAAAAGCTTTTAAATGTTCAGTCCTTGTAGCCTTTTGGCAGTGGGACAATTTCAGCTACTTCTCTTTCTAAACATGGACAGTTTTTCCTCAAGACAATCAAAAATACAGTATCTCACAGTAACACATTGTGAGCTTAAAGAGATTCTTCGCACTCACAAAGAGTGATGATCCTGTTAGATGACCTGTCAAAGCTACAACTGCTGATTGTCACTTCTTTGGTTTGAGACAAATGTTGGGTTTTCCTCTAAGCGTCATTTGCTTGTGCGCACTCTGCCTGCAGTTTAAGCCTAAGCCCAAACAGAGCAGAAGTCGAGTGAATGAAATATTCTTGAGGAGAACACTTTCTTTGACAGGAGCACCAGTCTGATGAGAGGTTAAACAGGTCTGTGATGGTTCCAGTCCCATCCCAGTCCACTACACAATAGCATTGATAACTCTGAACAAGACTAAACAAGATTTAAACAGAGGAATTAGCAGGAGTCAAAATCAGAACTCAAAGGAAGGTCAGTGAAGTCAGTCTTTGGTGTCTTTGGAAACATATCAGTAGATTTCCTTTGAGTGCAAAAAGAACTAAACCCAGCACCGTCCACCATCCTGAGGCAGAGAGAGATCATTTTCATGAACAGTTGAGAAGCATCCTTCCAAGCATTTACTGTACCCACTGTTCTTGATTGTTGGTTGTTGGAGCCTCATTCAGGGTGCAATGGACAGGAATCAGGGCGTACGCCTTAGACAGGGTTTGACTAAAAAAATAAAATACAAATAATTTTTTTGCATTAAAGGCTACTATAAAACTATTAAACCCACCTTGTTTTAACATCTAGGTTTCTCTTGGCTGTAGCCAGGTTCATTTTCATCTGAAGCATATTCTGTGATCTATTCTCAATAAACCAATGTTCTCAGGACGTATAAAATAGAAAAAAAAAAAAGTACAGGCCTCAGCAGGCAGCGTAATTCACAGCTCCTGGCTGCCACAAGCTACATGTGGTCATATCTTGTAAGAGGCTGTGAAAATTGTATAATTAGCACCGCAAAAAGGTAGTTAACAGGGTATTACACAACTGTCCATCACGAGAATCCATCTGGCTGCAGCAGAAATGCTCTGCCGCAAGTCTTTTGTAGTCACTTTTATGTTGTTCAGGCTGTTGTTTGCCTTAAGGCACTGTGAAAAGTTCTACTTGATATCAATTCCAACAAATAATACATAAATTAGAAAAGAAAACAAAGAAACATTCATTTGGCTTGGAGATCTCTGGATATTTTAGTGCAGCACAGTGGAGTTCCAGTGGTCTCTCTTTCCCCTAACTCTAAGACTGTTTTCTGATGCACTCTACATGTTCTGTTGCGTTTCTCCATTGCAATCATATGGTCAGGTACTGTGGATCTGGTCGCTTAGGCCTCAGAGGCTGCCTGTGGTTTTAAATGTGCTTTCTCCATGGCGGTGCCATAAGGTAGAGATCGCTTAAAGAAGCCAAACTGCAAAAAAAAAAGAAAAAAAGAAAACAATTCACAGATATAATCAATCAGTTTTCATCAATCAGTGTAAAATATTATTTTGGGATTTGACAGCAGTACCAACCTTGTATAGGACGTAAATGAGAAGAGCCAGAAGCAGTAAACCAGCCAGAATGGCCAAGATGATGATCCACAAAGGAACTGAGGTCTCAAGGTCCGGTTTGTTCCACACCACTGGTGTCACCACCTGAGAATGAGCACACGGTTTGTCAGGTTACTGAAGAAACATTAAGATGATACCACATAAAAAAAGAAGGCAAGCTCGAATGAATGAGCTAATCAACGAGATGTTGGCTTTTAAATACCTTTTTGTATCCGCTGGGTGTATGTTT
The DNA here is from genome assembly GCF_033026475.1 of Channa argus. Taxonomy (NCBI): domain Eukaryota; kingdom Metazoa; phylum Chordata; class Actinopteri; order Anabantiformes; family Channidae; genus Channa; species Channa argus. The sequence goes on from NC_090209.1 coordinate 5,564,757, forward strand.
AGGTAGGATGACATAGGGCATCTTCTCCACACTGTACCTGGCCAGGCACTCCAGCATATATTGCTTATAAGCCCTCTGAGGAGAAGAAAGATCTCAACTTACGATCGGATTGAAAGCCCACGCGATACAGGAGTTGTCAACTAGATGGCGACACAGCCCCAGTAAATCTTTCAAAGAAAACCCCTTTCAGCATTCCTATCCAATGAGAAGCTGTAACTTTGAGGTAATAAATTCTCAATACACTCAAATATGGGGCTTGTATTACAGCATGCGGGGGTAGTAAACAGTGTGTAGTTCAGATGTGGCAGGAAGACACAAGTAAAGGCAGTGTGCACAGCCAGTATGGAGCAATCCGCACTCTCTGTTAGCAACTGTCAACCCATTTGTTGAGGAAAATATGTAAGCCTGTGCATACTGGCAGCCTAAAGACGCGAACCAGAAGCAATGCCGATGCCAAGTAAGAACACAAGCAAATATGTGACACTAACTACTGCGGAGATTCGTCTTTGCTAGCCACAAATTTGGGGTTGTAATTCGCACTGTTTTCTTTATTGATGCTTTAATGTGAAATGGCTTCTTACTTCCTGCCAAGGCTTGACATGAAAAAATACACAGACACCAGAGGGGAAAAGAGCCGTCCATAGTGGACAGCCTTTTTTCCTCGGACATGCCTTTGTCATCTCTGGAAGGGAAGACATGTTTATGTACAAAGCATGTCGAGTGAGTTTGTATGGCAAGAGTCGTGTCCCACAAACCTCCATGAAGGTCTCAGCCCAGATGCGGGAGCGCACTTTGATGTTAGCAGTGGTCCCCTTCTCCAGAAGACCTACTTTGCAGCGGATCGTCCAGCACTCTGTGTTAGAGCAGGACTGTAAAGAGAGAGAAGGGTGTCGAATTATGTCATTACTTGCCAAAATAAATTTTATTTGGCTAATTCTTTGAGCATTTTTCAGCCTCTAAATAATTCTCCTGCCCCAGCTCATGACCCCTTAGTCTACTAGCCCTCCCACCAACATAACAGAGTCACAAGACTTAGATGCAGTTGGAGGTCACACAGAGAAAGTGAAGACTAGTGAAGTAGATATTAGGAGGACAGAGAGCAGTCTTGTTAAGGCTGCAGTTTAAATAAATATCACAAAGAGCCCAAAGTTATCATCCCTGTTCTTCGCCTGCTCTGAATTACACTAAAGGAATGTCATGAGACTGTAAAAATGCAGCATGCACCACTCTCCACATTATTGCCCAACCGCTAAGACCAGCCCATTTTCCTCAAGACTGTTAAATACACAATCTTAATTAGGTCTCCATAATGCAACTTGATATGTTTAACATTTAAAACACAACGTGTTCTGTAAAGCTGCTGCTGTAGCCAGAAACCCCCAGACTGGGAGGTTGCAGTGGGTTTCCTGCAGCACTGCATTTGTTTACTTAATTGCACTGAGCAGGGCAAATATTGGAGGGAAGCATCTGCCTGGTTCCTCGAGACGGATTTAATGAGGGTATTCAGACAGACAGCGAGTGAATCAGTCTACTTCCTCCCGGTGCATCGTTTGATGCCCCGAGGCCGCTGGGGCCACTTAGGCTGGTGGAAATGCCATGAACGTGGTCCAGTGCCAAGACACCTCCAACCCAATTCCCACATATCCTCTATGGTGGGATTATGTGGTCAAGATCTAAAGCTTATGGGCACTAAAGCTGTTCCCACAGCTACAAAAAATAAATGTCTGGCCTGTCTACACAGCTACTGTACACCCAAGGCTCGCTTTGGTTCACACCACAGCACTGAAATTATTAGCGGATTAGTAATTTGGTCGATTAAGGAAAATTGATATCGGAAAATTCTGATCATTAATATATAGAATCAAGCAAAAAGGGCAAATCTGTTTATGTCTTATGTAAATGTGACACATTTGGAAATAATGCAGTGAAGAATAGTGTTATTTCATTATTGAATAGTATCTAAAAAAACCATCAAGTCTTAAATTACACATGTTGGTAAGTTGTCAATGGATGGATCTTTGTGAAGAGGTACTGCAGGTTTTTCGAGAGGTGGAACATCACGGGGACTTCCAAAAACAATTGCCCCAGACATTTATGATAGCAACTCCATAGTGCCAACAACTTTATGAAGGATTAACAATGGAAACAAATTTGTGTATGCACAACAACTGTTAATGCATTTAAACGTGACTCAAGTTCTTCAAAGTGATGTGATAATAAGAAGATCCAGAACCTAAGTAATCGTGATGGTTTTTTTTTTTTTTTAGATTACTGGTGCACTTAGAGCGTGTCCTTTGTTCTCTGTGCACAGCTTAGCTTTTCAAAGAGTGGGCAGGTCATTTTAACTACTCACACTTTGACCTGAGCTGACAGCGTCATCCAGGCATCACAAACACCAACACGCTTTAATCAAGAGACACTCTGTATAGAGATGTGTCTGACTGAGCGTGGAAAACAAAAGTGCAGACGCAGTGGAAAGAGGAGAAAAGAGTCCTTCATATGACAACATGTCTTTGGACACGCTTGATGAACGAGCACAGTCGGGAGCAACAGGCAAACAGACAAAGACGTCATTGATTGGAGGCAGGTATCAACAAAGGGAGGCAGCAAGAGCAGCTACCTGCAGGTGGGTGGATCAATAGGGCCAGTGTGTGTGGGCCTGGGGGCCTCAAAACACCCTGAGCCAAAATCAGTGCATACAGACAAAAAAAAAAGTCCCCCATGTTTCATGTCTTCCCGACCTCTCTTCCCCCTTCTCTGCTCTTGTTAATGTTAATTGCCACAACGGGACAAAACGGTGCCCTTTTAGACCTCCCTTTTAACGACATCATAACCTAATTACCCAATCCCAGGAGCCCTGTGTAAGAGCGAGGCCTGTGTCACCAAAATAGATCCAGATTTGCACAGTTAGAAGTCTCAACCTGCTGCATAAGTGACACGAAAATGTGTTTTTTTTAACTGCATAACCACATTTACCATCAACTATAAACACAGGCTCCTTATTCTCTCCCTCTCAAGTCACATATTCTATTACACTTCACCTTCTGGCCTGCTGATGTTCATTCAAGCATACCGTGTTTAGAGAAGCTGGTAATTCCCCTCTAAGCATCTTACCAGATTAGTCAAATGAGCGAGCTGATTCCTGTGGGCGTCCCTCCTCTCGACATGATGCTCATGGGACTTCAGCGCCAGAATAGGTGGTTCTGTGGATACGTGCTGGAGCTAAAGAGAGAGTGAGAGAGTACAAACATTAAGACACTGACCTCACCAGGCCGAAGAGCACACCACCCTTTCTGTCAATATAAGACCTAATGTTAGCACGACCCTGAGGGTTTTGTGTCATTAATCAGAAGCATGTGAGCTCTGCTCCACATGCATTCCCGTGGAAAAACACCACACTTAGCAATTCACCAGGGGAAAAAAAACATTAGATCACAGCTAAGACAGATGACCACTTCCAGCCCTGTTCAACATCTGTCAGGCTTCACATGTAAACACAAACAACTGTACTAAGCACTAAGCTGTTTTGCCCACAAAATCCCAAAGCTACAACTTGGTATAGGAGGCACATCACTAAATGTTGAAGATGAGTAAGTATATTGCTGGGCGAGGTGGCATCAAGCTGAGCTGAGCATAGGGAAGAGCAGGAACTTCAAAGCAGTGGTAGGGAAAGTGTCCTGGGTGGGGCTGAGAAACTGCGAGAAGGAGGTGGGTGTGGCCCCGCCAACTGTAAATCATACATCTAACTGGGGAACAGCGGGTGAGCTTCGCTGTCTGATTTCACCCCATTTGAACTTGTGAGGTGTGCATCTGTGTCACTTACTTTGAGGGCGAGCTGATTCATGTTGTCAGCCGTGCAGTTGATGGGACCTTGTGTGGAGAACTCCAGAGGGTAAAGGAGTTTATGGGCCTGGATCTTGATGGGGCACCGAAGATCAAGAAGGGTATGACTGATCTGACTGGGCCCATTGTTCACCAGCTGAGGAGTAAAAAACAGGAAAGATAAGCGTGCGAAGTGTTAGAAAACCTGAAGAGCAGCCTGATCATGTCGTGGTTTAGTTGGAGCTGCAATAATAGGTGTGAGACTGTAATAGATTTCTGCATGGCTGAACCATTCAGATCAGTCACCTAAAGTAAAGTACGGTTAAATGGCAACCGATTTAAAGTGGAGCTGCACAGCCTGAAGATACACCTCACTGTGTAACCTGGATTAGGTTTTCTTTGGTCTGCTGCCCTGGGAGGTCAACTTGCTTTATGAATAGTTCAATCTACGTTCAAAACCAATGTGCTCAGCTCCAATGAGTCTGCACAGCTATGGCTGATTACCTCATAGATATGTTCAACTACAGGCCCAACATCCTGCTCCACCCCATAACTTTTGGTCACTTTCCAGTTGGCCGGTGGGAAGAAGATCTTATCAGGTCGGGACACACTTAAAAAGAGAAGCAGGAATATGAGAACATGTGGAAGGAGGCCCTGGAAACTTAATTACATCTTAAAGGTTCATATGAGGAAATCCTCATGCTCAAATCACCCTCGTAAGATGACATCAGCCTGAACAACAACCTCCAGCCTGTAGGGTACAACCTCACTGTGGGAGTTATTCTCATTTTTACTGTGGGAGCAGAGAAAAGAAGAAAGAGACACTGATTAGCTGACAGCACTGGAGAGCTGCATATGTCAGCAGAGCTGAATCAGAAGCCACATAGTGTATAAACTGTGCGAGTTTGCATCGAGTTGTACCTGCGAATCTGCAGCTCAAACTGAACAGTTCTGTGTGTGTCCTTCAAGCGTGGCACTGTGAAGCGCAGACCTGCCCACAGCTGCAAAGATTCAACACATTAATCAACATGTAAAAAAAAAAGCTATTTTGAAATAATTATCTAACAAGTGATAAAAAAAAAACGCAGATGTTTTTTATTATGCATTTTTATGATATTGTTTTGTCTTGACTAAAACATCTCACTGTCTAGATGAGGTTAATTGCTACACTACACATCTCTGGTATATTAAGTTTCTCTGATTCTTCCTTTTTCTGACCTGCTTCTTGTTCACACTTGGCAATAATGCTCAATCTGAAAGCTTACGGGGGAGGAAAAGGTTTTCAAAAAGGAGAATTATGTGTACTACTATCTTTGTCTTCCTCTACAGACAGTTTGTGACTCCTTCAATAAAAAGAGGAACTTTACCCAGCAGGGAGCAGATGGAGTCTACACTTTGTGTCATTTTCATTTCCTGACACATACATTTTGGTGCATGACATACTACAACATTTTACCTGTTTGTGTTTTGTTCTACAGATCTTACATGTATGAGGCACAGAGATAAAGGAAAGAAAAACACCTGAAAAGGTGCAGTTGTGTACTTACATTGGCCCCGGACTTCATCGGGTTGCCTAAATCACAGCTGAGGTATCGGGTCTGGTTTTCTGTCTCATAGCTGCAGGTCAGCTGGGTCAGGCTCTGAGAAACAAGAGGACAGATTGGCCAAAACCACAACAAAAGAAGACTGTAACCATGCCTCAGGACATGGAGGACTCGTTGCAGGAAGTTGAAGGTTTTCTCTGGGTTTTAGAATTTTCTACTCACCTCATTATTGCGGGCAATACCGCTGTAGTCAGCTTCTGGGGGCAGCACCACATACAGCTCTGCTTCATACGCCCCTCCCTCACCCTCATTCTTGGCATTGAATGTCAAGGTCAGGGAGTTGTCGTCACCCAGGTAGACTTCCTTCCTGTCCCTGAGAGCCCAACCAAAGAAAAAACCTTTACTCTAAGGGTAAATGGTTGGATTAAAAGGCATCAAATATGAAGTAGGTAAATATGGATAATTTAGGATGGGAGCACATAACCAGATAATTTGTTTGTGATTACTGGCCGTGCAGTAGGCAGTAAACTGCTGTTGCTCTATTGATTCTAACACATTTTCAGGCTTTGTGCCATATTTGTTCCCTTAAAGCCATAGCAAAAAACAAAAACAAATCACCAATTAGATTATTCTCGTGAAACGAAACACTTTCCACTGCGGTAATGAACTCATACATGCTGTACGACAGAGTGGGTCTGTTAAACACCCCCCACCACCACCTTGCTTTCTTTTACTCCCTACGTAGCTACAAACAACAAGATATTCCATATGGAGGGCCCACACAGACGCTTTTAATTACAGCCCACTCTCATAAAGCCAGGCAGGACAGCAAAGGGGAGGATTTCTGAGGTTGATTCTATGCCTCCCTGCCAGTCAGCCATCGTCTGATTCTACCTGGCATCTCACTTTTTAACCAAACAAAGGCTCAAAATCAAAAAACACCACAAAACCTTAAAGCTTCCCACAGGGACCCTCGCTCTAATAGGTTGTGTGTTTTGGCAGTGGAATAGAAGAAACAACATTGCAGGGACTGATGCTTTTTTCAGAAATTCCACTAAATCATGGCCATCTTGTCAACCCCTCTAACTACTATTAAGCTTCTATAATTTGCTACAGAGCAGACAAAAACATCAAGCTATTATTTTAATTGCACTAATCACGTTTTCTGTAGTTGAATTTCTTGAGTTGAATTTGGATGGAGCGCAGAACTAACATACTAAGACACACACACACACACACACACACACACTCAGCAGCAGGTTATTCCATATGTGACAGATCTGCCATACGTTGAGAATATAAAAATAAAAAAAATGGAGGCAGATGGTAGATAAATATAGGAATGTAAAATCAAAATGACAGAGCAGAGAAGGGAGTATCAGGGAAGCTGTTATTTCTGAGAAAAATGCTAACAGATTTCTTGAATCAAAGTGTGGCAACAGCAGGCTGCTCCTGACAGCTTCAGAAGCCGGCGAGGTTGCACTCTGGCACACAGCTCCCCTACTTCCCAAACAAACCCTTTTCATCTCTCCTGTCTTCTCCCCTCAGCTGTTTGTCATGGCACCTGTAGAGCTTCGCCCTGTTTTCACAGGCTGATGTTCCCCTATACTACTGCTGCAACACTCTCTGGCAATTAATGGCCCTTCTCTGGTATTCTACACTGTACCAAGCAGCACGACAACCAATCAGCTGTGTGCATCCTTTGACAATGAAATCCACGGTCCCATTTACATACTGTAGAACAGGTGAAAAGTTCAGTGTTTATTAACCTGGTTGCAGTTCACTGTGTATTATCCATTGCTTTATAATATTTCCTGAGATCCATATGCTATGGGCTTTTTTAGAAAGGTATAAAGTGAAATTAACAGACTCACCCGTGGACGGCCAGCTTCAAGTCAGGAACACAGATGTTGTCATCGCCACAGTCCAACAGAATCTGAGCCTAAAAGACGCACATTGGGGGTGATGAGGTTTTATTAGAGGCTGCAGACCGTGATGAGCATACAGTTGGTTCCGACTGAAAACTCTTTTACATGTGAAGACAATCAGGGACAACACAAATCATTTATCAGTTTAAAGGAGACAAGAGGATGAGTACAGCAAGATGCAACATGTGGTGTGACTAATACCTTCCACCCCTTCCTCTCGACCACCACCGAACACACACGCACACACACACACCTGGACTGCAGTCCCCATTATTTACAACACATCATTACTGCACTTTCATCAGACAGTTAAAAACTAATGCTGGGCCTCAGCAAGACAATGACTGACTCAGTGAGGTCATGATGAGCACAGGCACCCTCCCCTGAACCAGCTGTCCCAGCACACACATGCTTTCTGTTTGCAACGTAAGAGGAGGAAATGATGAACCGGGTCCAAACCAGAGCCCTGTGCCAGAGGACGTACTCCTGCAGAGCTGAGCAAGAAGCTGCCAGCTCCCAGCTCTTACCAGTGTCCCACATCACAGTACTATGTGGCAAACTTTCACCACACGCTACACCACCCAGCAAACCACAGCAGTATATGATCATATGGAGAGGGAGGAGCTTCACTGAGACATATGATATCTGTGTTGACCTGAAAAGCACAAGTGGGGGTTCTGAGATTACAGTGGAAGGAAAGAAATGAAAGGAACAGAAACACAACTGGATAAGTGCTGAACGTGTGGCAGGGCAGCAGCAGGGAAAGCCCTGCGGGTTGCTAAATTGCATCCCGCTGCGACTGTGACAGTGCGATGATGCTCTAGACAATGAGGATAATAAATATAAATTGAGGAGATTAGAGAGAGCTGAGCACCCCCCTTGTCATTACACCATCCAGGGGCTCTAATTAAGCACACCATGCTAACTTGGTCACATGTGCGTCCTAGTCTGTATGTCTGCTTCAGGCAGCAAAGTGCCATTTGTAGGCCAATGTGAAACAACAGTGACACTGAAATAAACAGGTGACATAATGCAGGCAAGCAAATATGAGTGTATCCACTGATCAAACTCTGTGGTCAGGGGTTATTATTTGAAGAACCACAAGGGCACTCATGCATAGTTTCAGCTATTTCAAAGAGGAGGCAACAAATGGGATCCTTTCTAGTTTGGCACAAATCTTTTCCTACGTTCAGGATCTGAGAATAATGACAATTAATAAAGCTTAATAATGCCACAACTCTTCATAGAAGCATGTGGAACATGTTAAGCTGAGAGAGACTCAGAATGAGTCGAGCACATGAACAATCTCTCATTCTCACTCCAGCTTAGCCAGAGAGAGAGAACTTGGCAGAGCCAAGTTGACATGTTACAACTCCTGCCACATATTCTGAAAGCATATGTGGAAATCAGTAAGACATCGTGTGTGATCAAGGCCAAGGTTTTGGTATAATAGTCACTGTTTATGCATCGTTACATTCACACAGTGTAAAGCTTGATAAATGAATGAATATGCTGGCGAACTGACACCACTCCCACTCCCCTTTTACACATATCAGATTTGCTCTCTTTGGATGTTTGGCCATAAAAATGGCTTTCTTTAGGTTTAAGGTTGATTTTTTGTGCTCAGGCTTGCCTCAAGGTCTTGGTTCTGCTGTAGACCACATCTGTTGGAGGCCTATCAGCTTTGATATCTAGTAAGGGCATCAATGACAGGGTTCAGTCTTGGGCTAAAAGCAAAAAGACAGGAACATTCAAGGACACACAGAGAAGTGGAGAAACAGGAGGAAATAAAACGATGATGACTGCTCCAATCAGGTGGCTCATACTCTATACTGCATGCTGTGCCACAGCTGGAAGAATGCCCACTACTCACTGACAGAGGAAAACTGGCTAAACCTGAAGCGACTTCAACCAAATAGGCTAATACCCTGTTCCCGACCCTGAAATGTCTACCAACCGTGTGTTACCATGTCCTGTTACGCAGCCATGCTGGCTTAGAGCTTTTCCTCCGGGGACAGGGAAGCACGCCACTGAACTTATGCCACACATTTTCATTTTAAAAAACAGCTTTCCAGACACTCTGGCCTATTTCCCAGCAGGGTAGTTTAGCATTTACATTAAAAAGAACAGACTCAGTCTTTCATCGGGGGCATGGGAGATTCAGAGGAGCTGGCTGGCGATACAAAGAATGATTACTCAGTGTGGTGGATATTCTTATCGCCAGCTGACAGGGAGAGTCTAAGCACCACGTGCACATTATTATTGAACACTCCGCCATTGTATAGTGATGCTGGACGCTCTGTAAATCACTCAAGGGGTTAGTTAACTGTGCAGGACAGAAGATCGAAGAGGTCACTGTACCTTCTGCTCATATACGTTGGTGGTCTGATAATTGAGAATGGGCCGCAGGCCGTGGGAGTCCGCTGCAGCTTTTGGATCCAAGCTGAAGTTCAAAGCTACATAAATGGGAGAGAGTTTATCCCTGAAGTCCTTGTCATCCTGTAGTAAAAGTAACGTGTAGTGAAAATCAGTTCGAATCACAGCTATTGATTCACAGGATGTGTAATTAAAGTTATAGATGGGGGCTTTTTATTACTGAAAGAGAGGGGGCATACCCTTAGGTAGATCTTTGTGTGTTTGCACACACGCTCACCATGGTTCACCCTCACACTCTTCTGGAGCCAGGGCTGATGAGAATCCAAGAACAGAGTCCTCTTCACGGCACTTTTCTGCTTGTGCTTATGACTATCGAGCTGTACCTCCACCTGGAAATCTGGACCACATAACACATTCGCACACAAATGAGCATTCATGGCATGATGAATGCTCGGAGTCACATAGCGACAGCTTTAAAATATGACCACCATAAATACTGTGACGCACTCACAATGTAGTCAGTGTAACTTAACATAATGGCACAGGGGCCGCGTGTATATAGAGGAAGGGGTAAAATAATAACCAAAGGTTCAGGGAAAATGAGATCGGACAAAGAGAGGTTTGATCATTAAATGTGGATCACAAGTTATTATCTACACTTTTCCGTTTAAACCACTGCCACGAGTGTTAATGGGACAGTTTTCTTGCTTGCAATTAAGTGCAGATTTGCATTGGCTCACCTAGGATGCCTGGTAGGTGCTTCCCATCAGCAGATATGCAGAAACTCAGGTTGACACTGTATGTTGGACAGAAAGGACAAGGACATTTTGAGGGAATATTCATTTATGGCAGAGATTTTCACTTCTTCTTAAGCTCCACTTTTCTCATGCCTGCTCCTTACATGGTTCCCATTACAAGGCACAAGGCGCAGTGGGAATACAATGAATAATATGATAAAAATGCCAAGTGTTTGGAGACATACTGGCATTGGACCTCTTTCACCAGCCAGGCTGATAAATCAGTGTGTCTCCGTTTCCACACAGCGCGTCACCACACACAAAGGAATAACAGAGTTAAGAAGGGTGAAATTGGGCAACGACTCGGGTTTCACTGCTGACCAGTCAATGGCGGTCTATATAGCTCTCTCCCATGACATCAGCTGCACAACATGCTGCTGTTGTCCCACACTCTGCAGCCCCCAAACCCCCAGTCCTTTTCCTAAGAAACTCATGCAAAGAGTGCAAAAGCTAAGATAGGAGGGAGAAGACTGGAAAATGAGACAGAGAATACGAGGACTTCTTCTGAGGAGTAGTAATAACTTCAAATATATATGCTCCTGTGTCGGCCTGTTCCTGCACAATTGTGTGTGCACGCTCACGGGAGCGTACGTGTCCTGATGTTTCCCAGCTGTGTTCCACCACTAAACAATATCTCATTCAAAGCAACTGCAAAAAGCTTCCAGCACCTCCCCTCCCATTATCCCTTCTGCACTCCTTTCACCCCCACAAAAAAGCTCCTCATCACCAGGCAACGCAGCGTAATCAAGACACATGTGTATACAAGAGTTTCCTTTATGGATCAGGAGTTGGAGAGGGGAGAAAAGAGAGGGGTGGGGGGTGGTCAGACACATGAGAGCGGTGTCAACCATGTCGAGCTGCAAGCAACAGTCATCTGTTTCCTCTCCCCTTTTCTGGAACTGGATCCTGTGCACATTCAGAGGTGGCCAAAAATTGCTAACAATGCTGCTATTCAGCACGTTGCTTCTCAGCTCCTCAACTGAAACAAGTGGGATATGGAGACCTATTTTGAAAATAGGTCAGATAAGAGCAGTGCTTAGCACAAATTAATACAGTGACTGCTGATGGAAAGGATATTCCTTATCAGAACATCCTCCCAGGATAAAAATGTTTATATAGGAGGAAAATGGGGAAGCCCATCTTTTGACAGTTGGGTCAAATAAATACCAACAGAGCAGCGCTATGGGAATGTCACAGGAAATCACATGTTCGAACTTGGCGAACTGATGACTTACCAGGAAACAGGAATGCTGCTGTTTCCATGTGTGATCACGCAGTTTTTCTCTTCTGGATTAATCATTTGGGGGGAAACTGTCAGAGAGGCACTGGTGTTAACTATTGGCCGAGATCTATGGGAAAACAGAATACAGATAAAAAAAAATTAGTCATCAAGTTTGAATTTCTGATTTTAAACTGACTGTTGTGTATAACTACCTTTACTGTTTTTAGCAATTTAATACAACTTATTGACTGTGTCCATTAAGGGGGCAGTTATCTTAGCTTAGCTTAAAGACCATTCAAAACAACATACCTATAGAGAAGTGCTTTATTAACACCAAAGGCACCAACAATTAGATCTGAAGAAATAAAAGAACACAATTAGAAAACATACTAGGAAATGGCTTAAAATTTAATGATGGCCATTACATATGTGCTTCTATCCTCGCTCACCTGGGTATCCATTCATATCCAGGTCCTTAGCACCTCTGAGGGCAAATCCAAAACTGGCAGGGATAGTCCCAGCAGCCCACTGGCCCGTTATCACCTGAGATGGCTTTTCCCAGAGTCCTTGTGCGTGTCCATTGTAGATGTAGACCAGTCCTTGCTGATCCTCCCCTCCAAAGGGACAGCTGATGGCCACATCTGCCAACCAGCAGAAAAATATAACGTTTCAAAACTTTTTAATATACATTTACCTCATCTCTCAAATAAAAAAATGTTTTATGACATATTTTTGGAAATATAACATATATTTTCTGTTTACATTTAAACTTTCCTTTGTTTACTAATTTATTATTATATTCCTACAACAGCCTCCATTCATACCATTGAAACCATCCTGGTTCAGATCTCCCAATGGTGCAATGGTGCTGCCAAACCTCCCAAATTCCTGGGAGCCCGTAAGGTGAGGTAGCTGAAGCTCCAGGTTCAGGGGCCTAAGCTGTAAGTAAACATAGACCCGGCCCATTTCTTTCAGTCGGCCTTCAGAGCCCCGGACCATGAACGTGGGAGCTCCAACCAGCAGGTCAGTCATGCTGCAGACAAATAAGGAAGATCACACAAACCTATTTAAACTCAGACCCGATGACGCCCAAGCCTCCAGCTGTAATGAGTTGTTGGTGGCATCTGATCTAAATTCTGCAAGCTTATTATTTAGCAAGAAGGTCAGACGAAGAAGGAAAGTGTGAGAAAGACAGAGAAGGAGCACTCACCCATCATTGTTGATGTCAGTGGTTGCCACTGCATAGCCAAAATATGATCCCATCTGTGAACAAGAGTTCCCATGAATTTGGCCAGTAAAAATGTGATTGTCAAAAGAACATCAAAGATTTGGTTTGTCCAGTAATACAAGACAGACGTAGTACTGCACAGAGCTGGCGTGCATTCGGCATTTTTATAATACGGTAAAGGGAAACCTGATGGATTTTACAGGTTAGGCCCAGTTTGGTGCTTTGTCTGCTCCAGCTCTGAACTGTCTGTCTGTGTGTCTTGAACCTTAATCTAACAAGTAAAGACATTACACAAATGAAGTTATTGTAAGCAGATTCACTTGTAATCTTATTTATTAGCTGAGTCAATCATCAGTGTTAAAACCAGCTCAGTGTTTTTTAATTCCTAATACCATTTAGACAAATCACGACTCAATAACTCAGCTTTATGGCAAACCACAAAAGAGACCAGTAGTAGAGGAAATCATTTTTGCTTACAATGACTCAACCAATAAAGAGCTCTTGCACATAGCCAAACAGTGAAAACACAGAAGCAATGCATGAAGGAGCTAGGACCGGAGTTCCTGTACCCACCTGCTCTCCAGTGTAGTTAATCATGATCTTTAGATCTGTACCATTCAGAATGGACACCTGCAACACAGCAGCCACATATGGTAAACGTCTTTTTATAGGTTCTAATACAATAACAGTCACTAGTATGAATTCACTGAAAAAAGTAATTCTCTCTGTCACAATATCAGTGAGGCTGTTTTCTTTGTTTTATATTTTCTCAGTCACAAGTCTAAAGCCTACATTTCTCATTCTAAAAGCACCAAATTGAAAACCAAAATCATAACAATGATGAAGTTTCTTACCGAGCCATAAAGCATGAGTGCTTTTGGAACACCGGCCACAAAATCTGAGGGTTGCATAGAGAAATAAAGCAAAGATTTAGGGGGGGAAATAAGCAGGTCAGACCCAGAAGGAGAACATGAGAATTGCAGTAGTGACGACACTTCCAGCTCAATAATTGTGTAAAATATAGTGGCTGACTTCAGGTTAGGTTCACTTCAACTGCAATATTTGCACTGCTTAGAACTGTACGGCACTTATGGACTTACCTTCCACCTGATCGCCACTGAATTCCCCAACAGCAACAGAGTAACCTGTTGACAAGAGTAGAGACAATAGCCTCAGCTTGCAAGGTGAACATACTATGAAGTGTAAGAATGTGCAGTTTTAGACAGCCTGTCTTACCTTGATAGCTGTCATCGTGTTCAGTCCGGACCTGTTTGGTCTGGATCTGACCCTTCACAGATTGCATAAAAAAGCCTGGGTAGTAAGATGCGACAATTTCCTCTTTAGCTGCAGAGATCACTTCACCTGAAGTAAAAGCAAAAAGAAAAACACTATGAAAAATACACTTTAATACAGGGTTACAACTTTTTGAGACTTTTGCAGATGTCCTGTTGTACATACCTTGCCAGAAATAGCTGCCAGGCCCTCCCAATACCACTTTGCCATCCTGAAAGAAAAAACGCAATTAATACAATAAAGAACTTCGGGAAATCTCCTTTGGAGCATTAGTTGTAACACAGTTATTACCATTGTGAAGTCAGCGCTGAATCCTCCCTGACAGTATCCTTGACCTGCTTCACTGCTAAATTCTAGAACACACAGGAGGTTGGTGCATCATGAATAACTGCAGGTGATGACCATCATAATATTAAACATGATATCTAAGTAATGTTTATAAAAAATTGTTGTTTTTTTGGAAAGCGGTGAGTTACCTGTTCGACAAGGAGCATACTCCACAAATTTTGTGAAATTATGGACTGAAAGGTAACAGGTTCCCGTAGCATCAGAGTGGGGGTTGTCTTTATTAGTCCGCCAGGAGTAGAGAGGAGCACAAGCCTGGGGTGTAAAGCAGAGGTGGAGAAAGATAAGGATTGGTGGGGAAGATGGAGGGGGAGTGAGGAGATTTGGTGATTGATGAATGGGGTGAACTTTGCAGTGGGAGATGTTTTTCCAGTTGCAATAACACCCTGGTGAACTAGAGACCAAGCTGAAGTCAATAGTACATCTGGATCAGAGTAACAACATAACTCAAACCAGGTCAAAACCTGAACTTTAAGGCCAAACAACAGGCAGCTAACTTTTGATGTCTTTGGGAGGAGGCACAACACATACATAACCTTACAGTGTGTCAAGACTGGAGATGAAAATTGGAACAGCAATTAGTCAGAGAGATAGTTTCCTAACAAAGACATTCAAAATATCAGAGTCAGGTACCACGAGAGCGTAGATAATTTCTCCCGGAATTGGGAGTTATGTGGCCAGAGCAGATTTGATTCTCAAGGTCACCTTACCAGAATTGTGTCACCGTGGGAACGCACAGTGGCGCCAAACCATTGGTGGGACTTGAAGTCAGCCTGATGCGTTGTGTCGTTGAGGATGACGACACGATCTCCTGGGAAGAACAGGGAAAATAAGACACTGAGTGATAGCATTATGATAAAACATGCATTCCTTCAGCTGCAGTATCTTAACATTCTAATTCTGCCTTTCCATCCCTCCCAGGCACTTGGAAACATCTGGACAACTGGCAAAAATAAAGATTCCAGTCACACAATGATTTATGCAAAGACAACTCGAGTATGAATTTAAAAAGATGGTTATTGCTACCTGAGCACAGTACAGGAGAGAGTTTGGATTTGGACTGGACTAGTTCAGCTTAACCTCAATGACCCTTAGCTCTGTTTGACCACCTGGCTACTAACCCTGATTTCCCACTGAACATTTTGACAGCAGCAGGTGACATGACAGATGGTCTGGGGAGTCAGGCTTAGACACAACTTTTCTGGATGGCAGAAGTAACATCTGTGTTGCACTGAAGAGCGAAATGCAAACAAATTGATTAGACAGGGAAGCCACCACCATATTGCCGATTCCCTTTGGGCTGATAATTCACTGAGGCCGAGTGCAATTCACAAACTTCATGTTAACCTTTTGTCCTCAAACTAATTTTTCCTCCACATTTGACTCGCGCAATACAAAAGAGCGGCATCTCCGAAGGAGACAGTTAGAGATTGTGACTTAAGAAAATAAGGCAGGCTGTGTCTTGAGCCTCGCTATTGACGCCTGTTCACCCCTGGTCTTTCTTCCCAGCCAACTAGGCAGCCTGGAGCAGGGCCTGCAGGCCTGCTCCATGGCTGTGTGGAAAAAGCAAAGGGGCAGGGGTCCAAGGAAAACACACACTTCCTCATAGCAACCTCCAGTCATCTCTGTTTAGGAACACACTTCTCTCTCCACTGCTCTGTTTTCATTTTCAATATTATCTCAATCGTCCTATTCGTCTTTCTTACTGTATCAAACTCAAAAGTCTCCATGCTTCTACAGCCCTTTCTTTCCTTTGCCTTCAGGGTGTGCTGCTTCACCTCACACAAGACGCTATGCAGAGAGATTATAGTTTTTTAATAACCCAACTGTATTTCTGTTTAATCTCCATCACTGGGCTTTCCTGCTAATGTTATTCATCATGGGTCCAACAGCAGCTAGCCCTCCCCAAGTGTGTTAAGTGTTCAGAAGTCCATGTGTGAAAACAAGTGCTTTAGCCATACAGGCAATAACATGACCCACACTTCAAACAACGCTCAAACCTTATGAGCCTGTTACTGTAACTAATCTGACTTAGCAGCAAGGTACCTTTCCTTAAAGCATACACCTTGTTAATGTTTCGATAACTCAGGAGTCTTTGTTTGGATAAGGCCAATGCAAAGTCACGAGAGAAGGTCGGGAGCGAATGAGTGACTGGGTTGCTGTCAGTCATGTTTCTAAGGCAACCCCAGAGTAGCGGAGGATAAGTCATCTCGTAATCCACAAAACATAACTGTGATTACCCTGTGGCTATGCAAAAGGCAGGAGAAACATCAATCTAAGCAGGTGAAGGAACAAAGAAACGTTTTAGTTCTATGTCACTATAAAAAGTGAGGAGATGTTCTGTTTGTTGTCTGCAAGGTGACTGATGGCAGCCAGCTGGAGTCACTTAAAATGCTCCAAGATGGAAATAGAGGAGATTCAGGGAGAAGATAGAAGAAAACCTAGAGACAAACCACAGAAACATGTCATCTGACCAGTTAGCACAGTGTGCTAATGTGACACAATGCCTGGCCCAGTCTCTCCTGCCCCCCCAGGGCCATCAGAGGCATGTGGGGGTCTGGACTATGAACATAGACTAACTCTTACCTTTGAGGCAAGAGTGAGAGGACAGCCATTAGTGAGGTTAGAGCCTCTCAGTGTGTGTGAGTGTGTGTGTGTGTGTGTGTGTGTGTGCGCGTGTGTGTGTGTGCGTGTGTGTGTGTGTGTGTGTGTGTGTGAGTTTCAGTGTGGTGGAAGACAAATGGTCAAATTCACTCATCACATCAGCTGCCCCAGTGGGAGTACTGACAGCAGGAGAGCAGAAGGGGGTAAAAGCAGAGGAACAGGGATCTGCTTTCTCCCTTCTTCTTCCTTCCTCTCCCTCCCCTCCTCCCGTCCTGAATATACCCCTCTCACACCCTCCCTACTGCCCTCGCCACCCTCTTCTCCTCGCAGATACATGGACATGGTTCTTATCTCAGTGGAAGGGGAAGTGGGTGGGAGGAAGACCTCTGGCCACTTTGAACAAATTAGTTGGAACTAATTAAGAAGGTCTCTGGCCTGTGGGTCAGAGCTCAAACACACCAAGAGACAAGGAGATGCACGCCCCTTTGTTATGGGAATGTACTAGATGTCAATAGTTTAGTGTGGCAGAGCTCATTTGATTAGGGATTTATATTGGGGAACATGATTCATAAAAAAACTACCAGTGTTATCACTGAATTTTTTATTTATTACTTTAGTGTTTAGTATCAGAATTGGCAGAGAAAACAGTCCCAACTACAGTTAATGAATTGCAGCAGTAAATGTCATCCATGTAACAGCTGTTTGGCACAGACATATTTGCATGCAGATGTCCATGTACTGAGTATTACTCCACCGTGCAGCATGATCCAGATGTCAGAACCAGCTCTGGCAGTCTAATCAGTTCCTTCAAAGCCCCTTTAAAAATACGAAGGACATTCTCCGACAACCCAGAGGACAAACCTTCACCGTGAGGCCTCGCGGCTTATTCCTGACATCACTCACAGTGGCATCCTGCCAGCACCCAGGGATGTGCAACACATATGGAGCAAGAAAAACAGTGGAGCAAAGGGTACCGAGCAGCAATGACCGATTAAAGAATGTTTTTAAACCTGGCTTGTGAAACACTCAGTGGAATATTTCTCCCCATTGTGCAATATGGAGAGTAAAATAGCTAATCTAAGCTTTGAATTCTCAGGAAAACAGCTTAAGGTGTCTTTGTCTATCCTGATGCAAAATTCATCGTTTTTTTGTCGGAGTGAGTTTCTATGGGTGTGTTTTTAGAGCATGTTCAACATAAGAGCTGGTGACTCGTTTTTTTTTTCCTTCTTTGATTGTTCCTTCCCTCACTTGGCTCCATTGTGCATAACAGTTTGATGGGTACTCTGTCAACAGACTGAAACACGAATCCATTCATTAGACAACCTCACAAACTTCCTTGTGTTTAGTCAAACCACTTTAACTTAATCTGATTCAACTGGAGCCTTTTCTTCAAGAGCGTCACTGTTCACCTGTCTTACAAACAGGAAACAGCTTTGTGTGACCTATTTGTTTATTACTTGCTTATCTCTCCATAGCTCCCCAAGGCAAGGCAACACAAACACGGCCTGCAGGAAACAAGAAATATCCTTCAAATACTTCATCAACATCCCATTATCCTTTTCAACACCAAATGGAGGAAAAAAACAGGAAAAAAGGTTCAGCCATAGTTCCGTAGAGTGGAGCACAAGAGCAAAAGAAGATGAAGAGCACAAGAAGTGATTTGTTTAGCTTTTCTTCCTCTGCAAAAGTATAAATGAAAAATTCTGAGCCAGTGGGTTGACGAGTCCCAGACATGTCGGCTAACAACTGTACGGCTTACCTTCAGTGTCAAACTCAATGATGTGACAGTCTGATTGGGTGAGGCTCCATGGACAGTAGAACACAGAACCTCCCTCGGTAACATTGACCTGCCGTGTGGTGGCCTTGGGAGCTCCAATCACCACACTTGCACTGTGAAGGAGAAACAACCTGCTGTAAATTCACATATTACAAGTTTACATTTTTCATTTACAGTTTAAAATCACAAGCCTGTAACCCAACTGTTATTAACCTGAAGCCTGTATCTAGCAAAGTTTTGTAGCTCGCTGCATGGCTTCAATTAAAAACTGCATTCCAGACCTCCCACTTGACAGCTTTAAACACGATGCAGTATGCACATTTTACCACTTAGAGAGCTGTATCCTGACTCAGAAGCAAAACATTTTAACAGGTTGCAGCATCGTTTTACATAATCCCATTCACCCAGGAGAAGCCGCCTGGACGACATGTGTACACGTGATGTTTGCAGACACGCTCAATCCACTTGTGTGCAGTAAGACACGCAAGGAGAAACTTCTGCACAGTCACACTTGCATCCCTGCGGGGTGATTCAATAGGAAAACAAGAAAGCAGACAAGCTAAGTGGAGTCACACTCTTGTTTCTCCAGCTGTGACTCTCAAGCTCCATGTCCTTGGAGCTTCACAGTTAAGCTACAGGAAGAGCTGCAGACCACTTCACCAGACACAGAAAAGAAATCTACCAAGATTACAGGTGCAACTAAGATGTAAGCCGTGTAGGTTATACTTTAACGATAAAAAGAGGCAAAGAGTCATAGCAATGTTAAGTCTACAACAAATCTAGATTAGATAATGTGTCTTAAACAATTGGTTTAGACATAACGTCACTCTGGACCTACTTGACCTCACGAGCGTTACAAATGCTGGCATTGATGTGGGTAGAGGAGCCATGCAACCATTGAAAGCAGACGGTATCTTGGGGGCTCCAAAGCAGGAAGAGCACACCCTTTCCTGCCCCATATCTTCCAATAGCGCATGCGGGCTTACATTTTGGCTAAACTTAGCATCCTGCCCCCAAGGGTAACTATTCAGCTTGGTCCAGAGGAAGACAAAAAGGCCATGAGTCAAACAGCCATTAAACGATGAAATATTCCATTGCCTTGTAATCCACGATAAGTAATCCCACTGATCCCGTCTATTATCAAAATGACAAAAGGCAGAAAGTTATGCAAAAAAAGAGTGGGCCTGGTGTGTGTGTGGTCAGTAAGCTTTTAAATCATTTAAGCGTCTCTGGATTTAAAAACACACAACTGTGGGAGAACAAAGGGCAGAAGGTTTGAGTTTAACATTACACCGTTTCTGTGGTCTCAGTACCTCAGAAGAGATACAGTACAACGCCAGTTCAAAATGTGGAGCAGCAACCCCCAGTTTGTGTTGGAAGAGAGAAATAAAACAAACCAAACTAACTTGGAGAGCAGGAAACAGCGCCCCCTTTTTATAGCTGACCACACAGGAATATCCCCTTAGAAAAGCAGAGCTCCTCTAGGACAATAATCTAAATCACAGAGAGGTCTGCTGGTTCAGGTAATCTCACAGTGACGACGTCTGAGGATCCAATTCTTGCTGCCTCTAAACTCACACATACAATCAGCAAATATTTCAAATTAGCTGACCGCACTCCGTTTATTTCTTTGAGTCGGATAAATGCAGATATGCAGACACACCTTCATGCACAAACACAAACAAACAGATAGTGATCTGAAAGTGCTGTTATTGAGGAGTAATTAGCATCTAATGGTCTTTATCTGCTGAGAATCAGTCTAATTCTAGCCAGCATTTCACAACTCCTTCACCTTATCTGTTAGCTGTGGGCTCAAAAGGTTTGTATCATTAGCATTTAATGAAGCTCTATCTGCAGTTGGCTTAGTGCTGCATTGCAAAGTCCTTTGTAAATGCAGTGGCTCATTGGTATGGGTATGCAAATACTGTAGGTAATTAGCAAGGGGCGAGAAATTCTCAGCTGTTCCGCTGAAAGACAGACATGCCCAAACCACAGAGAATGAAGCGGGTCTAAACAAAAAGACTGTTCATAGTGGGAGTCAAACCATCCCCATCACATGTTTAATAGGAATCACAGCAGGAAGACGCCATGCTGACACATGTTGCTGAGTTTGCATTTAAAAAGAAATGAAAAGTCACCTCTAATTCCCGGAGACAGGATACTCTGCTTCACTTGGCCATTTGTCCACAGCAACATGAAACAGATAAACTGCAAATCTATTTTACATGAGACAAGGGGCTGTGTGTAAAAGCGTTAGCAGCTTCACCACGTCTTGCTTAGTCAATTCCACCAGCTGCCATACAGCAGCCACTAATGACCTCCAGTGCTCGGCAGACAATTAAGCATTAATTAAACTACAGAAAATGATCTGGGCTGCAAGGGAGGAATGTGTATACAACGGCTTCACTGTGACCAAGGACGGGGTTGGTCTCTTTTGAAGCTCGAGCAATCAGAGGACATTCTACAAAAAAAAAAAAAATAAAAAATCTCTCACCACACCATAATTGCCAGACTGTAAACCACTATTTTATGTGGAGTTGAGAAATTATGGTGATGCAGAGCGCTGGAACTTGCTGATGTGACACTGTCATGCGCAGCCATGGCTAATACGGTTTATGATGAGGTTACAGAAGGAGGGTGTCAAAGGGCAAATTCTTGTGTTCCCCCCTCCCATTTAGCTCAATCATTTTCCTCCTATTCTACATTTAATTGTCTTCCACCCAGGTGCAAAAGCTGATGTCACTTGAATGCTATTATAACCTTTTGAGCTAGAAAGAGCGGAAAATAAATCGTAATCACATTCGCTAAGCTTGCCAGCCGGCTGCGGCCGCCATCTGCAGTCGTAAACACAGCTCCACAAATGACAAGGCAGCGGCGCAAAGGGGGTGAAGGGAAGAAGCAGTGGCCTCCAAAGCTCAGCAACACCTAATGTTGAACATTCTGGCCATTCAAGCCATCAACGCACTCCTTAAAGCTGGAGTGGCTCTGCATCACTAAGACAAGTCAGATGCAGTGACCTAAACTGAGCCAGAAACTTCTCTTGACACCCTCACTCCCACAATGGAAATGTGGAGAGTGCCATAATACAGCAAACGTCCCCACGCATCCAATTCTGAAGAATAACTTCATTAACATAACTCTGCAACATCTGCAGATTATTGAAAGTTAAAAATATGAAGCTGGACTGTGAGTTGACAAGCTCAGCAGATTGATGACTACTTGATAAGGTCGTCCTACAGCAGGAATATCAGCTTGTCAAAGCATGCGTAGGCGCTTCAAGTGAGATCAGCTAATTGATAGAACTGATGACTTATTCTAGAGGAGCCAAAGGAAAAGTCTTGCGTCCTCTGAGAGCCAAGGCCAGACAGAAGCTGTTTGATTCCTCATCGCTGCTATACGACGATTGTCATTTCTCAGACACGCACACACACAGGTTTTTAGTGCTTCTGTCCAGGAGACGGAAGCCTGATGAGAGTAGCAGTGCCTGCTGGGACGGTGTGTGTTGACAACAGAGAGTCTACTGTGCTGAGCTAAATACACATTTTTTTTGTTAATCCAGAACTGGATCAGTGGGGTCTGAACAGTATGTTGCTCTACGGGTCTTAAAGAATAGCATGTCTTTTATAACGTCTCGACATCCCAGGATGTCCTTGAAATAGACCCATTAAGATCGGTGTTGATCAGATAAAACAGTTCAGTCTGTGCAGGATCTGATGTCACTATCACCACAAAACCATTTCTTCCAGCAGCGGAACAGGTGGACTGTAAATTTTAAGTGCTGCTGGCCAGGGAAGCCACACAAAGTTTTTTTAATTTTCACACAAGAAAAATGCGTGGACGTGCATTTTGACATACAAAGAGGAGTATGTGTGGGGACTCCAACATCTTTCAACAAGAAATAAAACACACAACTTCCTCTTGCTACATTGTAGTTTAGACTTGATGATTTAACACTACTCTGCAGCTGCAGTGTTAGTAGTCTGGCAACTGATTTAGCGAGTTGGCGCCGAAATTATTTAGTAGTCACAGTTTTGACTTTCTTCCAGCAAGAGGCAACCATTCTTTAGCATTATTAAACCATCCTTATGGGTGCTTTTAAAGCTAATGTGCTAAAACCAGCAGCTGTTTTGTCAAAACCACCAACTATGTCAAGCCAGTGCAAAAAGCATTTCGCAAGTGGCAAGTGAGAAATGTAGAACATCTTCCCACTACTGCAAAACATCCAATGACTTGTGGTCTAGTCTATGCATTTTCTCATACCAAACTGTTGCGCCCACCACCCGCTCCCACCATATACAACTCCTCCCCTGCCATTCAGAGACTGATTGCTCTAAAATCCCCCTGCAGGGAGTTTAACTGCCGGCGGTTCACACCTCTCCACAATGTCCACGTCAGGGGGTCCAGTCCTCTCACCTCAGGATAGAGAGGCTGTTGTATTAAACGTGGGGATTGAGGGGAGGGGGGGGGGTTAAAGCAGCTGTTGAAACACTTTGTGCACCCAGGACCTCAGAAGCATCCACACAGTCATACATGCATACAGACACACGCATAGACAGTACTGGTCAAAGGCTACAGCTTATTTCCATCTCAACTCTGAGAACTCCTGCTAATTTGAATTTCAGCCAACTGAATTTCACAGTGCACCACCAAATGATGAACGTCATTTGCCTATTGCCATATAAAGAGTAGCATTATCACGTTACCATAGCTGTGACTCAGTTTGTGACCTGGGGTTAAAATAAACCAGGCCTGCTGGCGTTCACAGATGAAATCTAGCAAAGTATGAGTCAGGGTGACCCTGACCAATGGTCAAATCCATTCCAAAGTAGACATGATGTCCTTGGGGCATTTCTTATCCCGTGCAGCGGATGTGACAGCAGGGTGCACAGGCCCTTTAAATACATCATCACCACCTACACTGAGACCTTTTTTCAGTGAAACACACGCAGGCTCATTATTTAAAGTCCTTTTTACTGACAGACCAGTAAAATCTAGACAGGCCCTTCTGAGACAGACGTGCAGTGCAGCTACGTTAAGTATATCCTGACTGACTTTTACAGCAACAGACACTAACGTTCCCAAGCTGCAGCACTGATTATCATAGGTGCATACAAAGTCGGACAATATAAAATTAAAGCAGTTTCTCAGAAGGCCACTAAATTAAGACAGAAATGAGTCACAATGAATGAATGACTCCAAGGGAAAACAGTAAACAATTTCTGCCCTCAGACAAAGGGCCCCATTGTCTGCATGCAACTACAAGAACCTGGATGAAGAAAAGCTTGGCAGCCCAAATATACAAGCTGCACTCCTGCAGCTCAAACATTTACTGGTTTAATTTAGAAACAGGCCCATGGAAAAGGACACCAATGAAAACAATAACAGAAATGAGAGTGATCATATATGCAGACAGACCTCTGAGTAGACACAGAGGAAACTTCACCTCTTTAGTGGCAGAGTGAGACCCCAGACCAGTGTCAATATTAGTTCATCTCTAACCTTGTTTGAGTGAGTAAACTTTAGGCAAGTGACCTACAAGGACCTGCTGACCTCAGCATCATGACCAAACCACCCATGAACCGACTCACATCACGACATGTCAATGAAACACATGCGCGGACTGGAACAAATTACTATCTTCACCAGAGGGTCTGTACAAGCAGACATAGCTCATTCAGTTCAGCTTAAAAATTCCACAAGGTCTTTAATATTGCAAGTTTCCTCAAAAGTTCAACAGAAAAGATTTTTCCAACATCCTTCTTCGTTATCACTGTCTTCACTTTTTAACAGGCATCACAACCTGTTTCATCTGCTCATACGTTCCAGGCCACCCCTGTTATTATTTACAGCCCCTGACCTTTGACCTTTTCTATCTCAGTATGATCCACTCCCCTTATCCCTGCCTGGCACCAGACAAAAGTCAAAGCCGAGTCGATTACTCTTGTTTGGTTATTAAATGTTTGAGGAGACAGTCGGACCTCAAAGGTCCGTCCCATGATGCAGATTGGCTGACATACAGACTATGAGGGGTCCTTTCACGCTTGCTGTGGACATGTGACAAGAGCTGTTACACACAGTTCAGACACTTTCCTCGGGCGTTCTTCCATGGTGGGCTGTCTGCCAGTGTCCAAACTACATTTTATTACATCCAGCCTAAGGGCATGACAGAGCCACATATATAAACTTGATGTCAAGCCTGAGCATCAAAGCAGGAGAAAGTAAGCCTTTGTGTTTGTAGCCTAATAGGCGCCTATGGGTGGGAGTATCTCCCTCCCTTGGTTCTCCGCATCTCCATCTGGCATCAGTCTTGTTTCACCAATGCACCACTGATCAGTGATGAGCACCACTTGTTGTAAAGGTAATAAAAAAATAAAAAAATAAATAATAATAATAATAATAATAATAATAAGGTTAAAGCCAAGCTTGAAGCAGTTTACCCTGACACGAAGAAACACCCTGTGCAACCCTCAACTGACCCCTCCCTAGCATTTCAGCTACTCCCCCACTCCCCATGAGTGCAAAGTGTGGGTGATGATGATGATGATGTGATGGCAAAACCAAAAGATAACAGAAATTCACTGCTGATATGTTTTGATCTGTCATCTTCTAAGAAGCTCTCGATGAAATGTTGCACACACGCGGTTTAACAATAAAACAAAAATTTATAATCCATCATCTTCTCATACTTTGTTCTACTTGACATTTGACTTCTGGATCTATATCATCTACGGGGAAATTAAAGGGCGTCGGGTTGTAAGAAGCTTCACTTGAACATTTTTGCTTCTCTGAACCCACAAGCCATTGTCTCATCTCCTCCCCCATAAGCATGGAGTCTCACTTCTTGAAAAGTTCAGATTAAGTCATCAGTAAGATGATGTCTACTCTGTGTCATACTTAATGAGATGAGGAAAGATGATGGGGGAGAGAGGCTAGACAGTGGGGGGAAGGTCTGGGCACATGGATGAATTAAAAAGCCCTGCAGAATGACATCAGCATAGAAGGAAGTGAGGAGGGGGATGCTGGTCCATGCATACGAGCTTCACATACTAAATCATATTGCTCACATAAAGCCCATTCTTCCCAGGCAGAGAAATTAATACCAATAGCAGCCGGCTTTTAAAGAGACATGGAGGGGGAAGAGGAGGAACGTCTCCCCATGTCTGGGTGTCTGCTGTCCAGGGAAGTGGGGTGGAGAAACAGGGAAACTAGAGCTGCTGCTGGCGGCCCACTAGGCACAAAGCCCACACTCAAATCCCAGCATGCTGGCCGGTCGAACAGTGGGCCGAGACACTTCTGGTGCTCAGACACAAACTCAGCCAGGAATTCTGATTACGTCTGACTGAAAGCTTGACTGTAGCTGCATAAGCTTGTGTTAACCGATTACAGGATTGGACACAGCTCACCAAACTCTATTGAATGGGTAGCAACACACAGGCAAATCTGTCAAAAGAAAAACTAAATTAAGCTGTGCCACACATTTCACTGCATCCTACTCACACAGACGACATGCTCCTACTACAGTCAGGTCCTCTATTATTTTCTCCCCAGACCACTGGGGTATTAGACGTGACCACAGGCATGTCGTGCCAAAATCTCTTAAGAAGGAATGCTGAGGCAGGGGCAGCATGCTGACTGATTGTCGCAGGGATCCCATCCCCGCAGAGCCGGGCAGCAGTCACAGTCCGCAGCAGAATTTCAATCCAGCAAGATGTGGGTACTCAGGGTTGCACGCAACAGGCTTTTCCCTGCCCCGTTAGAGCAAGGTCGGATTAAAAGGTCAGAGTGAAATGTCATTTTGGGAGGGCAATGAGATTTCTGGGCAAGTTTCAAAAGGCTTGGTTCTTTGTTACGGTTTATGGCTGTTTTATGGTGAATGGCCACTCTTTTATATTGGCATTAGTGGAGCTTTAATGTAGGAGTCATGTGGAACACAAATGCAATTCAATATATTGAATCACAGCGAGCAGGCACACTGAGGGCGCGTGCGCTGTGCGTAAAGCATGTTATCCACAAGTCACTGCCTACACAAAAGCTTGATTAAATGTAGGCAAAGAAACATCCCACTCATGAATTACGTTTGGGTTTTTTGTTTTTTTTCCCAAACTGGAAACTTTCTCTGTAACTTTATCGGGGGAGGAGGGGAGCGGGGGGGATTGTAAATGTTCTGAAGTCTGGCAGAAAAACCTACGATTTAGCCCAGTGGAAAGTTTACACGCCGCGCGCAACATACTTGTGTACTGGTGGGTATTGTGCCCAGCTGAAATTATAAACAAATGTTTAGAGCTCGCGCTGGCGCTCGCTGCTGAAACCTTCCCAGAGTTCTGCATTAAAAGGAACTCACCTCTCAGAATCCGCCAAATAAAAGTCCACAGCATATCCGAAGTGGCTCCCTGCAGGTCCGCTGTAAACAGCAGGGTTATCCACGTCCAAGTTGAACGCCTCGCAGACAGGCTGAGAAAAAGTGAAGAACAACCCAACGCTACAAAGGAGGCAGCGGGCGAGAAGGTCTCCTGTCCGCGGCGTCTCTGCGCGAAACCTCTCCAATCCCATGATGAGAATAAATGAAAAGCAGTGAAGTCGGTTGTAAACTGGGGCAATTTCCAGTTCTCGCGCTTTCAAGTCCACAGAGCAGCCCTGAAACCTGTAGCGACAGTGGGCTTAAAACAGCATCCCCGTGTTTCAGATAACCGGCCAGTGTCTCATTAATGCTCCGTCAGCTCCTCTCAGAGTCTCTCTCTCTCTCTCTCCTCGCTTCTCTGCAGCTCCACGCCTTCTCTGCTCACCTAATCGTAAAGCGAAGCAGGGAGTTCCCATACCCCGGACAAAGTTTGGAAGGAGGAGGAGCCTGTGATTCCCTAAAAAAAAAAATAAAAAAAAAAATCTTTGAAGAGTGCTCTCATCCACTAACCTATCTCTGTTTATGTGTTTACCGATGTGCTAAAACTGTGCTCTCTTTTGAACTGTAGAGATCTGATTCCTTCTTATCAGTGGCCCAAAGATTATTAACCTATAGAACAATGGATCCAAATCCTGCTTTCGATTTTGCCCCCTCCTCATATTGACCTTTTTGAGGCTGAAGCTGCTGTCAGAGAGAGGGCAGCCCTGATAGGTGATGAGGAGGTCAATGAAACTTCACCTCCAAAAAAATATACATTATAGCTCGTTAGTCTTGTGTGTCTTTGTTTAGGTTTTTACTGAGAAGTCAGGAATGTGCACTTTTATTTCGCGTGTTCATTGTCTCCTTTGGGAGCATTAAAAGTTTTGACAGTACTTTTCAGTATTTTGCACTAAGCTTCCTTCTTCTTTCTGAACTACCAGCCAAATGTACAGCTCTTATTATAAAGCAGAAGATTATTTGTGTGACTCCACACTAATTATACCTTTATCTCACGCCCTGGCAACTCAATGTGTGAGCCATATGTATTTCTATCTAATTACAGTGCTGATCTGATTTGGGCACTTGATGTCCCCTGGTGCGCTTGGGGAGGTGTGGGAACATGTTGTGTCACTGCATCTGAGTCACACGAGACCGTGGAAAGTGGTCAGGCTGCGAAAAGCAACTACTCACTGAAACGGGACCTTTAATAAACCCTATCCTGGACCAGGCTGGAATTAGTGACTGTTGGTTTAACGGATTCACTGGAAGCCTCAGGGATTGAACGCAGAGGCCAAATTTGGCTGTGCAGCAGCAGCAACATGAACTCTCTGTCAAGTGTTGCTTGTATTTATAACCGGGCTGAGGAACCCCAACACAAGGAGCAAAATCTGGTGGGAGTAATCCAGAGTGTCTGGAGGGGCCAGTTCACAGCTGTTGGGGGGCAACTTGATGGTTCAACGCCCTAATCCTGGAGGGGTCTCAGTCTCTGTCACTCTGTTTTTAGGTCGTCAGAGTGAGATTTTAGATGGCATGTCCAAGGCGTGGTTGACAGAGAGGAAAGGATAATGTGCAGCCAACAAAAATGATTTGGAGTCTAGACTTTCCCACTGAAGTCAACATTTGGTTTTCAGAATAACCATCATATGCAAAATCTTAAATTAGAAGATGATGAAACACACTGACAAATTAAAAATGATAGGTATTCAACCCCTGCCATTTTGATTTGTGTTTCTGGAATCTCAGAAAGTCTGACATCATTGGAGCTCATGACAGTATGAACACAAATGTCCCATGACCTCATGTTTGAAGTTAGTCCTGGGGGCTAAACAAAAGCCAAATACTTCAGAGATACTGGTATCAGGTCCTAATCACTGTCTGTTGTACAACACAGCTATGGTGTTATCTATACTCTCGCAATTATCGATTTGACGTCTTAAATGATCAGCATTTGCCCAGCGAATGGAGAAATATTTCTCTCAACACCCCCCGACCCAACTGGTTTTTCATACACATGCCTGTATGTGTGTCATCCAGTAACAACTCAACCAGGTTCCATTAAGCACATTTTGACTCTGAATCTAGAGCTTGTTCCTCTTTTTTGGTGACGGCTCTGGCTAACTGAACAGCATTTTCCATCTCGCTCCAACTGGGATTTCCGTTTGAAAAAAAAAAAAAAAAAAAAGGGGGAGGTGGTTTTCTTTCAATGCCTCTGCTTTGACATCATCACTCAGCCACTATGGCAACAGATCTGAAGTGCAGCAAAACACTTATGGAACATTTCACGGGGCTTTACACAGCTGGTCAACTTTTTTAAATATAGACCTGACATACTGACACTTCTGCAAGGCAAGACATATATAGGGCAATTCATGAAAAATAATAATAATAATAATATTAATGGCCTGTTGACATTATTACCTTTATACAGTGTTACCAAAATATTAAGGGGTTTTTTATATGTGTTAAACATTGCTCATGTATATAAAGCAGTTAAACAAGTGTGATATGCACAAAAGGAAATCTTCTTGTTCCCTGCTGTTACCGTGCAATTTAATAGAATACTTTAATGACATGTTCACCTTGTTGATGAGAGTAAGACTGACAAGATCAATATCATTCCTAAATGTGTTTCTTGACTATATTGCTAGAGTCAGGAGGCAGTAAGCTTAGTTTAGCTTAGCATAAACAGCTAGACTGGCTCTAATAAGAGAGAACAAATCCCTCCTATCAACACCTCTAAGCTTATAAATGAACCAGTTTTATTTTCTTTGTAGAAAAGCCAGTGTGAAAAGAACGAGGCTAAGTTACAAGTTGTGGTTTTACAGAGGGTATGTGGGATAGCGTCACAGGAGCCAGTAGGTGAATTTGATGACTAACTAATTCACTCTGCTCTCTGCTTTTATCCAAAGCGAAATACAAGTGAGGTACAAGGCAAGAAAAAAATCTAAGTCAAGGAGGAATCATCACAGCCAAGTGCCATGAGAAGTGTTTTCATTTCAGAAGATGCAAGAAATAACAGATAGGATTTTTTCCAATAGATGTAGGTGCATAGGAAGTTGCAGGCTTCTGTTTTTAGCAGTTTTTTGAATATTGGGAATGAGGCTGCTGAGCATCCAGATCTATGAAGCTTGTTCCCCCATTGTAGGATCACTGAGCCAAAGCGTTTTGCTTGGTTTCTGCTGCTTTTCCTGTTTTAGCATTTTTGATAATCGGCTGCTTGCTGCAGCAGCATTGCATGTACAGTAAAGGAGTCTTAGTGTTCTTACTGAACTTTAAGTTAAATGTTATCTTCTAATTCAACAAACAACAGAGATGGGGGGGCTCAAGCTGATTGGCTCCATGGGGACGGGGTGGGGAAGCACCTTGGTGGCTGCCATTAGGCAACTGTTGGCCTTTTAAGTCACAGGATAAACAACATTTTATCACTCTGGAACAGGCTGCAAATAAAGGCCACACCAGGGAACTCGATATATTGTAAACACCAGCCACCGGTCACAACAGTTTCGGAGGATTTAAATTCTGTTTGTTCCTTTAAGCACTTTGCCACTTCCTTTCGGATGTACCGGATTTGCAATTCATTCAGCTGTGGATAAAACATTTCGTTGAGCAAGGACACTCTGGGTAATGATGGAAAATGTGGTTTGTGAACATGCTGTCGAGAAAATCCGACATCAGCTCTCAGTCATTTAAGTCTTTGAAACGAATGAGCTACTGTGGCTTACATTCAAACCTGTTCTTGATGGTGATCTTAAAACCTAACTTAAAATGCCTTTCCAACACATTGAAAACGCACAAACAAACTTTCCTCTCTGTCTCTCTTTAGCGCTTGATACACATCTCACAGGAAATTCCTTCGATCTAGAAGGCTGCCTGAGCTTCCTGTTTCACCAGGTTCTTACTCTTTGTGTCTCTGTTGTGCTCACACAAATACACACCTTCCATACATACAGTTCTCATCTGCTTAGCTTTCCTCACTCTGCTCTGTAACATTCCCCATCCATGTACAAGGAGGAAGGGTGGTGAGGTGTCGCTGATAGCTCCGGCCGGGCTGAGACATTGCGTACTGGATGACAGATTTGTCATGAAGGGGTGGAAGTCCTGAGCTCGCCAGTGTTGCTGAGTGGACTGTCCATTGTTTTCAACACAGCCTCTTAGCAACATAGTCACTGAGTGAATCATATGATTGTTTTAGAAGGAGAAGTCATTCTGGTGCCTCCTTACAAGGCAAAGACCACCCGCCCTTCTGCATTATGGTTTCCTCTCGTGAGCTTTTACTGTCACTCCAGACAAATTGAGACGTGTGCGAGGAGCAAGGTGATCCCAACAGTGTCCATTGTCTAGTTGCCTCGTTAAAACACCCACAAAACCTCTGAAAACGGGCACTTTTGTCTTTATGTGCATCTGCAAATCAGTCCAAGGCAGCAGAGTGGTTAGGCAGCAGCGGGCTTCTGGTGGGAAATGACCCCGCTAACCGCTCCGCCAGCTTCGTTCGACACTCCATAACACAAGCTAGTGTCGCCAGACAGCCACTCTGAACTGCTTGCTTTTACAATGAGCGTTGTGCCTCATGGAGTGTTGAGTCTAGCCTACCTCACTAAACTTGTTTGCTTGTTTTGCAGCTTTTTAAGAGGCAGCATGAAATCCTTGACATCGCTTAATGGGAGGTCACAGCTGCAGAGTAATGGCCAGGCTGGCCAAGCATGACAAGATGCAAGCACTTGGCTACAAAACAGGGTACAGGTTGCATTTATATATGATTATCCTCTCAAATACCAGAAATAGTGAAACATAGAACTGGTACCACTGCGGAGCTGGATCACACCAGGCCATATTTACAGGTTTTCTTAAAGAAGAACTAATAAACTGAGGAGGGTGGGATTCAAAAACCAGGTAAAAACTCATCGTCGACTGGAACATGACAGTGAACAAATTGTGTGCACAGTTTTGCCTTCAAGCACAATGTTTAGGATGTCATGTTTTATTTGGATGTCCTATCCGTCACTCGGAGTAATGGTGTGCCCCCTGACCCCCCCTCCTGTGTGAGGCAGTGAGCTCCTGTAGGCCTCGGAGTGAAGGAATGTGGCTGTAAAATGTGTGTATGTGTGGGTACAGCTGGAGTGGGCAATGAACCAGTGTGATCACTGGACAGCCTCAGGGTATTGTTTCACCCTAAAATACACACACACACACACACACACAACACACATATATAACCATTCACACATTCTCACCAATTTGCTGCCGTTGCTTTCCCACACCCACTCCCTTGACACAATGCATATGGAAACACCCGACTTCCCATGACCAAAACAAAGTACAATTTAAAGTGAACGTAGATAAGTATAGATACTCTTTCTACTTATATTCATAGACAAAAATATAAACACGGTCTCCATGTTATTGTTGTACAAATAGCATGGCTAGGAATCCAACGCTGGGACTGAAGTGGACATATCAACCTCGAAAAGGCTTTTCAACCCCCAACTTGTGTTCATTATAATGAGAAACCTCATCAACTATTCCTTATCAGGGGGAATCTCATTGTAAGGAAGAGCTGATGGCGCCAGTAGACACAATACCATTGCAACGACTATCAACACTTCAGCTGAATGGCAACATACAATTTCCTCCACTGATGGACACACTCCTAACTGAGACTGATGAAGCAACAATAAGTGATGATGGCAGAAAGGAAGCCTCTATACATTTACAATAAGACAGGTGGATATTCTGTAGGTCAAGTATTTTTAGAGGTGGATCTCGACCTTTTTATTAGGTATTTACATCAACTTCTGTGTGTTGTGCGCTACTACAGCTTGTTTAACGTGTTCAAATTACCCCTTCCTGTCCAGGGTCGAACGTCCTAATTTATTGCATAGCTTTGTTTTCATACATCCTTGCAGTTAAGGATTGTTTAACACAGCCTGCCAATAGAGCTACCTCTCCCACACGATACTCAGTGTAGGTGCCAGCCATTTCAGTTTGACACAGTCACATTGACCATCCCCATCCCTTGGATTGCACAATCCCTGACTCTGTTAACTTCAAATTGCCATTATTTCATCTCTATCTCTGATCTGGCTACTTCCCGATGTATTGTGTGTTATGTCCTGTCCAGAGTGGGCTTAATCAAGGGTGATGAACACAACAGTGGGTCTGAGAAGAATGTCTTTTAGTTGTGTGGCCTTCTATAAACATTAAAAAACAATGCTTGGCATAGTGTGTCCCAAGGCCTGTTAAAAAGTTACACCTATCCCCCGTGACTCCCCTTAATCTTTTGCACTCCTCCTTATAAGCCATTGTTGATGTTAATACTGTCCAGACCACCAAGGTGTCAGGCGCACTTGCACAGCCTTATATAGAAGCCATAAGAGGTTCATGATTGGTGCATTAGCAGTATCTGCTACTGAGAACCAACATGCAGAGGGTATTCTGTCATCAAGTACAAGTCATAGCAGGTTCACATCCCAGTAGTGTGCGTGGTGATCGGATTTAGTAGTAGCTCATTTCCTTACCATAAATGAGTGTGCGCTCTACCGAGAGCAGGCACAGGATGTGGGGTCCTGGGAAAAGAATGGTGTGGTAAAATACGTTTTTTTGGCAGGGGATCAAGATTGATTAAGGCATTAGAGAAGCTTTGGTACATAGCATGTCCTCTGCCTGGATAGGGTTACATCACAAACAAACCAAAGCATGCACACAAGCAAACAGTGCAAGGGGAGAGGAGAAGCATCTTTTCTAGTGAAAGGGTGCCGTGTCAGTATGATTATGGTTCAACTGTAGTTTTTTTTCCCTCCACGTTGTAAACTGACTCATCCCCAAAGTTCTTAAGTTAAAGATCCTTGAAAGAGCTCCACCTGTTCATTCGTATGATTTGGGCCTTTTTAAAGACATAAGCAGATGTTGTAAGTTGCAGACAACGGCACGACGTGAACATGGAGTTTAAAGTCATCGTTGAAATGCAAATTATAGCCAGAAAGGAAAAAGCAATGCAAGCAGGTATTTTTATTGCAGCTGAATCCAGTTCTGGGACACCTTCATGGAAAATCTTTTTTGTGGGCCTTTTTTGCTTTGGGACAGCCATTAATATTGAATCTGCCACAGCCTATACAGCTACTCTCATGGCTGTAATAAACCTATAATTCAACTAGCTTTCCTGGACTAAAAATAGTTTGTCCAACTCGCCTTTTATTGTGCTCAGTAAAGGTAAGTTCATCCAATATCGCATCCAAACCACAGAGCGGGGTCCTGTTCACCTCTGCGTGACCCTTGCTTGTGGGTGTCACATTGATTAAGGGATTTTGTCCTTTTTTTTCATGGGGCAACACATGCAGCGTTATGAGGAGAGGGCCATGTTGCTGCAGCCAAGCAAAATATTTCCATCTTTATGCATTTGTCTTGAGGACTTTGGTGTTTTTTTGGTCCAGATGAATGGCCTCCTCTTCAGAGGGAGAGAGGCTCTTTTAACAGCTTGTTTAAGGCAAATGTGTTGACGTCTGCATGTGTGACTGCTCTTTCTGAGGCCATAACAGATGCTACATTATTTGTGCCAGTGGAAAAAAACGATAATCACTTTCAGTTTACTCTAATCATGGCATTTATGAAAATTATATCAAATGCATTATGGTTTAATGCATTTTTGTGACCGCAAAGGACAAGCACAAGTGGTAATGTAATATAACACAGCTTAGGTCTTAGTGTTGGACCACCTACAGACTGGAGCAGCAGTGGTGTCTTGACTGTGGGGAACATGACAAAATAGACATTTTTAACAACAAAGCTTTAGCTTTTATTTCCCTCAAAACTAAATTTTAACAGTAGAATGCCTGAGTTTATAGCCAAACAAAAGACTGTAATGAAAACTACTGTTTTAATTTCACATACTGTACATATTTATTTGCTACTATCTACTATCTCTCTAAATATAAACTGAAATATGACATTACTTTGTACTGTATGTTTCTGTTTATTATTCAGGAAATGACTGCACCGCCCTGAACACTGACTCATTTCCACCACCTGAGACAGAAATGTCTCACTCGGCAAAGGAATTGACCATTCATGGTCCTAGTCGCTGACAAAGACAGGCGTCTGAGCATAAACACTAATATTAAATGTTTGTGCTAAAAAGCTGATTCATTCTCCCTGATGCCTTCCTTAGGAGACACCGTGCTACTGATGCCTTGTGACTCAAAACCTTTTCAAACTGTGACTCTAAATAAGGTACTGTACTTCTCAGTGCCGTTTATCACTCCACTCCACCCACTAGCACTCATTGTCCCTGCTTGTGATCTGGCATAAAGTACAAGCAGGCAGAAAAAGACTCGAGTAAAGCTTCTGTTTTGGCTGCATGTCTCATGCATGACTAGTATGGAGTGGAATGATGTGAACATTTGACGGAAAGGAAGAGGAGAGGAGAGCAGTGAAGAGGTGATGTGGTGACTGTCTCACGTGATGACTACCACCTTTGTTGCTTTACAGTGGGTTAAGTAAATGATCTTGTACTTATTAGAAAATCTTTCCTTAACACAGTGGACAAACGTCTGAATCTACTGAAGGAGTTACAGGTAACTAGAGAGTTTTGCTGATATACTTCATGTAGTTCAGGTTAATGGATGTATTATCCTCATCCTCAGACATCATCTGACAAATAGCTTCTATGCTGTTCATCTTGGCACTTTTGTCACAGACATTCACTTTTTGAGCAGCGTGTTAGTTTCACCTGAATTAATTAAACATCTCATCCATCCAAGATCAGACTGCTAAACTTTCTACAAATGCAAGTCTTTCAGTTTATGTGAAGGGGTTGAAATACATGCTAAAAGGAGGTTCGATCCCCGGCTCCCCCGTTCACATGTCGAACTGTCGTTGAGCAAGACTCTGAAGCTCACCTCAATTGCTCCCGGTGAGTGTTGGCCAGCTGCATAGCCCCTCCCCCCATCGGTGTGTGATTGTGAGGGCGAATGGGGGAATGAGAAGCGGTGTAATGCGCTTTTGGGTAGCAAAAAGGTAGGAAAGCACTACATAAACGCAAACCACTTCTATAATTCACATCCAAAATGATGAAATAAAGACTGTATATAATTTTACTAAATAATGATTAATAGATTTTGTTGGATGGGAGAAGTGAAGAGTCACATAGTGAGGAACGGGCAATGAACAAGGGGAGAGAGAGACCTCGGTATTTCTAAAACCCTGCATACTGACTTTTCTGGTGGTCTTAAGAAAACAACTGATTCTCAAAATGATGGCGATGAATCATGGGAGCTGATCCCAATAGCCCAAATTACACCATTCTTCCCACTCGATTTCAGACGTAGTTTGTCTAACAAAAACTACACTATTACACCATACTCCCCTTTTCACACACATGGCTACATTTCAGTGAACTGTCAGTTGAGTCGAAGCTGTGGGATTATCTGTGTGTGTGTGTGTGTGTGTGTGCATGTGTTTGTAGTTAACGTCGGTGCCTTATCCGCTAAGCCTGATCAATAAGACGAGCAGTATGGCTTTTTCTCACGTATACAGCCGTCTCATTTTATAGAGTTACCTCAGTTACGTGCTATGCCGGCCTCCATCTTATCAGTCTGTGGTGCTAACTGCTGATGAGAAAATCTTCAGACACACACAGGGGAGTTAAAGTGCTCCCATCTCTGCCTGCCACCAGGGGAATGTAACAGTTAAAAGTTTATCTACTCTCTTTCTTGCATGTCTTTCTTTTAACCTCCGCCCCACCTCTCCTCTGTCCAGTGGTTCCCTCCGGAGCCATGCTGCAAAAGCTTCACTACTCGTGCACCATGTGTCTGGTTTCCATTAGTGATTTGGCGCAGGCTTCCGTGTGCGTTCTGCCTAGGTACGAGAGCTGTTGAGGCAGAAGTTTCCCTTTGACAACACAGCTCTGATCCCTCAGTCTGGCTATCTCACTTTGACCCCCACACATATGCACATACTGTATAAGATGGCTGTCCCCCCCCCCACCACCCTGCAACTAGGGGAGCTGGACAACCTGGAATATTTGAGTCTCTAAGTAAGCTTGTGTGTGTTAGTACATTGGTTTCCATGAGTAACCCAAAAGGCTGGACTTCCCAAGGAGCTGCAGTCATGGGCGTGTCCAGCTTTTTGGACGGACCGACCTCAGCTCATCAGGATCTGGCCGAACCACGGTCACCAAGGAGCTGCGTTAGTCTTTGAAAGAAAAATACACCTTGTTGTCGTGTATGTAAACAAAAACTGCACCGGTATCATGGGAATTGTCGAAAAAGAAAATGTTGAATGAGACTGTGACAGCGATAGGTGACATTTTCATTTGGCTTTGGAAGTAATTACACGAATTTAAGTTGCTAGTGTGGCTCCAGAAACAGAAAGTGATGTCAAGGACCTTGTCTTTGGCTTTGCATTTTTTTGTTCTCGTTCTAAATTGCATATATGCTGCATCACTGGGAAGCATTTACAGCACGTCCTAATTTATTAGTGTGATTTGTTACATGAATCTGATATTAAAGTCAGAATGAAAGTAATATACTTAGGTTGTCTTTATTTGTTGTCAGTGTCATGATTTTGTTGCCTAGTGCTGCAAACACTGGAAGGTATTTTCACTTCTTACTGCCAAAAACACCTTATTACCGAAATCAGAGCTGTTCCGACCCTCAACTCTCAATCAAAAGTACATGTTATATTGTGGAAATCATTACCAGTAACAAAGTTGTTAATTGTGTAAAGCGCACTCCCATGAATGTGAATGTGACCTCTTCTGCTTGGATCATCGTTCAGTTAAAAGCCAGATTCCACAGTTTCACAGTGGGGGGGTCACATCGAAAAGAGAATTTTTGTAATGATTGACTGAAGACTGACTTGCCATCCAAGTTAAAATGAATGAAGGGGCCAAAACATTAGTACTAACTTTAATATGACTCCAACACCAGCTTTGACCTCAATAATAAACTCATAGTAGAATTATCACCTTTCAGACAGTTTCAACCCTAAAAACTGAGAAATTATAACCTTGTAAAAGAAGAACTCATGGCAGAGCTGCTGTTTTGGATTGCAGTGTATTTTCCAGAGGGACCTGACAAATCTTTCCTTAAATTGAAAGTCCACATACTGCTTTCTGTGGGGTACTACAGAAATTATTACTGCACTTTGGTTAAGTTGGGCTAGATGTTAAAAACATAATTAAATAAAAATAAACAGAACTGAGAAATGCTGAGAAATGCTGACATTCATTCCGTAAGTCAAGTCACGCTCCAGAAGCCTGCATTCTACTTCTCTTAAGACTTCATATAATAATCAGGAAGAAATCATCATCTTTCTAACTGCACTCTCACCAGGTTGTAACGCAGACTCTGCCCAAGCTCAAGACTTAACCCTCATAACAGCAACAAGGCTATTTTAATCAGAGGAACAGGAACAGAAACTAAACTTTCTGTGACAAACTGATCCTCGTGTCTTTAACCAACATGCTGCTCAAACATTCTCATTCTCACATTCTGCCTGTCTGAACCTACAATCCGAATAAAACCGAGAGTTTTCATTTTGCTAAGTTGTTCAGATTTTACTTCACCCCGCCTATGCTGTATACTCCCGTACTGGCTGCTTTTAATTGCTTCCATGTTTCTTAGTTGTGGTGTCGGCCATGCTGATGATGTTAGTGAGAGGTGGAGAGAGGGGGGGTTTGGATGAAGACTGCAGAGACCAATGGGTGGGGTCATGTACTGGCTGTGAAGAGCTCAGCCTCTCTCAGCTGAGAGTCCTGTACACTGATGACTATGACTATGGAGAGAACTCTCCATGTGTGCTGTATGAGTAAGGTTTTCCTTTGCGCTTAACATGCTATTTCCATAGCAGTCACGTCGGGCGTCCTTACATCTTAAACCGCAACCTCCTACAGCCAATTAAAGTCACCACACGCTTAGCAAAAACGAAATGAGGTAAACTCAGTGCATGGAAAGCTATTGCAGCTTTGTGAACTGTGAAAGGCCCTCAGATGTGATATGAAGATATGCTGACTATAAACACATTGAGAAGATTTCAGATTTCAGAAGTATTATGCTTCCAGTTACAGAGGTCTTTTTGAGCCAAGGCCTTGCTAGAAATCCGCAGCTTCTGAAGTTTTTTTTTTTTTTTTACACTTATCAACACATGTCAGTCTGATAAACCCTCAGACCTGAAGAAAGGCACACAGAAAGAACTCTGTGTTCAAACTCTGTCCACGTGTTTGGATGCTCCACATCCTGGCAGCAGGTGAAGAGGCTGGATTCCACAGGTGCCATCTGGTTCCTTCTGACCTCGGTCTGCCAGCTGTTCACACCTCGCTGAAGAGAGAAAAGAGAAGATTTGAGGTGGAATTGGGACAAACCTGTGCATCTTTGTTAGTGAGCCAAACATGCACTGACAATCGCACATCCCACATCAGACAAACTCCAGCTAGACAGGCTGAAACATTAACTCAGGGGGAACAACACCCAATTGTTCCCCACGCCTGGGATCTGAAGTGCCTTCATTCACCACATTCTCACTGATATGAGCATCGCCTGCACATCCTTTGCTCGTGTTTACCACAACTGTGGATTGTACACTCAGTTAATTATCAGATTATCAGTTGATATCAATTGAATACATTGTTACAGGGGATTGAACACGGCCACAGCCTCACAGATGAGCAAATGTTGCAACATGGAGACTGCACAGCTTTGTCTCTGACTCCACTTCTACTCACTTCCGCTGTCTGAGGGTCGAGTTCTTTTGGGGGTAGCTCTGGTGAGTCGAACACATCAGTGATGCAACGCGAACAAGTTGTGGTTTTACACGGAATTATATACTGCAACAATCTTGGAGAGGCTGCTGTGATTTTTTATTGTTACTGTGAGGTTGCTAAATCTTTCTGTGGTTGCCTTTGACAGAGTGAATGACAAAATAACTGCTTGGCCCTTGAAAAATGTTACAGAAAACTGTTACAAAAGGACAAATGAAATCAAAAGTAACATAATTTCTCGGATTATTAATTGCAGAGCATCTGCAGCCAAGAGCCTGCAGCCAAACATCTCAATTTCAACATGTGAAGAGCAAATGTATGTGCAGATATTCACTCTCCTGCCTAGATTTTATGCTAAGACCACGCTCCTGTCTCCTGTCTTTACAGTAATTATAAATATAAATGCCAGTAGCTGCTTAGACTATCTGAATGTAAAGATTTGAGAACGGAAATCAATGCACTTAGGGTGTCACTTACTGACACTTTGTCAAAACACATGATGTGTCATAGATTAGCACAAGGGTCAGCATGTACCACACAGGGTTTGGTCTTCTCGGATTGGTTACAAGGATGAGCCTTGTTAAAAAGAAAGAAGTGAATATTTCTGCACTGCTGCTAGTGCTGTTCTGCAAGTGTGGGTCATGGAAGGTGTCAACCACTGCTATCAGCATTAAGATAAGGCACTGAGCACAGTGCAACTCAGAGTAACTAAAACCGAATCAAAAAAGCCAAAGTGACAGCAGAAATGATCTGGGTTTATTTCATCATCATTGAATTTCTGTGTGAAGAAGTAAGTGTGAAAATCTTACTCACATCTTGTTTACATTCTATCATTTAGTTTTGGAGGAAGTTACTGCGGTTACTATGGCAGCGCTCTGATGTTGTGTTGTTTGTACAGTAACTGCAACCACACTTAGAGCATATGAGACCAGCTAATTACCCATTTGAATATCAATATGAATGGAGAATAGCAAGAAGCAATATTTCTGGAGTTCTATTGTAAACACACGGGCAATTTGTCTTTACACCTTTACATATAGTATCGGGGGAAATTTAGGTGTGAAAGCATCCCCAACATGACCAACACAAACATGCATTAACAGGTGTGCAACAGTTTCACATATTTGGAAACGATCGAAAATGAAAAAAGGCCCCAAAATGTTTGTGCACACAACACGAGGACTGTTTTGTTTCCAGCGAAAGCAGCTAGGAAGCTGTTTTCTCTGCTTCCGGCCTCTGCGATAAGCTAAGTGGGTGCTTAAAAAAAATGGACACACACCTTGATGACACAACCAGCCAGATAAAGACGTCCAACTCACGAAGTTTCTTCGTGATAACTTTCTTAAGACCGTGGAACATTTTTCTCATTGCTTCTGTTGACTTCCTAACTCCAATCTCCCTCAACCTCCTGCACATGTAGGAGCACCCATGCTGGGTAAAGGCACCGACTCCTCTCATTAACACAGCATGGGATTTAACTTTTCTTACTCTCTAATAAGGACACACCCTGTCCTAATAGTCAGTGTTAACAGCAAGAGTTCCCAAACCTTCCACATTTATCATTCTCCTTCCTCTGGTTTCCACCTCCTTCTGCACTCCAGCATGCTTCATTATTTTTTTGTCCCATACATTGATTTGTGAGGCAAAAAAAGCGAGGATTGCAAAGACAGACAGAAGAACTGATCGCGAACACACACACACGCACGCACGCACAAACACACATTCATATACATAAATGCAATAGAGTGCTTCGCTCTATGATGACAAAGACAGAAAGAAAACATTAAGGTAATAACAGGAGCAGCTGCCAGTAGGAACCCAACAAAGGTTCTTCTCTGAGTCACTCATTTTTACCCCATAATCAGCAAAAGAAAAAAAAAGATTACAGTGGGGGGGGGAACAGACCTTCAGGTGATTCAACAAAGAGCACGTTGATTCACCTGCCAGCTGCTGGTGAGGGCGTCTGGCTGCTCAGGAGGGGAGGCTGTGATTAGTAAAGGGCTTTGAGATGACCTCCCCTCCTCCCCGGGTGAGTGGTCACACTCTGCAGGAGCCCAATAATGGGCTCTGCATGCAAAGAAAGGCCTGCAGGGTCACAGGCTGATGTCGGTGAGAAACTACAGAACTTCCTAATCTGGTGACACCCTACACACGGTGCAGACGACCAGACATGTGCATATTGGTCCTATGAATAGGACCTAGTTTACAGCCATGCAGACGTTTCTCAGGAATAGCCGGTAGGTTTACGTGACAATCCACAGAACACAATCTAATAATCTGTATGTAATGTGTAAAACCTGAATGTAATATTGTTACAGGAGAAGATTGACACCATGAGAAAGTTTCTGTTTTTGGGAAGTTACACGCAGGATGGATTTCTTAGTTCTTTGAAGGCAGTAATATGTTAATAAGTAAAAGACATTCATCAAGAGAAAAAATGTACAGATTTTATTGGTTTTTGTCAAACCATTTGCACACGTTTCACATATTTTTGTCAGGGCGGGAAAAGGAGATAATTACATCTTCTTTTTGCAGCCACGCCAAGCAGAGACTTTTAAGTCCAATAACCTGAGGGAAAAAGCAGGGAACAGTGGGAAACAGAGGGTTTAATGAGGTGGATCAGGACATTCTAATCATTAACCAACTAGCTGCTCTGCAGTTCATGTTTCTTTGGCAAGAATTTATGGCTGCTTGAATTCCTCATCTCTCTCTCTCTCTCTCCCTCTCTCTTTGACCCCTGTTGCTTAATCTCAGGACAAGGGACATTTTGGGTTTCTGTTGAAATATTTCATCAGCTTCCTGGATGCTGTCTGTCATGGGAGTCAAGTAAATCTGTACCGAGGTCACAACGGAGTCTCACTGGTGTCATTTTATTAAAAATGGTAACCAGACTTTTCGGGGGGCCTGATGGGAAACCCATCGCCATTTCACAGAAGTGCTGAACCGTATCATTTTCTCTGAGAGTGTCTGGTCATTCGAGGATGAAGAAGGCGATCAAATGGACATTGAGCAGTGCTGGGACCTTCTCCTGCTTGTGCATTAGCTCCCCCTTTTTAACCAGTTTCCACAGCTCAAGGTGACACAAAGAACTACAGCATCGTCTTTTCAGTGTTACGCTGAACGCAGTTTACAACAGGGAATCTTTATTTTGCACCTGGTTTTTTTTTAAGTGATTTACTAAGAAAATGTAAATTCTAACCGTGACTCATGAGGAAGAAAGAACATAGTAAACAGAAACCGCAGTCAGCATTCCAGAGCATTAGAGAGC
The DNA here is from genome assembly GCF_033026475.1 of Channa argus. Lineage (NCBI taxonomy): Eukaryota > Metazoa > Chordata > Actinopteri > Anabantiformes > Channidae > Channa > Channa argus. The sequence continues at coordinate 5,608,089 of NC_090209.1, forward strand.
TTAACCTGTTACTGATTGCTAACACTTAAAACATGACATCAGCTGACAGATTTTTAAAGAACCAAACTCAATGACCTCACGTTGCTCTGTTTTGTGTCACTGGGTTGTTTCTCAATGCCCAGAAGAGCAGGTTAATCTTAGAGAAAGACCTCAGATTCTCCCATTCTCGCTGAGGGGATCCCCTATCCAATAATGCCCAAGAGAGGGGCTATAAATAATGTTCTGAAGTTATCCCTGATGTGTAATTAATTTCCAGCAGTAGTTCGCCGGCGATGAAGCGCTGCAGCGTTATGACAAGCCCCTCGATCAGGCCCATCACCTGTTGGACTCACGCTACGCCTGATTTCCCAGCAGTAACATGAGACCAGGGCTTGATTCCCAGCACTAATGGACACCGATGAGACAGTGGGTAAAAAAAAAGTTTCTATCCAATACAAAATTGAAGCACAGATCAAACGTCTCCCACAAAAACATTGTCTTTCCAAAGCAGGAACTATGTGGCGACATGCCAAACATCCCCTAAGCCAACTAAGAGTTTATATTTTATTTCATAGCTCTAATCACCACTTTTACTAGGAGCAAGATTCAGTTTCTTATCGACGACAACACCACGTCTGAGCAACATGATCACAGCGTTAACTCCACCTTTGAGATTATTCCAAAACTCGAAACCACCCCTGCCCGAAACACATCTATCTCTAACATACATATAAACACGCTGCTGACCTCTGCACATACAGTCTATGTTTCCATGACGCCAAGGGGCATGAGAGGGGGAAAACAGCCATAGCCCAGGCAGCGCACACACAGTACGGAAACTCGTACCCACAGGGATGACATTGTTTTTACAGGTAGATCAGTGAACCTGTTTGCTAAAGGAATTTGGAGAGAGCCCCTACTGAAAGTTAAACTACCATAAATGTCAGCACATGGCCTGGGCCCTGCTGGGAGCAACTACTGCTACCAGTTTTGTACAGGAAAGAAAAAGAAAAACAAACAAAAAAAAATGACTGTAGAAACGTGGCATTGATGAAGTTTGAGGAGTCACTTGCCTGCAGTGGTGGGAGTTAGATGGCGTTCGACACAAACTGAGACTTTTGGATGATTCACCTAATTGTCCATTGGGGAATAGGGCACTTGCACAGGAAGAGATTCTACATCCTTTCCCAGAACATGCAGTCACATGTGTCCCTCTCATTCCCACCACTTAAACAGCAGCCCCAGTGTAAATTAGAGTCTATATTTCTGTAATAAAACTCAATTCACAACGTGTAAACTATGTGTCAATGTCACTCATCTAAACCTGCCAAAAATGATCATCTGAATCTGCAGCTCCCAGGGGGTTTCAGCTCATTTTAAACAGTCCAGCCCTCTGCTTTACTGTTTTGGTTAAGTCTCACTGCTCACATACCATCGTTTGCACCAATAGCAGGAAACAGTTATCTGTGGAAAAGATAAAAGACACACTGTCCACTATCTCAGCCCACTGTGAGACGCTGTAATTAGCTGGTGGAAAATAGTGGAGATTGTTCGCTCAGGAGCTGGTAGAAACCAAAGTAGAGCTAAAAGGAGCAAATATTGTGCTTACAGCTGAATTGAAACGAGTGGCAGGGTGGTACATACTGTGGTATGTATTCACCTTCTCCACCTTTCTGAACTTTCTAAAGAATAAAGTAGTTGATGGTCAGCGATCCATGTAGCAGATGTGGAGATTTTTCTGAAAAAGTGAAGACTCGGGCAAATGTCATGGCAACAAGTTTGGAGCTCTTACTGTGAAAATCTTTTTTCCCGCTGTCCACTGAAATAAATGTTACTCACTTACAAGCTGTCATGCATGCGGATGCGAAAGCATGAACTCAATTGTCATGTAACAGCATTTTTTAGAGGATGTACAATTACTGGCCACTTTATTAGGTACACTGCTTGAGAATGCAAATATCTGTTCAGCTAATCAAATGGCAGCAACTCAGTGCATTCAGGCATGTAGACATGGCTAAGACAATCTGCTGAAGCTCAATCTGAGCATCAGAAAGGTGATCTAAGTGACTCTGACTGTGGCACGGCTGTTGGTGCCAGACAGAGCTGCTCCGATTATTTCAGAAACTGCGAATTTACTGACATTTTCACACAAAAAAGTGTTTAGGGTTTCAAGAGAATGGCCTAAAAAGGGGGAAATATCAGGTGACCAGCCTTTCTTTGGGTGAAAATATCATGTCGATGCCAGAGGTCAGAGGAGAATGTGAAAAAAACGTATAAAAAAAAAAAAAACAGTAATTCAAATTCCTACTTGTTCTAACTCAGGTATGAAGAAGAGTATCACTGAATGCACACACAACCTGTCAGCTAAGAACAGGAAACTGAGGCTACAATTCATTAGTACTCACACTGGACAATAGAAGATCGGATGGTAGTGAAAGCATGAATCTATCATGCTTTATATCAATTGTTTAGGCTGGTGGTGGTGATATTATCTTGGCACAGTTTGGAACAGGCCCCTTAGTACCAACTGAGAATTGCTTAAATGCCACAGCCAACCTGAGTATTGTCGATGACCATGTCGATCCCTTTATAACCACAGTGGACCCATCTTCTGACACCAACATAACACCATGCCACAAAGCTAAAACCACCCCAAACTGCTTCCTGAACATCACAATGACTTCACTGTACTCACATGGCCTCCACAGTCACCAGATCTCAATCCATTAGAGCAGCATTTAGGATGTGGTCAAAAAGGAGATTCACATCAAAAACGTGTCGCTGACAAATCCGCATCAGCTGCGTGATGTTATTATTGTGATGACATCACAGTCAATCCATCACTCCCCGAACCTCGTCACCTTTTGCGACATTAAAGTCGATGCAGCTTTTAAGAAAAGTCCAAACAATGAAGGAGATTTTTGCCAAACTAACATCAGCCAAACTGACAGAGTGTCTCTTTGTATACATAAATTAAAAACATCCATTAAAAGCTTCCAGTGTGAGCCAGGAGGTGGTGATTCTTCTTTCTGCATCGTGTCTGATATGACACTTATCTCCAGGGGTAGGATGTGAAATATTCACTGGCTGTTGTTAAGAGACTATGTAAGCATATAGATATCTAAACTTCCACCTCAAGGACATCTGGGCTCAGGGCCAGTTGCTTAGCTAATAGGGTGGTTTTTATGAGAAGACAGACAGGAAGCAAGAACATGTAACATTAACAAAAACCACAAGGAAAAATGCAGATTTTTTTTCCCCAGGAACATTCATAATGTATGGTGTTTTAGACTTGTTGTTAGGCAAGTTGGCTGCAGCGATGACGGACATGTCCTTGGGGACCAGCAGGCAGAGCAAGTCGCACCATATTTCACACAGCTGTGGACGCACAGCTGCTTTTCTGGTTCTGCTGGGAGTCACTTGGCTGTGCTGCCGTGTTTTGCTTTCTTTCACTTTACTTTTTTGCTTGTTCTGGCAGTGCCATCGTTCACACTGGAGGGCAAACTAGAAGTCTTCTGGTTTTGGCTGCACTGCGTTGTTCATTCAAACCTCTGTCATATGAGATGGGCTGCATTCAGTGCTGGAGAGTCAACTCTCTCAAAAGTAAATCATTTGAAATATTTTTGCTCTGTTACACATTAAAGTTTCAAATGCTGTTGTTAATGAAGATTTATTATCTTTTAGACAGGAAATCCCCAACTAAGAACATGCTGTGATCAGCTGCCATGGACGTACTTTATCACAGAGTCCCAAAGCTGACATAACCATGGTGCTATATGACATATAATACGTAAAAAGTGTTATTAATCAAACACTGAGCTTAATTGTTCACAACAAACACTATGTTTCTATGTGTCTTCATAATTCCGGTGTCTAATGTGAAGAAATAGTCTCAAGCAGTTTTAAATTTGAGCACATTCTGTAACTAACTCATCTTTTTCTACCAGTTACAAACTATCTCTTAAAATGTTTAAGTTATGAAATGATTAAACAATTATTGGAAAAATTACTGTAGAGGCTAGAGACAAACAGGTTGGAAATCACGTCTTTAAGGCAAACGTAGTTAAAAAATAATGCATCCAACAAATAAAGTATTTAAGCAATAATTATTACATTCTGTCAAAGAACCAAATATGAAGCTTTGAGAGATTTAGAAAGTCCCTAAAAAAATTTTGCTGCCCTCTTTCTTTCCTTCTTCCGGCCTTCTAAAGGATACTTAAATCCTCTCTCCTGAGGACACAAAATTTACTTTGTGCTGAAGGGTCTGGATTTCCCTCCTCAGTGAAACGACCACGAGCCACTTCTATGAATAGTGCCATTTAAAAGTGATTGGTTTCGGTGAGGCCCTAATGATGCCATAACGCTGGCGTCACAGGGGAAGAGGGAGCATTCTTTCCAGGCACTGGAGCTGCACGTTCAGTCTGGCGGACTGAGGTGGTGTGGCAACTTTCCATTTCGCATACGTCACCCCTAATGCCCAGTGGCTCTGTCCAGTCACAACAGTGAAAGCTGGGTAAAGCTGCTGGTTCGATTATTGTGTTCATTGATTGTGTTTGGAACGAAATTTTGACAGGTGTTTGACGTGCTCCCTCATCAGCCCTGAAGCGATCAGGCCCTGCTGGCTTCTTCCGGCCATTGGGGGATGTAAAACAATAGAAAACCAGAGGCCGGAGAAGGTTGGGGAAGTTACCAAGCGAAAACACTGGGTAAAAAATGAATGAAAATCAGCAGCATGTTCTGTTCTTTCTTGTTTTCTCCTGTTTGTCATCCCTGCTTATAAATTAGATACTAATAACCTCCTCACCTGTTAAAACATGCAAACAAGGACACTGAAGAGAACTGCCTCTGGCTGTATGACTGTTAATTTGCACTCTCCAGTCCTGAGTCGAGGGTTAATATGTTATGATTATTACACACAAATGTAAAACTTCAGTGCCCTTTATTACTGCCCTCTTTCGAGTGGAACAATGCTTACACAGGACACACAATGGCTCTTAAAACTGTTTTTTTGTGCCAAGCTTATCGGTATTTGCCTTACAACACTAGCTGAGCGGACGTGAATGTCAGAGCAGTGAGTCTACATCCTACAGCCAACTCTAAAAGCTTCCTGCTATTGAACAGAAGAGAGGGTAAATATTTTGTGTTCCACAGTCAAGGTGTTGCACCTGGTCAAGATCAAGACCTCCTCCTCTGACTTAGAAGATGTATGATCTGCTTGTGCAGGAGCAATAGAGACAAAGAATGTATGTTTTCTTACTGCCACTGATCATTATGGGGAATAAAGCCAGATCAGTGAGAGAGGGGGGAGAAAGCAGACTGTGACTGCGTGTCCTCATTTTACCCAGTTTGCATTACATACATGAAGAACCTTCTTGAAGGTGATTTATAGGTGTTATTATTTCCAAGTGGAATCGATAACATGTGGCCTCAGATTTCAGGGAAACAACTGGAACTAAATGAACACAACATGACACAAATACTAAATACTTTGAGTTTATGCTGCCATCTAGCGGCTAGTCCCTTTTTATGACCCCCCCCTGTGTTTCTGAATAAACACTCCCACTACTACATGATGTGCAGATTTCAATAAAGACCATCACATCAGATCGCAGAGGATAAATGTCATCAGGCAGTTATCTAAATTAATCATTTCTATTATTCTATATTTACTTTCAGTCATTGTGATGGTAATGTTTAGGGGACAAGGGGGACAGCATAGGAATCGATGCAGCGTACACTCGGGGGGCTGCAGAGAGGTCCGAGTGCCTAAGCTGACCCCTGTCCGCCAGCAGCGGGACCAAAAGGAGGAGGGGTTGCTGGGGTAGCAACCGCAAATGTGACTGGCCACCCCAGGTGCCCCCCCTCTGCCAGAGTGACAAGGTGGTAGGTACCTACTGTACAACTTTAAGCACAAATAGAACTGACCAAAAATCGTAGATGTTACATATTTTAAAATTCGTATTCATATACAGTTTATTATTTCAAAAAAGGGTTTAAAGTTTGGAGTATCTGCAGAGTTTTAAAACCTTTTACACATTCTCCAAATGTGCCCCCTTAGTTTGAGCTTGTGACCCAGCAAAATATTTCTAGATCCGCCACTGCTGTCCACGACATGAAGACTGCATTTTTATTTCAAACAACCAAATGTCTGATGCACAATTGCATCAGAACGTATTCACCGTATTCACCAGTTCGACAGCAAAAAATCTTAGATTCAACGTTACCTCTATTAGTATACTATACTGTAGTACTGTAGATTTACAAATGTTTAGATATCTGTATGATGTTTTATGTGTGTTTGTTAAAAGTATGTGTTTTATGTCAAAATAAAATTGAAATGAATAAACTGGATCTACAGTATACTATCCTGAATGCTGCATAATAGCAGCAACCTACAGTATACAGTGTATTAGTAATCAAGGTGATGGCAAAAGGTGGCAAAATAATGTACCGTTAAGATTTATACCAGCACTAAAATCATCACACAAAAAGCCGTATCCTTTTTTAAAGTGATTATTTTATTGTTTTAATTTTTGTATAAAACCTTTATGTCCACTTTAGGCAACAGCTATTATGAGAGCAGCTCTCACAGCTTTTAGATGAAGTCTAAACATATCAGTCTTTTCCACAATCACACACATCCCATTCACACAAGAGTGACACACAATTACATAGTGTAGTGGAGTTAAAATGACACAGTGGTCCCAAACCTAAATCTATTAGTAGAAAGCCAAAGACAAAAGCTCAACAACAGGCAGCTTGTAATCATCATCACTTCAAAGATGGTGCTAAGTCAAGGCAAAGTCACACGGACACAAAGGGCCACAATAAATCTACAGCCTCACAATAACTACAGGAGACTGCTGTGTTCATGTGTTATGGAGAAAAAGCATTGTTTAATTAGGTTTGAAACCACTGCTTTGGTGCAACTCTTAAGCAGGTTTATATTAAGACAATAATAGTAAAAAAAGGGAGGCAAAGAAACACGTCAGACGTCTCATACACATCAACACATCCTGTGTTCGGCGAGCTGTCATTTTCGGCCACAAAACAAAGGGCTGATTTAGTGTAAGGAGAGTCGGCACACTTACGCAGATCAGTAATAATCAGACGTTAGCTTTAAAAAGACATTTAAAGACTGGAAATGTTAACACAACTGCATTTACATACCCAAATGACACAACACCTCATCCTATAATCACCACGTTAATGATGTGCAGTGCAGCAGCTATTGCGTTCCTCCTTCTCACAACAGTCACAGAGAATCAGCTGCTCACAATCCGATTTCTCACGAAGGCATCGAGAACAATAGTGAACTGCAAATCTGTAACGTCAGCACCTTTCAGGGATAAACTATGTCTCGTCACTAATACACCCCCCCCCCCCCCTTCTGCCCTCTTGTCCATAATAGTGCATACACTTTGACGCACACTCGCCTTTCACCAGCATTCACATGCACACCCCACGCACGCACGCACGCGAGCAACACAAAACATATACAAATTTAGACAGTCTGTTTAGTAACGTCACATTATTTCGTATAACTACTTTCAACAGCACATGCTGTTTTTGTTGGACTCTTTAATGCTATTTTCTCCATATGAAATTTGATTCATCTTTTTCTCATAGAACAATTCATCAAAAGAGGACTAGGAAGAGCTGTTCTGGCGTTTTATCATGACAAGACCGACTACACGGCATTTAGAGAGTAACAGTGTGAAAGAAATAACGTTAACTTTCAAAAAAATATAAACAAAGACTGTGAGGACTAATTCACAAAAGACACAGTATTTAAAGAAATAATATCATAGGCATTGCAACTACAGATAAACTAGTTGTTGTTGTTTTTTTTTTATTTCTTGACAAATGGGACTGCATTTTGCAGGAGCAGCCCGAGGTGAGCGACGGCAACAACTGACGCCAGAGCTAATCTGCCTCTGGGTGTTGCTTTACCTTCATGTCACAACACTTGCTGCCCTCAGTGTGCACAAACGTCAAAAAACATAAAAACAGAAACCAAAACAACAAAACAAAAACAAAGCAGCAACCTCAGCTCTGTCTTGCACATCGCAAATGCATATACAGTACACAAAAAAACAAGTATTTCCAGGATTATTAGGTCTATTTTCAGTGGAGGATACTCGCAGGCCTTCGTTTGGTTTGACTGCAGCACTAATTGCTGTAATGCAAATTGAGCCGGTACAGGAATTGGAATCCAGCAGCTTCTTGTGCGCTGCTAAACTATTTGTGTTTAGTGTTGATAGCTTTATACATCACCAAATAGAAGGCTTGTGTCAGCATTCACACGGTGTGTTTTCTCTTTGCTGCGCTGGAAATGAACAAAGCACTACTTGCTTGTACCCCTCAAATATTGACAAATAACTCCTACACGCAAGTGTTTTTATGTTTTCCCCTTTTAAGGCCGCATTCATCACCCCCTCCCAATGCTATTACTTACAATGTTTCCATGTAGCTGCATCCATATCTTTTTCTGGGGAGTCATCTGTATGTGCTTTCAGCATCTCCCCTTACTTATGTATTGTAATACTCAAGCTCATTCTCCACATAAATCAATGAGTCACCACAAGAGATTGCAACCTGTAATCGTTCTTCATGATAGCAGTTATAAATGTGAAATGTGTCATTTATTCATCTTAGATGAAGCTATTGTGCAAAATATCTGCAGAGAAGCTGGAGCTAAACTTCAGGAAGCAGTGGAGCCACTTCTTTCTCAACATGTGACTCCCCCTGGCGATGCTCTTCAGCGAGGCTCTGCTGATGACCAGAGGAGCTCTCCCCTGCTGCTGAGCTCAGACTGGGCACAGAGTTGCCCAAACTCGGCCTGCAGGTAATCTTGTCATCCTCAGACTCCTTTCCTCCTTCTTGTTTCCTCTCCACACACTCACCTCCCTCTGCGTCTTGTTCTCTCGCCAAGCGCTCCTCGTGTTCCGCCTCCTCTGCTCTGGCTAGGGTCTCAAAGGTTCCAGACTCTATGGGACTGAGCTGATAGTAGAGCAGAGAAGTGGAGTCTTTGAGGAGATCAGAGGGGCTCTCCTCCTGGTTATCGGTGATGCACAACACTGTGGCCCCAGTGGGGAAGGGCCCCTGTAGGAGGACCTGCTCCACACCTGGCACCTCAGCCTGCTCAGGCAGCTCACCTTCCAAAGCGGCGGGCAGGAGGCAGAGAGGCTGCTCTGGCAGACCTCCGGAGCCCAGCTCCTGCTGTACTGTATCCCCTTCAGCCTCCTCCCTCTCCCTCCTCTCCTGCTCCTCTGCACTCTGCAGGTGCAACACAGCTGTCTCGTTCTCCCTCTCCAGCACCTCCTGCTCAGCCAGGAGATCCTGAACCTCCACCACTGTCTGCACCTCGCTCTCTTCCAGCTCAGAGTCAAGGCCGGTGATGGAGGACAGGTCCGGGGAAGTGGGGCAAGTGGATGAGGGGGAGGGAACTGGGTCAGATTCAGCATGCTGGTCTCCAGTCCCTTGAATCAGCATCTTCCTCTTTTCCAGGTCGAGCTTCATGATGGTGTGCAGGTAGTGAGTCCTCACACGTAGAGGGTTGAACTCGATTCGGCCCGCTACGTTGCCGCAGCCGTCTCTGGAGCAGCCACATGGGAAAGACATTCGATCAACCTGGTGAGGAAAGCACACGGAACAGTTTTAGTTCCACTTTTATTATATATGAACAGCTTAGGATAAATACTTGGAACTTAATGACCCATTTATGCAAGTGTGTCCTACGTTATTAGTGTTGTGCAGCTTAAAGGCCGAAGACAGATGACGCAGCACATGCAGAGACGAGTACAGTAAGAAACAAAAACAAAAACAAAAAAAACACAGGAACTGAAAGGATTTTTTTTATTTTTAAATCTCATTTCAGTTCACTGAAATGAGAGAAATGAGTTGTGTAAACAGATGTTAGTTTAATTATTGGCTTACTGCTCCAGTGCACTGACTTTAAACTCTGCCCAATGCACTGTATCAATGAATAAAAAAAATAGACCTGTTTCGACCTCAGTGAAGTGACACAGCTGCATGTAAAAATAAATAAATAAATAAATAAATACGGTTTCAACAGAGTGTTTCAAAAATGAGTCCTAAAACATGATAATGATTCAGCATAATGGCACTTTAGGCTCCCTTATCTGCAAATGTATGGGTTTTGTGAAAGGGTTTGTCATTAACATCACACACTCCCCTCTCATGACTTCTGTGCCTTTAAAAAGCTAGTTGCTATCAAGTGGGTAAATCAGACGACAGCGGATGTTTGTAACATGAAATGTCATCATGCCGAACACAGAGGGACCTGCAGTACAGTCATATACAGATATGCTAAGAGCAAAAGCTTTGGTAGAAGTGCTAAGTGGGCTAAATCAAATTACACGTTAGAGGCTCGGAGATGTTTCATAAAAGTCGTGTCACACAAATCCCAAAAGCGTTGCTCATTTGCGATGATTATCTTGGTAAACTAAAGATGTGAGTATCATAAACCTCAGCTTGTCGCAGAGCTTTTAGCATTTTCTGCAGCAACACTAAAAGCAATAAACAACAAACATTAACAAGTTAAAAACAGTGAAATCTTTCTTACAGTAACTTCTCTCCACATGCTCAGAACTTCCTTCAGTTTCCTGTGCACATTACCAGGTCCCTGATACTGAAAGCAGTGAGATGGAATTCATCCATCATTCATTTCCACCTGTGCTTTTTCTACGGTGACAAATCAAAAGTGGCTTCCGTGAAAAGGCCCACGGGACAAATAAATGCCCCCATATAAGACTTTCAAAGGAAAGAGGGTAGACATTTGCTGAGCAGTGAGTGCTGACTCACTCAAGAGTCAAGCCAGCAGACAACTGCATAGTGGCTTTTATCTTCCGCTACAAGTCAACCACCCCTACCTGGCACTTAATGCCAGCCTGGCTGCAGCCACAGTGGCGGGGGTCGCAGTACAAGCGACAGTCGCAGCCACATTCTTCCCGCGAAAGGCGGATGGCGCGCAGCTCAGTTTTCTCACGAGCGTCGATGCGGGCGATGCCAGAGGCTCGGAGGAGGGCTCGACGGCGCTTTGTGGGCAGCGGCTGAAGGAAGAAACAGTCGTCCACCTCCACCCCGTCCACATCGAGGTCCTCATCAGATACGTCCTCCAGAGTCAGCAGGTCGGCCTGAGTGCACTCCACTGTGCCGTTCCTCGTCAGCTGTGGACGACACGACATTCATTTAAATCCTTTTTAATCTCAAGTGTTTGATAAATATCCCAAAGGTTATATTTTGTACTACTGCAAATAATTCATATTGGTGGTGTACCTCATCGAGCTTGAGAAAGATCGGGACAGTGTGTGAAAAGTAAATAGAGCGTGTGCTGATTTGAAAATTATTTTAGGCATTTTTTGGTTGTAGTTAGTAGATTTGCTTGTCTAGAATGTGTTTGTGAGCTGGACTACATGAAGGCCAGTTTAGGACTTAGACTGTACGGAGTCATGCTTTTGGAACCTGTGGAGAATATGGTTTTATCCTGAATATATTGTTCAGGATTAATGAGGCCTAGAAATGTGCATGTTACCCTTCATCACAGATGCTGGCTTCTGAACTGTGCACTGCCCATGATTTCAAATTTTTACTTTTCAGACCAAAGCACAGTTTTCCACTTCACCTCATTCCATTTCAAATAGGCTCAGGTTCAGATAAATGATCTGCACTTTTATATGATATAGCACTTTTCTACTTATTGACACTCAAAGCACATTCACACCAATGGGGGAGCTGCTATGCACCTGGCCAACGCTCACCCAGCGCAACTAACTTGGGCTTCATTGACTTGCTCTTCAACATGTGACCGGAGGAACCAGGGATTGAACCACCAACTGCGAGATTGGTGAACGACCGCTCTACCTTCCTGCACCACCGTCACGTTTGACTTGTCTCTTGCAGACAGAGATTTCTCCAGTTTCTCTGAATATCTTATGACATTATGAACTTTAGATGAAGAAAGCTTCTCTTTCGATGCTTTTCATTGTGACATGTTCAACATTTGTAGTCTTTTGTTGACCCTGTCCCAACTTTTTTTTAGATGAATTGTTTGCACCAAAATGAAAATGAGGAAAATATATATTTCTATTTAAACATTAGATGTTATGTTTGTACTATTTACTATCACATACAGGTTTCAAGTGATTTGTAAATCATTGTATTCTCCCTTTTTTCAAATGTTATGCAATGTCCCATCTTCTGCTGGAAACAGGGTTTGTACTTCTACTTCATACATACACTTTAGTACTTTAGCCCAGTGGTTCCCAGTCTGAAGCAATCTGAAATAATTAATGGAAGAGGGAGAACAAGAATGTTCTACTACGCATTGGTATTGATTTTTTTAAAATATTGTTCTAATGAACATTGGAAAGGTTTACTTTGGGCCTCGAACAATTAACACAATGAAACTATTTACTAAATAACTATGTAATAACTATCTATCAAGTGTCATAAGCCAAAGGTTAATCAACTGATGAGCCCCACACTCTTGATGATGAAAAGTCTGGCTTTACCTTCATCTTGCGGGCGTTCAGCTTCTCTTGGCGCAGGTGCTGGCGTAAAGTGTGGCGGTGGCTGGTTTCCTGTTCGCGTGCAAACTCGCCCAGCGTGTAGTGTCTGATGGAGGAGTGGTGACGGGCCATGCCCAGGGAGCTGCCCCCTTGGCTGGGCACGCTGGTGAAGCCCTGCCTCCGGGGGAAGTAATACACGGTCACCACATCAAAACGCACGCGTTTCCCCCCCGGTGAGGCCTTGTGCTGTCTGAGGATGGATGTGGCTAAAAGGAGTTGGAATGTAATGTTACACATGACTAATTACGTACTTTAGTAAATGAATTCTTTGAGTTGCTTTTAGAGTAAATTGCCTTTTTTAATGTCTGTCTTCTGTGGTTCCTTACGGGTAAATGCTGTGCTGGAAGGGGGATTGAGGCTGTCACAGCTGTCGGCGCTGTCACTGCTGGAGATGTCATCGTCAGAGTCTTTAGGTGTAGAGAATGGAGAGCTGTTGTCCACCTCTTCATATCTTCTTTTGAGGCTGAGAGACGAACCTGCCTCCATGGAAACTCGGTGTCTGAGGGCACAGAGGCGCACACATCAAGCCGCTAGCGACACACTCAGCACCAGAGAACGTGGCATTGTGTTTACAATTGGCTAAATCCTCTCACTTATGAAGAGGCAGAGTGGGCGATCATCTGAATCTAACTGCTCCTGTTTAAGGTCAGTTTGCAACACTAACAGAAAATCCAAAGGGGACATCAGCTGTTTGCTCCCATCTCCTTTCATGTGTTTTCACAGCTCCATCATTTCCTCTCTGTGGCCCCCACATCTCACATGAAATCCTACTTTGAAATCATCACGTCTAGAAACGTCACCATGGCAACTAGACAAGCACGGCTTCTGAGCACAGCCTTGAAGCGAATGATCCCTATGGCTTCTCAACTCACTTTTTTTTTATTTATTCCTCTGAATTCTGTTATAAACATCTAAGAAAAAAAAGGGGGGGGGGGGGATCAATATGAGCGAATCTGACAGCTGAAGCTGATCAATCACATGAGCAAGAGAGGTCAAACAAGGTGAATCAAAGCATTTGAACAAATGTCTCGTGTTATATGATGTTTTAGCCTGTAGGTCTGGGCTCAAACTGCATCTTATAAAGTTTTGTATTTTTAAGACACACCCCAAGTAAGCAGTGGTGATATTTCATAGAGGTCATGTGTCTGTGTCCAAAGCTCTATATACACTTGTTCCTTATGGTAGGAATAAGATACTCCTGGTAATTAATAGTGTACTATGCAACTCTACATTTGTATTAGGCACATTTTTAACATGTCACATGATTCTTAGAGCAAAAACCTTAATTGTCATTTCGAAATACGTCATTTCTTCAAACAAGAAATTATTCAGGTTTCCTGTGAAGGAACACTAACAGTTCTACAATATTGTTCAGCGCAGCTTGTTCTAAACATGAACCAGATTATATTATATAGTCTGCAGCTGCTCTGTAGACAGAACATTTATGAAACTGCTATAGTGCCTTTAGTGTGATTTTATATTTCGCGTTCAGAATTTTATGTAATAGCTGAAAAGAAAATCCTCATACAGTGTGTCAGCAACCGATTCGTGTCCTGATTATTATGGAGGATCCTGTAGTTTATGACAGTAGGAGTGCAGTGCAAAGAAAGAAGTATGTGAACATACAGTTTTAATGTGGGTTTTAACATTTATGAGGAACAAGTGCAGGTGTTAGAGGTTCAGTGCGGATAGTGGTGTGATTATAGCACCAGTGTGAATCACTTTCCAACTGGGACTCCAATATAAGTAGAGCAAACAGAGCGTAGGCTCAATTTTGATGGTGTGCTCATTTTTCTTTTATGAATATCAGAGTCACGGTCACCCTCCTGTTCCTTTAAGGGCTCCACTGGGCTGTGTCAGGCTACAGCTGGTTTAAGGACAACTGTGACTTTACATTCAGGGGGACAACATGCATTGGGGAGGAGGTATTTGTTTGACTGTGTGCATGAAGCTACTGGCCAGTCTGTGTTGGGCTGGATGTTATCAGTCTGACAGGACGGTCCTCTCTCTCTCTCTCTCTCTCTCTCTCTACTATACCCATTTTTACACACACACACACACACACACACACACACACACAATGGCAAATTGGCTGGTTAATGAAATACTAAACCTGCTTACCTGGGGCAGAAACCGGGACCCTTATTCCAACCAACTCGTAGGTAGTTTTTCTTCCCAACGAGAGCTGCACATCAATGTTTTAACGCCCTAGGAGGTGCTTTTTTGTGTTCGTGTGTGTGTGTGTGTGTATGTGTGCTAAATCCTGTATCCCTGAAAACGTGTATCCAGACTGCAATGCTAAACCAAAGTGATCTGGCTGAAAGCTTGCGTGATTGTCAATTTGCCACACTTACATCCGACTATATGAGGCTACTTGGGCTTCATGCTCATTGTTCTGCACCCTGAAAGATCACGAAGAAAACGGGAGCTGTGTGTTAGACCTGTAGCTTTTATTTAAATGTCGCATGCCTGTCTATTTAAAGGACAGTCAGCACAAACAGGGACGTTATATGATTAGCTGCGCTTTATTTCCCGACATTTTTGGTGTCACCTGAATAATGTTGGCAGCAGATTGTCTTATCTTCCTGATGTGAGCCGTGAAACGCTCGCAATGGAGAAATCCGCTGACATCTGTGTTCGTTTATCCTTTTTTCCTTTCACCGGGGCGGGTTCGGTCGGCTGACTTTACTTCACTGTCTTCTCGCATGAACGCGGGTGCTGGCCTGTTTCGTTTCGGTGTAAAAAAGGTTGCAAATTTTCCTAACGAGAAGTCGCGTTTTCTCCGCCGTTTTCGCCCCGGCTCCGTTTTTTACAATGTAACAATGGAGGAAGAGATTCTTCCCTGTAGCCGTATATATACACTTATTGTGACATCACTGGCATGGCCTGCACCGGAGCATGCTGGGAAATGAAATTAAGATTTTTTTTTTTTTTTTTTTTTTTTTTGCTTCTTTGTTCATATTGAGCAAAGCAAGTTGTGCAAAATATGATATGCAAGTTATTTAACATTAACCCGCATCTTGTGTGATGTACAGTGTTGTACAGCATTGTCAAAAGGTAGTTTCCATGGCAACATAATGACTGAGTAGTAGGCCAACAAAGGAAATAATGTGTTAAATCACGTCAATAAAAAAAAAAAAAAAAAAAAAAAAAAAAAAAAATCAGGTCATCTTTAAACATTTGGGATATAATTAAAAACCTCATTTATTTTGCTTATGGTTACAAGCAGAGAAACGGATGACAACCAGTGCATGAGTACATATTTAATAATGCTGATGAGACGGGGCAGAGATGGAGAGATCAAAAATGTCAAGCTATCGATTTCATGTAAGCAGTACAACAAACTGAACATAAACTCATATCTTTTCACATGCAGCTCTGGCGTGCCCAACGATCTATTACACCTATTAGTATTTGGTAACATTTAAAAACAATGAAAAAACATACGCACGTTACAAAGGATATAAAAAAAAAGACATGATTTTTTTTTTTATAAGAACATTTTAGAACAATGATCTATTTTTAAAAAAAAAATAGTTTAAGAAAATTGCCACCAAGTGAAATACTAAATAAGCAGATAGGGACAGGAAGCACACAGGCCAGAGACAGTTTGCTGGTGCGATCACTAATATGACAGTGTTTCATCATCTTTCAAGATTTAAAAGTCACAAGCATGAAGGCCAACTATAAATTGAACAGTGTTTATGAGTCAGGGTAAAAAATAAAATAAAAATCATTTGTGTTTCTCACACATAAAAAGTCAAACCAGTGAAAGACTAGGCTTTTTAGCTTTCAAAGGAAACAGACGTGATGGAGGATAGCTAGAGTCCTTTTAATGTCCCAATTGCTAATTCTGACTCCTGTTGCGGACGTTTGATGTGACTGTGTGACTGCTCTACCACATTCCTTGCAGGCTGGTTTAAGTAGATCCTGTAAGGAAACGTAGCGTGAAATAATGCTGTACTGTAAGTCAAATACTATCAAATCTGTCTCTCTTTTCTGTTGCTCTTCTCCCCCATTTTTGGTTGTTGGTTTTAAATTATTCTGAATCACAGACACACCAGAAATTGAGCTATGAAACAGCAATAGCAGCTGTAGTGCCAATAACCTCTTTCATGAGACATAAGCGACAGAGAAAAAAAAGTTACTTTTAAAGGGAAACATGACAGGACGAGAAGGAGCCTGTTACTTCACTAAAGTAACAGAGTCACTCCCTCAAAAGTAAGACAATAAGGTTTGTTGAGGAGAAGGCCAGGTGCTTCAGTTGCATGTTCCTCAGCCTCAGAAGGTTTCTTAGGGCATCTCCACATATTCCAAGAACAGCAAGGAGTGTGAAGTTCAAGAGGGGCTGACTGGTTCAGATATAAGAAGAGAGCTAGGCTACTTTATTGTCTTGCCCAACATTCACTTCAAGATGATGTGGTAGCCGTCATTTGTGTCATCTGGAAAGAAAAGGAGAAGGCTGTTATAAATAAACCTCCAATGATGAAGTTTATCAAGGCTCTATGTTTAAATATAGAAAGAAGATAACGCATCATCTTTTATCAACATCAGACTCAAATACCTTTCATTGTGTCCAAAACAAAACATACTTCGTCCTGGAAGTTCTGAATCATCTAGGAGGGAAACAAGCTGTTTACTAATGTTAAATGACAACTAGTTGTTGGTCTTACAGCATTGGCAACTGTGATTTCAGAGTGTACCCATGGCAAAGTCAGAGACATGGGGATTAAAAAAAAAAAAAGATAATCATACCTCATCGCTGACCAGCACATGTATTCCAGTAGGACCCTGTTTAAAGATCTGATTTATCTGTCTGGGTGAGATGTTGAAGAGCTGAGCAATTTTCTCTGTCATCTCAGTGGCCGTAAGCTCCTCCAGGTAAATTGCATGGTACACTGCAAAAAAAGCAGGTACGGAAATATGAATATTCATTTGTTGCCTGTAATTTATATATACTTACCATGATTTTATGAAGGTTTTAACTACTGGTACTATGTCTGTGTTCTGTGCATCAAAATATACGTGGTACAAGGACACAAGCCCCTAAAAATATGCTTAAATTTAAAGCCGAACTCAACATTAATCTGCTCTGCTCCCTCCAACCCCTCCTTCTCTTTGCCCTGCTACATGCTACTACCATCTGATATGCTCTGCCTCAGTCCACCCAGCCCCTCGATTATTATTCATTATCAAATGACAATAATAAAGTTGCCAGTCAAGCAGAAATTTGTGGACTGGTTAGGAGCCACCAGGACGACACAACTTCAGAAATTAGAGTCAAAAAGGTAGATGTCCTGAGAGGTCCCCTCTCTCTTTCAGGAGAGCAGCTGCTCAGTGCAACCAGTCTGAATTGTGGGTGTGGTTCTTCAAGGACTACTTAGGAATACTTTTTTTGACCTGGTAATTATTATATAATTATATAACAGAGTGCTATTTATGCAAATGTAACAAACTGCTGTTTGTTCTCTTCCTAATGGTCATCTAACTGCTATGGCTACAAACCCAAGTCATGCCAATGCGGATTTGTTCCTGCCAACATGCATCGTTTTTGTTTTTCAAGAAACAACTGATGAGTGAAAGTGTTCTACAGATTTCCCCTAAGAGGATCTTGAAAGCAGCCGGTTGTGGCTAATAGTGATTAAAATGGACATAAATACACCGTTTGCAGACTGCTACACTTATGTAGACACGGTTTCTCAGAGAGCAACACTGTGATTAAAAGTCTAAAGGCTGTGACATCACCAACAAACAGCTGACTAGGGGTTAAGTGGAGAGAAATTTATGGTCTTATTGTGTTTTTTCCTCATCTTTGTAAAAACTAATTTTAGTGTATGTCAGCTGGGGGCATATTATGGTAACCAAGAGAGATTGTGATAATGGTTTTGCTTTAGCGTTTTGATTCTGTCCCTTATTCTGCCTTTTTGTTTGTTAATCTGTGTATGTAGGCTTCATGTGTGCCATATGAAATCCCCCTAAAATTCCTAAATGGAACCACTATTAGTTTGCACTGTTTCTAATTTACTTTGTATCCATAGATGAAAAGTCGCTACAGAATATCATATGCCTCCACCCAGCTCAAGAGAACAGAACAGGGTCAAATATGTCCTACAAATGCTGCAACTTTAACACATTCAGTATCAATGTAGCCCAGTGTTACCGCTGAAAGTTTATATGAGACTCAGTTGCTTAAAGTGTAGTCGTGTTCAAGGTGGAAGGTCGTGTTCACCATGGAAAGCATATAGAACAGCCTGTTCCATGTGCATAAATAACACTAGAGTTTCTATTAAGATCAGGTTAAAAAATTCTAAACTATTCTTCTAAAGGCCTTGTCCAAGGGCATCACAGTGTTGTTGATGACGTAGGAATCAATGGCTGCACCAAAATTTTTATCCTGCCAGTTCACTGGCTGGACAAGTGATGTTCTGGTCCCAAGTTCACGTCTCTAAGCTTTATGCCACTATTGCCCCATATCTGGGCTTAACTATTTTCATAAATTTTATTATGGCTATTGCACTTCAATGATACTTTGAATGATCTCCTCCTTGTTTATTATCTGTCTTGTGGCTGTTTGTGTCATTAGCAGATTCTATCTCCATGATTCATTTATTGCTACACACATGAATCAAAAACATGGACTGACCAAAGAAAGTGTTGGCAGCAGCATCTCCGTTTTCATGTTTGGGTTGCTGTTCCCATGCCTGCTGAGACTCTTGGCAAACGTAGATGGTCAGCCTCGGACGTACCACCCTATAAACACCATTCACAGAAAGAAAATGACAAGATGTCAATAAATGTATGAAGACTTTCTTGATATATTCACTAAATTACACAGTGACACCCAGGACAAGAATGTTGAAGACCCACCGTCCCTTCAGTGCATTAAAGAGCCTTATACCATCTGCTGGCCCGCAGATCTGAATGACATCATCCCTGGTCAGTTTCAATAGATCTGCCCCTGGTACACAGGAAAAAACCTTGGTTTTTGTGCTTTGGCTAAGAAAGGTTATGAATCTTTACATCTTTAGAGTCTTTTCACATGTGAATATCCCCTTCACACCATAAATCGAACCTGACTTTTCTTTCAGTTCCCCTCCCAGCTCTTCTGTCTGTTAAACAACACTGATTGTTTTCGTGTATAATTTGTAACAATTCTGTACCGAGGAGCGGGTTTACCTGAGAAATTGGTAAATAGCCGACAGAAAGGCGAGAAGCGGTTTCTGTGAAGCCACTGTTGTGCATCCTGTGGTGTTGCAGTGGGTAATAAATTCTAAAATTATAAAAAAAAAAAAAAAATGTCAAACACAAGCCAGTTCAGGAAGAAATATATGCAACAATGACAAAGAACATCTCAGAGAACTCCCACAGACATTTCCTGAGCGCATATATATATATAAAAGTCAAGGTCTTGCAATGAGGAAAAGAAAACCTGCCACGTCTATTTTAGAGACAGAAAGTGAAATGGAATTGTGCAATGTAACAGTCTATGACCATCCTGACAGCCCAATGATCCTGTTATCACTAACAATTAACCTGAATCTTCCTATCTCTAATGGCAGAAGCGGATTCCTCTTTATTAAAGTAACTTTGGATAAAAGTAACCTCAGTGACTTTCCCCAACCTTGATATTGTTACATTTCTATGTACATTAGTGAATGGTATACTGACGCTTGAGTTATCTAGGCAATAAAATGAGTAAACAAAGGTAAAGTGCAGTTGAACTCACATCTGCTGCCGGAATGACAGGCTCTGGCTGGTGGTTTGGTGATCCATTTCTAAAACGAACAACAAAAAAAAAGCATCATGTTATAACCCAGGAACAATACTGAAATCCACATTCAGATGATTCTAAACATTATGTGAGTTCCTCACTCACCACACACAACCACTATACAGAATTCATTTTATATTAAATTAGCTACCAGCATTAATAATGAATGACTGTCAAAAATTGTGACACATTCATACCCTTCAGCAACTGGGAAGGTGTTGTGTGTGCTGTTGAAGCTAGGAGTTGGGGAGTTATTGACATATGTAACCTCAGGCCAGGGAGAGCACTGGAAAAGAACAAAAATAATTTTGTTATTGTGGAATCTGAAAATTTCAGCTGCCATCCTTTGTTGATGTAGCCTCTTACATTTAATTTGCCACACAAGGCAAATTAAATGCATTTGTCTGCATGACCATTTGTTTTGAGTTACATCATTACATATCTTCAAGACTTCAGCATTATATTACATATTTTGTTATATGGTGGCTTGTACAGGTTAATGCTAAAGTAAGCATATCAAAAGTCTGTCCCTCCCGAGCTCTGCTCTACTCTGTTTAGTCCACCTCAAACTGCTAATGTTGCAGCACTGCTACCACCACCAACACTGGAATCGACAGTGCAAAACATCTCACTGCATACGTGAGGAAAAAAGAAAAGAGTATGTGGATTTTTTTTTTAGAAAACACACAGATTTAGGCTTTACATTTTAGGCTGACAACTAACCAAATGGGAGTAGAGAAGATTACATTTTGAATATCTGTATGCTGATTTTAGACAATACAAATCTTTTAATAAGTGTATTAAAATACCTTATTCCCCCATTCCACTCTACTTAGGTAGAGTAGCCACAGAGCATCTGTGGTGCACTGAAATCAGCTGCATAGCCAGTATTTACATTGACGCTCTAAGTGCTGTTTACTGAATACATATCTTAAATTGCCCATTCACCGAAAAGTTGCATCCATTTACAACTAAAGAAACTGAATGTGAGCTTCACAGAGGGTGAACATTAGTGGCAAATACTCTGTCTACACGTTGTGTGTGTCCCTGCACTCTGCCCAGCCTCCAACTCTGCCTCATCCTACTTCTGCAGTGAGGTGGACAAGGACTGCACAGAGCATGGGTCAGTTGTGTTTGAACTACAAAAATCACCCCAAGCATTTTATAATGATCGATTCTTTTCAAATTCATCTAGCAAGATTTCTCCGTCTCTCATGCTCTACTATATAGTTATAGTTCAATTTGGAAAAAATTGATCATCACAGAAATAATCTAATATCGCCCAGCACTACTAAAAATAGACCTGGACATCATGGGGAAAAGGTGATTGTGATGCTGCATCAATCTACAATTTGCTTGTTTCAGATCAAAATCTCGATCAAAAGCAGCCCAGATTTATGGATTTATGAGACAATGTATGTTTTCGCCAGGCTGTACTGGCCAAAACTTGGTTTGCCCCATCAATGGCCAACAGCTGTGTACCTCGCCCCATATTCACCTTTTCTAAATCCTACTGAGGAATTTTTCTCTATATGGTCCTAAAAATTATGACACAATTATGTCAGACCTATGTTCACATGCTCCTTCTCCAGGGAATGGATGAGGCAGGTAGAGCCTGCCTCTGTCCAAGGTTGGTCTTCCCCCGATGTTTGGCAACAGAAAATATAGCATTTGAAATGAAAACTATTGTAGCCAGTCCAGAAAAGAGTTGCAGCTCAGCACTGTTGACTAAGAAGTGTCATATAATCGAAGCTAAAGCTGTTTTGTCAGTGTGTCAAATACATATTAAAAGCAATCAACATTTAAATAATTGTAGTTTTCAGACTTGACATGGTATCAGCAGGTGCTCAGACCTAGGGTTCACGAAATTTTGTTGGACACCTTGTTGGAGTTTGAGCTGAGAAACAAGGTAGTTAACGGTGTGTAAAACTCTAATAATAAGCTAACCTCTGTCAGGATTGTGGTTTCATAGGAGGGCTGGTACTTTTCCTTTTCCTGTGGGGTCCTCTTTTCCATTTTCTCCCTGTCAGTCTTCTGCTTTCTGTCTGCACCTTTAGGCTAAAACAGGTCATTTGAGTCAGGAAACAACACTGCTGGAGAGTAATAAAACAAATGTTTGCATTGCCAGGGAATCAATTGTTTTTCTTTTAACCATTACCTTGAAAACTTTGACCTGACAGGAGGCAGAGTGAAGGTGTTCCGTGTACTCTCCATTTTCATTTTCATTAAATGTGTCGATCTGAATGCGGAAAGGCACACCCTTTTCTCCTCCGTGTTTGCGCATGGTGAATTCTGTGCTAATGCAATGAACCTTAATTAAAAAAAAAGGGGGGGAAAAATTCCATCAGGACATTAAATATTACTTAGGTTAGATCATGGCAAAATCGTTACATTAGCATCAGTTTATTTAATGTTATGTTGCCATACACTACAGTTGACTACGCTAAAGGTTAACAAACTTAATGCTCTATTGCCAAACTGCTTTAAGTTGCCGCAAAGTAAATAGTTCAGGAAAGCAACAGATTTGCACATCAAGCTACCTGGATAAAAACAGAGGTTCTTTTTGATGGGTCCCAAAGGAACTCCACAGTGTTAAGCTGAGTAGGGTTAGCCCTGGGGTCGATTATGCCGACTGACATGGGGATATCTGGAATGGGTCAATGTAAAACAACCTGTTATCAAAAGAGTTCTTAATGCACATCATCTGCCCAAAAAAATATCACCTCTGTCATTTTGTGCTTCAATTTCATGTCAACACTCATAATCCTGAAGTAGGTCCCGTCAACAAATATTTAGTCAGGTCATTTAAAACTACATACAAGTTACACATAAATAGAATATCATCCATAAGAACCAGAACATTCAGGCGCGGTGGAAGTAGAACTGCCATTTTTGAGTTGGTGCTCACCCAAGTCGAGGATGCGATCCCCAGGCCTGTTCCAGCGCCAGCCTTCTAGCTGCTGGTGCTCTGTGTACTGAAGTCGTCGGTCATGAAACACCACACGAATAATGCTCTGAAATCCAGGGAAATGTATTTTTACAAAGGATTTTAGGTTACTAATGCAATTATTTGGTTTTAGCCTTGTAGATGCTTACTGTAATATTATAATGTAGTATGAATGTGAACTGGGTTGTCCAAGCCTTACCTTCACCATTTTACCATTGAGTTCTGGAAGTTCCCCAATTTTCCGATTGTCAAGCATTCTAATTTCATAGGACTGTCCTGTAATCACATGTTCACATAGTATATCAATTCCTGGCACTGGGCTCTCAAAACAGATCAAATGTTCATAGTTGAGATCTAACCTTTATAGGCTAACTAGTCGCAATAAAAAAAAAGAACACATCTTGGTCATTGGTCATTAAAGCCCATTACAGTCACAACACTTTACTGATACAGTATGATATTGCAATACAACAAATGCAGCAAGATAATCATGTTGCATTGCAACATTTGTATAACAGATTTAAAAAAACACCCCCTTCGACCGTCCAGCAAAAATATTCCTATAATAACTGTATCCCCATCTTTTATTTCTGCCACAAGTAAATTTGTTATACAATAACTAAAAGGACCAGGTAACAGACAGTGTAGCTCCCAGTTGCTTCACATCATGGATTTTATTACATTTACACAAAACTGAAAAATACCCAATGCTGACCTTGGTTGAGGTAGGTGAGTGTTTCATCGTGCAGTTTAACAGCTGGCGAGGTAGCTGCACACAGAACATACTGGAAGGGTAGGATCTTGTTGTCATTGTCTGGAGGCAGGTTGGATTCCTCTTGTTTGAAGATGGGGAGGGCAAGTACATCACTAGAGAACAAAAAAAGGGGGACGGGGGACACTGTTAGTGCCTGGTGACCTCGCTGTGAGACATCTTAATTACTTCCCTTTCATAAAAAACTCTACAATGACATTTGTACACTTGATAACTATTAGAAAATTAGTACTTTCTTCTTATGGCTAGTCTGACACTACCTACCATCACCAGACAACACTTGAGGCCAAATGGCAGGCTACTATGATCAGCAGATTTGCAGTTTATAATTAGAGACAATTTGGGCAACATCACTAAATACCAAGGTATCCAGTCAGTATCTCACTGTTCACCATCAACTAAAGAATTTCAGGAACAAGCGGGCACTTTGCAACTTGTACAGTGTCATATAACAGAGCACTTTACTAAGTAGAAATGGCCACAAAAGAGGAGGATCTTCCTCTAGCAAAGCATTTAAGTCAGCAAAACCAAAATTGATATGGCATATTTTCCATTGGGAAAAACAGAAAGAAAACATTAAAAATATCCATTTTCAATTGGATACTGAATATTAATCTTTTTTCACTTGAACTCTTGTCTAGAACATCACCAACGTAAAGAACACAAAAAACTGCGTGCAGATATTTACACCTAATGAATAAGAGCTATGCAGCACATTGACAGGGGAAATCAAATTTTCCGAGCAGATTTAATCAATGAGTATTCTGCATATGACTATTTTGAGGCTAACTTGCAATTCATCTGCCATTGGGGATAAAATGTTTAAGTCTTCTAAGTTTCACTACAGAATTTCACATAATTACCTATGAATGTGTGTGAAGAGATTTCTCAGCTTAAACAGCAGTGTGATGTTGACTCACATCCAAGCTGATAGAAAATGTGAAACATTGGCTGTAAAGCTATTTTAAAGAGAAACCTTAAAAAGACAAAAAAAAACAAAAAAAAAAACAAACAACTTGTAGAAAACCTAACCAGTAACCCAAAAATACAATGTGCGTATGTGAGAAGGAGTTTGTATTACATTAAAAACAAATTACAAATAATAAAATCTACAGAATGAACTCATGATAAGTTGACACATTTTCAGTCAATGTGTAAATCATTTGGTCTATAAATAATTAAAATTCCCTTTTTAAAAAAACAGTCCATCCCAGTTTCCTCAAAACTATGGTAATGTCATCTGCTTTGTCTGACAGCCCAGAAGGGACAGAACTTTATTTGACTATAATGTCGAGGCACAAAAAAAGCAACAAATAATCACATTTGGTAAACTGAAATCAATAAAAAAAAGTCCTTTGGAAAGGTATGGATAAATTAGAATTATTAAATAGTCATTGCAGCTGTGATAATAATCACGCTGTTATAAGCTCTGGGTCAAGTGGCAACAGACTGCTGACATTAAACATTCAACAGGTAACAGAGTTCTCTAACTCAGACAGTGGTCTCTGAAGCAGGCATCACTGTGAACATGCCAGTATTCATTACTATTTAACAACACTAGGGAATGTAATGAATAACGTCACAAACCAGATGACACATTTTGGTTGTAACAGCAGTATACGAGTCTAAAACTCATACTGTACCTCATGCTGTATGCTCCAGCACCAAGTTCCTGGCCAATGCCCGACAGACTGGCATCAAAGTCCTGAGCCAGTCCGGACTCTATCACTTCGTCCGTGAGAGGCAACTTCAGAGCCCACGCCATGGTGACGGTGTGTAGATCTTACGGAGGGCAGTTCCGGTTAAAACTTAATCCAAGTTTTACACCTGTGTCCCACAATCTTCCAATCTTTAAGTGAGAAAATAAAATAAAAATGTATTATCGTAATCGAGGGTGTCCAAGTTTTAAAATCCCGTTAAAATCCGACGACACTTGCATGTTTAAGCGAGGGACATGCACACAGAATAGAGATTCAATCCTCAATTTAGCGGTTTAGGTGACTGTCAGTCACAGAATTTTGTCCTGAACAGTGCAGAGCTCCTGAAGTTAACGGCGATTCAGTCAGTTCAACTGTGAACCGATGAGCTAATTAGACCCGAACAACTTGCAACTAGCAGTGTTTTTAGAGTCTTCTCTCTTTGTTGGTTAGGTAATATAACCCCAAAAGGACACGATGCTTACCTTTAAGTGAAAAAAAGTGTCGCTAACAGTGCGAGAGTTTCATGCCATCATGTCGCGCTCCTTCACCCCCAGCACTAAACTAAACATGTCGAGCTAACCACTTAGCTACGTAGGCTTCCAGCTAACTTGGCTAGAAGGATGCTAGCCCCTATTTGCCTCTTTTCAGAGTGGGTTCACGGGAACAAACGGGTCATGGTCGACATATCCAAAAGTAGAAATGCCTCAAATTATTTACAACTTTTAAAAATATGTGTTATAGCGAATGTCTTGCTTTTGTTTGTTTATCTTGTTTCGTCAGGAAAAGGAGCATCACAATTTCCGGTCCTTCCTCTTCTTCGTGCTTTTATTTTAAACTACAATTAACCCGAGAGGCTCCCTACCGCCGCCCATCGCTTATGGCCGACAACACATTCGTGGCCATTTATTTATTTAATGCTTTTATTGATGAATTCGAAATGTTTAGCATCATCCTTGAAAAATGCGTTATGTTTTTTGCACACTATTTTTTGGACATATTATATTCACATAAACCTAAAAATAAAACATCATTTACAGGTGTATTTATAATGAAAACAATTTCAGCGTCCTGTTCTCCTGTGACGCAATAACACAACTTTTCTCTAGGTTTTCTGTGTGAAATTTAATTTACACAGTCATAGTTAACCCTCAGAGCCTGGGGTCCCCAGGTGGTTGTCCAGCTTGTCTATTTGGTAACACACCCTAGCTTCTAGCGAAAGTAATCTTCCCGTCACTCCCAAGAACATTTTTTAGCATTTTCTTTTAAGCCCGAATATATTCAACCCAGTGCACTAGGTACTTTGTGTTTTATTTTATTCAAGGTTCATTTTATTCAATCATTCAGACTGGTGGTGTGCTTTTGTGTTAGTTGTGCCTTTAATCATTTCTGCTCTACTGTTTGGTTTTTGCATATGATGAATGTCAAAAGGAGCCCCACAAGAAATTGTTTTCTTTTAAGATGCCTGAATTGAAAATCTGGCCATGATTACAAATGACACTGTACTTGTAAAAACCCTTTTTGTTCATTTGTGGTGACTCTGCAGCCAATGCAACAGTTGAAAATAAAGAAATACACAGCAATAAGGAATGATTTATAAAGAAACTGTTTATTAGATTTATCTGAAAGAAAATGACAAAATAAAAGACAATTTTTGATTTTTCCCTTATCTTGCTAAAACCTGAACTTCTTATGTGCTTTTCAGTCAAATGGCTAATATCTGATACTTTATTATCTATGGTTAACTCAGTATATCAAACAATAACATATATTGTCTTGAACACTGAACATGAGGCAGAAAAAACATGTCAAAGCAAGACCTTTGTAATAATAGTTAGTTTTATGGTTAGTTATGCAATGTAGGTCTACTCTTATTCAGGCAAATATGTGGTGGAACATAAATACACAATTTACCATATTGAGAAACTCAAAGGAAATATTTCAAAGATCAAGGCATATTAGCTTTGATATTTAAACTGTAGTATTTTACATTTCATCTGCATAAAAAGTACATTAATCGTAATAATCGATGTTGCTTGTCAAGTTGTCAAGTGCATTTTTTTTCACTACTGCCACATTTTGCAAAGCTCAGTTCATAAATGTTAAAATGCAGAAGCTGAATTCTTCACAAAGAATGACGAGAACAAGAGCTTACCACCTTGCATCATATTACAAAACTTGTGTAATGCTTTAAACGTTCCCTGCTGTCACTAAAGTGCAAAGAATTCTTGGAGTTGGAAAGAATTGGATAGAAAAAGAGGAAACTGCCTTAATATTGTTCCTAAATAAAGTAATGTCACACTGCACATGCAAAGACGCTCCTAACTCATTCAGATTGAAAGTCAAATTAAAACCACATTAAAGCAGAAAAGTCCCTTCCTTGGCTGAACATTTAATTTTCTTTAATTCAGTTCATCAATTTGATCAATATTAGCTTAGTAAAATTATCTAAAAATCAAACAGTCATGTTTCAGGCAATGCAACTTTTTTAAGTTGACTTTATAATAGGCCAATTAATCTCCTAATTTGCAAAAACACTTTGTTTAACTTGAGATGAAAAATGTTACAGACATCAAGTCATTAATGGGAAGTGTCACAACAGTGAACAATGAGAAAACACATAATACTCCCAGAGTATGATAAACACATTAAACACAAAGTGTAAAAACAGGACGGGCTGCTGAATTCACACACGTTCAGTATGACTCACTCACACACATACAGTATGTGTAATTTCACATCAATAACTCACAGATGAAACAAACTTTTTCCAAAAAAAGCAAAAAAAACAAAAAAAAAAAACAAACCTAAAATAACTTGGCATCGTAGGCAACAGCCTGAACAACAGCTTTATTCTGATAAGAACCTGCTATTTGTGGAAAATCAGAAATGACCTTCGCTATGAACACACAACAGCGTGACACGTTTCACACTACTGAATAAAATAATCAACATCAGACAAATAACTACACATTTTAAGTTCATCTTTCTGACCATCTATCAGTAATATCAAAATTATGATTGTCCATAGCGGCTATTGTGACTTTTGACATTCCTTAAACAACAAATTCTGATTTAAATAAGCTTATAGATTATTGCCTACGGTACTTATAGACTGTTAGAATCATACTTAGGTTTGCAGAGCTGCTCATGCAGTACAAATATTATGTAAATACAAAATAAATGAGCAGCTAGAATATTGAAAACATCTGTCATGGCAAAAGCATGTTATTCAAATATCAGCCTAATGTCAGTCATTGTGCCAAAGTCTCAACTATGTTATTAAAATGCACGTCCACTTAATATAGTTCAGAGGAGCAGCCTATAAAAAACACTTGTATAAAAGTTTAGTATTTTTTAAATATCTTATTAACACTGTATATGATAAGAGGACCATGCAGTTTGACTTAGTACCCATCACACAGAAGTAGAGTACATATATACAGCCTTCAACACAATAATAACTCATCTTTAGAACTCTTCCTTTAGTCGTGTAACCTCCTTCATTTTCTCAAAAAGTTCATCTTCTTCCAGGCTCAGTGGAGTTGAAATTACATTTACAATACAATCAGCAGCTGTGTTGCTGTATTAAATGTTCAGATTTCCAAATGGACCAAAGTTCAGTGGCAAACCCTCACTGAATGATTCTACTACTGAACCTGGAAGACATTGATTTTGCTTGTGTTTTTCAGCGTCTGCCGCCGGTTGCAGAACCATACTCGCACAACCTCTCGGTCATAGTTTAGCTCTCTTGCAATTTCGGTAATCTCCTGTCCTGTCGGCAATGCATTCTTCTCAAAGTAGGAGTTAAGGACTTCTATTGCTTGCGGTGTGAAACTAGTGCGCCGCTTGCGTTTTTTTGAAGGTTCACCGCCAACAAACTCCATTAGATTCTGCTGGCCTTTCTGGTTCCAGTGCTCGGCTTCAGCCAGCCACTTCTCCAGCACTGGCTTCAGCTTCTGAGCACTCTTAGGCGTGATGTCCAGTTTTTCAAACCTGACATGCAAAAATAAAAAAATAACAAATTCATTCTCAAATATGTCATGAGGCCATGCTGTATCTTCTGCATCTCAATTCGAGCCTAATGAGTCCACATAGATCCAATCTGCAGGGAAATTTTCAGATCATGAACCATTTAGACAGTCCTTTGAATTTATCGTGGACATTAGTTACTTGATCCACAATGACGCAATTACAGAATGTTCGCTGTGTCCCCATGTGGCTTACTTTTATCTTACTATTAATGAGTTCATTTAATCAACATACATGCAAGTAGCATCAGTCTTCTCAACACACTGCAAAAATGTGTAGGTCCCAAAATATCCAAAAGTTCCATTAAAATCTCTTTGATTTAAGAAATAAACAATAAGAAACCACAGTTCATAAATTGTCTAAGGTATATTCACATACTACCCTATTTTATGTACAATGTATCCAAAACGATGAAAATGCTATTTAAAGCCTTTGTACAGTCACCTATACAGCTTAACACTGACACACTGATTAAATAATACTAGTGTTTTAAAAACGTACATACATTCAGTAAGCCACTGTGATAGAAATGCAAATTGAGAGCATGCTAATGAGAATAGGCGTGCAAATCAAATGCATTACTGTATGCCACCTGCCACTGATGAATTACTGATGTTTTATGCAGAGAAATACATTTGTAGATTTTTAATTACATTACAAGAGACACATTTCGACATTTCAGCAGTACCTGCAAATGGCAGACTGGCTATACGCCGGACCTTCGGTTGCAGTCAGAGCCTGCCCTACTTGTGTCTGAGTAAGCCCCAGGGACAGCCGACGGATCTTGAAGTTCTTGGCAAACTCTCGAATTTCCTCCAGATTAATGCCTTCCTCGCTACTGACTACCTGCTGGGGTTCTACAAATGAGAGGGGCCTGGTTAAAAATATCTGCCTACTTAAAATGGATCTATGTTTGGATAGCAGAAGCTGTTGTACATACTGTTGACAAGCTGTCCCACTTTTGCTATGTCTCCACAGGTGATGGGTACCGGGGAGGAAAGTGTGGTGGTGGTCTTCAGTACAGACGGCTGTGGGGCGATGACAACCGATGACTGAGTGGCACCTGTTACTGAAGCCTTTGAGGGAAACAAATAAATAACTTACATTTAAAAGTGTCAAGAGTTTCATTGTATTTAAACACCGTTAAGAATAGTGAATGATCTGTCAAATGGCAGAATCTACTTAAAGTGATCTCTTCTGTAGATTTTTTGTTAACTACCTGTGTGTTAGGTTTGCTAAGTGTTGGAGGAGCAGCAGCTTTAGGCATAACTGCAGCAGAAGTCACCACTGAGGCAGGTCCGTTCCCTACAGTTGCAATGATCTGGCCTTGAGTATTGAGAAGCAGCTGAGGGGTGACAGTCTGGACCTGGAGACCCTGCAGGGGAAGGGTGGAAGTTGCAGCTCCTCCAGCCAGAGAGGCTGGGTTCACCAAGAACGGGAGGGTTCCTATGACCTGTAAATGTTTAAAGGGCGGCTTCACCAATTTTTAACTTGCTCTCGATGGTTTTAGTTTAGGGTGTAAATGTACACTGATGTTTTTGAACGTTCCTCTGACTTCCCTGTATTAAAATATTTCTTTGCTTTTAGCTGAAAAACTCCTCCAGATGACATCACCTAGAAGAGTTTTTCAATATTAGGAGTTCAGATGATGTCATCCGGAGGAGCTTTGGAAAAGCAGGTTGGCCATGATTACAAACTCCATAGTGTGAGCAACAAGATGACTCCTTGTGATGTGAAGTTATCTGGAGGTAGCGAGATATTTTAAAAAAGGGGAGTCAAAGGGAAGTTTAATGTCATACATTTACATGTACTAGTTAAAAGCAAGTTCAAAATCAGTAAATGTGTCCTTTAAGGTAAATACATGTGAATAATTGGATATAACCCTTTGCAATAGGATTTACTTATTAAACCTAATTTCAGGGTATTCAAAATCTTGTAAAATGCTATAAGTGTCTCTTATGAGCAGTTCGTGTCTTTCCAGATTAAACACTGCACTGTTAACTCCAAAGAGCTGCAATAATGGCAAGACTGAGTAATGAAGCAGTTTGAGAAGACAAATCAATTCTACAGAAATTGTCTCATGCTCCACTAACGTGAAATAACACTGCTGATAGGTGTTAATCTTCCTTCCCCCACAGCAAAACAAAACACAAAAATATCCTCACTCTCCATGAAGAAGGTTTAATTACCAATAAAATATCCATTATTTATGAAAAACCTGCAAAATGGTAAATGGTGCTAAAAGGTGGCAATATAATAATAAACAATACAAGGAAAACTGGTCTGAACAGTTACACTGTGTGTTTTTTTTATGGGACCCACCTGTCCCTGGGCATTTGTAATTATCTGGCTGGTGATTCCAGCCATGTTGGACATGGCACTGGTGAAGATGGGAGTGGAGGTGAGGGAACTGAGGAACTGGGGCTGGGCTCCCAAAGAGGCAGCATTGATCTGTGCAAAAACAAAACGTGCAAAACAAAAAAAATCCCGTGACTCTCAAGCCCCATGAACAGAGTTGTGTGAAGATGTAAGTCCTCATGGTGGCATTCTTACAATAGCAGGATTGATGGAGAGTCCAGCGGTCTGGAGCGCTGCCAGAGATATATTGGACTGAGAGACGGTGGTTGTGGCCGAAGTCATCTGGGCTGATGCTACTTGAGCAGGGCTAACCTGTGCACTGCTCACTTGCGTTGGCTGAGATGTCACCTGCTGTACAGCAGGCTGCAATGCCTGTACTGACGCTGCTTGGGGCTGAAACACTGCCTGTGCATTTGTCTGCAGCTGGGGCTGGACCGAGTTCAAGACCGTCGCAGCTAAGGGACAATCCAGGAGCACACAGTGTGTTTTGTTAAAGTTCAATGGGAATAAACTGAATCAAAGTTTTTAACAAGAACAAGAGTATGCAGCATGAACCCCCCTGCCCTGTTTGTTTTCCAGCTTTTCCTGCCCAACCCAGTGCCCATTACCTGTATCAGGTATGTTCAGTAAGTCAGAAGCTGGAAGATGTGAGAAGGGCAGGAATAGATGGAAAACAACCAAGGGCAGGGGTCCTCAGGAACCAGGGTTGGCTAACCCTGGTCTACTGCGATTCTAAAGATATCTGGGAGGTGGCTGTTGAACACAGTGGTGCTTTGGGCTAAATGCTAGTATCATGTATGTTACATGGCAGTTACATTGTTTAACATGTTCACCATGTTAGTCAAGCAGGTGTTAATTAGCCCTGAACACAAAGTACCACGGTGTTGGTTGCAAACCAGTATTGGACAAATTAAAAGTTTGACTTGATGATGGATAAAACATTAAAACGTCCAAAAGATTTTTTTCGACCAAATTTTATAACATGTTTGTGGAGATATTTGACTTTAAGCCACAGAAAATCAACACGCTGGTGGCATTTGAGGAGGAAGTCAGGGGATCCACACATCCGCTCATTAGCATTCATCCTCTGTGGAAAATTTTGAAAATGTTTATGCTAATCTAGCCAATTTTCGATGAGATACTTCAATGTGCAGATGTGGGGTGGACTGACCAACAAAGTAACAATGCCATTCCCAGAGCTAGTGAATGTGAAATGTGTCTTTCACATAGCCAAATAAAATTCCCCTTAAATTGGACAGAGACTAAATGGGCCGCACACATGCACGGACAGTTTGTGCTTTACCTTGAAGACCAGCAAAAGGAAGCTTGAGCAGGTTTCCAGTTGGGTTGGCTGCTGCGAGGCCAGGGAGAGTAGCTACATTGTTTGTAGGGAGGGTGAGGACAGCCAGGCCACCCTGGCCCCCGATGGATCCTGCCATACTGAGGGGGATAAGCAGGGGCTGGCCCAGCGACCCCGTCTGGGCCATCATTCCAGTCATCAGCGTGGCCAGACTTTCCTGGGTTAGCACCTATTACAGCAGTAGAATATTTGTTTCTATCAACATGTGTGATGGGAAATATACAGCGGTCATTCTTACCTCTTTTATATATTTTTCAGTCATTTTGGTGCTTTGACGAGGGCAAATTTACTGTACTAAATAGTCCCATTTGACACTGACATTAGCTGTTTTGTTCTTTGCAGTGGCCCAGTATGTATTGATCCAAAGTTTCCCCAATTGCTGGAAATGTTGTGCTAACTATTTCAACAGCCTTGGGATCAAATCCGTTCCATTTTTCTTGTTCACAATTCACTGCAGACAATTACAACAATCAGAGGCTTCAGTAAATCACCTGCATTAGCCTGTGGCTGACAACAGAGACATTAATCCCTCTGACACATGAATATTGGACAATAAATAATATGTGAAGGGCGTGGAATGGAAATAGGGTTACTTTCCCCATGGCATTCACAGGCACTTCCTGCACTTTTCAAAGCCGATGTTGCTTGTTCATTTCTTGACTCTTATTTTAGGTCAAGAAAACCAAACGACTGAGTACAACAGTCCTTCTCTGATGATGAGTGCACTCAGTATAATTCAGTCATAATCAGTGTAATTTCACATGCATACCTGTGGACAACCTTGTACAGTGATGGGCATGCCAGCCTGGGCCTGAGGTAGAGACACACTGATGGGAACAGCGGGAGTCAGAGTTTGGACAGCAGGGGCCGGAGCCTCTACAGACACCACCTGCTGCTCACCCAGCACTGCGGGAGCACAGGGCTGGTTCTTACTCACATTTGAAGTGATTTACCTAGCTGCTGTTAACATTTCAGAACAACTACATCATGCACATATTGTATAGGGAGTCAAGATTTACCTATTCCCCCAGTGGCCTGGGAAACGGTGGGGTTGTCTTGCGTGCTGCCGGCCTCGGGTTGCTCTGCAGGCCGAGCCACTCCCTCCTCAGCTTTGCATTCACTCTTAACCTCAGGTACCGATGATGGCAGAGGTGTGTCAACCTCGACCTCTAGCACACGAATAGTCTCATGGCCAGACATCACAATGACCTACACACCGATTGAAAGTTTAGGCTGAAATGATTCCAGTGCAAACAGGCAGCCAACTCTTTTCCACTTCTACTGTTTATGGTTTTGTGCTAATTTTATAACACATACACATACTAATTGTGTAATTAGTTTGTGAAACACTTAAGTAAATGACATATTTTATTGATTGAAGTCTCTCTTCATCTAGCACCCGATGAGCCACAAAGGTAGCCAATCTAGCCACACTTTAGTATTTATCCACTTTATTAATTCCCACTTTTAGCCACATGTGGCACCACTGTTTTTGAGTCAACCAGTGTTTCACAGTGTGCAATAATGAAAGGCCTACAGGAGAAGCAGTGAGACAACCTGGGCTGGAAGACAAGGTGCAGAGAGACAATGCAGGAAGAGAGAGGAGGATGCATACCTGGTTGTCTTTGGCAGGGAATTTTTCAAAGTGCAGGATTTAAATGGCTGAAAAAAGACTTCTGCAGTCAGACAGTGAATGGCTAAGGAGAACAGAGAAGCCGAGCACGTTAGGACACAATGACCCAAACCAAAACAACAACAACAAAAGGAGGAACAAATGAAAAGACATGGGTACACCAACACAATGAGAAGAGCATCAGCCAACAAGCAGCTCGAGCAATGCTTTCTTCAGGCTCCCCTCCATGCATTGGTGAAGAGCATTGCTTTTTGTTTGCTGACTATGTCTACACAGAATGTTACTAGAGAGAGAAAAACCACAATTAATTATTAAGCATGGCAGTTTAAAGACTGGGTACCCTCTCAAGCATCCAGCAGCAGGTATTATTAGGTGATACAAAATAAAAAAAAAAAAAAAAATAAAACACAGAAGTGGGTCTTGATCTCAGTGAATTGCTCTGTGGTAGGTAATCATTCGGTGATGGTACAGCATGTTGGCACACGGAGGGTGACAGGAGCAAACAAGACAAGTTATCAGGGTTTGGCTAAGCTCAGGGTGAAGGTAGTGGGAGGAGAGGAAGCTCCACAGGCAGGTGAGTGTTACCTGTTCATTGACAGTAAGTGGGGCACCTTTGGCAGGGGGGTCCTGGGAATTCATGGCTCTCTGTCACGGCGTTCCTGGCATTCTAAGCACACAAAAACTCAGTGAACAATGTGGGAAAGGTTTTATCTCTTAAACCAAATCTCTTGAACTGGTTTGCAGCCATTTGATTCATGAAAACACACAAAGTTGCTAGATAGTGACCTCAGTAAGCACATAGTATATGCGCATAAGGGGCAATGTTAGTTAAAGCAGACCCACATGCGGAGGACTGTTTTTTTTTTTTTGGGGGGGGGGGGGGGGTTATTTTTTTTTATTCGTGGCTATTTCTGTCATTGCAGGACCAGAGTATTTGGAGGGGCCTATAAACAGGCCACGCTGGGTTGCACTTAAGCTGCTGAAAACGGGATGAGGCACGCTGATCGTGGACACGAAGTGGTTACAAATTCGTCGGCCATCGACAAAAAGATTCAAGATGATGCGTTTCCCGCTGCAAAGCCTCGTCAGAAATGAGGGATCTGTCAAAACTTCGGCGGCTGTTGATGGGGCTCCCCACCCCCATCCGGTCCAATAAAAGTCTCGCCGCGTCGGCCACTTTTCACGACAAGCGGTAACCACCAAGTGCAGGCGACAGAAATCATCTCGACCCGCGCCTAGAGACCGAATATTATGTATTTCCCTCTCTTTATCATAAATATATAAATTATGCTAATTACGAACATTGCATATTAACCAAAACTCATTTCCTTTCGCCATTTCGCTGCTGTGCCCAAAGAGCAGGCGAGTAAACATTCCGGGTATTATATTCAACTTACCGCGTAAATGCAGCTTATTTTCTGTAATCCCCAGCTCTTATAAAAGGTCCTTGTCACAGTTTGTTTCAGTCACACATAATTAAAAATTCATCTCAGCTCCCAGACAGGCGCTGTGACTGCACACAAAAGAGGTATTTGCATTGATAAGGAGGGTTGCAATGTTAGGATCTCCTCTCTCTTAATATTTAATGACGATGCCCTTTCTGCAACACTTCAGGTAATCAGGAATCCTTGAGGTGTCTCACAGAATCCTGTTTCAGCTGTAAAGTCTGCAAAAAATTGCCACAAAATTGGCCTATTGCACTACGTCATGAACATAATTTATGCAAGGAAAAATCTTGCATTGAAAAATGTCTGCCTCGACTTGAGCGGTACCGTGGTTCTCTTAAAGGGGAAGTGCAGCCAATAAAAGCAGAAGCACCGACGGAGTAAAACGCAGAACAAAACCGTGCTGCTACACGACCTGATTCCTAATACTGCCCTTGTGTGAATGAGAGACGACCTGTTTACTTCAGTGCATTTGTACAAAATGATGGCGGAAAGACGGAAATAAAATAGGATCCCAAAGCAGTATTTCTGTCTGTTAAAGGCTTAATAAAATGGAGTGCAGTTCTCCTTAGAAACTTATGATCCTGTAATAATCCTTTTTTTAAATAATGTTGTCTTTGCAGCTTTGGGTTATTAAGGACTTTGCTATCTCTTAAAAATGACATCAACTTCTGTTTTGCATATTAAATTACATCTAGAATGCTCTGAATTTGGTTGCAGTTTACCAATACGGCTGAGCAAATGTCATATACGTGCACTTTTTATTAATCTTTTCACAGTAGACTTTAACCAAGAACTCTGTTACAGGATGCACATTGCCAGGTTTGAACACTGCATGGTATGTTGTGAATAAAGCGTGTGCTAAGAAGCTAATTACACATTAACTACATGAACTTCCTGTAGTCACAGAAGTTCATTTTCATCTCAGGTATACTACAAAATGTTACAGATTTTTCTGAAAATGTCGATTTTCACTATAAAATTACACAAATTCATAAATGCGTCACTGTTTTTAAAAAGGCACATATGTAAATAATAAAAAACAACAACAATGGTTCTATCTACTTAGTGCAATGTTGATAATGAGCAACAAATACACTGTAGCTGACAAGCTATGTGCATAGAAAATGAAATAGCCTGATTAATACAGATTAAATATTCTTTTATCATACTGTCAATACAAGACAAGATGAAATATATTACAATGCTTAGCTGATCCTGTACAGACTATTGCCTCATGTACAGATCTATGTTTGAATTTAAGAGTTATTTGTGTTTGTGTTATTTATTTTACTAGTCTACTGTCTTGTGTAACTCTTTTCCTTTCGTTTATGAACCATGTGTTGCTGCCATTGCTCTGAACTTCAGTGGGAAATATAATACTGTTTCACTCCACTACATTTTGACTGTAGGAATGGATACATTTTG
Source organism: Channa argus (assembly GCF_033026475.1). Classification (NCBI taxonomy): domain Eukaryota; kingdom Metazoa; phylum Chordata; class Actinopteri; order Anabantiformes; family Channidae; genus Channa; species Channa argus. Next base: position 5,646,104 of record NC_090209.1, read on the forward strand.
GATTAAAAAAAGATCTGTTTATATAAATATAATTAACTATTTAGCTACCAAAAGGTATTTGAAAAACCTGTTATTCTGCCTCTACTGCATTTAGTAGTTTCTGTTCTGTTTTTAGTTACTGGAATTACATGATACGCAACATACACACCTGAAACTAAAAGTGGAACTGATTTCAAGCACTTTATGTACCGATTGCTGGTTAATCCATAATAATACGTGTTTTACTAGTTTATTATTTTTATCGAGAATCTACATATACAAAAACTACCATTTAAAACTGTAGATCTAAATTGCAGTGCGGCTAATAAAGAAAACAACTAAAACGAAGATACACAAGTACATACTGCAAGTAACGGTACCTCAGAACTGTTCTATAGTGCAGTGCTTGAGTGAATGTTGTCTTCACACAGACAGCAGTTCTTTGGTTCTCTGGTTTCTACCTGTAGGCGGCGCGCGCAGGTGAAACGCTGCGTGCGTCGCGCGAACCACAGTGACGTCACCACTTCCACAACAACAAGAAGCTGAAAAACAAGGAAGTGAATGAATGTGAAGCAGTCGTAACCTGTTATAAGGCCGTGACAAGATACGCAGAGTCTCCGTTTTAATCTGATACGTCTCAGCATCCGAATCAGTACAGAACAATGAACAACAAAGGTATTTGTCCAGACCGTCTTTAGGTGACTAGTCAGCTGTTGGCTACACGACGCTGACGTTAAAAGTAAAGATGAAGGCTCGTCGTTATGGCCATCCGAAGGAGCGGGCTTCACGTTTAGCTACGTACATGACAATAAACTGACGCTTTCTGTTTAAACAGTGGAGCAGACACGTTCCAAATGGAAAACGAATTTCGTATGAAATGCTAACCTTCAACGAATACTAAAATTTCTGCCAGTTTCTATTCTATAGCATTATCGTGGCCAGGTCACAGATTATCATTCAGCTAGCATCAGAAACGCAGGCAGAGCTGGGATATTTCACTGTTGTGGCTAAGTGTGTCCTTTTGTGTAGGAGCCCAAGCACTGGAATCTGAATCTGTATTCTTGGAATTGGACTCGTTACTGTCAGGTTCCGTTGCTAATTCGCTCATGTGTGCAGAAATGTGCTAAACATGTAGGCTCGATCTATCTGAGTGTGTCTGTTTGGGGTTGTGTACCGTAGGTTACCTTTAAAAAAAAAAAAAAAATGCCGTTTTAAGTCTTGAAAATCAAGAAATGACGAACCGAATTCATCTTTTATGTGATTTTTAAAAGGAAAAGTGGCAGAAGTTATCTAGTACTATCCACTCTGACGGGAATATTTTTTTGCTTTTGTGTCTTCTTGAGTATGAACAATTACTATGGGCTCTTCTGCCATTTTTGCTGTAATATACTGACCAAACGATTGCTTTTTTTTTTTTTTTTTTTTTTTTGGATTGTTTTTCTTGATCGTTGGGTTTAATTGAAATTCACCAAACTAATGCTGCTGCTACTACTGTACATGGTAGTAGTAATAATAATATTAATAAATAATATACAAATCCTCATAAATAAACAAATGACCTTACAAAGATTAAAAATATTCTCTTGTAGTTTTAGTAGTTAAAAATATCAATTTGAACTAGAAGTTTTGCACACTTTTGCCAAGTACATGATACAGGACTAATGGCCACCCCTATTTTTTAATTTACTAATGATTAAATCAAATTTAATTAACAGGCCCTTCTTCAACTGGGATCCAGTGGCAGAAATACAGACGTAAATACTGCTTTGGAAATCCTATTGTTTTCTTCATTCCCCCATAATTGTGACACAATCTTCGTATATGCTATATTTCTCTGTAGTTTAACAATGATGGGCCTAGTGATTTTTTTAAAAACTGTAATCTGATTCTTTGTCTGAAATTTAACTATGTCTTTTTTTTTAATTGTTTTTAAGAAATGTCTGAACTTAAAATGGCTTGATGTTTAGTGGTGAAATATTACAGGAGTTTGACTGAAGCTGTAATTTATGTATCACTCACTGAAGGACGGACAGAAGGACAGTTATTTACTTTAAAGTAAAATGTTATTTTGCAGGTTCCTACCCACAACAGGCTGTGTACCCTCAGCAGAGCACTGCACCTGTATACCCTCCTGCTATGCAAATGTCTCCTCAGGCACCTCCTTACACAGACACACCACCTGCATATTCTGAGGTAAATATTACATTTATAATATATTTAGTAATATTGTTAATACTTACAGTAACCATTCTAAACATTTTAAAGCCTGTATTTTTGTCCCTGTACATGCAGATATACCAGCCCAGATATGTGCTTCCACCTCAGGTGCCTGGTCAGGTGCCTCAGATGTCATCTCCCTACCCTGGTGCTCAGGTGTTTATGCCCATGCAGCCACATATGCCCGTTGGGCCAGTGGGCCAGAATGTCCCCATGGCTTACTATCCCATGGGAGCCATGTATCCACCTGGTTCAACAGTGATGGTAGAGAGCGCCTTTGATGCTGGTGCTCGCTTCACAGCAGGCAGCAGTGTTTCCATCCCAGTGAGTATCCACTTACTGTTGGAGTCAGCTGAATCGCAATTTGGGTTAGTTGGTTGTTGAGCTGCATTGTCATCTAATATCTGTCCATGTTTGTGCTTGTTTCCCACCTTCTCTAGCCCCCACCTCCTGGACATCCCCCTAATGCAGCTCAGCTGGCTGCCATGCAGGGTGCCAATGTTGTAATGACACAGCGCAAGAACAACTTCTTCCTGGGTGGTTCCAGTGGAGGTTATACCATCTGGTAACACCAGCTCTTCAACTCCTCCTTCATGCCTAAACCGTGTCCCCATCCCAAATGATGCCCCAGTTCCTCCTCCATCCCATATGCCTCCCTCTTCAGGCTGCTTGGCCATGCCACAATACTGATATCACCTAACGGAATGTAATATTTTAGAGCCCTCATTAAAGGTACAGTACTCCACTTCTGACCTAGAAATCCAATGAAAAAAACGTGACTGCCTGGAGAGAACAAATGCAAATTTTTCGTAAATGTTGTAGAGTTCATTCCACAATTCTTCACTGGGTCTAGGCTCTTTGGTCATTCCAGATTGGACCTCTTTCAGGCATTTGTCATAGAGACCTGGTCTCCTTTGATGGAATGGATCACAAATTGGAGTGAATACTTGTATACCTGTAAAGCTACGTAAATTAAATGTTGAAATATCAGACCCACATTATATAGTTTAGCTGCTTTATGGTGAAAGTGAAACGCAGTAACAAAGTTGGAGTTAAAGCGCAAAAAAAAGAAATCTCCACTTGTCTTTTTTGAAAACCTTTTAGTGTAGTTAAATTAATAGATGTGTAATAGTTCCATGTATATACCAGTATGATGATGATGATGATGAGAAATTACATCTCTACTATACAAAAAAAAAAAATCTGCATCTTGGATGCTTTTAGCTAGAATTGTCTTGTCTTTTGCACAGTATCCTTAATACCATGACAAACCTGTTGCACAGTGATCTATCTGACATTGTTAAAGTAAAATCACTTGTAAATTAAACAAATTAAATTGAAGCAAATAATTCAAGAAAAGATGCCATGCAATATCCAAAGTGGTTTACTGTACCTTGTTGGGCAACTTGTAGATGAACATAGTCAAGTGCCAAAGAGCACTAGGGATATCCCTAATTTAAAGCAAATTAACTTCAGTAAACTTAAAGGAAAGAAATTTAAAGTAAATCCAAATAGTAAGTTGAACGGGACAGGGTGGTTGGTGCGACATTTTAGCTTCTTTGTCTCCTGTTTTTTTTTAGTTTTTTTTCAGTCGGATACCCAGAGTTTATACACTAAATGTTTATTGTACAGGTTTCAAGGACTACCCTTCATTGCTTCAGTATAATTTGGTATTATCAAGCTGGTTTTAAAAGTATTTATTCACAGTAGAAGAATTTCAACTTTCTGATAGCATTGGTTTGTTGTCAAGATTTTGTTAAAGTTTAAGGGGAATTTATTAAAGGATTCAGTGTTTCTTTTTTCCCTTTTTTTTTTTTTACATTCAAGTGATCTGCATGCATAGTTAGTTATACTAATAAATTTATTAGTATAACCAATGAGCTGGTTGTACTAAACATTTGGTCTACAAAGCATTTGTGGGGTTTCTTCTTATTGTGTATTTTTTTTTCTTTTTTTTTTTTGTGATTTGAAATGTCACAAATTAAAAGTGAACATATCATAGAATAAGCAGTTATGGGATTGTTGGTCCACAGAACCTTCACTCTGACATAATTGTTGTTAGTGTGCTTTTGTCACTTTAAGTGGGACAGTTGCATCTTTACATTATTAAATACTTTTGCACCTTTGCTATGTACACATTTGATTAAATGGTTTTTATCTGAGATGCACACCTAAGCAAATCTGGGAAGTTGCAAGCAAGTGGCTACTTTAAATTTTGAAAGTCATTATTGTGGCTATTCGTGTATTATATTTTAAGCTGTGAAATTTTGGAACATTTTTCCATTTAAAATTCTACTTATTCATCAAGTTTATTCCATCTTAAAGAAATGTCAATACGTGTCACATTGAGTAGACCCTAAAAGTGTATGCAAACTGTTTGCAATGATGCCACATCACTGTCAGCATAATTGTTAATTTCCAAGACAATTTTGTGCTCTTAATTAAACTTCTTTAGAATCCTTACTAAATATCTTGCAAACATCAGTAGGTAAGTCGGTATGAATACCAACAACTGATATTTGTAGATACTCTTCATTCTGGTGTCTGGTAGTGTCTGTGTCACTGGGTATCCGACATTTCTTGTCAAGTTTTAACAGCTGTGGCCTTCATAAGACAAATCCTGTTGCTAACACCCGACATTTAAGGATTTCAGTGTGACACAAAAAAGAAAGACCAGTTGTCTGGAAATGTGCTTCAGTCATCGGATGAACTGCCTCTGTTCAGCTCACACGCAAAGCCGCTGCACCAGATGTGACTGAAATCACTCACGTAGGGTCTGTTTCATATACATAAGGGGCCACAGCTATCAAAACTTTCAAACGATTTTTTTGCATCTCTGCTCTGATGGTTTAAGCAGCATCATGGTGGCTTTGTCCCAGCAATATGAAGTACTGTAAACTACAGTTGACCAGTAGATGCTATGCCAACCATAGCCAGCAAATGGATCACTCTTTGAAGGAATATGGACATTTATAGTTCAGGGATTCTCTTTACAATATTTTGTAAAATAGATGTATGTACTAAAGTGATGTGATGGACTTTGGTACACATTCTATCTTTTAAGATTACTAAAGGAGATGAGTGTCACTACAGTTTGCTGAGACATGTTGAAGATGGAATACTTTGAAAAAAAGAACTTAGGTGCACTTAACTTTTTTATACTAAACTTAAAATTTAAAATGTAAGTTTAGAATAAAGGTTATTTTGGAAATTTGAAATGCTGTGACTTTGTCATTTAATTCATTCACTTGTGCAGTATATTAGAGCAGGGCAAATGTCTAGTCCACCAATATTGATATTAATAACATCTGCCATTGTAGACATTGTTATATTATGAACATCTTAAATATGTTGTCAATGTTGTCATTTCCTGGTCACGCTGCATCACAGGTAGGAGGTTCCTCTACTGGGCTACTATTAATACTTATACCCCTTTACACTGTACAGTGCCTACAAAGTATTTCTTTTATGGCTCTGATCAAAAGATCAGTTGGGTTCCGTTGTAGAGTTTATTGCCACTTTTAACAAAAGTTAAAAATATAACAGGAAACAATCCATTTTAAACATCTCCACACTGCAATTTGTTACCCGTTTTCTTTAGCAAAGCTGCTCAAGTTCTTTGACGTTGCAGCGGAGTCATGGATGGACTTTCCTTTTCATGTCGTCACAAATTTTCAGCTGGATCAGCGTCTTGGTTCGAACTCCATTAACCTTGTTGCCTCTAAACCATTAATGCATAATTTTGGTGGAAACTTGAGGTTATTGTCTTATATATCTCAGAAGTCGCACTTCAGCTTAGGTTCAGGTTTTCCTCCAGGTTTTCTCTATATTTTCAACTTTATAATCCAAAACAAAGTCAACTCAAGGCCCATTTTGCTGCGTACATTTTACCCTTTACAAGCCCTCAACATGCTGCCAGCACCGTGACTCACCATGCGGACGGTGTGTTTGTGGTTATGTGCAGTATTTGATGTAAACCGAATACAGCATCTAGCCTGATGACCAATCAGCCCATATTTTGCTCCACCAGAACCAAGGAGCCTTAGTCTTCACCGTGCATTCTGTCAAAAACAAGCTGAGAGCTAGTGACGTTTGAACATTACTTTGAGTCTGTCTTTACGGTGTAGTTGGTGGCTATGATTCACCAGTAATTTTTCCTTCCAGACACTGTTGCATTTATACAGATTAGCCACAGTTAGGGGCCAGCGTGGATTCTTCAGCTATAAGGCCTTAGATACAGCCAGCGCTAATACACTTGTGTCTCAACACCTACGGGTCATGGCTGGCACTAAACACTTCCCGTTCTGAACCCTGTCCACCACAACATTAAAACCACCAGGTGGTGTTAATGCTGGCAGACCAGTGTACACAGTAATCACTTGAAGCAGACACTGTACACTGTGCTTTTCATTCACCTACTTGTGAGTTTTGAAGCAATTTTTATGACCGGTAATGATTTAGGTGAGTCACTTTGAAGTTGGTGAATACTTACAATGAATTTTTTTTCGTTTTTCTATTTTTGTAGAATTCAGCTTATTTTGTAGAGATTTGTTTTCATTATGACACCTTTCTGTTTTTCTGTTGATCCGATGCAGTAAAAGCCTAAGTAAATCCAGTACAAACCAGTTTTATTGCCTTTCACATTGACCTCAAATAGAGAAGTCGATGCTAAGTAACAATTTCTGGTAAGGACGTACACACAAAACAAAACTAGGTACAATTAAGTAGAAACAGAAAACCGTTTTTGACTAGCTTATAAAAGAACTGCGTGGAAAAACTCATTTTGTACCTGCCCCAACAGCACCAGGAAGTATTGTACAAAGGTTGGTTAGGAAAACAAATAGTGTCTGAAATTTAATACATTATTTAACAGAAAACTGGAACCTGGCTTTTAAACAGTGTAACATCCAAGCTAATCTTTACACTTTGTAACAGTTGCTGAGTATGTATGGATCATGCAACGCTTGACTGCAGACATTTTTTAAAATCTCACCACCTGTTACATGTGTTCTAGATGCCTGCTGCACCTGCTTCATGTCTATCAAACTCGCTCTTAAGAGTAACAATTTTATCTTTGGGTTTTGCCTGTGCACCTCTGGGATCTTACAATAAAAATCTCAAAACCTTTATTTTCTTGAGTGGTGTGCAGCATGTAGCAGCCTTCCTTCAAAACAAAGAAAGACCAAAATATCTTCTTTTTCTTCTCAGTCCTTTGCACTGTTTTTCCCTCATCAGACCACTCATTCCTTGTAAATCTTCAGATGAGTTCATATGAAGTATTCCTTCTTTTCGCTCTTATCCTGGTTACCGTAATCCGCTTCAGGGTCCTCTCCCGGAGCCAGCTCTCCTGTTGTCCTGTAGTCTCCTTTGTTGTGGCAGAGATACCGGTAAAGCAGGACACTCAAAGCAGCTACCGTCAGCAGGATGAGAACAATAACCACTAGAAAATAAATTCAAATACTTATAATTTTTCTTTTGACACCTTATGAATGTACAAACATTTTTTGAAGTGCAATCAGTTACCTGCAATAACTACGGAGTCTGAACCCATAGGAGCTGCTGTTGTTACCACTACAAAAAATAAATAAAAAGAAATTTAAAAAATTAAACTTTTTTTTCCTTTTTTTTAAACAACCTGTGACACAATAAGTTGGAGGGTCATGAGATTATTCATCAAGTGAAGGATCTGGGAGGAAGTAAGCTGTGCCATGTCTCACAATAATGAGAGTCTAAGAGGAGACTGGCTAGAGAAAACAAAACAAAGAGTGTAGGAGTTACTCTGAATCATGGTGGTGTCTGCCTGTGTGGGAAGTAATGTAACAGGTCCCAGGTCTGATGCTAGAGAGAGGGGGGAAAAAAAACACTGTGTGTTAAGAAGATAACACAAACTATAAGGTCATGATATGAGAATGAAGCATTCAAAACCAAGCCGGTACATTCATAACAGATGTCAAAAACACAGCGTACGTACCATCTGTCACAGACACGTTTGTATATGCAGTTGGTGTTGCAGAAGCCGCCATATCTGAACCTGGAAGATAAAAAGCATGTTAAAAATGTCACAGGGCTCTATCTGCAGCTACAGAGAGTGGAAACGCTGCTGCGGGAAGCAAGTTGTCTAACTACATAGCTTCTGGCTGACAAGGCAATATTAAGTGCTGTGACACAGTAATCTCATTATTTAGGGCTGGATCTGAAACAAACCTGCCAACCACAGATTTCTGAGTCTGCTGTGATGCAATGACCTAATCCGGGAAAACACAACGTATTTTAAGTTTTTACTGAATTTGCAATAATTGGGCCATTAATTTATCTATTGTAAAAATCATATACTTTGAGTTATTTATTAGCTAAAAATGTCAAATAATCTTTGATTCTGTTTTTTTTTTATAAGTAATAGTACTTACTAGGTAGTAGAAGGGCCCCAAATAAACATCACATTATTGGATTGTTATTAATAATGCCTTTTAATGTTACAGAGCTAAGCTAATTTAAGTACTTTATATGGTCAGGTACGTTCTACATAAGTACTACATCAGATACATAAGAAGACGTGAAATCTGAAAAGTTACTAAGTTAAAGTTGAAACAATTATTTATTAAATATTCAAGAGCACATTTGATGTCATTACAGGTGCTGTCTGATTTTGCCTAACCAACAGGTCAAAATCCAAAAGCTAATATTTTGCATATATTTGCATATTTGAAAACCTTTAACTTTCAAATGTTATTGTTTTGAAAAACTATTTGGAGGATTATTCCATAATCAAAACTGCTGCGATTTTTCATTTTCTTTCAGTTAACTGATCAACTGACAATCCCACGTAATCAAGTCAAGGCATAAAGTAGCATAAAATAAAAACAATGGAGTATCAGTACTTATAAACAATAAATATTAACATTTGTGACCTTTCCTACATCTGTGATAGATCAGTCAATATCTTTTGAAAGTTGACAGACTGTAGAAACCTACTGAATAAGCAGAGAAACATTTCAAACAAACAACAAATCTGTCCAGTTGATAAGACTAAACATCCAGATGTCGATTTTGATTAATTGTGAGAGAGATTCTGTTTTTGTATTTTCAGAAGACAAATAAATAGATAATAAAACTATTGTTAGTTGCAGCCCCACTACTCGTTTGGGGCAATAATATTATACATCAATGTTATGAATCAATATATTGCGATACTGCAAGCGACCGATATAATGAGATTAAAGTTTACTTTTAGTGCAGTGTAAATCTAGTCATCAGGAGTTGCTGCCTGCTACTATATAAACTGTATCACAAAGCATAATACTGTGATAATGGAGTATATGGATTTTGTTGCCACACACCTAGATGATATTCCACTTAGTTTAAACCTGTAGGCTACAAACCGTTAGTATAAAAATGACCATCGAAGTCTTGGAACCGGTTGTTGATTCGACCATAGCAAAATCTAAAGATCTGTGCCACAGGCCCTAAATGCAAGAAAGTCGATGCTTCATACTGATTCAATGTGTGGTCATTATTCATAGCTGTTGATAAGAAAGACAAAGCTCCCTGACGACGCAGTCAGGTTTTGACAAGCTGTAACTAGTATTTGATAAGGCAATCGTTAACTACTGCGATAACCGACTAGTCGATACTATCAAGCAACCAAGCAGACGTGTGCTGTAGCTTAATCACTGAAATCACTGAATCGATTAACTGAGGAAAACAACTTATTGATAGAGCTGATGATTTCTACACCACGTCGCTATAGGCCTACTTTTATTTGACACGGACAAAATGCCGGTTGACACCGCTTTTCGTGCATTGTTACCTTAACATGTATTACTAGGCTTTTTTGCTCCTTTTATGGAAAGCAAAAACTTCACTTTTACGTCGTCACTTCAGCTCTCGGGACAATTTAACCCTGAGGCGCTGGAAACATGTGATCTACATTTTCAGACAAATCTCAAGATCTGAACAATCAAATACACACTGTTCTGCCAGCTGCCGTGTGAGAGAGAGAGAGAGAGAGAACTTACCTGGGCGCAGCGGAGAGTCTCACAAACCCAACTAACGAAGCTTTCCCCGAACAAACTTTTGTGTCGGACAAAACTGAAAACGGACTAAAGTTTTGAAACGCAAACTCCGTGTGACTGCAATGCGTCTGAAAGCGCGTCCGTGAAACACGGTAAGTTGTCGTCTACCACTCGTGAGTCACGCAGCACGCGCGCACGGGCTCGGTTTCCGCCCCTCCCTTTCCTCCCCAGTGTGTCTCTTTCAGAGATCGTCTATGAGCGAGATACATCAGCCCACAGTTAGAATGTGGGACAGAGCAGTACAGAGTGGAGCTTCTCGTGGTCAGGGCCGGATTAGCCTGTTAGGAGGCCTCTACAGAAATCCGTTGGGTCCCCACTGATCCTTCTCTAATTATTTGATCTAACAGTTTCTCAGGTCAACTTCTCTAACACAACCATCCCTTTCCTGTGATCATTAGTCATATTTTTGATGACTATTAGCAAGAGGAATTAGAAAGGGAAATAGGGTAATTACATTCCTACCTTACTGTGTACCCGTATGGTTTATTCATTTTTAAATTAGATTTTGGCTTGTTTTTCAATGGCTCCAGGTAATTGCAAAGTTGTTTTTTTAAAGTCGGAGTGTGCATTACTAGCTGATACAGCTGTGTGCAGTCGCCAAAGCTACAGATAAGGGACAAAGAAATAGAAAACCTCAGAAACACAAAAAATCCCTGCAGGATACAAAGAGCCTCTGAATAGTGTCATGAATATGAAAATGTAAATCATGTGCTTTGGCGGTTGCAGTCACCACATCTCAGTCCAATTGAACACCTATGGAAGATTTTGGACCCACGTGTTAGACAGAACTCTTCGCAATCATCACCACAACAACAGATGAGGGAATATTTGTTTGGAAGAATGGAGACTCCATCGCTCCAGTAGATGTATCTTGAGATGTGCCTAATTAATGTCAAGGCACAAAGTTGTTTTGGTGGCAATTGGTGGTCCAACACTTAAACAAGACAGTTTAAGTCGTTTTTTCCTTTCAATTGTTGCTGCTCTGTAATGTATGTGTTACTGCTATAATCTGAAGTGGTCTATTTGGACAGTGGCCTCGTAGCAGCAAGGGCAGGAAATCTGAGATCTGGCCAACAGGTAGTTGAGAACTGTGGTGAACCTTACTTAATGATGTGACAGCTTGTTGGGAAAGTGCATAACTAGATTCAGCCACAACAAAAACAATATTAGTATGTAGTCAAATGCAGAGGGAACTTGTGCTGTTTAGCCTTCTTGCAGCACGGTGGCATCGGACCAGGGTGGTACAAGTGATTATATTACTGTTTAGTAACTGCAGTAGGGTAAAAACATGCCTTGCTCTTTGAAACTGGCACTGTGCTGATCAACACTTGGAATTAACACAGTGTATCCTCACTGCCTGATAAATGTCAATGTATTTCAAGCTCCATGTCCACTTTCTGCTATAAATGTGCAAGCACTGCCAAAGCTAAACTAATTACCTGGGTTTCATCATATTGGTTGTTTTCTCAGAGGTGACAAAAGTCAAGATGAGTAACTCATCTTCATGTGTGAAATCATAGGATTGGCTTTTTACGAAAGAACTCAAGAGACATCAGTCGTATTGATTGTGACATCTCATATACTTTCATCATTCTGCTAAAGTCTTAGAGATAGACTTAATTCAAACAATAAAGCTCTGCACGACTATGAATCACATAACATTCTGTTTGAGGTTACAGTTTTCAGAGATGTAATGCTTCAACTAGAAAATCAGAAATATCAGCGTTCGTCTTTTTCTGACAACCACAGCAAAAATCTTTTGATAGAATTCAAAAGTGCGAGAGGCTGGGATCAGATGACCAAAACACGATGAAGAATGCATGTAAAATTGTTTTATTTGGTGAATTGTTTTATTTATCCTGTAGACTAACATCAGACTACTCTCAAATGATTCATCACAAAATCAAGTATTGGAATTTTACCAAACAATAATGTCTTTTGTTTGGTTAAGTAGAAACATTCAACCATTTTAAAAAAAGATGCTTGCAGCAAAAAGCCACCACTCTTAGCTTTTCGATTAATGTAGATAAGCCTGCTGATGTTTGTAGCATTGAAATCTAGGCTGATTGAGACTTAATTTAGTTTAGACCATGTTGCTTTAAACCACACATAGGTAACCCAAACTACTGACACAGTTTCAAGTAGTTTTAGGTGTGCATTATTAGATGCATCTAAAATTCCTATTTATGTTAGCCATAATTGTGAATATTGATCAAATAAATCAAATAAATATGATATATGATACAACATAGCTAAAGGCTCTGAATTTAAAAACAACTTAACTTTACAGTGCAAACTAGAAAATTAACAGATTCCAAATATGTGAGACAAGAGGATTTGGGACATAGAAACATGTTATTAAAATGAAAAATTTAGTTAAAAACCAACCCCAGCATAAACCATGCCATTAAAACTGGCTAAAAATTCAAATAAAATGAAAAAATGTAAAAATAAAATACAAACAAATGATTTAATATCGTTTAAGTTACAGCCATTTGGTCAATGGCTACATGAAAGTGGAGTTTAGCCCACAGTTCTAATGAAACTGAGACCACAGCATTGTAAATCATCATATACCATGACCATAGCCAGTATATTTTCTAACAATGTAAACCTATTACTGTAGTTCCTTTATATTTTCTAAAAAATATAGAAACAAAATAACTACTCTGATTTTTCTCTGTACTAGTTTGATGCACAATAAAGCTGCTTAAATACATAATTCAGAGGAAACTTGACTGTTCTAAGAGCATTGTAGATAAAGTTTTACCCACAGGCACTGTATAGTGTAGTTACAACTGATTTGAATTTTAGATAAATAGGAAAATTAGCAACACCAAGCCATTGCAGGTTGTGACAGCAGTTGGACATTTCAGTAGTTGCGGACTTTAGTCGTCTTTGTGATATCCTGTTCTGCAGACACAGGTTTATGAAAAACAAAATAGAAGTGATCATATATGATGTCTTGTATTCATGGAAAACACACAAACCTTTTATCAACATGGGAAACCTTTAAACCACTGTGCTCTTGGAGTCGAGGGCTCCCAGCTTTCCTGCAGGAGCATCCTACACGGGACACAAAGCCAAGATGAAACATTGTGAAACTGGAGAGACGTGACACAAATCAATGGTAATTACATAGAAAAGGCCTGTAGCACCATTCTCTAGCTGGGTGCTCATCAAATGACCAACCTTGCAAGCAATATTCATGTCCTTTGTCTCAGAGTTCAACCCGGAAACACCACCATTATCCAGTCCGTTTGTTTTTGGGATGTTGAGGAACCCTGGGCTGTCTTCTGTTTCTTCAATGTGCAGCGGGCCATTATCTGCAGCATAGAGCTGCAGCTCCAAGCTCCCTGAATCACAGGAGTTGCTCAGTTCATGGCTGCTCTCACTTGGTGGAGCTTTCAAACCATCTTCTTTATTATCAGATTGTGCAGCAGGCTTTGGTTCAGACTCCCCTTTTATGACCTTTTCCTTTTCAGCCTGATTGTTGTCTTCACCTGACTTCGGCTCGGTTGCAGCCGCCCCTGCTGTCTCATCTTTGTGAACAGTGCCATGGCTCGGACTTTGGCTCTGTCCCACGTCTAAGTCCTGGGGGTCGGATGTGGCACTGTCTAAAGGTGGTGACTGCGGGGACACTGTGAGGGTGCTACTCTCTCTGGACAGAGTGCTACGGCGAGGTTTGTCAGGGGACCTAAAACTAAACCTATGGGCAGTTTTAGGACTGTAGTTCCGGTGAAACTCGGAAAAGCTGGCTTTTAAGGCCCTAGGCGAGACCAGAGTTCGTCTCTTTAAAGAGCTGTACCTGAAATATTTAGCAAGAAAAAATTATTGAAATAATTCCAAACTTGAAAGTGTAAAGAGGCTTTGCACAGTACTATGAGGTGTATGGTGACCAAGGCATTGGCGATAAGGAATATCTAATAATAAATACAATAAATATTGTAGGTTTGAGCCCGTAGCAGCTGTGTAGTCACAAAACCTCAAATGATTTGCAGTGTAAATACAGTGTAAAAGAAGAAATTACCGCTGCATTCCTTTCAAGGAAAACACTTTGTCAGGATTCTGAGCCTGCAGGTCTTTCATCACATTCAGTAGGTCGACGTTGAGCTAAGGGAGAAGAGAACTGGTTAGAACAAAAACTAAACACTAAATATTGTATCTAACATGAATTTCCTGCTCGACCAACACAAAGCAGAACATACCGTGCTCATTTCCTTATAGAAGATTTCTCGTAAAGTTGACACAGCTGAGAAGACGGCCACGTAGCATCCGATACGGCTAAACGGGAAAAACATCAACAAGTGTGAATAAAACATACATTCACATATATATCACATAATGATATTATTTTATGTAAGACAGTCTGTCACACCTGTCATAGAGCACAGCCAGCTCATCTTTTAGCTCATTGTTAATGAACTCATAGACACTGTGGGCATGTTTCACCTCTTCCTCTGCCTGAACACGAAAAACAGTATAAAAGAGTGAAACACAGAATTAATTTGAATGTATGTTTTTTCTAACAGTTTATTTGAAATATATATATATAAAGGATATATGTGTGTCATCATTAGTACCTTGCTTATCTTGATATCATCCCTCTTCTTAGCAGTCTGCAGTGCCTCCAGGTGGTGACGGGAAGAGTCATAGTCGACCAGTTTTCTTCCCCTCTTGGCAATTTTCTCCTGCAGATTGAAAAAGACAGAAGCTGCACATATATTATCTGTGTGTGTGTGTGTCTGCTTTGATGGTTTTTTACTTTGGCTCTCAGGCCTTTTGTCTGCATTCATTTATGTTTGCTTATGCGCTTGTTGCCTCTAACCTTACCCTAACATCTGGGAATTGGCCCACATAGGACTCGATAGCCCGTACGGCCTGGTCTAATAGCTTCACCTCGAAGTCATTCCACAGGAGGTCCTCCCCCTTATTAAAAGGCACAGCATAAATATAGCATCAATTATGTATGAAGAGAAGTAGAGAGAAAAGGGGGCAGTTTGGTCCCCTGACATCATATGAATCTTGCTGCTTTTGATCATAGTCTCCTAACCTCCACAATGGCTCCTAAGTCTTCCTCTCCGGCCCAGTCGGTTTCATAAACATCAAAGAGAGACTGAGAAAGGCGTCTGGAGGCTTCACGCATTTCTGTAAAAAGCAGGATTGTCTCTATGTGGTCTGCAAAGGACACAAATCCACAGTTCTGCAGCATCTTCCAGCAAAGTGTATATTTACCTCTTACTGCATTAATGTAGTTTCTCAGGTCCTTGTGCATTCGGTTTCCATCTGTCTGTAAACAGACAAGAGGGTCGTATCATGGCAAGTCTTTAGATTTGCTACGTTTACACTACATGTTGGGTTTGCATGTATTTGAAGATTTTGACACAGCAAAATAGGTGATGTGTTTCTTATTCTTTTTCATTTGTTCAAGCTTTTCAATTCAAATGAATCTAAACGGAATCACTTTTCATTAAGCAGGGGGATGATTACCTGCTGGTCATTAAACAGTTGCAGACAGTGTTCAAATTGGTCGTCTCTGGTCTCCACAGTCTTTCCCAGCTTTTGCAGTACCTGCAGAAAAAGCATGTTTTTCCCAGCAGCTGTGATTAAATGGAAATCTTTACCAAAGACAGTTCATTTTCTTGTTATTTGGGGAACAAGTTCTTTTCAGCTCTTAAAGCTATATTACCTTTTCCTTGCTTCTGCTCAGCCGTCTTTGCAATTTTTTAGCAAAGTCACCAGAGTTTCCTTTGGGACTTGTGCTCTCTGCCATATTTTGTCTTGTTTGCGTTGTGTTTATTCCTGATGATGAAATAAAAGTGATGAAGAATGAATACATTACAATATTGGCCAGTAACATCACACTTGTTCAACTGCAGTTTATAATTTCCCTGAAAGCTATTTCAGCATTATGATGACATTTAATCGTTTGACCTACAATATTTCACGAGTCACAACTCAGGAATTTAGAGTGACTACTGCATCTGGAAAAATTAGCTTCAACCACCCAGGTTCATCTTTGATGCACATTGTAGCAAGCACTTTTTGCAGCCACATATTACTATGTATTTCATTTCTGTGTATTAGTACTTACAAACTATAAATTAATTAAAGATATAAGATATTGCTCCTGTTACCACGTGATAATACCATATTACTACAATATTAGCTTTAAACACACACTACAATTCATAGGGAAATGTTCTTACTGCATTACATTTATTTAACAGAGGTAACAGTTTTAGTACTTAACTTATTACTTAATAGTTTCTAAAACTGTTTAAATTAATTCCACAAGAAAATGCTACTAAACTAGTACAATCCTATATATTATTAAGGCATCAGTAAGGTCATGCACAACATATTATTTAATAATATCCTAACATTTACAGGAACTCATTTGTGGTAGTTGAGTACTTTTACTTTCTACACTACTACACAACTTTACAAATTTGCTAATAGCCTTCTTATATAAGTACTTTTCCCATTTTGTTACTAATGTTTGGTATTTTAGTATTTTGTTACAAGGGTATTTAAGTGTTTTTGCAGCGTTGTGTTGTTGTTTTGTAATTTATTTAAGTAAACGATCTGAATATCGTTTAAAAGATTGTACTGGACGTAAGTTCCGTAAAATTTTAAACTCCAGCACTGCGACTCCATGCTCCTCCGTTTGGGAACCGTACTTACAACGACTACAATACCCACAATTCCCCGGACTCATGGCACTCCCACCGGCGAACTTTAACCAGGCTATTGACATTCCTGTTTCTATTAGAACGGCGGCTCCACCGTAAACGCCTGGGACTTGCTGCAGGACGTGATGATGGGGATCGTTCTGGTTAAATGCGCCGCGGTGGACCTGGGCATCCAATGGGCCTGCTGGGCTGCGGCTGCAGCGCTCAAAACCGAGAAGTTTTATGATTTGGCAGGTAACGTGAACAGCGAGCGTTTGTTTCTTTATTGGGTCAGTCAGTCATATGCTGACTGACTGGTTTTGCAGACTGGCAGATGTACTTTGCGTTTTCTTAAGTAACTAAAACTAAAGTAAGTCACGTTTAAGCCAGACATGTTCCACCGTTTATTAATTATAACTCCGATGTGCATTGCTGTTGGATGTGGTTGAATAATCGCTGCTAATGATGATCATTACAAAAGTGTTGTTATCTACACAGTTTCGTTGTGAAACAGCCGACAGCTCCTCCTTCATCAGACTATGCTGCATGGACTGTAGATCCAGCAGGGGCGTGCAACACAATCCTGGGACCTTCTTTCCAGTCAGAGGGGGGTTCGGTCCCCTAGTAACTGAGCAAATTGTTGCGTAGTTTTTTTTGCAAGCTGGTTTGAGTGTCACTGGTAAAAAACTGTTCAATACTCAATACAAACAGTCTGAAGACCATTTAGCCTTTAGATCAGTAGCAAAACGTGAAAAAAGCGTCTTAATTATCTTAAGCCATTTATGATCCAAAACAATATATGTTTTGGAACGTAAATGTTTGTAGATGTTTTTAAAAATAAATGTAAATGTTTTGGACAAATGCAAAAAAAATTTAACTTACTCTTCAAATTGCATATAAGGCAGATGTTTTAATGATTGAAAATGTAAGAAGTAAAATGTATTTATTTATAAAAATTTTTGTCCTTTTGGCTCATCCTGTTGGTTCAGGGTCGCCACAGGGAATCATTTGTCCGCATGTTCATTTGGCACAGTTTATGTACCGGACGACCTTCCTGACGCAACCCTCCTCAATTTCTACTGGGCTTGGGACCAGCACTGTGCAGACGGGAATGGAGATTGGGCTGTTGCAGGTTCTGTGTCTTGCCCAGGGAGGCTTCGACATGTGGTAGGGAGGAGCGCGGCGTGAGCCCCCAACCCTATGGTCGCTAGGCGGCCACTCTACCAGCTGAGCCACTGCCGCCCCCAAAATCACATAGTGTGAAAAAGAGAAATTAAATAGAGAATATAAAAGTAGAAAATCTAAATTAAGAAAGACACATCAGGTTAAAGGTTGGTACGTTTTTTCCAATCCTGAACTCTCTTACGCACTTTTGGACCAGTTCCCTTTTTAAAGTAAAGCTTTTTTTGCTATAGGAGCTGTTATGAATTAAACATTCCTCAATGTCCTGCAGAAGAGCTTTTAAGAGACATTATTATGTGTTAAACTTCAGTGCTTGTCACTGCATTAAGGAAAAACATTTATGGTAAATGATAGATATAATCATTAGTTGTAGCCCACAGGTGTATTTAGGCTGCGCATTTTGATAATGACAAACATTTTAGACCGCTAATGAAGAAATGTTAAGCACAAGAACAATAAGGAAGTTTCAGATTAGCGAGTAAAGGATGAGCACAAGGTACCACTCAACCTACAAAATCCACGCTAACAAATAATTTGTTGCATGTAGAACAGCCAAGCTTACCTGTGGAGAGCAACCGATTTCTTACTAATTTCTCAAGTTTATCACCTTGACACTTCTCTTTTACTTGTCCTCCTCTGGTTCCGTGCTCTGCTTTGTGTTGTCTTAGATATTCTTACCCTTGAACTTTGGAACCAATAGTCTGCAGTATCCGGGGTAAAAGATTTATTGGTCACGCCTTACTCTACAACAAGCAGAGCCCTCCAACATGCCCACGTCAGCGCCTCCCTAAAGTCTGTTGTGTTCTCCCTCTCTCTCTCTCTCTCTCTGTCTTTGACTCTCTTTTTTTCAGGATCTGGTACATTTATACTCCTTGCCCACCTGAGTCGCATCTGGGGTGGAGCCACTCATGTCCGTCAGAAGGTGCAGACTGGGTTGGTCACAGCATGGGGACTCAGGTATCAAATGTAGCATTGACCCCATGTATCATACACCCAGTGACATTTGAACAAAACTCCATTACCAATATGTGTTCTCTTGCATTAAATCCTACTTAGTTTTGTGTATGTTCAGTCATAGTGGGTCCTTGGTGAGGTCAGAGGAAGAACTAATGAATTTAGAACTTTAAGTTAATGAATAATGCCTTGGTTAATGTGACTGTGTGTTAACCTTGGTTTTTCTGCAGGCTGGGGACATTCCTCTTCATGCGGATCCTGAAGGACGGGCATGATCGCAGGTTCAACAATGTCAGAAACAGCCCAGGGAATTTCTTTGTATATTGGACCATTCAAGGTACTTGGAAGTCATGTAAATGCTTTTTTTTCTCATCACCAAGGTTCTTGACCAGTTCAGCACCCAAGTGAAGGGAGGGTTGCCTTTTATAAATCACTGTCTAGTTTCGTGCTTTTTATACGCATTTATTCTGTGTTGGAGACGTGGGCTGTAGGACGTTAAACGCATTTATTTCACGTGTTAAGGCAAAGCTTTCTTATTTCTCTCAGCCGTGTGGGTATTTATGACCCTTCTGCCCACCCTCATGCTGAATAGTGAGAAGCGAGTTGTGCCTCTGGGAGCGAGGGACTATATTGGCTGGGCCATTTCGGGTCTGGGCCTCGCTACCGAGGCTATTGCTGACCAGCAGAAATGGCTTTTCAAGTGCAACCCAGATAATGCAGTGAGTAAACAAACCTGTTGTGCAAACCCCAAACTGCATTAGTGCCTCATTCACTGAGTGTAACAACTGTTTGCCTAATTTACTCTTGTGCCTCCAGGGGAAGTTCATTCAGAGTGGACTATGGGCCTACAGCAGACATCCAAATTACTTTGGAGAAATCCTGCAGTGGGCCGGTTTGTGGCTCTCAGCCTCATCAGTGATGCAGGGTCCACAGCACCTGAGTGTGGTGTCACCTCTCTTCGTGTGGTTCCTGCTACGTTATGTCAGTGGTATCCCAATCCTAGAGAAGCAGGCCATGAAAAGGTGGGGCTCTGACCCCGCCTTCCAGAACTACATCAAAAACACACCTCTTCTGTGGCCATGGCCTAAATGCTGATATTGAACATTTAATCAACTCTTGAACCAAAAAGTGCCTGACACAAAGGAATAAGTTATTCTGGATTCACTGAGTATTCCGAACAAACCTCTGATTATTTTGGATTACGTAGTAGCAATTTATAACAATGCACCCTGTAAATTAAACTCATTCCAGTTTACTATTCTTGTGTGGAAGATCTATTCATGAAATGTCATGAGAATATTTTTCCAAGATTCTAAAGCTGCCTTTTGTTTTTAGTTGTGGTTTAAAAATTACCAGGTTAAATGTCTCCTCAGTTAGTATATTTATATTGTTTAAGGTGTGAAAAGGTCTTAAATTAGTTGTTTAACAGATGTGACTTCTAAATCAAACTGGGACCACCATCTAACAACAGGGAGAGCAGGTATAATGCTGTCCAAACAACCCTTCCCACACAAAGGTTACAACCCTTAATAAATCTTACTACAGCACATCTTAAGTTGACAGATGTTCACGTGGTGCTAATGTCGTATTGCACTAATCTGAGTGAGAGTTTTTACACTAATGTAAAAGTCATAATTATGACTGTCTAGAAGTTCTGACATATTTAAGTTGGCACCTAAATGACTTAAAAAAAAAAAAAAAAAAAAAAAAAAAAACCTGTCTTTTCTCAACTCAAACCCAAATTTAATGGATATGGTGTTCTTCAAACAGATTTTGAATGAAGTAAAACCTCTTCAAGAACCTGAAGGCAATAATTTACATTTGACCACGAAACGGCTCTAAAGTAGAGTTTAAAAAAAACAAAATATATCAATAGGTCCTAACCTTTTTTTTTTTTTTAAACTTGCTGTAACTAAAATGTTCAAAAACTTTGAATTTAACAAAGACACAGGAGACAATTTCAGTGTTTGTTTAAAAGTCATGTAACTTACATATTGCATGTCAGAGTGTACTTCAAAATAAAGTTTGTGCTAATTGGTAATCAAATAATGCCATGGTAAATTAACCTACAAATTTGCTTCCTTTTGCATAGAATTGCTCGTCAGCAACTCCCTATTTCAACTACTCCCATAGTACAAACATTACACTGAGCAATAAACACTGAAGGAGCAGAATGATTACAATCTGTGACATAAACCCAGTGAACAGTGTTTCTAAAGATGGCTGCCAATGTAGGATACCCTATAAAACACCACCCTATAAAACACCACTGTGGCTGTAAGATTACAAATATTGCCCTCTTTCGTAAGACTGACGACAGTCACCAATGCCTCTGAGATAACTACAGTCTGTAGTTAGTTAAAATATGAGGAGAATGTGTGAATATAAACATTGATAGTACAACTGGCTAAAAGGATGAGGACAGTAAGTGAAATACAAACCTTAAACCTAGAAAACAATGTTATAAGCTGTTATCGTACATTACGTTTTACATCCTAGAGTGAAATGCCTTTGAATGAGTTCTTCAACTGCTGAGTGACACATGAGTTGAAAAACAGCCAAATGAAATGTATAGATTCAGAAGCACATCACAATAAAAAAAAAAAAACAAAACAAAAAAAGAGCAAAAGCTGAGTATACAGTACTTATTTTCACCTAAAAAGCACACTTCACAAACGAATCAGTACAGGACAATATCACGTGTTAATATGGAAACGTAGTGTTGGACATGCAACAGCTTCCACTAAAGACACAAGTGTGCAAAGATAGTAAAATCTTCTGTTTGGTAAGGGGGAAAAATCATTTACAAACATGAAAATCATCAAAATACAACTCTTAACCATCTGACATATTAAAACAATTATTAGTATATTGAGGAAGACTAAGATAAAGACACATCTAGCTGTTATGCAGTACCTTGTTAAGTGTTATGCACAAATGCAAAAATATATAATTGGTGTTATTGCAGTATGAGTAAAACATCACTGGAAATAAACGTTTAGCTGCTTCAGACTATTTGAGGAGTGGAGATGCAAAGAATTTTCCTTGGCGAGTCAAGTTGACTGCTGATTTGCTTTTACTCCCAAATCTGCAACAAAGACAGCACAAAAGGGCATTTAAAGGAATTCCAACTCAGTCAATGAAAGATAATGAGAAGTTGCACAGCTGATTAACTTCATTTAACTTGTATGAAAGGAATCAGCTATTCCATAAACTTGAGCGATTCTTGAATATTTGACTCAGCTGTAGACACCAGTCAGTGTTGAGAATTAACCATAGGAACATTAATGTGAAAATAGTGTTTGTGCATTTACTTAGGTGTCAGAGTGGACTTCATGCGCTGAGACAAGGAGCTAGAAGACGGGGTTTTATTGAGCTGGTACTCTGGAGTGGTCAAGGGTCCCAGTATGCTCACTGAAAGAGTAGAAACATTATGATTACACGTCAGCCAGTAAACAGCTGTGTTGACTCTTGTACTGGAATCACAGAACGCCACACAAAGTCTAGAGCCTTCATACCTCTCTCGGGGGTCGCGTAGCAGTTGGCGTTCTCAATGATGAGGTGGTTCAAGTTGGGCTGCTCGTTTTCTGCCATCACAAACTGGCTCCAGTAACCCGCCGGCAGAGACAAGAGACGCTCCACAACCTAAACAAAAAGACATCGGTACAAATGCAAAAGATCAGGCTTATTTCAGCGTGTTGCCTCATCCTCTTCAATTGCTGTCACACTAGTTATAGGGAGGCCTTGAGCAAGACAGAGGTGAATTACTAAAAAAAAAAACAAAAACAAAAAAACAACAAGTCTGTGGTATTGTGGTGATTTTCTGGAGTGTAATCTTATGTGGTGTAGGGATTTTTAGTGGTCTCCAACTGTGGGAGCTCAGTCTCTTATATTAATCTGGACACATTGTTCTGCTAATTATTGAGATCTTGACTTTATGATTTGAGGAAGAAAACAATCTTTCAATATACAGAGTGAAGAAATTTAATACACAACGTCAAGTACATGACGAACTACCTTAGGTTGCCGTTTGGTATCCTGTAGAATTGTCATAGGGTCTGGGTTGGGAAGTGCATGACCCACAATAGTTGGGCCAAACACACGAGCCAGATTACTGATGTCCATCTTGGTGTCCAAACTATCGGCAACTCTGAAAGAATTGTTTTAAATTTCAGTTATTTGATGTATCTGAAATCAAATATTAACATGTGATGCCCAACTTTTATTTCAGGTTGAATGACAATTAAAAATAAATAAATACAAATCAGGCAATTAGATGCAGCTGAGCACAATTCTGCCTAAAGCAATTTAACTCAATTACATTTAGAGGATGCATCAAAATAAAAAAAAAAAAAAAAAAAAAAAAAAGAGGTCAATCAGATATGTATGATATTTACAGAAGAGCAGCTACTGACCTCTGAAGATGAAGGACTATGAAAGCCAGTGTGTCTCTGTTGGGCTGTGGCAGGTCACCAATGGTTTGGTATATCAGAGCTATGCTGTTGTCATCATCTGAAACCTCTGAGTGTGTGCAAAGGAAACACATTTGTAAGCAGACCAAGAAAAGGGAGGCTGAGTGGATTTGTTAAGCACTTTAAAGAAGAAAATGCATCTGTAAGAAACTAATTCAAAAGCAATACACATACCTGCTGCCTCCATGAATGGACGATTGAGGGAGAAGGTGAGAAGGGGCTCCTTGAGGTTTCTCAGGAAGTCCTTAAGGAGGCCGGTGATAGCATGGATGTCACACACCTTACTGAGTACAGGAACAGTTTTGCTGCGAAGAAACTTCTCCTTCAGCTCCTTCACGGTGCGATCTGCACCGGACAGGCGGTACAAACCGGCCTGAGAAGCGAGGAAAACAGTTCTTCAATATTTATTGTTCCTGAAACTTTATTTTTCTTAATCAAGTAGTGGTACAGTTATTTTCTCGACTAACAGTTTTGTTTACGAGTCAGAAAATACTGAAAATGGTAGTATAATTTGCAAATTTCCAAAGTCCATGGGGATTTTTAACAATGATGATCAACAGTCCAGGACTCACAGATATCCAATTTTCAGATTTAACAAATACGATTTACCAAATGAAACATGGCATCTTATAAAAATGACAGAAGTTGGAAATTTGTTTTAGACTGGGGGGTGGTGGCAAAATTTAAATGACCATTTAAAAATGCCATAGGTTGAATATAAGAAAAAGCAGCATAGTCCTAGAGCCATCAGCAGATTTGGAAGCCTTACACGGCCCAATTACACATTTAATCTCCCAGGAACAGATTGTTAAATCTTAGTTACAGCTCTGTCTCAGCTTACGGGGAATGCAATAAAAATAACTACAGTGATGTAAGGCTTTACTGTCCTTCATATTTCTGCATACTAATAGGACAAATAAAAAAAAAAACACAACTTACCTCATGCAGGCCTCTTTGCTCAATCTCACTGATGCAGTGGACCACCAGAGGGGGAATCATGGGTGATGTGTCAGGGACGTAGTCCGCAAGCACTCCCTGGAATTAATAATTGGAGTAAACAACGGTCAACCCTGCAATAAATTGCTTATGAGCAAATTAAGTAATGAAAAATGTTCTCACTTACCTCACCAATTTTCACTGGTGTACAACCTAGGTTGGGGATGCACGGTAGAGGGCAACGCTCACGACACTCTGGGTGCGAGACTACTCTGCAGTCCCGGCACTTCAGTGAAATCTTGCCAAACTTAATTCTTTTTCCACAGGGCACACAGGACTCAGGCTTAATGACCTATAGATTCCATTAGACAGGACTTATGAAGCTTTTAAAGACTGGGTCAACAGCTATGCATAAGTAGTTCCAGCTAAACCCCCAAATCATACTACTTTTTGTTATTATACAGTAAATAAACTTAAATGATTACACTGCATACTCATAGTAACAGATTTATCTTCAGCACCAGGTTTGGTCAAACTTATTAGCAGAATTATCATTACATTCCAAATAAAAATGTTTTTTTTTTTTTTTTTTTAAGTCAGATATATATTCACTCTGCACTTCTGTCATATAAGTGTTGCTCTTACGGTTTTGGAAACAAACTCGTGAGGACGGACACCTCCTTTGCTCTGTGGAGTGCTTGGCTCGGATTTCATTTGTCCCTCAGGGTTGCCAGGCTGCTTAAAGACATCCTCAGATTTGACAGATTCAGAGTCCCACTCCATGGCAGCTGAGAAGGGAAGATAGCAGATATGTCATTTATCTGTGTTACACATCATGACCATTCTGCAGCTAATGATGAATCAGTACTTCAAAATATCCATGAAATTCTAAGCATTTGGTAAAAAATGTTCATATGAGCAAACTCCCTAAAAGCCTGGATTTGACAGTTCTTGCAAATTGTCTTAAAATTGCTATATTGCACATAATTTCTATTTATATCCTGGGTCCCTATGATTTCATTTACAGAAACTGCTTATATTCCTGATAAGTACACTGCTCCTATTTGTGTTCTGTATGAAATGGTTTCTATCAGCTCCTGTCTCTGTTAGGTGCCCCTCATCTCAACTCTAACTTTTTCTGATTGGCCAGCTTGCTGAAGCTTGTCAGTAGGCTGTAATCTTGTGACAGTGGGTCAAGACAATTCTGGATACTTTACACGTTTGTTTCAACTAAAAATACAAATGAGCATAAAATTTCTTCTTCTTTCATATGTGTTATGTCATGTTGCCCTTTTTTCAAAATCTAGTCATTCTTCACCCAACTATAAATAAGTAAATAGTTCGCCAAGTACTCTAGAATTCATATTCCATCCCAACAGCTATCTCACCAGTCTTTCTTCTGCTACGAGTCCAGTAAGGTACTGTCTCTATGGTAGAAACCGCCTCAACAGGTCCTCCATTGACAGGTACAGTCACGGTGGTCTTTGTCACAAGGGTCTCATTTAGCTGTAAACCAAAAACATAACAATAATAGAATGACCAAAGACCACCAAACAGCACCAGAACTGAAAAGTAAGTTTTACGAGTTTCTCGCAACAAACCATGAACTTTACATACTCTGAATAATCTTAGTTACATTTAATAATCTCTCATACATGAGTAACAAAGAATGTTGATGGGTGCAATAACCTTACCTTCCCTGAAGTTCTGCCTGTTGATCGAGATCTTTTCGACGCAAGTGGAGGACCATCCACAAGATTTCTTGAGGAGCGCTGAAATCAATACAGCAGATATGACATCGTCACAATCCATTCTTCTGAACACAATTCAAAGTGAAAGACAAAGTGCACAAGTGCTTAACATACCCTTTTTTCTCGTTTCTTGAGTCGCACAGTCCTCACAGTGGAGGAGTCCCAGTCCTGTCACAGATCAAACACATCAGAACACATACTCCACAATGTAATGTTATTTTACAGTACTTTAACTACATGCTCCACATGGATGTACTCACAAGAGAGTCATCTGTTTTGTCATAGCTGATATCTGACAAGATGGAGGCAGACTCATCTATTGTTGTCAATCTATCGGAAGCAACAGAAAAATAAGTCAGCAACAATCAAAAGCATTTTCCGCATTTAGTGTTTGGCCCATAAACTTTATGTATAATGTTCTTCCTATTATATTTCAATCGTATCTAATCCTGTCCTATCCAATTCACAATGATCTGAATGTGTCAGAGTGGTGCATTCATGTGATAAATTGATGGAGATAATAAAAGTTTGTGATGTTTTCAAGTGCAAATGAGCCTCCCCACTCCACAGGGTAGAACACCAGGAACATTGTGATGTGATTTCGTACCATATGCCTCAAACAACAGCTAATGGAGCAGGAAATGCACTATCACTATGGGTTCATGACAAAAAAGGAGTCAGCAGAAATATCAACTATATAAAAAGTTAAAACATTCCTATACTATATAGAGCATTAGCATATGCATGAGCCTCTCACCTTCTGCTTGTATTAAGATTGGTTGCTCCCTGACAGTTTGTGTTTAGGAAGGCCAAAGCTGAGCGCTGCTCTGCACTCAACTGGATGCTATTAGTGGATCCCTCACTAGTGAGGAGGTCACGGATCAACTGAATTTGACGGTCCTGTATGAGACAAATGGAAACCAAGCACATAGGATTACTGCCTAAATAGGCAAAATAAAAGTGTAGATAGAGTCAATAAAAGTCATCAAGCATGGATCACCATCTGATACAACATACCAACTTCTCACAGTCAGCTTCAGCCTTTTGTCTGCGTCGGATCTCCACATCTACTTGGTTGCGGGCATGTTTCAGTTTCACTTCCAAGGCTCCCCTCTCTGTCTCAGTTTTTGTGAGAAACTCTTTGCAAGAGCCCAGTTCTTGTTCTGCAGTCAGCCACTTTTGACGGCATTCTTCAAAGTTTTGTGCCATCTGAATGAAGCCTGGCAAATAAGATTCACATGGGTTAGACATCTGTGCTAAATGATACATTGCAAAGATAACACCAACAAGACTCACAGACTACTTACTGGGTTCAACATTCTCATTGAGATGGTCAATCTGCATCCTTAACTTATCATATAAGCTCTGGAGGCCAAGCACAGCAGTTTCCATGATGTATTATGATTTAACATCCTTGAAAAAAAAGGCAAGCAATAGACAATAGGCAATTAATTTAACTCAGAGCAAAACCAAGCTCTATATATAGTACTGAGCAAAAGTTAAGGTACTTTAGATGCTTTAATTCTTAATCATTGCATACGGCCTGGAGAACTGTCTCTAGCTATGTGGGTTAGTTTATTGCCATGCAACACATTTAAATCTTCACCAACAAGTCGTAAAACAGAGGATGTGGCCTCCACAGAGCCATAGTCTCAGTGTGAATATCACTGACAATTAGAGCAACCATTAGTAGCTAGCAAGTAGCTAGGCCGATAATTAAGAAAGACTCATATGAATATTATTGTTATCTTGACTTTAAAAGACAACAAAAACAAAAGATCACTATGGAAATGATCATAATCTGTTGTTTTTGTTAAATACACCGATAAAATTCAGTGGCCTAAAGCCACAGGATCACTTAGTTGAACAATTAAAGATAAGTCTGGTCTTTCCATAGCTTTCTGACTGCCAACAAATCCCACTGGGAGAAAAAAACAAACAGAAATCCAAACTATTTTAGTCAGTGTCAAACAACCCATTGCAAAATGGTTTCTATTCATGCAGGAGTATTGTGTATAACTCAAAACAAGTTACAACGCCACCAGTTATTGTTTATAAAGTAATATTACCTACATTAAAGAAACATCAAACTCGATGGAAATGTGTGGCTCACCGATTTTACTTTGGCCAGCGTTAGCGGAAAAATTCTATCGGGGTTTAGCTTTTATCATTCGTTCCAACTCGATGATCTGTCGAAATCCTCTTCTTTTATTTGTTATAATGTTACAACTCAACAGTGAATAATCGTACACACACTCAGCACTAGCTGCCTATATAGCTACCTAGCTGCTAACAGAAATCGGCGGTTAACGTTACACCAATGTTAGATCAGGCAGCGGCTGCTAACGTTAACGTAACGGCAACTTTTAAAATTTCGCCCACGTTTACAAACATTACATTTACGTTAGCTACCAATCGTTACCTACCGTTTAGTTTCTGAAGAAAAGCTGGACTCTAAAGTCGTTTCAGTAATGTTCAGAAAAGTCCTGTTTTCCAAAGCGACTAGTTTGTTGTACGTGTGTCCACATCACCCGGCAGTTTAAGCAACATTAAGCGCGTTGCATTTCAAATTTTGCCTCTAGCCAATGAGTGAAGAAGACCGCGCCGGAGTCCCGTAGAGTGGGGACAAACTACTTCCGGCTAAGTAGTTTCAAAATAATAACAATGTAAACGGCCTTTTGTCAATATAGTGCTGTGACAAAAAAGTAAAAACAGTCTGAAAGGCGATTGTTATCTTTTAGCTAACAACAAAAAGAGGAAAAGAACTGATGGAAAGGGAAACAAATTCGTTAGCTTCCGGTCACAGCTTTCAAAATAGGGTCCACTTTTACAAAGGAACATTTTGCTGTGATATGACAAGGGAGAACATCCATCCATCCTTCCATCCATCATCTGTAACCGCTTATCCCGTTTAGGTTCGCGGGGACGCGATCCCAGCTGTCATGGGGGCTTCAATGTGTTTAGCTGATAAGCAGAACTGGCAATAACCTCCATAATATTTAGCTAAATCTTGTAAACACACTCTAAAAGATTTTGAGCCAGGCTCGTCCTTCTAACCAATCGGATTCAAATTAAGTAGTCAGAGTAACTCAGGTTGTCTCAGAGAGTTGCATATTGCAGCTTTAAGGAGTTTTTGACTTAACTTCAGCCTTGGATGAAAAGAGTAATAATATTGAACTATTGTATCCATTCAGAATCACGATATTGTGCTTTTCGAGCCAATCATTCGCTAACTGTTTCACTTCCACTTGCAAAAGCTATGCATCCAACACTTAGTCATGGTTCATTTCTGAGCCAATCAATAAGTAGATATGAAATAAGCTAATGAATGAAGAGAGAGAGAGAGAGAGAGAGAGAGAGAGAGAGAGAGAGAGAGAGAGAGCACAATCCCAAAACTTGCTAGAAATCAGAGCATGCAGAAGAAGCTCCTGCAGGCACCCGTGCAGCTGCTCGGCGGGTTTGGAGGCTACAGCGACAGAAGAGCTTGTTGCGGAATACAATGATTGCCACAACTCAACAAAACATGACCACGGAGCTGGTATGTGTGCATTTATTTTCGTATACTTTTATTCCAACTTAGTTTTCTTTTGATTCAGAGCAGGTATGTGGATCTCTGCAAGGACATGTGCGCGCGCGCGTGTGTGATTGTGCTTGTGTGTGTGTGCGCTTGTGTGTGGGTATAGTCAGTGGGAGATTGTGAGTGATTGTGAGAAAAATGCGATGACTATTAGTTTATGAGCCTTTTTTCCTACACTTTTCCATCAGTCTTCTGGACACCCGTACTCTGTGCACTGCGGCGCATGCACGACGTCCGCTGTCTTTTACTCTCATTGTCTTTTTGTCCCATTCACACTTTCATCTGCATCAATAACAGTGCTCATTTTGGTCATTCAGATACAGGGACCTCAAAACCGGTCCCAGCAAACTATACGCTCCAGTCTGCATTTGCACAGAAGGGGCTCAAACCCACTGCACTGTCATCACTGATTATCATTCTACCTTGTAGATGTAACAAAGAATGTTATGAATCAATATCTCCTATTTATTGATCATACTCTCAGCATCAGCTCTTACTGATGATGACACATGCATACAGGCAAATGTCTGTGATGAATTATGACTTGTTATGATTCTCAACAGAGTTGTAACATGCTTTCATGTTCCATGTTTTTGTGAAATAAAAGAAAGTTCAGCCTCTGCTTTTGTCAGAACAAACTTGTGATGGCTTAAAGTGTGCAGAATTCAAATTTTATAGAATTTCATTGCCAGGACTTTTGTATCAGAGTAATCATTACACTAGATTGATGTCATTATCAATATCATTGCCTAAATTGTTCATCAAATACAAATGTCGTCTTGATGCATCATTCATTTTCATTTCTGTTTTATCTGCAGTCCAGTGCAACAGTTTAAAACCTTGTCTAGCTGACGAATTAACTAAAGTAACATCTAATTAAATTGTCTCGCTTGTCCTGCAACAGTTTTAATCATGCCACCATCAGTGTGCAGGTGCCCTGACAGAGAAAGAGTTTGAGAGACTAAATTGAACAGTTAAGCTATTCAATAAATGATTTATAAATTGCATGCAATCAGAGGATAGTGATTGAAAGGATGTGCCACACTAATATTTACTGCTTTTTTTCTTTCAAGCTAAACCAGGTGAAAAATATCTGTGTGCTAATTCTGCAGCATTATTACTGTCCAGTCCATCCAAGGGTGCGGGGTAGAACAGACAATCCATTAACTGCAAATGTCGCAGCATCTCACGCCACAGTCTCTTATCAATTTTCTTAAGACTGTATAACGGTTGATAAGAAACAAACCACATTTGCTGTTTTTTAGTGAGGACATTCACTCATTGACATATCCAACTAAGAAAGTAATATCACAATTTCATGCCACACACACTAAAGAATAACTGTGATTAAATTTTGTTTTGATGTTAGGTGTTATGGTTTTGCCGTTCTGATCATGTGACAATATGGCACATAGAGATTACACATAGTTAACACTGCGGACATCTTAGACACACTATTTGTTAATAGAGTATCAGCTTGGCGAAATTAGCCATTCTTTCTCATATTTTAGTCAATTTCATGTTACCCGCAGTTCTCTCGTGTGATTTACTGATGCTGCTTGTTTCTGAAGGCAGGAACTTGTTTGCTGTGACTGGTGGGACATACTGAAGCAAAGCTCCCTCATGCAGGACCTTTTTGTACTATAATGGTGTTACGCATGATGGGGAGCGTGAAAAGAATAAGATAGTAGGGCCATTGTGAAAGTAGCAGAGGCTAAAGTGGCAGGTCTTTCATTTCACTAAGGCTTGTACTGCATTGTCTGGCAATGGCCTCAAGGAGAGAAAAAAAAAAAATCTTCCCAGTTGGTCCCATATGGTGATGCCACCTACTGCCCTTTTGTAATGACAAGAAACACAAGGGGAGAACAGTGGCGCAGTGAGTAGGGGCATAGAAATTCCTCTAGATGTGATGAAAGATAGGCTATAAATCAATAGTGAGCTGTAGAATCTCATTACAACAGCAAGTTGGTTGCAATTTATTCCAACCACACCAGAGTTTCAACCTGCTCTAATGATGAACTTCATTTTAAATTAATGAGAGGTGTCACAAGGCAATACATGTGTGGGCTATACTTGCCAAGCTATACATGTCCTTTGTGAGCAGTTACAGTAATCGGGAGCATACTGTTGGTTATAGTGAGTGCGTTTTACGGTGGCGGTTGTTTCACTGATGCCTCCACCACTGTCGTGTGGAGCAAACATAACTTCACGATGTTAAAAATGGTTTGGATGAATGCAAATTCATAGTCCCCAAACAGCGAGTGTCGCATCCTTCATTTTTCGGCATGCGATTTAGACGGATTCTCCTTTGCTTCAAAGACACAGAAGATGGAGTTGAGCAGGTCTCCTGAGCCTAATTTATGAAATCCTAGCACCACCTGGAATCTGCAAAACCTAGGTCTGGTGCGTGCTGTGCAGTTTGAGTAATTGTGTTTGGTGTGGCTTGCTTTTTCAGTGTGCAAACCCAATCAATACTTGGAATTGTTTGATTTTTTTTCTTTTTTCTTTGTGCAGTACTCTGAGAGAAAATAAAGAGACAGAGTTGGAATCTGTCTGTATGCAGTTTATTAAACTGTTCCAGTATGATACGTAAGGTTTTTAAGTTGAACTTGGAGGAGAGGTCAGTAAAAAGTATGGGTATTCCTCACGGAGGTGTCATCATTTTGCAAGAAACTATTTTCAAAAAAAGGGCATGTATCCAAAATTCTTCTTTACGGCTGTATTCCCACTATTAATTGTTTCCCTCTGGACCTTGTAACACTGTACAGCATATCGATTCTCTCAATTCCCCAAGCTCTGATTGCAAATGAAAGAGCTCTTTTCTCCAGAGCAGTTCTGCACGGTTTGACAAAAATCCTCTCAAGGGGCTTCCTTGCAGAGGCATATCTATAAACATGAAGACCTTTGACACGTATTCTCTCACTTTTTGTTTGGTTGCTTATCTGGGCTTCTAGTCTAATTCCTATGGAATCGAGCACGGTAAATAAAATAGGTGGCTCGCTCAGAAATGTCTTTGTGTGTGATTCATTTTTAATCTGGCTCAGCAAATATATTTGAAATATATTTGCTTGTCCTTCAGAGTGCCACCTGAGATAAAGCCAGCTGGTCTGTCACGCAGCTCAGCTCATCATCACCTCTGCCAACAGTTTGTGCTGAATTTGATTCTCTTATGTATTGTGACCACCAGCCAGTCTGCACTAGCAGCTTTGCCAATTTCACTCTGGGGATTCTGCTCAGAAAATCAGTACCTTATTTGCAACTGTGACAAACTCTTCATTCACACAAATGTGGGATTCTCCCTGTCTGTCCTAACAACAGTCTAATGTCTGGAATCAGGAGAGTGATAAGAGATGTAGATCCCATTACAAGGAGTAATTACACTCAGTAATTACAGTGAGGACTTGTTTGGTGGAATCCGTCAAGTGACAGGATTGAATTTGAAATGTCCTTTTTAACTATGACAGTTCATTTTTATTATAATTTAAGAAATGTAAACATGATACATGACCTCTATTCACAGATTGCAATTTCATACAGCACATTCCCAGTTTGTAATGTTAACAAGGTGAAATTCAAGCTTGCACTAATTTCTGAAAAATGAACACTGTTGAGTCCAACAGAAAGTACTGAGGTTGCAGTACAGCTCATTATGGACTGTATTCTACCAAATCCTTCAAAGACTACAGTAAGCTTATTTATCTGATGGAAGGGTAATAGGGGTTCACTGAGAGATTGTGTGCCTAGAGGGCAGAGGAAGGCGATATAACAGAGTGTTAGAAAGGTCAGTGGATAGACAGTCTTGGACATCAATCACCCAGATCTGTCTTGCTCACAGAGTTCACGCCACTTTAAAGTCATCGTGTAGGTTCAACTGGTGGTTATTTTAATCTGACCATGTTGTAAGATGGCAGCCAAGGACATCTATTAAAGTTGAGACCTTGGCAGGAGTCTGTGCTGGCAACCAGCTGAGGTTTAAATTAAACCAACTTCTTCACATTATCAGCCTTGGCATGACTTGTTAAAACTGATGAAAGTGCGTTTCAAGCATTTTGTGAACTGCAACCCCTGAATTTTCTGTTTTTGTGTGTGTTTGCGTATTGGTAGGTGCTTGATTTTTGGGATGTGTGAGTGGAAAGAAAGAGCTAGATGGGGATATTAAGGAGAGTGTGGTAGATAGCACAAACTCAGGGACAGCTGGTGTCGCCCAGGGAGCACGGAAGAGCAGCTATCTGTTGACCAGTGAACTGTGGACATTTGTTGCCTACCTCGCCAAGGCCTTGAGGAAGGTGATCTGGAACAGAGAAGCTGTTAGGGGTTAAGGCAGAGGGATGGGCAGACATAATGAAGGCTAAGGTTTATGGCTGTTCTGTGATTGAACTCTTACACTCCAGTGGCCATGTGGCTCCAGCAGTGCCATCCGTTCATTAGGAGGGAGTAAAGCATATCCAGAGAATGAGGAGGGAAACATCTTTTTCCATAGAGACATACTGTGGGATCAGGCCCATCCATTTTTTGGTAACTTTATTTCACCCCCCTTGTGTTTTAGCGATACCACATGGCCCATCAGTCATGTAAGCAGGTGAAACAAGGCGATAGCTAAAAAGAATAATGGTGCTGCCAAAATTTGGGACACAATTAAACTCCAATGTCTTATATGCAACAATTTTATGCCGTTCTCATGTGGAAAATTTGTATAAATCAATGAGGTTTGGTGTCATGAATCCTGGTCTCAATCCCCTAAGGCTAAATGTACCGACATGCCTATCCGGGAGACATTTCTGAGTCTGTTCAAATGATCCAGCACTAATGTCTTCCCCCTAAATTGCGATCACATCCTTCACTGTGTCTGTGTGTGTTCTCCCCAATATCAGGATATGGGAAGCTCAGATGGTCCCCCGCGGAACTGGAGGGGCATAGGAATTGCAATGGTGGTGATCCTGGCTGTTATGTCTCTGGTCATTCTCTCCGTCATCCTCCTTACACCTGGTAAGAAAGTGGGAAAATACAAATAAATGACAAAACTTGTGTGAAGAACTTTAGTGATGCAACAGCAACGTTGCAAAGAGGAGCCGTGACATGAGAAATTAAAGTAATAGTTTAACATTTTCAGTCATGTTCATTCAATTTCTGGTGGAGAGATACATGCGAAGATCCATTAGAGTGTCATGTGTATAATTCAGACACAAAGCTATGATAAGCAGCCAGTTAGTTTGGCTTAGCACAAAGCCTATAAACAGAGGAAAACAGCTAGACTGGCTCCATCCAGAGGATATAAAATCTGCTGCCAACACCTCTAAAGCTGGCAAATTAACACTTTATATCTTCTTTATCAGTCCTGAAACGACGGTGTAAAAAGATATTTTACCATTTTATGATGGGGGGGTTAAGAATCTCTCAGTGACAATTTCTTGGCCCCAAGTAGTTGCCAGGCAACCACAAAATAGTCTCTGAGGGATTAAACTCCCCCCCAGTAAATGGAAAAGTCAATTTTTTTAAACTTTTTGTTTAGATTATGCAAATAAGTTGTAATGATTTAATTAGTGAGCTTTTAAGATATTGGCAGGTGGGTTTTGTTTCTTTTTGACAGTAAAACTAGGTGTTTTCCCCTGTTTCCAGTCTTGTTTAAGGGATATAGTTTATGGGTAAATAACAATATTTCCCAAAATGTTGATTCTAAATGAAAACATGATTTGGGCAAGATTTCTAATATAATTGTTTCAAACACATCAACAGCGACATTGGAAATGCAAATATATGAATCTAATAATGAAGTAGAAATGTAGGTCAGGCTCTAAACATGCACAAGCTTTTCTGTAAACACAAACATTTCTGACGAACTGACTCTGGTTCTCTGCCTTTAAAGATGAATCTCACTTGTTGCTACGATCCCATGTCACCATGGAGGATCTGGAGAGTGAAGACTTCAAAGTGCACGACCCCAGCGTGGCATGGCTGAACGGTAGGAATCCTTAACCTGATTCCTGACAAAGTGCTCATGAAGGTTAAAATCATTTAATGATATGAGACACTGCTTTGCAGAAATAGCAACTGTCCTAGCCTCAGTGGATTTAAGTTGTCAAAGTAGTAACACAGAAACATCTATACCTGAACTGTCCTAACCTGTCAGAAAACGAAATGGCTCTCCGCACCAGAGACGGACACATTCTGATGTTCAGCCTTAACAACAACCTCACCACAGCTCTGCTGGACAACAGCTCCCTGGTGAGTTACAGCAACACAGCTCGTCAGGAAACTTATCAGTATTGATTGACTCATAATCACAGACAGCTGGAAAAAATTGACTGTCCAACAGACAGGGAGGCACTGCGAGATTGGGAGAGAGAGAGAGAGAGAGAAGCTTTTGAGAGCTACTGCTCCACATCCCACAGATGAGACTAAAAAAGATTTGGCAGTCATATCAGCTCGTTTTCCCCGAGTCTGTCTGCTCTGTGAGCCCTCAACATGTGCGTTTAAAGAGAATTTTCCAAGGGGGTAGTTATCTGTGTGTAGGGTAGGAACATGTCCCTACCAATATTTTTTGGAAGGCGGAAATGACCATACCATAGCATTTGGACATAGAACTTTGCATGGTCTTTAGTCTGAATTGGTCCAGATTTTATGGGGTTTGGGTATGTGGCTGCAGCCCCGTAGTCAAAATGCTGTCGCTAATAATAATGGATGAATGAATTCTGGGTAACGGACAGGACAGGACGTTTCTGTCGAGATCTCTAGAGTGGATAATAGCACAGCTTCCGCTAATGTAGTTACTGTGGCTGATTCATGAAAACACTCATTGGCCCAAACAGGTACTGGCTGTGGTGTAAAAAAAAAAAAAAAAATGGCGTAAAGTTTAAAAGCTGCTATTTAATGCTTGGGATATCAGATTATGGCAAAGAATCCATGTGTTGTGTTTTTATGGTAATCAGCCATGTGCTACTGGTGTGAGACAGCTGCAGTTTCCCCGTTTAATTCAGTAAAGAGCGAATATAAAATGGAGTATTTATATAATAGCAGAGTTTAAGTCATACCTTTGTTAAAAATATATTGTGTTTTGTCCTGTGCTGTTCAACTATAGGCTCCTGCTTTATGAATAACTTGACCCTTGCAGTTGACTTTGGTGTTTTTTAAGTTGAAAATGGAATAAGCTAAGCTGTGTAGGCCAATCTAGGTTTCTTAGTTCAACATGTTTTTGCCTTTCTAAACATTCTGGACACATACAGTGCCATAACTGTAAACAGGTGTTCAATGTACATACGTACATACTGAATTGTGCCGTCTCTCAGTCTCAGTCTTCTAGATGTGAACGTTTTATCAAATTATCAAAGGTTCTGAGGACAAAAAAATTACAAAATGAGGTTGTTATGCTGAAGCTCTTGTAATCAGTTACAGGCTAATCTACATTTCTGTATAGCAAAGGGTTCTTTAAAAAAAAAGATGTGGGGGGAGGTGGGGGTGTGGGGGTCACAGTTTGTGTTCCTACCAAAGTCGAGACCAATCCTGCACCCTTGGAATTTTTCAAGTAAGGGCATCATTTTAACACCGCCTCTGCACGACACTGACAGACTTATATGGGTCATCGCCGAGGAGCTTGAAGCAGGCTTGTGTTGTCAGGTTCAAAAGGATTCTCTCCTCAGTGTTGTGCTATGGCTTCTTATCTTTGCTGCTGTCTGCCAGAAAAAAAATCTTTTCTAATTAATCATTAACAAACACCCTAAAAAAAGGACCTGTGGGGACCATTTTAGCTAAAGATAGCAGCAAACCTTAAAATCAATTGGTATCAACAGTAAGTAAAAATATTTTTTTATTATAAAGCATGTGGACCAATGTCCACATTTTAATGCACTGTTTGATAACTGTATTGCTCAACTTAATGCTAATCTAACCTTCAGAGAATATATGATTTAAGAGTGAGGACAGCAAATGCTTCACTCTGATGACGTGTGTCAGCTTATTGTCTAACAATCCCCTTACGGTAAAATCCAAAATACTCAAGCACTCGTTTCAACACAGTGGCTTCTGACACTGCATTAAAACATATTTCCCCCAAATACATTTGTCACTATGTAAATTTGTTATTTCTCCAAAATCTACATTAAAAAAGAGCATTTTTTCTTATGTCAAAATCAATTTTTTGCATTAACTTTGTCAAACCAATCTAAATGATTCAATTTAAATAGCCCTACTTCAGCTATACTTCCCTATATGTCCACATATTTGCTTTTCACTTTCAAATCAGCGTATTCAAAAGTTTCCCACATTTTACGAATAAAGCTGGACATCAGTATAGCAGAGCAATGTCACAAATGGTGAATATTGGGAGCATGTCAATGAATAAAAAGACAAGTCCTAGGGTGGAGCCTTGGGGACCTCCACAGGTCAGACAATTGATCAACAATTGGATACATAGAAGTTAAGATTTGATTAAAAACTATTATAATTTTCCTATGCTTATTTTTTTCTTCAGGACCTGACCACAACTAAATTCCAAGTGTCTGCAGACAAGAGGTTCGTCCTCTTGGCGTATAACATTCGGCGGGTAAGTTTTCTCGGAATGCCAACTTAACTCGCATTTATTCTGAACTATCCAGATTTTTATCATCAGAAAATATCCAGAACATATCTTATCTACCAAGATCAAAGACAAGCTGTTACTGCTCTAAACCCTCCACATGTCTGGCAGGCTGCTAGTGGCTGTGAAAAAGTGATGACATGCATCTTAATCAGAGCCCCATAGAAAGCGCAGAGAGAACATACAGGAGAAGGGGTGTGTACTGTGTGTGCTCATTTCTGCTACTGCAGCAGTCTTTGGCTCTGTAACACCACCCACCAAATGACTGCGATAACATATGGGGAGTTGAATATTTAAACTGGCTGATGGCGAAAGGTGCAGGGGGTTTGAGTGAGGATAGCGGGGGGAGGGGAGGAAGAATGAGATCAAGGAGATGAAGAGGTAAAGTTGGAGCTGCAGTAATGAAATCGCCCTGCTTGTTCGGTGGGGAATTTTAATGAGAGCCTGACAAGAATCACAGTGTGAATTGATTTGGGATAAGACACAGACTCTTTGCTTTATTTTAGCACCACAGTTCAGTTCCTTTGCCAGTACCCCCACCCATCCGCCATCTCGCTCTGTAAATATCCCCACCATTAATAAATTGTTGACTTTTCCCTCAAAGGGCAGGCAAGCTGTGTAATGTTCAAGTAATCGGCAAGGGAGGAAAACAGAATTAGGAGGTAATGAAAGCCCTCAGCACATTCTCTGCATTTTTATTAAAAATCTGAAACCAGATTTAGCTGCTCTCTCTCTCTCGCTTTCATTTGTTCAGTCTTTTCTATCTCTCCAAGTTTCCTTTGGAGATCTGTTTTTTGCTCTGATCCCTGCATATCCTATTTTCTGTGTGTAGGGGGGAACAAATGAGCCTGTTGCTGTGTTACAGCATTCATCACAAACACAGTTGGGTCCATTCTAACTGAATTATTGAGCACTTAACATACGTTCACTTCGTTTTCAGACGTACCTCTAGCTAAAGGGGTTTTGATCTTTGCCCAGTTTGTGCATTGCTTTGGTTAATTTATGTCATGTCATTAGCAAACTTCCTGTGATATCAGCAGGTATGACCTATACTCATGTGCATGCTCAGTGTGAATGCCCACTCAAAGATATCACAAGCAGTGAGGATGCCACCTGGTATCATTTGTATACTGTATTCACAAATGTGTGTGTGCGCGAGTGTGTGTGCGTGCGTGCATGTGTGAGAGCATGGTGGGCATTTTTTCTACATAGGGGATATTCCTTCATTCTCTCCTTCTTTGTCTTCCTCACTCTCGCTCGCTTTTTTCTATCTATCTCTGGGGGGATTTGTGCTGACTGAAGCAGTTTGCACCAGACACTAACTTCGCCGTGTGTAAGAGGGGCAGCACACTACTGAGAGAACAGGAGAGAAAAACCGAGATAGCAGTGGGGAAAAGCCGCGAGCGCCGGAGGGAGGAGAAGAATGGAATATGCACCAATTGCCCTTAGATACACTGCCCACTTGAAATCAGTAAGAGTGGTTATCAAAGGATGACAGGGGATGTGAAAAGGAGACAGCTGCAGTAGATAAAAAGAGATGAGCAGGTTGTGTTTAAAGTTATAACCCTCTTCTATTAAGTCTGGAGGCTTTAGAGAAGGTTTTATGTCTGGTGGGTGAACATATATGGGTTTTGATAAGAGGGTGTACACAGTGAGTTAAAGATTTTGCCACATAGAGACAAGAGAAAGCAGATTTCCTACAGGAAAATGTTTTTTTCTCAAAGCCGGTCTGAATCAAGGAGGTTTTTGTGTGTGAGGACAAAAGCAGAAAGAGAAGACCTACATATTTTTTAAAAGAGTGATGGCGAAATAGTAGATGGAGGTTTGTGGGATTGATGAGCCGAGGCAAACGGAGCGGTGCCAAGACGGTGCAATTTTGGGACAAATAAAATGCCATGGGTGTCGTATCTGCACTCTGCAGCAATTGCTGATGGGCAGTTGTATCAAAGGCGGCGCATTGTGGGAGTGCGAAGAAATGCTTGTGAGGCAGGAACAGTGCTGAGATGGAAGCATGTTATTATCTCTGTAATATGCATCTTGTTGTATACGTCAGATCCCAATATCTGGGCTCATGCAAAGTGTTGTAATCTTTATACATTCCTTTGTCACATAATCGCACGCTATCTTCTAAGTGATTAATCTTTGCGTTGTGCCCCCACCCCCAGTTCTGGCTGCGAGTGTTGGGGAGCGGGCGGGTGGCAAAGGGGGGGTGACGAGCAGCGCAATCTGGAGGATTTATGATATGTTACTGGCAGCAACATTAGAATTCACTCTGACTCTCTGAGATGGATGCCCACTCTCACTGTCTGTTTATCACACAGACACACACATACACACAATAATGCACAGTCTTTGCCAGTGGCTTTATGATGGTAAATCACAAGCTGCATCTCTGAGTTCCTTAACAAATCATAAACAGCTGATTGAATACGCTGCTCATAACAATACTGCCCCCTTCGGTCGTGTAAAGTGACAGATTCTCTAGGGCTCGATCTCTCCTTGTTGTGCGCCAAGGACCCGTCAACTCTGGCTGTCAGCCAGTGCCGCTGCCCTCTCTGCATCCTTTCCTCCCTTCCTGTCTTTGTTTTTTTGTTTCTCTCCCTCACTTTTTCCTTCGGCGTTTGACCAACTCATTCTTACCTCTTCCTGCTCTTGCTGCTGTTGTACCAAACCTCTTCCCTTGTATACTCTGTTGCCCCTTGTGCTCAAACCTTGTACCGCAATCAGATTTCAATTTCATCAAGATAGCCATAGTATTTATTTCCCCTCCTTCATCCTTGCAGCTTTACCCCCTCGTCACTCCATACTTGCATTTTCCAACAACAGACAAGCAACACAGAGGAGAAATCCAATTTCACTGTTAAGTGTTCTGTGTAGAGAATGTGACATTTAATTTATTTAGGGGCTTGTTTTCCGGGAGGCTGAGGCTTTCGGAGGCCAGTGGGCAAATAGCTTCAAATCCGTTGCTTGAAAAAAAAAAAAACAACAACAACTAGAAATCAATATATTACCTAGAATCCATCAGGTAATGCTGTGATCAATTGCAGTTCAGACACACACACACACACACACCCACACACACACTCTCATTGATCCTTTTACCTCTACCTTCTTCAGATTCTGGTGCTTTTGTTCAGGGTCACACTTGCTACTGAGTTGCCGACCACTGTGGAACTCGCTGGGAAAAGCATTAGCTGTAACCATGCTGTTTAATTGGAATAAGATTTTTCTTTTATTGTCAT
The DNA here is from genome assembly GCF_033026475.1 of Channa argus. Lineage (NCBI taxonomy): Eukaryota > Metazoa > Chordata > Actinopteri > Anabantiformes > Channidae > Channa > Channa argus. Next base: position 5,687,729 of record NC_090209.1, read on the forward strand.
GTTTCTACTGTTGTCTCATTTATTCAGTCTTAAATAAGGAGCGCTCTGATCTAAATTCTTGCTATTCACTAATATTGTAATATGGATGAAACTGCTGACAGTAGTTTAATGACTCGAATAAATGTAGAAGTAAGTTGCGATTGGCCCATTACAAATCACAGCAATGTGATTTCCTTCTACTAGAATGTGTACGTACAGATAAATACAGTATCCGTAAAGTCTTTCTAATTCAGAGGATGTGAATTCAACTCATTGAATGGCTTCAGCAGTGTCCTTCATTACATTTCAGCTTTATTTATACCTGTGTACGAGCATGTGTGAGCAGTAAATTATGTGTGATTATCATGTAAGTGTGGCACACCAGTGTGCATGATGTCCTCTACCTTTTTCAGGTGTTCTCTCAGTCCTTCACAGCATCCTATGCTATCTACAATGTGGCTAATGGGTAGGTGGAAATGTGAATGCTAAAGCATGGGCTGCACCGGGCATGAGCGTTACCAAATGCGGACTTGCGGATTGAAACAGTTCCCCCTCAAAATGTGTCTCATCGAGTCAGAGCCTCGATCTGTCCATCTGTCAGACATGCATTTGTCATTTGTCAGTGTTCTCTTCTGGTTCCATTTCCCCAACCCGAGGTTTGTATTGTACTTCAGATTTCACTGCCTGAGATTCATATTCAACATTCTATCAAATGTGGTGGCTGTGGATGATCCCTGGGCCTACTGAGGAATTCGAGAAGATCTTCGACATTGATCATTGCCTGAGTATGTCGTGGATAATTATATTTGCCTGTTCTGAGGGAGAAATGAAAAGCACAACTAGATATTTGGAGAAAGAAATGTTGCACTTTTGCATGAACCGACCCCGTTCTCTGTTTGTTTTCCCTCACTGCATCTTGCTCTTCTGTCCTCACAGTACAGCCAGCGCATGGATGGACCTCAGAGGGCTTTAAACAGGACACCCGTCGCTATCATGGAGGGCTTATATCTGAGGTTTCTGTGTGTGTTCCAGGGATCTGATGGAGATTGACCCTCCAGAGGGGGAAAAGGCAGTGCTACAGTACGCCTGCTGGGGGCCGCAGGGGAACCAGCTGGTAAACCGTGCGCTTTCCCATTTACCTGATGAATGTGCTGTCATCTGCATCAGCTATACCTGTCAATACAATAGGAAGAGTTTCTCAACCTTTACAGTCCACAGTAACACAGCCTATGTATGAATAGGGTCTCCATCATTTCCATAATGATAATATCAGTGGTGCTGTGTCTTTGTCAGAGAGGTTATTGCACTGTCTTTGTTGGTATAATGGGGTTGTTTTACATTCGTGATAAAATTCATCTACCTTCCCTGTAATGTAATTGGCTTTTGCTGCCATGTCAGTGCTCATCTGCAGCATATTATCTGGTGAGCAAAGATGTGTTGGCTCTCGGCCAAGTGTATGCTGCCTGATGATTCATTCACTTTTGGACGGTGTCCGACACTCAGTTCGTGCAGCCAGAGCTGAAGCCTGCAGCCCTATTAAGTTTGATAATGGATTGGCACTGTGTGTCTGTGCTCCTCACACCAGGCCTATGTGTTTAATGGTGATGTCTACTACAAGCCGACTGTGACCAGCAAACCACTGCGTCTGACGACCACTGACCAGGAGCAGAATGTGGTGAATGGGATCTCTGACTGGACCTATGAGGGTAGGATGTATTCCAACCTCACTCTCAGCATGCAAAGTCTGAAGTGTAACATTTATACCACGTACTATATTTTAAAACAGAGGAGGTGCTGCTGACGTATGTGGCCCATTGGTGGTCTATGGATGGAGCCAGGCTGGCGTACCTCAGTATAAACAATTCCGCCACACCTGTGATGGAAATACCTCACTTCTTAGGTGGCGTCTATCCCTCCAATGTGCACTTTCCCTATCCCAAGGTAAAAAAATAAAAAAATAAAATAAAAGCAGTCTATAGTCACACATGTGACTCTGTGAGGCTGTACACAGCTATTCGAGCTAAGTGCTAATGTCGTGATGTACACATGCTCTTAGAGAGATCACTGCATGCTGGTGACAGCAATCGAACATTGTTTAAACAGCCCATAAATTTAAATCATACATATTTTTATCCTAATGATGGCTTAGATAACAAGTCAGGGATCACGAAAATGAGTAATTTATCCTGAGGGGGTCATTTTCATGGCGATCCATCAAATATAGACATTTATGTAATTGTTGTTTTATTTCTTGTGCTTACAGGCTGGCTCAAATATCCCATCAGTAAGTCTGTTTGTAGTGAATCTTTATGGTCCTGCTCACACTCTGGAGATGATCCCTCCTGACTCTCTCAGGGCCAGGTACATTCTTTCCGACTGTAAAAACTGAATTAACTTTTAAGACGTTAGACACCACCTGTCAGAAATGATTTCACTTGTCTATTCATCTTTCCTTTGCTGCTTCTTCTTCTTTTTTTTTTTCATTCTCTTTTACTCTTTCCAATCCTCTCCCCATGTATCATTTTCTGCATCGCCTCTTCAGAGACCGCTACATCTCCATGGTGACTTGGATCAGCAGCACCCGGCTCGCAGTGCGTTGGCTGAATCGTGCTCAGAACCAATCCGTGCTCTGCGTGTGCGAGGCCACTACAGGGGCCTGCTCAGAGGTGATTGGTCATTAGTCATCCAAACGGGCCCTGCTGCAAAACATAGTTGTAATAGAATTTTTTTGTTATGGTTTTCAAATCTGTACTTGCTGGATTAGTAGTTAAGGTCATTTGCTGCATGAGAAGAATATTAAGTGATTGAATGCGTTTTTTTTTACTGCTCGTTCCACTTCTCTAAACTCTCACAGATTTCACCCATTGCCATTTTTTCCAACGCTATATTGTATAACTGATACAATTAATATATGAGCTTTATTTATTCTATGGTTCTTACATGAGCTTGACATGTGGTGTAAATTATGTGTCTGATACATTTGTCATTTTGTATGATTTTAATTATACAGAAACACAAAATGGCCATGGACACAATGCAAAATCAAAGACAGGTATGTGTTTCTTGTATTTTATTAAAGCCTGTTTACACCTAATTTTCTATCACTGTTATTCTCACGACCATTTACTTTTGTTCAACAGGACGTCCCACTGTTTTCAACAGACGGCTCACTGTTTTATACGATCCTGCCGGCAAAACAGGGCGCTCGTGGAGAGTTTCACCACATTGCCGGTCTTTCAGCCCAGGTCAGGTTTTGGACAGTTAACTTTTTTGCCCTTTTTTTACCCTTGATCATTAACATTATAACGGTGGTCACATAAAACAGTGTGTGATAGCACAGTGCCTGAAGTCCACATTTCTCATTAGCAAAGCCATTTGATTGCATTTACCTCCAAATTCTAACTTTTTTAGGGTACTTTTTCTGAACCCACTCTGCAGCCACCCCCCACCAACTCCCTTTGGTTCAACTTTATGAAGCTGTCTTCGTTTTTTTTTTTTTTTTTTCCCTATCTGACATCCACTCCTGCTTTATTGCTGTGCCTATTTTTATTCTGTATATCTGCCTGCTTCATCTCTGTTTCTCTGTGTAACACAGCCTGCCATCCCTTCTGTTCCTCCTCACTTCTTGACATCAGGGAGCTGGGACGTCATCTTGCTCTGTGCCCTAGACGAGAAAGCTGGAAAGATGTATGTGAGAAACAGTGTGTGGAGCTGGGTTGAATCACCCTTCAGAGATCTTATCAGATTGCAGCTGCTTGCTATGAATGTCCAAGTCACAGGAGAGGAGAGCAGGGCAGTCGCCACTATTAAAAATATAATATTTTTCTAGCTGTGTAAGCTGGTAGAGGGCAAATTCCCTGATTAAGTCGGGCTCTGGGTCAATGGTACACATTTATTTAAACGGAAAGACTGTCTATTTAAAAACAAAGTAAAATGACCATTTTTTAACAGTATCATTCATCCTTGCTTAAAAAGCCAAAGCAAATGGCTTCGACTCAGACTTTGCTTGTGGCGATGCTTCGCCACTGAAGCAGACGGTGGATTACAATTGATGAGAGCAGATTATTGCCTAAATCTGTCTTTATCCTGTTGCTCTGAAAGGCCTCTTGAGCATACTGACTGAGGTGTGAGCATCACAGGCAATAAAGGAAAGTCAGTCATACTGCAGCTTTAGACAATTGTTTTCAGTCTCAAAACCCATGGGCTCACACTGCTTTTTGCCTCCGTGTCTCATAATACTCTAACATGTAGTACTTCATGTATGTGTAGACGTGGAGATTCAATGTACATCTTTTGCTCAAGTATTTGAATCACTGTCAATAATAGTGTTTTACAAATACAACTTGATACAAAACTGATTCTATTACCATGCTGAGATATGTGAACGCATAGTTCCGTGTCATGAATAATTGATGTATTCAGAATATTTTGGATAAAGTTAAGATACTCAATGGTGCCTGCAGTTTTTGTTAGCAGTGTTGAGTAACATTTTGTGTCTGTGGTTCATTTTTTTCCCCCATCAGCTATTTCTTAAGCACTGAGGAATCCAGACAAAGTAGACACCTTTACAGGTGAGCATATTTTTCCCTTTGATACGCTGCCTAACCTCAGGGAACAGACCGATCAGGCACCGCATTAAGTGCATCTGTTCAATCTAAGGCAACTCTGCCATTAATTCTACATTTACAAGGTTATAATTTCTCAGTTTTGGGGTTAAAACCGTCAGAAAGGTGATAATTCTGCTCTGTGGAGTTGTGCTGAAGTGCATTATAAGAAGAGGGCATCTAATGTTTTGGCCAATTCATTCATTTTGAATACGCTGTAGCTTCAATACCTGCTACAAGCAGCAAAATGAGATATTTTTCTTATTAGTTGTGTTTCAATTAAAACATTTGTAGAACTACTTTTCAAAATGACGTTCACCCAAATATTCTTCTCTTTTATAGCTTGTAAGATATTATTATATCTTGTTAAACAAGAACCTGATTTTACACCCAAAGCAGTGATGACTTGAGATACCCGCTTAGCTCAACATGCTATAATGCTCACAGTGCTAACATCCGGATGCTTCTTCTTTTATTTGCACGACACAAGCAGGACATGGTATGAGACAAAAAACATACAGCAGTAATGTTTGTAATGTGTGGTTAGAAGACATACAGTATATGTGGTTTGGGTTTGTTTGCACCTTTGTTCTGTGGGTAGGGGATGGATAAAGATGAGTGACTGAGGGTTTGGGGCAACAGGTAAAAGGGGGCATAGGAAAGAGAGAAAGGATGGAAAAAGTTTTGGGCTTAAATGTATAAGCTAATATATACAAATCAAAAGTTTTTATATAGAGACAAATAAAGACATGCTGATAGCACATGATGATAAGGTGCAGATGTTTTACAAGTATAATGTTCCTCTCAGGATGAATTCGAACAAATTGGGTTTTTCCACGTTCACTACATGGTTATATTTGCTAATTGGTATCAAGCACATAATCCTTTTTTTCAGGTTAACTGACTGCAGTCCCAATCATTTAACCTGGAGTGGAGATGTTCACTCCTTAGGGATGTCACATGATCCCCTGACTGACCCTCAGACACTAATAAGTATAACTGAGAACTGAAGCTGATGGGAATGTCAGCAACTTGCAGTACTGGAATTTGAATTTTAAAGCTTGGCACTAGGTGAAAAGTCAGGGAATTAACAAATTTGTTATAATTCATCCTGAGAGGAACATGAATCTCTGCAAAAGATAATATGATAAAAGCTGAGGCATTTTTAATGAAAAAAAATGTGAACCTTGTGGTGGGATTAGAGGATACATCACCTGAGAACCATGAAAGTCTGTAAAGGAACACTGCTCCTCTTCTAGATATTTAGATATTTCACTGGAGAAATTAAAACTGTGTCTGTGTCTGCACAGCTTGATGTAATTAATGCAATAGTTAATGAGATAATTTCATCTAGCCTAATGTGGTAGATGGAGGAGCATACCAGCTGCCTGAAATTGCAATGCACCGAGCCGTGCTGCAGAAGACTTGCTGCACTCTAATGTGTTGAAATGTGGATTCGTAATGTGATTTGCTGTAGTTGCAGTGGGCCCACAGGTAAATGGACACATTTATAAAAGAAAAACAAAATACTCAGTGGACAAGGACTCTCTGTGCCGACAAAAGTGATAAACACACTTGTCTGTTTTCTCATCTACCTCCCTGGTTTCATATCTTTTTATTAGTTTACATAGCTTTGGGCATCAGGAGACAGCTCAATATTATGGAGGGAGGGATAACGGCTTGTTTTAAGCGGGTCTGTGATTAATCCTGATGGAATTTGTACCCAGTGGACTGGAGAATAACATTTAGACAAAACCCAGCGGAGCAATCCCTATAACTGCTTTCATGACTAACCTTACTGGACCTCCTTTGTTTCTGAAAAGTCAAGCCCTTGAGTGGGTTGTCTCTCGACACTGGCACTTTTCCTTAATATCTTGCCAATCAATTGACCCTCTGCCAGAGCACATCCAGCTGCTTTAGACTGTCTGATTGCTCTATAGTGATGTCAATAACAATTCATTTATTTCCTAGTGTGGACCTGGATGGAGTGTTTCAGCGCCAGTGCATTTCCTGCCACCTCCTAGATGGATGTCACTTCTTTAAAGCTGAATTTAGCCCCAATCAAACCCACTTCATCCTCTACTGCTTAGGTAAATTAGAGAGACATGCACACACACATAAACACACTGGCAGTTAATATAGAAATGTCACACTGCTGAGACATTTGGTGTTATAATGATGTCTTTTGAAATACTCCCCAGGCCCAGGAATCCCTAAAGTGACAGTTCACAGTACAAAGGATCCCTCCAGTGAGTCTTACATCTGCCTGTCTGACTATTAACATACGCTCACACACACACACACAGGGTGTCTGCAGTTTCCTACACCATCCTGCAGAAGGCAGCTGATTCAAGCAGACCACGCCAAACATTTATCAACACTGCCCTCTGTCTGTAGATGATATAATCCACAACTTAAACTTACTGCATCTGTCTAGATATTTTGGATGAAAATATGACCCAGTGGTGTTTTATCTCATGTAGGATATGTTGTCCTGGAGGATAACAGCCCTCTGTCTAAAGCCCTGGAGGACAAGAGTCTCCCTGAGACTCTATTTAGGACACTTCCAGCAGACAACTATGGTATAACACCGAAATCATTGATAATATGTTTGGTAAAAGAAGCTAATATTAGGCATTTGATGAGATTCAGTAATAAAATGACGTGTCTTAGCATGTAAAGTGTCTTAGCATGTAAAGTTTCTTAGCATGTAAAGGACAGATATAGATAAGTACTAACCAAATCAATTTTTTTTTCATTTGATGAGTAGATAGTGTGAGTCATGTCTGTTCTTACAGACGTACAAACCGCTTTTTCATGTTAACGTTTTGTTGAAATTAAAGTTTAACTTTTCTTGTTTAAGATTAATTTTGCTACAGTGTGCTACAGAGCTTCAACTGTAGCAGTAATCCCAATGTGTCTGTGAACTGGTGACATTGTTCAAACTCTATTTTCTGTCTTTAGATCTGCACCTGAAATTATCTCTGCCGCAGGGTTATGAGGCCAACCTGCACCCTCTCCTTCTTATTGTGTAAGTCAGCATAAGCTTAGGGCTATTTTATTTCAATGTTTGTGTAAACCCATGGTCTCCGGCTTTTTCTGACTGTCACCACACTAGCAGATCCTGTTTGTCTTGTTGCTCAGTGATGGTGTTCCTGGCGGTCACTCTGTAACGGAGGAATTTGCCCTCGACTGGCCTCAGGTCCTCTCGAGCACACACAGTGTGGCCTTGGCGTGGGTGGACGGCAGGAGCGGAGTTGGCCGTGGACAGAAGACCACCGCTGTGGATCCACGCAAGCTTAGCTCGCTTAGAGTCAAAGATTATCTGGCAGTTGTAGAGTCAGTGCAGTTATGCAACACCATAACAAATGATTTACATGTGAGAATTAAGCCAGTGAAATGAAAACACTAAGGGGTTTTATGATGTTTCCACAGGTTGCTGATGCAACTGCCGTACATTGATGATCATCGGATGGCCCTCTATGGCAAGGTTACAATATTTTTCAAACTAGAAACTCAAATCCCTTGTAAAGCCATAAAAGTTATCATATGCTTTGTTTTTTTTAAGCAATTCTGTGTTTCTCTCCTACAGGCATTTGGTGGTTATTTAACCCTCAAGATGTTAGTTGCAACAGATAAGCTCTTTCAGTGTGCAGCTGCTGTGGCACCAATCACTGACTTCAGGCTTTATAGTGAGTTCCACTCATGATATTCATAGAATGAGGCCATGGGAATAGTGAAGAAGCAGAGACACGGTTCATGTAGTGGAGTAAAAGTCATTCCACTGTTTACAGGTGCTGCATTCTCAGAGAGGTATCTAGGCCTTCCAGCAAAGGAGGAGCACGCTTACTCGGTGAGAATTAAAGCTAATGCTCTGAACTCAGTTATTCAGATGCAAACGGTTTTGAAAAGTTAACAATGATAATAGTGGACGATTCAACTGCACCTCATTTTAAGATCTCTAAAATGATTACAGTATTTATTTTATATATATAAAACCAAACTAAACCTTAATGCTTGCCTTTAAGTGCGGTTTATTGCAGAACAATTGTGTTAGACTGCATTAGGAGTAACTAATGAAGCCCACGTAACCTTTTCAGGCTGCGACTTTGCTAGAGGAGGTTGACAAGTTGAAAGATGAGAATTTCCTCATTCTACATGGAACTGCAGATGGTGGGATGTTGTTCAATTTTATGATGATTTTGTATTGATTTTTTTGATTTTATTTTTCCAGTTTAGATTGTAATTCATGGGTGTGTTTTGTCACAGCGAGGGTGCACTTCCAGCACAGTGCTGAGCTCCTGAGCCGACTGGTAAAAGTGGAAGGCAACTACTCGCTGCAGCTGTACCCAGATGAGGGTCACATCCTGAGAGAGCCCCGTAGCACACAGCACTTCCAACGGACAATGGTAAACTACCTCCAGAACTGCTTGAAACACGGCGTACTCCTAGATACCACAGAGGATGAAGTAGAGTAAGACGACTGAGTCCACAGTTCCTCTTCTTTAATTGTTGGAAAGACTTAATAGACTTTAAGCCATTTTATGCATTACCTTGGGTCAGATTAACAGGAACAAGAGCACAGGAGTGGGGACCAAACACATCAGATTAACACCTACAACTTCTGGAAATATTGTTGTATTGTGTATCTTGTTGCTCACAATTATTTCTGCTGTTATACTGTATGTTTGTTTACAAAATTCACTTGAGATGGCAATGACTGGATGGCTTCTGATTCTGCCAAATGTTTACAAAGATTTTAGAACATGCATGTCATAATGGCAGCATGATGTGGATTTGTTTACATTGCACTTTCTGTGTTTTTGCAGATCTTAAATCATGCTCATCAGTGTTGAAAGTTTAAAATCTGCCAACAGCTACTAACACACTACATGACTTAAAAAATGCCTATTCTTGTAACGAAACTTCCATTTAACGACTGCATAATATGCTTGACATTTCCCATATAGATTCATGGATAAATTACAACTAAGTACAAGATCACTCAACTATTGTGTCAGTTCTGATACCTGCAAGGTGGCTCACATAGACACTGCTCTGGGCAAATTATCTTCAATTGTTAAGATGTCATTTAAAAAAAATAGTTGTTTTAGGTCTTTTGTAGTGTGTTTCTGGCTTAAATGAATAAATTGCACATATCGATCATTCTAAATGTGCCAAATACATTTTGTGGATTTCGTCCACTGGGTTTATTAGCATTACTTGCATTATGTAATTCAAAATGAGTATGCAACTGAGAATAGTACACACAAGCTCTGATTCAAGAAATATTGCAAGAATGTCTGTGTAAGTCTGTCTTTGTACTGTATTTAGAATTACAATATGTTTTTAATACATTTTGGCATTATTATCATATGTTGTGTATTGCAGAATTCAGATATTTCCGTGGACAAGGCAAAGCCCTAATGCTCCAGTCCACGCATTAGTGCGGATTATCAAACTATTAACCAAACCATACTGGGAAACTGCATGCAGTTGGTTTGGAAATGAATGTCCTTGACTCTGGACAACCAATTATTATTTTTCTTTCGCAACACACCTTAACAATAAAGTTTGAACCTCTTGTTTTACAGCAAACTAGATATCTGATTTACTTTGATGCTACATTTTGATGATGTTGGATGCTGAAATTGTAATTATATCTGTGCCACATACACAATGCTCCTTAACTACAACTAGTGAAAGGAAGTACTTAAAACTGATAATTACCAATTAATGCCAAGGTGAATTCTTGCTTGACTATCCTGACAAGAATAGACATCTATAATCAATAAGTAGTTTTGCTTCTACTCATTGAGAACATAAGCTAGTAGGACACTATTCCAAGCCTGGTCCAACTGGTCATTCGTGGTATTTGAAAGTTATGAGCATGTAATAAGGGTCAAATGCATGTAAAAATAAAGCCACAAACAATATTAGTAAAAATACATAAATAAAGAGGTCTGCAACTCAAATTGCAGTACACTCTGGCTGTATTAGTGAAGTCATACACATCTCAACACTACTTATGCACATTTTGACTTTATACATTTTAGGTTTCAGAGTTGACTATACTAACAGTGTTCTACGTTCCTTGTATATGGTTGTCTTGAACACACCCTGACCTTCAGCGTCGTAACATTGAGAAGGAAGATTTCAATCCAATCAGGATATCTATCTGTTGCACTGTAGCCAATCAAATTCCTTTACGCTATCGCGCAGAGCCGACACAACGTCCAATCATCAACGCTGCTTCTTGCGGGCCTCAATCCCTCTTCAACCTTCTGCTTTTCCGGAGGGGCACCTTCAATCAGCTCCGCGGAGCACGGGTAGTGGCTTTCATAGTTATAAAGACTAAGTGGAAATAACCCTTTTACACAGACACAATGTCCTTTCTGACGGTCAGCAGGTTAGCAACAAAACTCCTTAATTCTAAGGTAAGATCACAAGAAACGATTTCGATGTTACTTTGTCAGTTAATGCTCGCCCCGATGCCGTTCAAGCTAGCTGTATGTTAGCCGGCTGGCTAGGTATCATTAGCTAGCTTAACTCTGAAGCGCATTGTGAAATGGTGTTGACAGAAGGTGGCTAATAATTGATCAAAAAGTGTAAAGAATTAACGAAATGTTCTTACACTTCGTTGGTTTTTATTATGTTGGAACGTTTGGGATTGTTTGTCATGCCAGGCAGTGTTAGCTTGGGAACAGTTGGTCTGTATTATGGCCTGGTGGACACCTGGTGTCTTTAACAAGTAACGTTAGTGACCAGACCCTGTTAGCTTTGTGTTATGGGATTCACATAAAGTCCACTCATTTCGTTTGCTTTTGTAAGGAAATTTTATTTGTACTTCTGTTCGGGTGCAGACAGTGGGATTGCTTTTAAACTCTGCCACAACTTCGTGTTATTTTACCACCCCGGTAGACTTTCATGTTAAGATTTGTCACATCATCTATTAAGATCTCCACACTGTGTCTTCAGAACGTTACTTAACACTGTGTCTTCACACAGTTTAAACAAAAAGTATAGAAAATGTAATGACTAAAAGCCATCTGAGTATGTCATAATGTTATCACCTGACAGTTTACTGTGCCCTGGGCAGCCTGCTGAAACGCTGCCAGTCAGTGATAAAGTTACCTAGATGGTTTTCATGCTGAGTGTAACCTTCCAGTGACTGTAATGTACAGTTTTATTCCACTGACCTCCCAGCCCACTAACACATAGTGACCCTCATATCAGCTTGTATCATTCATTACTAAGTATTTATTACTAGATGCACCATCTCTCATGTAACCAGTGACTAAATAATTTCCTACTTTGAACTGTAGACAAACTGAGGGGTATTGCGTCCTTGTTATCAGACTTATAATTAGAACTAGGTGTAGCTAACCTATGTCACACTCACCCTTTTCCTCTTATCAGTTGTAATCTTTGCTCTGGAGATTTAATAGCACGTTTTTTTTTTACCTAGTTACATAACATAAAATGTCTTGTCTCAGCTGTGACTTAAAATGACTCGAATTTGAAAGACCTAACAGTATAAATGTAATTAGTAATTTTCAGACTGTTTATAGTTTTTAGAAGAGAAAATGTATTTTAGGTTTTAAAGTTCACTGCTTCTTCACAGTCAAGACAAAGCTCCTAACAAAAAAAAAATTGGCTTTAACAAATACTTAAACAAAACTTTTACATCTTGCAGTTTAGTGTAATCAAAAAGACACAAAATACAGGTTTGCTTTTAATAATGTATTATTCTGTCTTTCTGTTTGGTTGAGAGGATGTTAACACACTTTCCATGTGTTTCTTTCAAACATAGCCTCTGGGTACGTTTCCTCATTTACCCGTCTCCCCAGCGTAATTGCTGTAACCTTTCTCCAAAGCTGCTGGAAGTAGGGAGTGACTGAGTAAAACTGGCGCTCTATATTTAAAACCCTGAGCTGGTTCACATTCTCTGTCACTGCTGCGTAGAGTGAATGTGGTGAGGAGTTCCTACGTTTTGTTTCGGCGTACCTTTTCCGTCTGTTGTCCACTCCCACCAGTTGTGGTTTTCAAGAGGGAATCCCACTGGGACTAGAGCCAGCTGGCCCTAGGCCCTGTCCCGCAGGTTCCTTGTTACCTGATTTATCATTTTAAGGAGCTGACAGAGGAGTCTTGTTTCAATGCTTGACAGCAGCAGGCTCTAGTTTTTATTGGTGTCACTGAGGTTCCAGCAAGATTACTATCTTCCAGCACTTTTATAACAAAGAGCAGTTGCTTTTTAATCTCCCATAGTTTTTTCCAGTTAAAGTCCATGGCTCTGTGCACATTTAATTATAGACAAATATTTGATTTATTAGTGTAGAATCTAAAGCCCCTCTCAGACATGCACTGAAATTCAGACATTAGCCAGACTTTATCTGGATGTGTGTGTGTGTGTGAGTGTGTGTGTCTGTTGGCCATGACATTACTCGGATTTCATTCAGCCAGCTCCTTAGTTCAAAGTCAGGATTATCTCCAACAGAGCTCATTTCTGAATAGAGGAAGTAATACTCTGGAGAATCCACCATGAGTGAGTGGGCGTGTTGATGTAGTCCATGTCCCTTAACTGCTGCAAAACTGGGCGAATGCAAACACCTGAAGGTGAAGAACTCATTCATTCGTATGAACAAAGCAACAATGTCGAACTGGAAGGACAACAAAATTTGTGAACTTCTGTCCATAAGGGCAGACCTGGAAATTTTCAAACAATTACAAGGAACAGCTGGAGATTCTGTGGTATACGACCAGATTACAAAGCTAAATGCTTTTACTTTCACTGTTTTTGCATCATGTCCTGCTCAAAGTGCCCAAACACCACCCCTAGCCCGATTACACAGAGCATTTCTTTAACAGGTGAGAACGCATCTCGCACGGACTGTCTCCTGATGTTGGCTACATGTCTGAAAGGGAAACTCCTGACAATGTCAGGACCCGATCCTCCGGACAGTCTCTAGAATTTATGTCTGAAACAGGCCTAATTTTTTCAGAATATAATTTATCTGACTAAATATATCCCAACCTATCATGAATGTCGAATGATTGGAAAAATTATAAATCATCTGTATGTTTCTAGTAGTGCTACAGCAAATCATTTCTATGCACAAATCACATTATTTTTAGATTATACATACAGTTTATAGAGCATAAAAGCACCTGAAAATGCCACATAAACTGTGCATATTGACACTGTGGACTGGCAATGTGATTGTGTCTTTTTTAATTTTTATTTTTTTGATATTTTTGTAACTCGTGACATATTTGCATTATTGGCGTAGTACGTTGGAGGACTTCTGTTTGTGAATGGATTTTTTTTTTTTGTGAATGGAGAGTAATCTCTCATTGGTCAACAAGAAACAATCCTCAGGAGTAGTTATCTGTAGTGTTTGTAGTAATCTGCTCACACACTATGGGTTACGATTGGAGTAGAAATAAAGCACCAACCAATGCAGTCCAACAGAAACAAAAATTGAGACAATGTCCCTAAATTAAGGATTTGAGAATTTACAGCAGTCATGTACCATTTACCAAATGTTTTTGGTAAAAAGTTCTGTAACATGGTCTCGACCCTGTACATTTTTTTTTTTTTTAAATATTCACAGGGAGATGTTTGTGACTCAATAACCACTTGAAGAAAATAAACTTAAGCTGTGAATTGCTTTAATTAGTTCATACATTAAACTGAAGAACCATTAACAAAATCTACAGTATAGTATTCCTAGATGGTTAGAAGATTATTTATCTGCAGATTAGTAGTAATATGTTACGGAACAAATTATTTTGAGATGCTGCAAGGTTGCCTTAATTCATATGGAAGAAACCTTAGAGAAGCTGCTGTGACCTTCACATATTTAGGCAGTGTTTGACATGGAACTAATGCTTAAATTCTCTATCTTTGTCTATTTCATAGAATACCACCTACTTTCTTGTGGCTGCAAGAAATGCCAGTGCATCAACAACAGTAAGTACACTCCAAGGTTATCTACCTGATTTAAATTTTCCCAGGTTAATTTGTTAATGTCTTTCCAGAGGTATTGTGATCTCAGGAGTACTAATAGAACATGCTGACTGCCAAAGCTGCAAAATGTTTACATAAAATCTGTTGTATTTTTCAGAGTTTAAAGGATGTTCTTGCAGATCTTATCCCTAAAGAACAAACCAGGATCAAGAACTTCAAACAACAGTATGGCAAAACTAACATAGGGCAGATTACTGTTGACATGGTGAGTAACTCGTAAGACGAAATAAAGTACATATGTTAAGGAATTAAAATAATATAAGAACCTGAAACCAGTGACAAACAAAGGCACATTCTTCACATCCATTTTATTTATTTAGGAACGAGCATTAGGTTATCAGCCATGATGCAGATTAGACATGGCATGGTGACCTCCCCTAATCCATCTACTGTAGGTATTATTTTATGTGAATGGTAAAGGGCCTGCACTTATATAGCACCTTTCTATCTGTTGGACTCCTGTGCCACAGTACGCGGAGTCAGCACTGCTTGGTCAGGCTCCTCAGGTAACAATGTGAACCTGTTTCCTGCCCACAGAGATAATATAGCTGAGTCATTAAACCTTCTACTGTACACTGCCAAATAGAATACTTGTACTGTTTACACACACACACACACACACACACACAAAACTGCGTCATCCTCTTCTGTTAGTCACTCACTTTATCTATGACATCTAGCTGGAGAAAGTCTTGGTTTCACTTTCTATAAACTACTGTAGTTTTGTATTTCTGTGTGTTGTTACATAAAGTGAAACAGGATTCAAATTCTGTCTCATCTCTCTGTAAAAATTCTGGCATCCAATAATACGTAAATAAAAACAGCAACAGTTGAGCTTGAGAAATCGAATTGTAAACTACGTGTCTTGTATGTTTTCTCCACAGGTCTATGGTGGTATGAGGGGAATGAAGGGTCTGGTGTATGAAACATCAGTGTTGGATCCTGAGGAGGTCAGTGTGGAAGCTTGATATATCGTCAGCCACGACAGCATAGGTCCTGTCGTCGACATATTGATAGTTAAAACTTAAAACATAAAGCTTAATGATTGTTTTACTTTAAACTCTCTGGGTCCCTTGGACACTGGCCCATCTCATAAGCAATTATCTTAATTGCTTTATTATAGATGTTGAAAAGCCATCACTTCATATTAAATGACCTGCCAACTCTGACTTGATGGTTCATTTCAGGATAATTTAAATGTATATTTGTTTACCACAGTTTGCAAAAAGTGTTTTGTCTTATTTTCTCTCTATTGATACACAGGGCATCCGGTTCCGGGGCTACAGCATTCCAGAGTGTCAGAAGTTGCTGCCTAAAGCTCCAGGAGGCGAGGAGCCGCTACCCGAGGGTCTCTTCTGGTTGCTGGTCACCGGACAGGTTCCTACTGAGGAGCAGGTGAGTTTGAGAGGTGTGTTAGCTTGCAAGGATAATTGTGCACTAGAGTTATTAGGGAGGATTTTTTTCCATTATTAACTGTTTTAAAAGTATCTAGGGACTCAGCTCTTGTCTCAGAAACTGGCTATGGAAGACAAGTTATGGTCGTTAATCTTTTTCCACCTTTAAATCAAACTGTCTCTGTACAGTGACTGTACATAGTGTTTTGCAGGATAATACAGCTGCTACACTAACTGTGCGTCTAAAATATACTTTGGCAACAACTTGTAAACTTAATGTGGAATGTGTCTTTAAGGTCACCTACATAGACTGTGTTTTTTTTGTGCCTCCAGGTGAACTGGGTGTCCAAAGAATGGGCGAAGAGAGCGGCACTTCCCTCGCACGTTGTCACCATGTTGGACAATTTCCCTACAAACCTGCATCCCATGTCTCAGTTCAGTGCTGCCATCACAGCTCTAAACAGTGAGAGCAGCTTTGCGCGTGCATACTCTGAGGGCGTCCACAAGTCCAAGTACTGGGAGGTGAGTCTCATCGATGATCATTGAGACTTTTGTGGTTACTGAAGCCAGTTTACATCAATCCAACAGCTGTTTTGCGTTGAGCAATAGTCTCACAGGGGTCTCTGGTATGATTGTAGACTCTTGACTAATCTTTTCACCTTGGTTCTCTTAGTTCGTCTATGAAGACTCCATGGACTTGATTGCCAAGCTACCCTGCATTGCTGCTAAGATCTACCGCAACCTTTATCGGGAAGGCAGCAGCATTGGAGCCATCGACTCTAACCTGGACTGGTCCCACAACTTTACTAACATGCTGGGCTACAATGATCCCCAGTTCACTGAACTAATGAGGCTCTACCTCACTATCCACAGGTGCAACTTAAATCACTTCCCTATAGATTATAAACTAAAGTGTCTTTGAAATGGCTCATTTTCTAAGAATCTGTGCTGTTTGTAGTCACATTATTTTTTTTTATTTTGTGATTTTTTTTTTTTTTTTTTATTCATGGAGGTTGGTGCCAAAAAGTTTCAAACGTGTAAAATGGTGTAGGATGTTAAAGTACCAAAGTAAAATGTTAAAAATTAAAATGTATACATGTCAAAATGTAATTTAGAACAACTTTTAATTTAACAACTTTTAATTCACTCTATATACACTGCGTGTATGGTTTTTAATCTTTAAAGCTGTGATCATTTGGAATTTGTTTTCCCCCACAATGTTGCAGTGATCATGAAGGAGGCAATGTCAGTGCCCACACCAGCCACTTGGTGGGCAGTGCACTATCTGACCCCTATCTGTCCTTCAGCGCTGCAATGAATGGTCTTGCTGGTCCTCTGCATGGTCTGGCCAATCAGGTTTGTACCAAGCAAATCACCTTTTTCTCTCAATTTAAAGCCTGGACAATGCAGCATTAATGGCTTTTAGTGTTAGTAAGAAGTACTGTACCTGGAAGAAACTAGTTTCTGTTACACCAATGTGTATTTTCCACTGCGTCTCTCAGGAGGTACTGGTTTGGCTGACTGCCCTGCAGAAGGAGTTGGGAGGAGAAGTGTCTGATGAGAGGATGAGGGATTACATCTGGAACACCCTCAAGTCTGGAAGGGTAAGAACACGTATCCATTATCGATTCTGATTTTCAGTTACATTTTGTTGTGGAATATAAAGCTGGATGCCATTTTCTCTCGGTGTAATTCCACATTCATGTTGATGTGTTCATGATTGCAAAATGAGTTGCGTGAGAATTAAAATGGCATGTGCTGACATTACGCGGTAGCCATTAAAGAGAAGTTAAATTATGCTGAATAAATTTGTCTTATGTAACACATGGATTGTTTTTTGTTTGTTTTTTTTAAATGGTCCTGTATTTTTAAGGCCAAAGTCATGTACTTACGTACTCGTGATTGCACTTGTGATTTGGATCATGTGGTGGATGCCATTTTCACATTCACTTCAATTCAGCTTTATTTATATAGCACCAATTCACTACAATATCATCTCAAGGCACTTTACAGAATAAAGTCAAGACCATAAAGATGTATAGAGAGAACCCAACAATTTGAACATTCTAATTACATTAAGTCCAATATCAATGCAATATTACTCCTCTGATCAGAAAACAAACAAAATTAGGTGACTCTCCTTTGTCCACAGTAGCTCTGGCAGCAAAGGATTGGACTTATTAAAATGCTTATTTTATAATAAAAAATAAAGTCTTACTTGCATCACATAGCTTGTCTGTTCAGTTTTATTCACCAGGGCATATTTAGAATTTAGATCTTCTCTTCATAGTCAGTATTCATTAAAAAAATTGTGTATATTAAGTTCCACAGATTACACAATAAGAACACATTTTGTTTAAATAGCAAATACAAATGTAAACATGTAACACAATAGTGGGATCCTGGCACAGTTCAAAAACTTCGCAAAATCTTCCCTCTCCTTTGGCCGTAGGTTGTGCCAGGTTATGGCCATGCTGTTCTGAGGAAGACCGACCCACGTTACACCTGTCAGCGCGAGTTTGCCCTGAAGCACCTGCCCAATGACCCCATGTTCAAGTTGGTTTCCCAGCTTTACAAGATTGTGCCCAATGTGCTCCTGGAGCAGGGTAAGGCAAAGAACCCCTGGCCCAATGTGGACGCTCACAGTGGAGTGCTGCTGCAGGTAACACATGAGGTGGCTTTTTATCATATTTGTGCCATGTTATGGTTGCTAAGACAGATCCTAACATCCCTCCCTGTCTTCTATCTCTGCAGTATTATGGAATGGCTGAGATGAATTACTACACCGTGCTGTTTGGTGTGTCCCGAGCCCTAGGTGTGTTGGCTCAGCTGGTGTGGAGCAGAGCCCTTGGCTTCCCCTTGGAGCGCCCCAAGTCCATGAGCACAGATGGACTGATAGCCCTGGTGGGAGCCAAATCAGGCTGAAGGTCCACCTCACAGGAGCTGGGGGTTAGTGTAGAGGGTGGGAGGAGATAGAAGTATCAAAAGGCAGATATACATTTACCCCCCCTGTCATTTCCAACCCCAGAGATTCAGTGCGATTCAAAGAGACAGTACGCTTTTAATGTCATTTCACAAATGAAGGGCCTTTTAAATGATCACACCTATAGTGTTTAAGTGTATTTGGTTAAGTACTGACAAGCTTTCACATTGTTTCCCCATATTTGGAATGTGAACGGTTAAAACGTCAACCACACATGTAACCCGTAGTAGGTTCAAACTACATACCATTTTAAGTCTGCTAGCATTACTAAGATGTCCCCTGTGCAGTACCATTGTGTTTTTAGGCACTGGATCTCAACTACGAATAGGCAGTTGCATAGAAAGGGAATTGTGGGAGTGAATTTCACTTTTGTTTTTCCTATTTGTTCAAAGATCTTATGTTAAATAATGCATTTGGTGGTTGTGGCTAATGGAGTGAGTTCCCCCCTTTTTTTCCCCCCCATAATTGCGTAGAAGCAAAAGACATTGCTATGATTAAGACTAAGATTAAGACTTTACTTCTGGGCAGATGTCATCCCAACCAGTCTATCAATACATTTCACTCCCATCTATGAACACTCCAGTGTAAAAGTAAAGGTCCTCAGTAATAAAATTAAGAAGCTGTTAAAGATATTCAAAAACCTAAGATCAGTTAAAAGATACTGCCCCTTTAAATCTTTGGTCTCCCTTTTTTCCCAACTTGTAGTTTTTCTTTTTAATCATTGTATTACCTCTATGATCAGAATAACCGGCTTGTCTATAGAAAATTTATTTTCCACCTGCTCCTTTCAGTTTTTGTTAACATGCTTTATTTTATAATGGGGTCTCTGCTTAAGCAGTCTTCCGAGGGGTAGAGAATGAAGTATAATGAAGAGTAATGTACAGTAATGACAGAGACTTGAGCAGAGGGTGTAGTAATTGGCAACCTCTTGTAAGTTCCTAAGAGCAAGCTTGAATTTAGGGGTGGGATGGGGATTGATTTCTGTTTTATTTGAGTGTATTGTGTTTGTTACTTTATTCCCAGAGGACAGCGCTTTAAACATCGGCTACTCCAAAATGAGCACTTGCTTGTTTGGAATTCCCACGTTATAGTAGTAGTAGACCCCGCCCTCCCTGCAGGATGATGGTGTACCCTTTTTTTCGCTGTTGAATATGTATAAAACTATAATCTTTGGGTTCTCAGTTTGTGGTTTTATTTATACTTTGTGTACATAGGTATGTATATGTATAGCTTAAATGCTGAATCACTTGCCTGTAATAACCACAAAGATTATCATAGTTTACCCAGAGTGTCAAAGTGTTCAGTCTCACTGGTCACTGAAATTTTAACAATGAACAAAAAGAAGCTGCAGCTATCTTGTATATACACAATTTCATGCCTAACTCTGTGGGCTTAGCAGGTGCTGTTTTTCAGGTGTTTCATTTGAATCTTTCAAGCTTGCTCTTAGGTCCTGGGTTTGTCAACACTCCATTTTCTTTCTCTGTAACTTAAGTTCTTGCATCTTTTCTGTTAAACTACCCTTGACGTGGTAATCAGTAGGTCATTCAGATGTTTGAATCTCTGCTTTGCTAACCATCTTCCTCCTAGCTTTGTCTGGCCATGTTGTGTTTTTATTGTTGTGGTCGTCTTCTCGGTGGGGAGTTGTTCAAGAGATGAAGTTATTTTGATCATAGAGGAACATAAATGTTGTACAGGATAATCTATTGCACATAGATTCACCAGAGAAAAACTTGGGGGATGGGGTAGGATGGGTCAAACAGGCAAGAAAAGTTGAAGAGCAAACATTGGAAAACCTTAACAAAAAATGAAAAACAATAAAGGTTTTTATTAACACTTGTATGGTCTCATTTGCATTACTGTTGAAAAGTGTGTGTATAAAAAAAACCAAAGAGCTGCTTCGGGGTAAGGGTCCTGCTATAGTGCTTACTTTTTTAGCTTTACTGAGCCATTGATTGTCATTCTTAAAGGGCCACTTAAAATTTCAACGTATGCTCTTTGGCTTTAGTTTAGGGTATAAATGTACATTTAAAACTTAAACTTCCCTCTATTTAAATTTTTTCCAATTCTAGTTAAAAAAAAACTTCAGATGACATCACCCGACAGTTTTTCATCATTGGCAATAGAGATGATGTCATTCCATTCCAAACTCCATAGTGTGAGCAACAAGATGACATAATATGAAGGTTCCTCCAAGTGATGTCAGATGGAGGCATATTTCAGCTAAAACTAAAGATATTTGGATATAGGGAAGTTTAATGGCATTTTGCTACATGTACTACCAAAACTAGAACCATAAGAAGCAAGCTCAAAATCAGTGAGGCCGTCCTTTACCGTCAGAATTTAAAATGTCATCTCGTTTTAAAGGTACAAGCTAACTGCACTTATCTGGTACTTAAGTAGAGCTGAATAAACAACCACTGAACCCAAGTTTGAATTTGTCTCTTCAGTGCTCTCAGTGGCCAAATTATTCTTGTCTTTTACATATTAAATGCAATTGACATCATGAAAGATGTCCAGATACCCACCTCTACTATGTGCTGTTATTAATAGCTGGCCCACATACCATCACCCCACTCTGGTTTCTTGCTGGACAGCCACCTTTCAGAGAGCTGTCACACCATACAGATACCCCTTTGCCACAGATTGCACTTTGGCAACAATGTAAGGCAGCACTCATGGTGTAGTGCATCATGCTTAATCTAAATACATTAGGACACAACTGTACAAAAAAAGTAGCTGCTGAGAAGCTGTACAAAGGTCACTGAACATATCACAAATATTCCTCTGACCAATTTCAAAATTGGTTAAAACAGCAAACACAAAATAGGCACCTGCATTTTTATTTGAATAAAACTTATACACAAAGTATTGACAAAGTTACATCTAACTGGAAACAAAGTGATTTGACTGCAAAATCAGGGACATGTATTCAGTCATTGCAATCCGTGTGACAGTAATACATCTACAACCTTGCACATATTACCACTAAAACAAGGTGATCATGCAATACTCCTTATATTTGCTCTGTTTATTCTATCATCTCTTAAAATATTCTCTCTCTTTCTGATTTACAGAGTATTGGCACAACAATAATTAAAGTTGGCATGAAATCAAAGTGTATGCAGCACAGCGAGCATATAATGTCGCTAGGAAAACAACCCTGAGGTAAAAATGTAATCTGTTGGTTCAGATGGATTTTAATAAGTTAGACTGTTTAATATAACATTGACCTACTTGGATGTAATTAACATTCTTTATATACTGATTACATTTCTCTTAATGTCCAATACACCTTTAACAGAAAAACTGAAAACAACTCTGAAGCTAAAATCCGGCTTTGCAAGTACTGAACCACGGTTTGTCTTGGAGTATTAAATTTGGACCATGAGGACAAAATGAACTGCCTATTGTTAGGAAGGTCACACAATGACTGACCTTTGGCAACCCGAAAGCCTCTGATGACAATTACCTTTATTAGCCCTTTATGATGCCTTAACAATAAAACATGTAAACACTAGAAACATAAATGTATTTGCCCCTTTGTTAGTTACTGTACATCTGTGCATTATAATATATTTAAATTAAAACTACAACAACCAAAGACGAGCATGAAATGATGAATAACGTTTTATTCTACAACCCACCCTTGTGTTTTATACTATGTACATGACAGGAGGAAGATGCTCCAAATGAACCAATGGAAAAAAACAAAAAAAAAAAAATTCTGTTATTAATTGAATTATTATAACTATGGCATAATCAGATTACAAATGACTTTGCTGCAGAATGACAAGCTATTCATGAACTCATTTCAGATATATAATTTCTATGTGCATGATTTTAGGCAGCATTAACTTTGGATATTCTGATATGATATTCGAAATGTTAATATTTAACTTTAAACCTGTTGAGTTTGTCAAGTCAAACTATACATTTATCAAGAATAAAAGCTCCTGTAATCTGTCACAGTTTTGTTCTAATCCCAATGACACTACTTTCTATTCAGTCCATTCACTCAGGTGCTCTTATTTGTGGAACGTTCGACTGCCGCTGCCTTTACTGATCATCCAGTAGGTAGTAGTTACTGGGCTGTAAAATAAGGCATTAATAAAATTGGCCAGCCAAGTCTCAGTGTCTAAAATTACAATCCTCACAGCACAACAAACGCCTAGTTAAAGTCAACTGAAGCCACAGCTAACTAGTGAAGGAAAGGCCAATTTCTTCCCCCCCGCAAAATGTTGCACTTCAGTGATGTTGTCACAACATACATTTCCAACACTCAACAATCCAAACATGGCACTTCTAATGTGAATAAATCAAAATAATAAAATGGATCTTTGCTTTGTAATATATTAAAAATTCCATTTAAAATAAAAGTCAAAGAATAAATTAACCGTATAAAGTATAACCTGCTGAAGGTGAACTACAAACTGGACACTGTGTGGCAGGTAACCCTAAGGTCCTGGTGAAATGTTAGAGAAATAGTCTGGTTCAAAGGGCATCAAAGCCTTCTGTAAATAAAAATAAATAAAATGCTGTTTTGTTCAGTTTACTGTGCTGTTCATTTAAAATAACAGTCGACTCTCTACTGTTGGTAACATGACATATCAATGATTTACTGTTTTTTTTTTTTTTTTTTTTTTACATAAACACAGCTTTTAATTGCCACGGAGCAAGGGCAATGTTGGCTCCTTCTACTGAACAAGGATCCCTTAAGTGGAGGTAGACAGAAAGTGGACAGACTTAACACAAGTAGGAGGGACATAAGCAAGATTGTTTAAGGATGGATTAAGAAGAACTATACATAGTCCAACAAACATAGGTTGGATGTCTAAAAATCTTCAGGAGCAGTGGAGTCTTGAAGTGTGGGAGGGACAAAGCATCATCATGCAGGTTTGTGTGGATGAAAGGAATAAACACTAGTATGGTTTAAGGCCAGATGAGCACACATAGCTGCTGAGATCATGTTTGATGCACCTCATGAAACATCAGCTCTCGGGGGATACGAGTCTCTGGGCCATAGAGCTTACAGGCTCGCCGCTCGAACGCAGCAACATTCTGCTTTACAACTTCGTCGAAGAACATGGTGGCTAGCTGGGAGTGCAGCAAAGATCGGAACTCAAAAGATATCTGTTAAAGACACAAAAATGTACATTTTAGAACATGTCTGTAAGTGTAGAGGAGTTATTAAATATGGCAACAGTAGAAGGGTTTATTTGGTTAGTGCAGTGATTTTGTGCTCTCTGTTTATCAGTAAGTGACTGGAGACTCCAAGATGTTGTTGGTCAGAGCAAATAGTCTCACACACAATCACACATAAAACCACAAGTTGTTTTAACACCTTAAATATTTGTAAGGATTAAAGACTTGTAATTCAAATTTTTAAGTGTCTTACAACTTCTGGACAGAGCCAGGATAGTCATTTTCCCCAGCTTCCAGTATTTATACTAAGCTAAGTCTGTGGTGTCTGTAGCGTCATATTTACTGTATGGACTTCAGAATGGAATCAACCTGTTCATTAAACTCCTAGCAAAAAGCGAATTTCACATGTTGCCCAAAACGTCGAACCATCCTGATGATCAAGGTTATTACTATGGTTGCATGAAGCAGCTTACTTACAGAAAAGTCAACCGTGCAGGTGCGAGGGTAACCAGGGATGCCAGGGCTAAAGCGCCATATGGTCTCTAGATGATTGAAAAGCTTTCCATCTGTACACACGGCCTAAAATCACCCAAAAGAAGAACTCTATTAGAAATAAGACTTTTGAGAAATGGGTTCTTACTGACATCACAGACACTAAAATTTGAACTAGTGTCTTTGACGTTTAAGAAACTGTCTGACAAAAATGAGATATACTGTCATTTACAAGAATCACAGACAGAAGCTTCTGGCACTTACTTTGACTAGATGAGGTCGGACACTGGTGATCATGGATGTGTATCTTTCCAACACTGGAGGGAATCCTACTTCAAGATGGGCTTTGCAGTGGCCTGCTCTTCTCATGATGGTCTGAGATTTCTTACACCAGGGCACAAAGTCCTTGTACTCATCCACATTGGCCACAACATCATACATTTCCTGCATGGAATACCTATGACAGCAAATATTGTGAGGTTAAGAAATAAAAAGAATTAAGAGATTCAGTGATTACTGGATTATACTGAGAAATTACCCAAGTATCCTACGCTCAGAGTACTCCTTCCTCTTGTTGGTAAGGCTGATGAAGTTCCTACTTTGTGGAACTGCTGTCATTGTGTCCGAGTCGTGAAGGCAAAGCACCCTAGGAGATCTTGTCATTAAAATGCCACATGAGGACAAATGTCTAAAAGGTAAGAAGGAAAGGTCCTGTAAGTCCCATTCTAGAAGAGTGCAGCCGACCACTTGCAGCGAAAAACAACAAACACACCTTCTATACATTTGTTTCCAGCTACTGAAGACAATGAGTACACACTGAACACTGGTCTCTGTGTTTTTTTAGTGTGCTGGTATTTTCCCACCTACACCTCTTATGTGGAGAACAAAAAGCTTTGCAATATGACCCCATTCATGCTTGCTGCACCACTGAGCAATGTATTTTCTGGTAGATAACCTGTAGAAATTGGGCAAGCGTGTTATGTCTTCTGTTCTAAATGTATAATTGGAAAAATGTATCACTGCTTACTGGGGACAACTTTATTTTTACTTTCCCCATGAAATACTGTAAAATAAGTCCTCCACTTAAAAAACATTTTAAACCGAAAGAACTTACAATGTTTGGTCATTTTTAAATGGAAATTGTTTTATTTTGCCTTTGTCTGTGATTGTATTTCTTGCATATTTAGGACATTCCTTAGGGTTTGTTAATCAGCATTGGTTGACTGGGATGTGAGCATTGTCATTTTTAAATCTTATGGATGAATAAATAACATTGACGCATCCCAATATAGATGACATCATGATATGTTCAATATGTATCACATAAAAGCAATAGATTATTTCATGCATCAAATGATATGACCCAACTCTACCTTGGACCATCAGTACAAAAATATCCTTTTTCACATCAGCTGTTCTAAGCTTTGTTAAGAAATACTGTGATTTGTTAGCATCATGATTGGCTAGTTAGGAACATTTGTGACATTTTTTTATTTTTAGAATACACATCCCAGTATCACATCGTTAAAATAAATAAATAAAACCTTTTCCATAAGTAAAAACAATGAATCACCATATAATAATGGTGTCTAAAAAGATAACTAAAAAAAAAGTATACATTCTTCATAAATATTATATAATAGATATTTTATTATTATGATTATTATTATAAATGTCAGTATTGGATATTGGTAATTGGCTTTAATGACATACATTATGGCCACCTGTACAATCTAATGCAGTCCAACACAGCAGCTCTGCCATGAATTCTACTTTTACAAGGTTATAATTTCTAAGTCTTTAGGTTGAAAACATTAGAAATGTGATCCCTCTGTGATCCACTATGACCTCAACACTAAGCACACAGTACAATTATCACCTTTTTGAAACTTTTAACTCCAAAACGGAGAAATGATATCCTTATATTGCATTAGATTTTAAAGGTGTACCTAATGAAGTGATCATTGATATATATTACAGGCTCTCTTGTACAAACAGCATGTCAAGCTGTACACGGATTTAAAGTATGTTTAGGTCAAAGGCCT
This sequence comes from Channa argus, assembly GCF_033026475.1. NCBI lineage: Eukaryota > Metazoa > Chordata > Actinopteri > Anabantiformes > Channidae > Channa > Channa argus. The sequence continues at coordinate 5,714,398 of NC_090209.1, forward strand.
ATGAGGGACATTTTAGTAGCTTCAGTTTGTTTATCCTGAAGTCATTATAGTGAGGTTTGAGCTATGGTTTGGTTTGAATAGCGTGACAAATTTGCTGAAATCCATTGTTCCCCCTTGCTTCCTACAGCAGAATACTTCCAGCCCCACGATCAACTGTTATATGAACTCAATTGGTGGTTTTACAAATTAACAACTGATTTTAAGTACTGGTTTTACGGGGGGGGGGGGGGGTTTGCACAGGACTGACTCCAGCGTGTCTCACCTGATGCTCTGTCGGAGGCATCCTCTTGGCACCGCTGCACGACACGAGCGAGGGGAGCCTACAGTGGCGATCTCACTGAATGCCCGCACACCCATGACCAACCGCCGGGCACTGGCAGTGGCTGCCATGAAAACAGCCACTCGGTTCAAGGAAGGAGGATCTTGCTTCTGAGAAACTGAGCTCGGGGTCTGGTCAGCTCGAAAACCAGGGGCAGAGGGATTCAAGGTTTCAGCCCGATCGTCGGTTTCGCTGCGGGTGGACAAAGACCAAACAAAGTGTTAGCTAACTACCTTAAGTAGACAAAAACACCGCACATTTACTCTGTGTATTGTTGTCCACCTTCACCTCAGCACCGTCTCCTGTCGGCTTCAGAGCTGCCAGCGTAACTAGTTACGGTAGTCAACTGCTAACAGCTAACGGTGGCTAACAAGGTTTCATAACGAGCCCGAACCAACGCGACGAACAGCCGCGTTCCGCTACTTTTTCACCAATACTCACATCACTCCGCGTCTAAACCTCCGAACGTGCAACAAAGTGAAACTATTTAGGCTTACTTCTTGGTTTTAGATTCTTGGGGGGGGGTTTTGTAATACAGCCCAGCTGCCGACGACCTTCTCCGGTTTACAAAACGCCGGTGGAACAATCTGTAGGTTTCCTGTCTTCTGTGTGTTGATCTTCGGTTGAGCCCAACAGGTCTGTGGTGGAGTGTTGCCCCCTACCGTGGTGGAGGATAATGGTAGAAAGATTAATGGTTCGTGTGTCCATTTCAGCTGTCACCTATCATTCAGTTATTTATTTATTTATTTCATAGACAGCGTTTACATGGACTTACCGGGGTACTCGGAGAAATCGGCTTTCTCTGGTAATCGGGGAACAGTGTTTACATGCTCCTAAGTAACCTGGTTACACGTATACATGCAGCTAAGAGTAACCTGACGCCCCCCCCGGACTTATTTTCGAAGCCTGGCGCACAGATTTGAACTGTATAATGACGCTGTGTTCGTGTCGCAGCAGAGACCACGCAAGGGGACAGAAAGGAAAGAAACATGCACCTGATCCTTAACAGTCGTTATGTTATAAACGGGGGCAACTGACTTATTTAGACTTAGACGAATAACTTTGTGTAAATTAAAAATTCTGTCGGCCCTTATGCAGAATTTACTTTAAAAATGAGGCGACATTGTCTCGTTAACTATCTCTCCATTCATTCATCCTTCCATCATCCTCTGCAGTCTTTAGTTACGCACATGCGCAGTTAGAAAGCCGATTAGAAACCTAGTTATGCGTAAACGTGGCAGAGAAATCTGCGTTTTGCGACAGAAATCTACCTGGGGAAACCAGCTTTCCCTAATCCCCTACCCCGATTTTGGAAACCAGCTTTCTCCCATACGTTACACTTAAGAAATCAACTTTCCCGAAAAAAGGCGACTGTAACCCGATTGATTAATTCAATGCAACCGGCGACTTCTTCTTTTTCATTTTTTATGAAGGTGCATTACCGCCACCTACTATGCTGGAGTGTGAACCCGAGTAACTATCCCATTAGTATTAAAAAAACTAAATTCTATTTGTTTCTCTCAAGAACTGTACCAATTTATTATAATTTCCTGGTTGATTGATTATATGCTTAAAATTACATTTCCGTGTTCCTTATACTCTGCTATGTCTTAATAGTTTCTCTCTCTCTGATGTGTATTTTGGAGATCGACATGAAACATGATTTACCGACTCTTCCACATGGCAAAAACACAGAAACCAGATGGGCGCTTACCGATCACATGTAACCGTTGCTATCGTTTCGGTATAAGGAGTGAGTGTCAGCCAATCACAGGCAGAGTAGGGCGGACCCTCACTGAATAGGGGCGCGGCAAATCTGCATTCCCAATGAATATTGGCAGTGACGAGAAAAATAGAGAGTAAATACATGACATATTACATATTGTATGCACCTAAAATGTTATTTAAAAACATTCAAATCTTAAAAAAATGATTTTTTTTTAATTAAACGCCATAACCTAAATATATCAATCAAGTTTTATTTATATAGTGCCATTTTCCAAATTTTCCTTTGTGAGGTTAGGTAATTTGGGAAGAATTTATCCAGTAGTGTACCTATGTCATGATTTATGTTCTAAAGGGGCCCTAGAGCCATTTATTTTTTTATTTTTCTTGTTGGGACCCTATAGGCTACATGTCGGTAATGTGATTTCCTCAAATAATTAGCACTTAACTAGGAATCTAGAGCTAGTTTTAGTTGACTGACAGAAAAATAACTCGCAACAGCTGCGATGTTTGAATATTAAGAGTCATTTTAGGCAACAATGGCAAACATTTGCTGCTGCTAATAATAATTGTAGGTTCCCTGGAAAAACATTTGTGATGGGAGTTGTTCTATTTTCCCAAAGTTTCCTTTTTCTTAAGAAGTGCTTTTCCGTTAAACCCCCCGAGGATATTATATCTCGACAATGAGGCGCCAGCATGCTATATGGTTTTTGGCCACATGGTGTCGCCATTTCACCGGAGAAGCCGAAGACAGACCGCCACGCCTGTAGGCGGACCAGTGCAGTCGTAGCCCGTATCGTCAGACCAGACATTGGATACAGACAACAACAGTGACAGATCGGGACCGCAATTCTGCTTCCAGGCGGCTATGGGTGTAGTCTGAAGAGTGGACATAGTAGCGTACCGCAATATACCTCGAAGTTTTATCCTCATGAAGGAGCTCCGTCCTGGCTGAGTTTGGGAGATGGGAGTACTCAATATTGCAGACCAGGTACGGTGAAAGAAAAGCGCTCCGTGATTGTGCTGTGGCGCAGTCTATTTGCTGGGAAAAGACCTGCTCTTGTGCGCAGCATACTACGTCTTATTCACTGAACGGGTTGATTTCATCTTTAGCCTATTAGTGGTGCATCTTCGTCCAAGTGGATAGCGACATTGTAGTGGATTATTGCCTGGTAATTACCGATGCCTGGCACTCGCAAGGGAACACTTACGTTATACGTGTTGTTGTGTGGGCCCTGCTCTGGGTCAGAGCCAGCTCTCTAGCACAATTAGCTAACGTTAGCTCGAGCCGTTTTGGTAGCTGACGTAAGTAGTGAGAAAAGGGCCTTTAGGCCTCAACCAGGGCTTTGTGTATTTGCTGGAAGGAAACGAGACAAACAGTTAGTTGCAAAATGGAGTAAACGCAGTAAATCAAACATTACGCCGTGATAGCATATTTAACAATTACACATTTAGAGGCATAAAACAGATTTTCCATCCTTTGGAAAACGTTAATTCGCAGGCGATATCCGAGTCGACGCTCCGGATCAGCGATAACGTAATTGCAACGTTATTGTAGTGATGAGTAGTATTCTTGTTTTGCAGCCTCCTCTGGTCCAGGCCATCTTCAATCGTAATGCTGAAGAAGTTCAACTATTATTGCACAAAAAGGAGGATGTCAATGCACTGGTATGTGTGAAATACATTTCTAAGTTGCAGTGCTATGCAGGTTCATATGTTGAAGGACTGGGCCACGAAAATAGCAGCTAATGGAAGCAAACATTATTTCCACGCTGACGATCGTGTGCTTGTTCCACAGGACCAGGAGCGCCGTACGCCACTTCATGCTGCTGCCTGTGTGGGGGATGTCCATGTTATGGACCTCCTCATCGAATCAGGTGAGTGAGGCGCACACGTCCCCCATACTTTCCTTTCTTTGTGCTGCATTATCACAGTATTATTCGTACTTGCAATATTTACATGACTACTACAGATGTTTTTTGCCTACCCCCCCAATCAGGTGCCAGTGTTAATGCTAAAGACCATGTGTGGTTGACCCCGTTGCACAGGGCAGCTGCTTCCAGGAATGAAGTAAGCAATAAGCTCACATCCTTTTCCCATTTTACAGTATAATTATATCTGATGGTTGACATCATGTTATAATTCTATTATGCTTTCATGCACATTAATTATGCAATTCACTTTGATTATGCACTGGCTCATTAAAATGCATATGTTTTATAAGCTCCTGTGATTGCTTCCTTCCCTTCAGAGGGCAGTGGGTCTGCTGCTAAGGCGTGGAGCAGATGCAAATGCACGAGACAAATTCTGGCAGACACCACTGCATGTGTCTGCCGCCAACCGTGCGACGCGCTGCGCAGAGGCCCTACTAACCCAGCTGAGCAACCTGAACTTGGCAGATCGCACTGGCAGGACTGCGTTGCACCATGCAGCTCAGAGTGGGTTCCAGGAGGTGAGATTTCGGTTACTTGGGTTTTCTTTTTTTTTTTTTTTTATGGAGTTTTCAAGTAACATTAACTTTAATAGAGGTCCTTCTGCAATATTATCTACTTCATTTTATAGATGGTGAAGCTGTTGCTGAACAAAGGGGCCAACCTGAGTGCCATTGATAAGAAAGAGAGACAACCTATCCATTGTGCTGCTTACCTGGGTAAGTCTCTTCCATTTTCTCCCCCAGTGCTGCATAGCTACATTTTCGTCCAATTGCAGTAGTCACTTCTCTTGCTGATGTCTTGGATGATTTTTACACAAATGAAGAGCAATTACTCAGGCAAGTGGTTCAATCACAATCTAGTGAGAAGGGGGCTGTGTTGTTGAATGAACCAGTGTTCTGTCTCATTTACCTAAATCTTTCATGAATTTTATAATTAATATTTCCCTGTTTTGTGTCTCCTGTAGGGCATGTTGATGTTGTGAAGTTGCTAGTGTCCCGGAGTGCAGACAAAAGCTGCAAGGATAAGCAGGGTTACACGCCTCTCCATGCTGCTGCTGCAAGTGGTCACATCGAAATTGTAAAATACCTACTGAGGATGGGGGCAGAGGTGAGGGATTTTATTTTAAATATTAGCCAAATACATTTCAAATTAGCCAATTTTATCTTTTTTTAGCTTGTTCTGATATTTGTGGTATTAGTGTCAAAATTATTTTCTTAAATAGATATATTTAATAAATCTGATCTCCTGTCACATTTGTGTTTTACTATCAGATTGATGAGCCCAATGGCTTTGGAAACACTGCGCTCCATGTGGCTTGCTACATGGGACAGGAGGCAGTGGCCACAGAGTTGGTGAACCACGGAGCTAATGTTAACCAGCCCAACAAGTGCGGCTACACCCCTCTACATCTGGCCGCTGTCTCCACCAATGGTGCCCTGTGTCTGGAGTTGCTGGTCAACAATGGGGCAGATGTCAACCAGCAGGTATGAATAACCAGGCATTTAATTGTACTTTAACTTTCCTTCTTTGCTTGTTCTTAATGTTACAACAAATCACATATCGTAGTATTAATGGCTTTTCTTTTTTTTTTCAAAGGCCAATATTCAAAATCTTTTATGTGTAGTTTGCCCAAATTTGAGAGTAGAAATGTAAAAAAACGAAAAGGATGCGTTTAGTCTGTAGCTGTAGTTCAAAGTAATTAAGCCAACACGTGGGGGTGGCTATGGAGAAAGAATAAAATCCTTGATAATAGGAACACTTGCTATATAAAAATGCTGGGGTGGAGAATCTATCTAGTTGCCAGAGGGGATAGTATGTGTGAAAATGCAATGCTTGTGAAAGAAAATGTCCTAATGAATTAAAGGAGTCTTATGAAAATAATCTTTAAAATGCAAGTGTTTCCAGGAACAACACTCAAGGAAAATACTAAATGTGTAGAGGGATGATAATTCATGTATAGGTGAAGTAACCCCTTACTTCCAGTTAATAGTAATTAGATTTTGAAAAGAATCATATGATAGAAACAACACTTTGTAGCTGTTTTTGTTTTTTTGTTTTTTTAGCAAAAACCTGCTCAAAAAGTCTCTTGAACCAGGCAAATCTTGATCTGTTCTGCATTTTCAGATGACAAAATTTTTTTAAATTCTGCTTCTTCCAGAGCAAAGAAGGGAAGAGCCCCTTGCACATGGCAGCCATTCACGGACGCTTCACACGCTCTCAGATCCTCATCCAAAATGGTAATGATAACTGTGCTGTGTGACTGATCTGTGCAAATATCGTTGGTGCAGGCGTTTTCTCCTCCTAATGGGTCTTCGATTTACTCCCTCAATTCCATCAGGTGGGGAAATTGATTGTGTCGATAAGTATGGCAATACTCCTCTCCACGTTGCTGCTAAGTATGGCCATGAACTGCTGATCAGCACTCTGATGACCAACGGAGCAGACACGGCCAGGTATTGAACAAACCTTAAGTAGCATCACTGATGGGTATAAAAGTGCCCTGAGGTTGGAAAGACACAGCTAAAGCACAGCCTTTAGTACAAAGAAGTAATAACATGACTCATGTAATAAAAAGTTGGGTTTAAGTTGAATAATATTTGTAATATTGCCTTTTAAGGGTTGTAACATTTCTGTTGTTTTTCTAGACGTGGGATCCATGGAATGTTCCCCTTGCACTTAGCTGTGCTGTACGGGTTTTCAGACTGTTGTCGCAAGTTACTCTCCTCAGGTCGGTCTTAATTACATTAATGTGTGCAATATTATTTACTTAACCTATGTCTATTTGTATATTAACCTTGGTGGATGTTAAACTACAGGTCAGCTGTATAGTATAGTTTCATCTATGAGTAAGGAGCATGTACTATCGGCTGGTTTTGACATAAACACCCCTGACAACTTTGGGAGGACCTGTCTACACGCTGCTGCCTCTGGAGGGTAAGATGCGGAATCTGCTTTGTAATATTACAATGACCTTATATTGGTCCAACCTAATTTTCTCATGGTCTTTTCTCTCCACAGAAATGTTGAATGTCTGAACTTGCTATTAAGTAGTGGTACCGACTTGAATAAGAGGGACATAATGGGAAGGTGAGATATACGTCGTCTTTGCAAAAAAACGATTAAGCATCATTCCCCAAATATGTGATGCAGTCTAACTATAGGTTTGTCTCTAATTGTATCCTTCCTATAGAACACCGTTGCACTATGCGGCTGCTAATGGGAGGTACCAGTGCACTGTGACCCTGGTGAGCGCTGGCGCTGAGGTCAACGAACCTGACCAGACAGGCTGTACTCCCCTGCACTACTCTGCCGCCTCACAAGCCTTCAGCAGGTCAGAAAACTTGTCTTTGTTTCTCTGGGGTCTCTCTGTAAGAGAAAAAGCAACATTAGCTGCCAATTCTTTCTGGTGTTTCATAACATTGATTGATTTAAAAACTGTCCGACTCAGATGATGGTGAGGAATTTCTTGACCTTATCTGTCTGTGTTTTACCTCGTAGCACTTAATACAAAAGTAATATACAATTCACCTTATCAACAACCCTTTTTAGATTGTGAGACATTAAGTCCTAGAGCAGGCAGTTTTTGCAGGGAATAATCTCCCAAGAAGCTTTATTGAATCAAAGCTTGTCTTGTTCTTTCCAGAGTTGATCGTCATTTTTCTGGAAACCATCAGAATGATGAAGATGAAGCAAAGGAGTCCTACTTGTGAGTTTCTTTAATCTTTTGTGCTCTTCTTAGTGCCCATAACCTATGCGATTTAAATACTAATTGTTAATTGTCTGTATTCTATGTTTTGCCTCTTTTTTTTTTTTTTTCTTTTTTTTAATAACAGCTGCTTGGAGCATCTGTTGGACAATGGTGCCGATCCGTCGATGGTCAACTCAAAGGGTTACAGTGCTGTTCACTATGCAGCTTACCATGGAAACAAACAGAACCTGGAGCTGGTGAGTTCTTCGGATTTATTTGAGATCAGAACGTAGCACATATATTATTCATCTGTCAATTTAATTTAAAGAACTGCTCTCGAGCCGTCTGTCACTTTGCCACTTTACCCAGTCTGAATAAGACTTTTTTGCACTAATCCTGCACTGATGGAGTGCAAACCAGTGAAGTGTACATCTGCCATGTGCCTTGTGCTGCTTATTTACTTTATTTTACTTAATTTTTATTAGTATTACTCTTCAATGCCCTTATTGTATAGTTGTTTTTTAAAATTTTACATTTATATGTGATCTAGATTTAGGCCCCACTGTTTCATCTGTACGCACCACGGATCCGAGTGAATCCGAGAAAAAAGTTCCCTGTATGTACTGTATGTACTGTACATGTGGAAGAACTGACAATAAAGCTTGACTTGACTTGACTTGATTCACTCACCAAGATATAGCTGCAAAAATGTGTCCATTACTACTCGTTTGGATGTACATTAATTAGTAGCTTTTTATAATCGATTACTTGTTTAAGTCATATTTTAAGCATAAGATTGTTTGAGTCCAAACTGTGCCAAATCAACATGCGGACAATGATCCGCTGTGGCGACCGTGAACTCACGGGATAAGCCGAAAGGACAAAAAAAAAAAAAAAAATTGTTTGAGTCCACCTTCTTAAATGTTAGAATTTGCTGCTTTCACATTTACTGCAATATAGTTAACAGAGTTTGCAATTTCTTCGCAAAGCGATCAAGGTCCTCCGTAACATAACTAAAGATGTTCCAATACTACATTTTACCAGACCGAGTACAATCCTGGTATTTGACTGGGACGTCCCTTGGCATAACGCTTTGTTCCCTTTCTTCTATGACATTGTCATAGATGTTTCTGCTGCTTGTGTGTTTTGTTGATCAGTAAGTAAGATGAGTAAAGTCATTTGTCTTGTATACTGCTTGATGTCGTACATTTTTAAATGAGTTACACAACCTCACTGAGAAAAGAATCCAATTTCCTCCGTAAATTCCATTAAATCCCCTTTTTTGCTTTATTTTTTCAGCTCCTGGAGATGTCCTTTAATGCACTAGGAGACATAGAAAGCAGTATTCCAGTCAGTCCCCTGCATCTTGCTGTAAGTATTTTATATTTAATCAAATCCTGCATTGATTTTGGTTATTATTGAACTAGTTGACAAAATATTATATGTCTTTTTCTGCTTCTTTAGGCTGATAAGGGTCACTGGCAGGCACTGCGTGTGCTGACAGAAACTGCAGCCTATGTGGACATGCAAGATGCTGCAGGCCGTTCTGTCCTCTACTTGGCTGCACAGAAAGGCTACGCCCGCTGCGTGGAGGTGTTGTTAGCACAGGGGGCTTCCTGTCTTCTCAATGACAACCGCCTCATGTGGACCCCAATTCACATTGCAGGTAACTGTTGTCTTCTGTAGGATTCCTACTACCCCAGATTGAGTCAGATTTATTTTATAAAGACTATGTATGTCCATTTTAATATTGTCTTGTACTTTGTCCCATACCAGCTGCCAATGGTCACTCAGACTGCCTACGCATGATGATTGATTATGGGGAGGAGGGAGATCTAACTAATGTGACAGACAAATTTGGCCAGTGAGTTTGTTTGTTTGTTTGTTTAGGAAAAAGTTGGCTCAATTTTGTACATTCAGCTTTTAAATTAAATTGTCAAATAAGCTTTTGGCATTAAAAAACTAATTTGACAAAGTGGAAAATGCTTCTTTAAAGTAGTTTCTGTTCCCTCCAGGACCCCTCTGATGCTAGCTGTTCTGGGAGGTCACACTGACTGTGTCCACTTTCTGTTGGAGAAGGGTGCCTTGCCAGATGCCAAGGACAATAGGGGCAGCACAGCTTTGCACAGAGGGGTAGGTCCATCACTGGATGTGGCTGCATACTGTTGAAGGTTATCGGCTTCACAGATGTAGTTATCAAGTCTATGCACAAAAAAGAGTTAATGGAATGTGACATTTCGTAGAAGCTTTTTGAATCTATTCATCCCCACAGGTGGCACAGGTCTTTATTAACAATAAATAGCAGCTTTCATCCCATCTCTTTGAAGCTGACCAGCCCCTTGCATTAACTTGCATTGACAGTACAGTACATTGCATACACAGTAGTAATTGACAGCTTCTTATTTTTTGTTTGTATTCTATTTGCTGATTCCTTTATCCTTTTTTTTTTATCCTAATGTATTTTGAGATTTGAGTTCACTTTATTAATAGAAGATCAATTTTTATAAACTCACGCTGCTAACGCAAACATAAGACCTCCAATCAGTCCCATCTGTTCTGCCCACCCCTCTCTCTCCCTGCTCTGAAATAGCTTTGCTTTAATTTTTTAAAGCTCTGCAATGCTCTGCACAGCCTGTCAGGTAGTGATTGTTATTAAATTAAAATAAATAAGAATGTTGGAAAATGAAGCAGAAATTGTTGAACTTCTCTGATTGGTGGAATGTCAAGCTTTACCCCCAAATCTTATCCAACACACTCTATTTCTATTAAAGAATATACATACATTTTAGATACTGTAGCTTTAAGTACACAAATACTGCATACATCATTGCCGTTACACTTTAAATGTATTGTGATAAAATCCAATTTTAAATTTGTATATCAATTATATTGATGAAAAGCATACATAACTTGTCCCATAACTAATGCTAAGTGTCCGGAGAAAGTGATTATCTTAGACTAAAACATTGTATCTAAGTAACCGTGTTTATTCAGGGTAGAATACAGAGATGTGACTAAAAATTAACGTTTTGTCAGAAAGTTACAATAACATTTTTGTCAGAGCATCCTTAACGTCAGTGAAGTTCGTCTCATCACATATTGCTGGTCTTTTTAGGCGGTTTTAGGCCATGATGACTGTGTGACAGCCCTGCTGGAGCACAAAGCTTCGGCACTGTGTCACGACACCCAGGGTAGGACCCCGCTGCACTATGCTGCATCCAGAGGCCACACAGAGATCCTGGCCAGTATGATGCAGGCTGCTATGGCAACAGACCCACAAGACAAACTGCTGGACAACAAACAATACACCCCATTACACTGGGCTGCTTACAAAGGTTTGCTCAGTTTTTATTGAGTGGAAATGGACAATCAACAAAGCTAAGTGTTGCATTTAGTCACTGTAAGATTTGTTGTACATATATAATTCTGAGTATGTTTGGTCTCAGGGCATGAAGACTGTTTGGAGGTTTTACTTGAATTTAACACATTTATCCATGAAGAGGGAAACCCTTTCACTCCCCTGCACTGTGCTCTGTGAGTATTAACTTGGTGCCTATTTTCTGCTGTTCCTCTGTGTCAAAACACAAAAAATAATAGATTAGGATGGTTGAAATGAATTTATCCGTTCATGAGCTCCATCATCTTGCTTGCAGGATGAATGGCCACAGCGGTGCTGCAGAGAGGCTGCTGGAATCTACTGGGGTCCACATGATTAACACCAGAGATGCCAAAGGAAGGTAAGACTTCGAAACAGAAGACGAAAGATTTCTTTTTCCATGACCACCACTACCAGCATTGAATTGTTACATGCATTTGTTTCCTTTGTCTTAAAAATAATCATAAGGCTATGAGCTCACTTTTTAAAGCCTTCAGCAGCAAAGTTGGTAACATTGTGACAGTGATTGGGTTGACTCTGTGTTTTTTGTGTGTGTGTGCCTGCAGGACCCCGCTACATGCTGCTGCATTTGCTGAGGATGTCGCAGGACTTCAGTTGGTGCTTCGCCATGGGGCAGAGATTAATGCAGTTGACAAAAGTGGGCGCTCTGCTCTGATGGTGGCTGCTGACAAAGGACATAGTGGTGCCGTGGGTCAGTCTTATCTTTTGTAATTCGTGTTGGATGATAAGTTCTTTAAATGATACACAGCATTTTGTCCCACTCTAGGCTTTAGTAGGTCTGTTATAAAGCTGTGAATCCTACATCAGCTAATGATACGCTCACGATGGATTGCCCATAACTTTGACCGATACAACACTGGCGATTCAAAACAATATGTTGGAACATAATATATTTTATAATCTGCAGATGAAGCAAAAATGTGTCTTTAAAAAAGCTCACAGTGGTTAACAGTGGTACGATTATGTACATGTATGTAATGTATTAATATTACACCGTTTTCATAACAAAAGACAGCTGTCAAACAGCCTTAATACTCAAAAATGATTATTTGCCAGAAATGGGCAAACATGGACACGTTTACATGCTTTACACGCTTACACTTTTACATGTGTCTCAGTATTAACTTAAATATTTTTATTTATAGAAACGTGTGCTATATCCAGCATTTTTAAAACAGATTTCCCATGATGACTGATACACACTTGTGCTGTTGTTTGTGTTTGGACAGCATAAGCTTGCACATTCCCTCTCATAAACAGATGAACCATGTCATGTAACATTAGCACCGTTAACTTTGCGTGTTGCAGGTAAGGGCAGCTCTCACAGTTAAATGGAGTGCATTCTCACTTATATTTTTAACTTCATATATTCATCTTCAAAACAGGATTATCGTGAGCCAGCTAATAGATGTAGTTTGGTAGCCAGGGTTTCATGTTTTTGCAAATGGCGAAGTCATTAGTGGCTATCTAAAATCAAACATGGGGGCTGCATCTGATTTGTTTTTATCCCACCATCTTTATGATCGTCTTTCCCCATGAGGACCCCAGGGTTATGGCCGCTTTGGTAAGATCAGTTATAATGTCGATACTTGGTGGCAGCGCATCAGTTAAATCTATATCAACATTGATTTTTGTTTGGTTCCCTATCTCCTACCCTTAAGAATAATTGTGAGATCTGTAATCACAGAAAATAAATATCTCTGTGTTTTGGTGTTGTCCAGCTATCCTCCTCCACCGAGCCAAGGCTGATTTGACACTGCTGGATGAGAACAGGAACACTGCCCTGCACCTGGCCTGCAGCAAGGTACTCATCAGTTATACACCAAATCCTAACCTCCAGTCTAGTGTGCAGAGCATTACTATAATGTCTGTTTGGATTGCTGCACGTTCTGCACGCCTTCTCTCTTCCTTCACACTTCCTGTCTATTCTTGCCTACCACCTTCCTTTTGATGTGGAACTGTTGAAAAGGGGAAACACAATCGATGCTATGTTTTCTGTGAGTGATAGCAGTTCTGAAAGATTTTTTACTGTGTGTTCGGTCTCTCAGGCTCATGAGATGTGTGCCCTGCTGATTCTGGGAGAGATCCACAGTCCCACACTCATAAATGCCACCAACAGTGCTCTGCAAATGTAAGAACCATATAACATTTTAAAATTATACATTTGAGGACATAGAACATACTTTGTTTGAAATATTGCATATACAAAACATTTGGGGGGGGTGATGATGGAGGATGAATGTTTTAAATGCTCTTTGTACTTGTCCCAAACTTGTGTTTTTCTTGCTACTACTCTGAGACAGGATCTCTTATTAACATGTTGTGGTATTTTTTACAAGTTGTGCTATTAGTTGCAAATTGGTTGTTGATTAGCAGGTCTGCTAGTTCTCTCTCAGATTGTCCCTTGCTCTCGTCCAGGCCCCTCCATCTGGCAGCACGCAATGGCCTGGCTACAGTGGTGCAGGCACTGCTGAGTAGAGGAGCTACTGTGCTGGCTATGGACGAGGAAGGTGAGGCATACCTTAATCAGCTAAACCTCAATTTGTAGTGAGGGAGTTTGAGCTGAAATGACGGTAGATCCTACAAATGAATAATCTTTTATAAAAGAATTTTGTATTTTTTTAGTTTACTGTAAATGATGCATTGTTTTGCCAATCATTTTTCACATCATGCTTTATATTCTTTGCTTATATATATATCCTATATTATCTTCTTGCCAGACCCCAGACTGACTAGGGATAAACAAATAAATCGCTGACTAGGCTTAACTAGGGATATTTTGTATAAATCAACTAACCCTAACCCCAGCTTTTTTGTCAAACCTTTGTTAAAATTGTTTGTTAGTAAAGTCCAGAGTTTGTGTCTGTGGTGCTGCTTAGTAGCCTTTCAATTTAAAAGTTGTATCTTGCAAAAACTAGTATGCTTTATTTAAATTTGCAATCAATAAAATTTTTGTCCTCTTTGAGACAGATAAGAAGCTGTTACAACATTGATAGACAGTTAGGTACAAAAGTTTGCTTTCCCTTATTGTGAAATGTTAAAAAGAGTAAAACAAAGACAAAAAACACAGATAAAATTACATATAAGGGGACGCAAACTTAACCCTTTGCCTAACACAATAATAATGCACATTTAACTTCAATACAATTCAATTCAACTTTATTTATATAGCGCCAATTCACAACAAAGTCATCTCAAGGCACTTTACAGAATAAAGTCAAGACTGTAAAGATGTTTAGAGAAAACCCAACAGTTCCCCCTTGAGCAAGCCGTAGGCAACAGTGGAGAGGAAAAACTCCCTTTAACGGAAGAAACCTCCAGCAGAACCAGGCTCAGGGTGGGCAGCCATCTGCCTTGACCGGTTGGGGTGAGTGGAAAGTGAAGAGGGAAAAGAAAAGAGCAACAAAAGCAACAACAAAACATCGGGCAGGTTGGTGGGACCAGTAGCTGCACACTGGAAAACACACAGCTTCAAAGCCCGGGGACACCTGCAGAAAGGGACAGAGAAGGAGAAAGACAATTACTGGAGAAAACACACAGAGTTAATGTGATACAGTGGTGACAATTGTGGGGTGTGAGGAGAGGAGAGAGGGACAAGAGGAGGAAAGGAGCTCAGCAGCATAACTATAACTAAGTATAAGCTTTATCAAAGAGGAAGGTTTTGAGCCTGGACTTGAAAGTAGAGAGGGTGTCTGCTTCCCTAATCTGGGAAGTCCTCATTTAGCTAGTACAAATGTTAATGCATCATCAGAAGTAACAACAATGGTCCGAATGTACAAAAAACTTATAGTAAAATTAAAACAAATACATTAGTATGGAGTATGAATCCCCCATTAATTGCGTTGAAATTAACTTTCATTTCTGATAAAGGGACATTTGTACTACTTGAATGTGTATTAAATACTATGTTGGTTTGCAGATAACCTTAGTTTTATTTTATTTTTTTACATTTCACAATAGGTGGATGCAAACATTTGCACCCAACTGTACTATAGTCCAATATTCACATTTCTCAGAGCTTTATTTTTGTTCTTTACCACCAATTGAACTAAATAGTAGCATCTTTTGCAGATATGTGCATTCCACTGTTTTCAGCAGGGGATCAGAGGCTTTGTCTCGGTGCTATTTAATGTTATGCCGATAATGCACATCATGTTTTTGCTGAAATGCTTTCTGGTGCTGCTTAGCACAGCAATGAGTGAACCATAAGCTAGAAAACATTTAGGTGTTCTGTAGAGCTGATGGAAAGAGCAGAATCAGATCATAAACCTTTTTGGATTCATTACTTCAAAAGATGCTTTGACATAGTTCTCTGATTTATTTTGTCTGAGCAACTTTGAAAAATGTACCTTATGGATTTCACGGATTGTTCAGTAGTATGCATCCATTAATGTGTTGTGTTGTTGTCAATCAGGCCACACCCCAGCTTTGGCCTGTGCTCCCAACAAGGATGTGGCTGACTGTCTGGCTCTGATCCTCTCTACCATGAAGCCTTTCCCCCAACGGGACCCTTCCTCTTGCTCTTGCTCATCTCCTACCGTGTCCCCCTCCCCGGGTCTCAATTTGCTGAAGCACTGCGGCATCACCGCCGCCTGCGCACCCTTGCCCAGCAACGGCCTCCACAACGGCTATGTCAAAGATCGTCACGGTGCACCAGTTGGTCTGGATGGGTGTCTGTCTGAGTGAGGTGACACGCCCCCCTCAGTCAGCTGCTTTCAACATCATCACCACGAGGGGGCGACTCCCTTTAACATGGGCCAGAGGACCAGGAGAGCGAGCACCCACCCACATGTCTGTTCTCTGTGTATGTATGTGTTTGTGCGTCTGTGTATGCGTGAGTGTTTGGTCTTCTCTTGAGGTGCAGTCAAACCTAATATGCAATTAGATCCCATTTCTCCATCTCCTAGTAGTGCTTAATATGTAGAGGCGGATTGCTCTACAAGGTCACTCGGATCAAGTGTGGCATCCAAAACAAACACTAGCAATCTGGCCATCTCAAAATCATCTAACCCTTTAAACCATGTTGACATAATTATATAACCAACATCTAAGAGCATGGAAATCTCTGTATCCTCAATTATCTTCATATCATTGAGTATAAAAGTCATATCATGTTTAGTTGGTTGTGGTGGCCTTGTAGAGGAACATACAGACTTCCCAGAAGAATGATCAAAGAGTTTGTTCGTTTTTGTTTTTTTTTTTATTTAATTTTTGTTATTTTTCGTTGTTGTTTTTAATTGTCCGTTAGCCTAGATTTTTATGAAGGAACCACACAAGGGAAAAAAATCTAAATTTAGCTTGAGAGTGCAATGCTTGTGTACTACAGTACAATCCGAAATTTGGAAAAGGGTCACAAAGATGTTAATTCCATAGTGTACTAAACGTACAGCCTAGAGTTGTTTGGCATTTTAAGATGATTTGGTAATGCTGCTGAATACATTAGCATGGCTCCTTTCAAAGGAGGCCTATGTTTGGGTCGGCATGGTAACATCAGTTTGTTCTTAATGCTGACTTCATGTTTTAAAGATGCTAAATAAGTGTTTGTTAAGCTAGAATGTTTCTAAGCATATAAGTTTTGACCAAAGTTGATCAACACTACTATGGCTATAAATTATTTATTTGAGATCAACTGTACTGTATAGAGAAAGACAATAGATCTCGATATACCTCGTCAACTCGTTTAGCAGCTGCTTCATCTTCACCCAGGGTCCGTAGGCCTAACGTTCTCTTTTTGTAGGACTAGAGAACTACTGTAGGATAGTGACTGACTGACTGAGGCCTTGTTTATTTCTAGATGAAGGCTTTACTAGTAATATCTGCCAACAACACCTCATCAAAGCATCATATATCTGAGCACATAAATGAACAAGCCATTTCAATTTATTTCCCATCTCTTTAACAGTGTTTTTTATTTTTTTTTTAGTTTGTTTTTTCCCTTATTTTGGGAGAAGATTTGAGAATTTGAATGGCCTAGTTATCGAAAAAGAGAAATCGGTTTTGGTTTTTATGCACTAATGAAATTTTTGTTCTGTGGGTTCTGAAAATGAACCGGCCATCAGCATTGTGGTCTTAACAAGCTCTCACTTTAAAAAACAAAACAAAACAAAAAAAACAAAAACAAAAAAATCCCAAAAAAACCTTTTTTTTTTCTCAGAGCTGGTGAACTAGTCTTAAACATTAAATAGCTTATATCTCAACTTCTCGGTGGTCAACTCTGATCAGCTATTATTATAACTGAAAGACAAGAGTTTTGTCTGCTGTTTTTATTGGGCAGTTTTCAAGCAATATTTTGTTTTGGCCTTTTTGTTTAATGTTATTGAATAGACAATCACTGTCACAAGGGCTTTTGTTTCCCTGGAATGTGTTTTTAATTTTTCTTTTTTTTTTTTTCTTTTCTTATTTTTTTTCCTTTTTTTTTTTTTTACGTTGTTTCATCAAACCTTACCTAAAGACTAAACGAATGGCTCTATGTTTGCCGGGCATTTTACTGTCAGTGTCAACGCAAATGCACTGGATTGCCTTTATGGCATCTCATGAAATGCCTTTTGACCCATGCCTTCCGTAATATGTCATTTCAGTTGGGTTACATAATGGTAAAGTCTGACGAGCCCTGAGACTGATTATCTTTTCACCCATAATATAGCAACACCATTGAACCACAGTTGCACCGTAGTATCTAGTGGGAAACATTGCAGAACATGGCTTTATATATGTTCAGCATTATCAATGACCAGGGAGTTGATTCCCCTAATAGAAGCAAATAGGGCTAAAAAGAGAGGGATCTTTACTTAGGCCAATACCTGTTGTTTAGATTTCAGGAATAGCAGATATCCAAATATGTGCTTTTGTTTATTTAGTTTTATTATTTTTTTTGTTTGTTTGTTTGGTTGTTGTTTGGTTTTTTTGTTTAGTTTTTGTTGTTTAGATTTTTTTGGGGGGGGTTGTATTCATTATTTTATCTCCTCATCTGCATTGTGGTACTAAGCATACTAAAGATGATTGTATAGGACCACTAGAGCTGTTTGTGACTTTTAAATGTTATATCTATGCTATTTTTTGTACCATCTGCTGGTGGCTAAATTACACTGAGTGAGATTGTTTTCATCGGCCTGATAACTTCATATCCACTGGTAATGAAGTGGCACAATTGCACACATAAGTTGACTGGATGAAAGATGAGGACCTAGACTAGGCAATGTTGTTTCTTACCCCTGTGAAAAGTCTTTCACTTTATTGTATTGTACTTGACTTACTAAAACTGACAAATCCATTTCAGTGCAGTGATTCCACAGATTTAGCATCAGTGGATCTGTTTTTTTTTGGCATTTCCGTTGACCTCCATAAATAACCGAAATGAAATGGAAATAATCAATGACCCCCCCAGCCGTTGTTCTCTTGCTCACTGTATACATTTCAGGACAGCTATACTACTAACAGTTGCATTATAATTAAAACTGGGGATAGGTACCTTTTTTGTTTTTTATTCTCAGGATCTGTGCTGAAGCAGCTGGCAGAATTTATTAATCTAATCAGAATCTCAGCAGGATGATTATGTCTACATTTTTTGATGGGATGTTCGATAATTGAAATTGTTTTTTTTTTAACCGTAATCCCACAGCACTTAATTAGATAGTCAAGCACGCACTTTAGTACATTCAGGTTCTAAGTGTGCAAAAT
Organism: Channa argus; assembly: GCF_033026475.1. Classification (NCBI taxonomy): domain Eukaryota; kingdom Metazoa; phylum Chordata; class Actinopteri; order Anabantiformes; family Channidae; genus Channa; species Channa argus. Next base: position 5,733,138 of record NC_090209.1, read on the forward strand.
AGAGCAGATGTAATGTATGTGCTTATGTTTACATGCATGTGTGTTGCTGCTGAATACAGGAAGGTTGGGTTGCAAAAGATAAACAAAGGCTGCAACAAAATTGTACTCTAACAATGCATTATTTACAAAGAGAGTGTCTCTAGGCACTTCAGGACAGTGTTTACTGCCCAGTGATTTTCTTTTTCTCTTTTTGGGCAGCCAGCCCAACAAAGTGACAAGGTTATAGTACCCAGCCTACTACAGCCTACTACTCAGTGACTCAGACCTTAAGTCACTTAAACCTAGTAATTCGCCACCTCAGACAGGCTCCTCAAAATCCTCTACATACTGTCTCTGCCATCTGTAGGTGCTGTCAGTCTGGTCTGTTCAGGCAGGGTTTTTTTTTCCTCTTGTGATGTCCTCTTCTAACCAGTACATGGAGCCATTGGCCCTTGCAACTATACAAGTGGTAATTTAATCTTTTTGTTTTATCGCAGTATTCTTATACATGCTTTTTTATTTGTGTGTACCAGTGGTAATTTAGTGATTGTACATGGAGCTAGATCACAATTTTGATATAGTGAACGAAAAAACAAATGGAGCATATACAATATATCTGGAGTCAGAAAGCAATGAAAGGTCCAATTGTAGCAATAGAGTGTGTGTGTAATAGTGTGCAGCACAAATATTGCACTGCCATCCATTTAGGCCAATTCAGTAAATCATAGCATAAATGCCAATGGAAGATTAAAATGCGGGTTAGATGTTATACACTTTGATCACAAATAGGGCCTGTTTGCCAAAATAAGTCAAGAGGGACAAAACCTCTTAGTAAAGCAGCAATGGATTTATGCATATGTTTACAGTCTGACCATCAAATCTGAGCCATGAATTTTCTGACTGAAATGAATGTAGGGTCAGTTTAGAGCAGGACAATTAGCTTTTTCCTGTCTTCTAACTGTTGCTCTTCATTTGTCTTTCATAGATACGAATTTACAGGTAGCATGTAATAGCCTAATTCTCTACATATTATTAAGTATGTGTAGTAGTCTTCCTGCATTAAAGGTCTGAATCTTTTTATTTTATGGCATTATTGTTTGAGTATAGGCCTGCTGTTGTGTAATATCACTTCTCCTCACACACACATATTGTGTGGAGTGTAGCCTACAAGGTCAACAGGAGGACAAGAGTTCCGATGAATTTAATATTCGCGTTCATCCATTCCATTGAGATTGCCTTACCGCATAGTAAAACAAGAGGGCCAAAGGTCTGCAGTAGATGCGATCACACATATTCATAAAGAGCCTATATTTGACAAACATGCACCTAAGCTACACCCATTTAGTGCCATAGAAACCTTTATTTGCCTTTAGACATATAAATCATATTTACTTGGTCAGTAACTTGTTCAGAAATAGGCAGAATTATTACAGTTTTGAGTTTGGAGCTGCATGTCTTTTCACCAATTGTACAAGTCATAGAAAACCTATAAATGTGTGCATGGGATATTAATACTTAAATGCAAGTATTCTGTTAAAAGTTAATGTTGTTAGAAGTATTTTATAATTGGACATTTTTTCGAGAACATAGCTAGTCCCTTTGATATTGGCAAAGCAATCCCTAGGTTGTGTGTGTTAAAATGGTTTATAATAGTCTTGTTACCAGGAAACAAAAGATTTTGATGTCCAGGAACAAAAAGCATGGTATATACAGTATAGAATTGATTTGCCTCAATGGATGTCTTGGTTCTTACTTGAAGTAAACGGCAAATTTCAATTCAACTCTCTGATCCACTGTTGAGCCTTTTGCCTTAAAAGCTTAAATGGAAATGATACCTGGCGTTACCTGACAAGTTGTCTCACCTGTGTCATGCTATGTGGTTAGAGGGGGAGGGGGGGGGGGATGTCTGATTAGTTTTGGTCTTACAGACATCCGTGGCTGTCGAGAAGCACACAAATCAATTGAGGTAGCACATAGCTCAAGGTTGCCATGGTGCAGAGATTGAGAGGTTAGGATATCGCCATATTTGCCACTGTGAATGAATTAATTCAGAATTCACTCGTAAACAATCAGCTTTGGCTTCTGTTATCCGTGAGCCAAGTGACACTGGGGATAAAAGTTGTGTACCTCAAAAAAAAAATCTTTAGAAGGTAATTCTTATTTAAAAAATGCTTGACTGTAAAAAGCTATGCTAACAAAGAGTTCAAATCTTGTGATCCATCTTGTTGTGGGCAGTGTAATTCTGCTTAAACCAGCCTAAATCAGAGATGCATCTACGTGGATGAGTTAGATTAGTGTTGGCAGATCTCTCACGTTTTCCTACCTTACAAAGGAGCAGCCAACTGCACCTTGTACTTTTTATTGGACCTGCAGTTTTACCTCATTAGTGATCTGTTGCGTAATGATGCTGACATTGATCCTCTGTGATTTCCTGTTGTTTTTCCCTAATGCCAGTCGTGTAGATTTATCTCCTAGAGCGTGTGTGAGTGACCTTTTCTATATATGGATGTCGAACCTAAACATGCACAGGTCTTTTTTTGTTTGTTTGTTTTGTTTTTTAAAAAAAACAAAAACCATCCTTACTATGTCTGAACACATTTGTGTTCATTACAACCATCAGATGAGTCTGTTATTTGCTGAAGGGTACGCTCTAGTTTAAGGTGGGAATCGAAGGTAGCTACAAAACCTTACCTCTGCAATCAAACCAATACAATTATACTGTATGACTAATGCTAGTTTGACCACCTTCCCTGCCTGAACACTTAGTTATTGATTCCCCCTCCACCAGAAGGACCTGTGTAATATTGAGCACAGTGGTGGCATGGTGCCTTTTTATTTGTTACTACCGAAAGGTACGGTCTTCCATTTGTATTTCCCAGAAGCCTTATAATGGGAAAAAGAAATTACACTGAACGTACGTGACTACAGTGGAAAGGCTCCCTCTGAGAATGATTATTTCAATCCTACGTGATCTGGGCAATTAAAAAAAGCCTAAATACCATCTGCAATAGTCTGGATTCCATGATGCGTTTCCAGTGACTCACTACTCCCTTAAGGTGGCGGAATAAATTGCACATCACCGATGTGATTTAGGGCACATAAAACACTGAAAGGATGGGGATCAAGAGTATGTAAGCACAAATCCAAAGAAGGCACCTCGGGGCTCAGTTGACTCCCAACACCAAGGAGTAAAGGGACCTATAGACCAAATTAAGGCAATGATGTAAGGAAAAACATTGGTCTCCACTGAGCACAGAAAACATGAGGTTTGATTGTCAGTAACACATTAACTGTAGAAAGACTGTTGTCTGGAATATCAGAGCTTCTTCTTGTTCTTGTCAGCTCTCTGGTATTCGTCGAAGGCTACTAACTTCACAATGCAAAGCAAGTCGTGAAGCGATGCGGTACCTGCATTAAAGATCACGTTTGGGCAAGCTGTTTGTAGTGACTGTGTTGCAAATTGATTGTGGAGATTGTTTTGTGTTATTTAGGGTTAACTGAATACAAGTAGGGTTTCAGTAGTAGCTGTGTGCAGTGTTAATAACAGTGTGATCATACTATAGAAGTGACGTAACATTTGTTGTCTTGCTGCAACATTAAGGCATGAATCATGTTCTCTCAAGCTGACCTCGGTTGAAATAGACAAAAGATAAAAGTGCAATAACCTTTTGTTTAACCTTGCTTCCTCAGTTAAATAAAATATTTAATATGCCCTTTTGTGTTAACACCAAAAGTCACTTGTCTGTAGCAAATGAAGGATTTGAAGTGGTTCAGTTGTTTGTATTCAGAGAGGTGGCATTTGACAATGGAGTGTGTGATATTCAATTCTTAAAAAAACTGTGATAGAAATCCAACTTTAAAAGCTGCCTGCTCAGAGAAGGAAATCATGCGCAAGTTGACCGATGGATTTGAGGAGGCACTTTTTTTCTTCTTCTTCTTCTTCTTCTTCTTCTTCTTCTTATGAATGGGCTTCAATGGTATTGTAGTTTGGACTTCTGGTTTGTAGCTGGTAGAAATGTTCATTTGCATGTGTAGATGTGTATATGCATCCTCTTCCTCCTTGAATGAATTGTTTTCTCAAAAATATTTAGACCAGCTGTCAGTGATGTATGCGGATAAAAGGAAATATGAAATGCCTTACATTTGTTTCAGTGTTAAGCATTCTTAACATGTCCCTCCCACTTTTTCGGCGTGTAGCCTAAAGCTTGTACAGTAAAGAAACTCATGAGATTTATATCTACTGTATAGCCTGTGTTTTCACAATTTCATTACTTGGAGGTCCCGTGATTGTGGTCTTGGAGATACATTCCCCTTGAAAGTGCCGCTTGTTTTCACCAGCAGAAGATGTCTCTTGAGTTGGGGGGAGAAAAATGCATTTACTCAAAGGAATACAAATGTTCCGAACACGTTCTCGGTGTTTACTGTTAAACCTGCTGAACTAAATGGCACAGAGTATTTGTGCAGGTGAAATACGGCAGTGACCTTCTGATGGAGCACCTTATCGACTTGCTCCCTCTGTGAGTCCACCGTGGGATTCTCACAAGGCTTGATTACTCTAAAGTAGAGCCATATCAGAATTTGCCCATTAGGAGTCCCCCTTGAATGTGCTATTAGGAATAGCCAACTATAGGAAAGGATGTGTATTGCATGTTCTCTGACATTTTAGTAGTGTTAGTTTCTTTTCATGTTTTTCTGTTTAGTCCACTTCAGTGTAGATGTTGCCACCTGATTGCAACTCACTAGCTATTAACAATCCTTTCACAACTGGACTTAAAGCAGGCATTGATCTGCTGCTGAGGCAGCCTTAAATCAGTGCAAACTGAAAAGATGATAGATAATGGTTTGTCTGTTTTACTTGTGAGTGGCTTACCTAGGGAAATACAGTGGAGCCCTTATCATAAGTGGAAGGACTCTGAATCAGGGCGTGTGATGAGTTACAATCAAACAATTTCACAGTGCACCTTCAGAAAAAAGAAAATTAAAAAGTTGGCTCGTCCACCCAACATTCCAAAGTAGATTTCATTTTCCACAGTCCTGTCCCGCTGATTGAGGAAATCTTTTTTTGGTTTGCTGGTGAATGAAGTAGGGATGTACGTCAATGACAGGGTTCCCTATTTAGCATAACGCTGATTACCTCATTTACAAATCTGCAAATATACTACTCTACTGTGTGTAAAGGAGTCAATGCCATCACCAGCAGCGTGGTCACTAGACCTGTGATGACAACAGGACCAATGAAGTTACTTTGTTGAAATTACCTAATTTAAAATATGACCGGATTATAGGGTTAAGACAGGATTCAATTTTTTTGTAAGGCCAAGGGCGGCCTCATGATTTCTTTGGTTAGTCATTTTACCACAGCTGCTACCCCAGTCAGCACCAGGAGCTATAAGGAAATCTGCAGATGTCTTAATTTGGTAGTAAAACCGATATTGCACATCACTTTCCCAAATAAAAGGAAAAAGAAACGTTAAGTTGCAATTATGACAAGCTGCTCCCGAAAACATTGACTGGAATAGCAACTGCTTGCACTAGCGTGGTTCAAGAAGTTGAGCCGAAGCCTGGTGTATCTCAGTTATTTAAGTGAACGATCACGTTAGCATCACTTGCTGTTTTTTCAGTAGCATTTCTCCTACCTCCTTGTTTTGCAGCCTTGAGTATTGTTTCTCTCCACCTGTTCTGACAACAACAACAAAAAAAAAAAAAGTATCACAGTACGGGAATACAGATTTATCAAAAGCAATGGTAGTTACACATTTTTTGAAAAGTGTGCTTGGTTGTGCTGTATGTGTATATGTCTATTTGACGTTGAAAAAAATATTTATGAGAAGCATTTATACAACAAAATACCACTGGAATGTGAAGCCAGACAATGTTACGATGCAGATTCTGATGATAGTCTCTCCCCTTTAACATTAAGTGGCAAATGGTCAGAGAAATCATATTTTTTTTTATATTTTTTTTTTTTTAATTTAGCCACCATCTTTCTTTTTATTTGTATATTTTTATTTGATTTTCGGGCTGCCTCTTGTGCATATATTACCCTGTCTAGCCCTATAGTGTACAATGTTTCAACGTTTACAGCTTCATTGTGGGTCAGCCATCATTTGCCCTGCTGTTGTAACAATACCACAGGTTGTCTAAAGAAAGATGGTACGGTGGATTTGTAATTCTGTAGGAGGGCAAGTTTGAGTCCCTCGAGCCGTATGCCTTTGAATCCATCTGTCCACTCCAAACCAAATTCTGCTACACAGGCATTTGTCTCCGCACTGCCCCGGTGTTTTACATTCAGTTTGACTACAAGGGGAACAGGGCAAGGTGAAAGGTTTGAGGTTTTCTGACCAGGCGCTCGCTCGCTCCCCCTACTACACCCGATCCCACCCTTCCCACACCCCATCACCCACCCCACTATTTTCACCTAAACCTCAAGCCATTCATTTTTTATTTTCTTTTTTTTTTTTTTTTGACAATGCAATCCTGAAAGCACTTTGCCTTGTTATTCCTTTGTGTGAACATGTGAATGATAATTTGTTACAAAAATGTTAAATATGTAAGATCATTCACTGTTTTGGAAAAACCTGCATCTGTCTTTCTGACGTTAAAAGAAAAAAAAAAACAATTTAGTGACATTAAACCTGAATCTATTTTATAAAATATTTGCTGCAGCCAATTGGTCTTGTCATTCAGTATTGTGGCTTAGGGTTGTTTGTGTTCAATAAAGTGCTATTGCTAAATATTTCCTGAGTTTGTTTTTTTTTTTTACTTAGCATTTTCCATCATATCGGTCTCATATTCATGTTAGCGTTAGTTAAATTGACTGGAGTGGCCAAAAAGCTAAAAAAAACTAACATAAGATTTAATTGTTTCTTAATTTAAATGTTTAGAATTTTGTATTTTATGTTGAGTAGCATACTCAAATAAAGAACTAAACACAAGAACTTGATTGGATTTACTAGTGTTTTTGCAGTGCTGCTTTACTCATTTTGGTAGTGCTGCAGGGTATTGTTCAAACCATAGGTTACACCTTTGTTGTCAGTATAGTTGTAATATTTTAAACTACTGGCATACAGATACGAGAGTACATGACAAAATGTAATTGCTCAAAAGAGAAAGAAATGTAAAGACAGCAGCATGTGTTTGTATCCTAACTGCCAGTATTACAACTGCCTTGGGCTGGATTTTATTTGGAATATGACAACATGGGTATTTTTTTGAAAGAGTGGGGAAGAAGAGGAATTTAAATAGTTGTTACTTAAAATTTTAAAATACCCTGTTACATGTAAATGTTAGTAGATTAAAAAATCCTTAAGTATTAACATTATTACAAAGTTTATAAATGGATGTATACTGTAGTGGCTGGAAGTGAAACTGCAATTACTTCTTATATTTTTTGCAATAGTTTTATACAAAATCAAATTTAATTTAAAATCAAACTTTGTGAAATAGTGTATTACTACCATACATGGAAACTATTTTGGTAAATTACAAGTAAAACAGAATTGGACAACATGTACAGTAACATTCCAAACGTGGTTATAAATAATGCAAACTGATTACAGTGTTGAAACATGCAGTCATGCTAATGTGTTTGAATGTTGTCTGCTGTTCAGTTCCTTCCTGTCTGTCACAAGGGTCGGCATTGCAAAAATGCATGTCTGGACAAGAGACATTTCACATTAACTTTGGGTCAAGCATGATGAGTAAATGAGGACGAAAATACACACTTACAAATTGAGATATTAATAAAATCACAGATCAATTTCACATTTAACATTGATGCCCTATATGGTCTTTATGGAATCCAACCACAAGGGTGCACAAGGGTCTTCTTGTGCCAGTACTAAGTCTGGATAAATGCAGAGGGTTGTGTCATAAAGGGCATCCGACATAAAACACAGGCCAAATCAAATATGGGAATCATGAATTCCATACCGCATCAGTCCAGGCCCAGCTTAACAACGACAACACCAGTGCTACACCAGTTGGAAATTGGGCTACTGTTGGTTGAAGAAGGGGGGGAAGGCTTGTTCATAGGCACAGAAAGAAAAAGAAAGTCATGGATATAAGACTGACAGTAGGGACTTTGAATGTTGGCACTATGACAAAGAAGGTTAGAGTGTTGGATGACATTATGCAGAGAAAGAAGGTGGACATACTGTGTGTCCAGGAGACCAGGTAGAAATGTAGCAAGGCTGGAAGTTTAGGAGTAGGAGTTATACTGAAAGAGGAGTTGGTGAGGAATGTTCTAGAGGTTAAAAGAGTATCAGACATGTTGATGAGTGGTAGACTGCAAAGAGGATGTAAATGGGTGTAGTTAACACTTTCTTCCAGAAGAGGCAGGAACATAGGGTAACATATAAGAGCAGAGGTAGAAGCACTCAGGTGGATGACATCTTTTGTCAACGTTGTAATCTGAATGAGATCAGTGACTGTAAAGTATTGGTAGGGGAGAGTGTAGCCAGACAACACAGGATGGTGGTGTGTAAAATGACTGTGGTAGTGAGGAAGATGAAGAGGACAAAGGCAGAGCAGAGGATGAAGTGGTGGAAGTTGAACAAGGAAGAATGCTGTGTAGTTTTTAGGGAGGAACTGAGACAGACTACGGCTGGTCAGGAGGTGCTTCCAGATGACTGGACCACTACAGCTAATTTGATCAGGGAGACAGGTAGGAGGGTACTCAGTGTGTCATCTGGAAAGAGGAAAGTGCACAAGGAGACTTGGTGGTGGAACGAGGACGTTCAGGAGTGTATACAGAGAAAGAGGTTAGCTAAGAAGAAGTGGGACACTGAGAGGACTGAAGAGAGTAGACAGGAGCACAGGGAGATGCAGCCTAAGGTGAAGATAGAGGTGGCAAAGGCCAAACAAAGAGCATATGAGGACTTGTATGTTAGGTTGGACACTAAGGACGGAGAGGTGGATTTGTACAGGTCGGCCAGATAAAGAGATAGAGATGGGAAGGATGTGCAGCAGGTTAGTGTGATTAAATATAAGGATGGAAATGTATTGACAGGTGCCAGGATTGTGATGGGAAGATGGAAGGAGAACTTTGAAGAATTGATGAATAAGGAAAATGAAAGGGAACGAAGAGTAGAAAAGGTGACTGGTGTGGAGCAGGAAGTAGCAAAGATTAGTAAGAGTGAAGTGAGGAGGACGTTGAAGTGGATGAAGAGTGGGAAGGCAGTTGGTCCTGATGACAAACCTGTGGAGGTATGGAAGTGTCTAGGAGAGCTGTAAGACCGTGGTGAGGTGCTGTAGGTGCTGACACAACCGTATCATAATTTAAATTGTAAAGTATCTAATATTTTCATTTTCTGTATTATCGCGTGTCATGAATTCAACAATTTTTTCAGTGAATGTGTTTCTAATTTATAATGTACAGTATAGTTATGGATTACAGTAAATCCTTCATGTGTACACTAATGTTGTAACTGGAAAAGATGGGACTAAATTTGTTTGCTTTAAATTCTGCTGTGTAGCTTGTGAATTTCTTTCCAGGGTTCAATAAAGTCTAATCTAAATTTAGGATATGATGCATAGTGATAGATTTGTTAATTATATTTCATTAAACAAGATCTGCAAAATAATAGTTTAACTAAGTAATTTAACTAGAGTAAGGTGAAAAGTGCAATATTTTAGTCTGAAAGAGCCAAAAAATACAATAGTAGAGAGGCATTTAGCTCAGTTGGTAAGGCGGTTGTCTTAGATCACAGGATCCGTGTGTTCAATCCCCGGTCCCGGCTATATGTCGAAGTGTCTCTGGGCAAGACACCCATTCCCATCCCAAGCTGGTGGAAATTGGAGAGAGTGGCGTCAGTAAGGGCGTCCGGTGTAAAAGAAAGAAAGGAAAAAAAACTGTTTCAAATCAACATGCGGACAATGATCCGACCTGAACTCACGGGACAAGCCGAGAGGACAAAAAAGTACCTTAAAAATGTATTTTATTAGAAAGCCGCTGTTGTACGTCATGACGTCACCCCTCCCCACCTCGTATCGATTACGCAGAAGTGTAGGATGTAGCACAGGACGTGGCTAGCAAGCTACAAGCAGTTATAACAGGACGTTCGATAATACAATAAACATCGTGATAAGGATCTGTTTTACTCTGTGTTTGAGTAAGTATATCCACCACTCGTGATATTTTCTTCCAGTGTCGCTGACTGTAAACAGACATTTCTCATTGTAGTTTGCCCAGACTGAAGTCTATCTGGTTAGCCTGTTGGCTAAGATCTAAAGGAAGCCAACGGTACCTTAGACGCTAACAAGGTTAGCTAGTTAGCAAGCGTCAACCATATTTAAATCATGACAAGTGATGTATATTGATATCTGAGCTATTCATTCAGGATGACGCCCTTTTAGCCGACTGTAGTTAAGCTTATTGGCATTACTATGTGGTCCAGAATTAACAGCGAGTGCAGGTCATGCATAGGGCTAGCGTTAGCATGAAAGTTAGCTTTTTGGAAGGCACGCTGAGTGCGATAGGAGAAAAATCTAGGAGTCTCCTCTGGACCGGTATGTTCTGCTTCCACTGAAAATTGATGTGTGTCCCTATAAATAAATCTGCCTGTGTTTAGCCATTGCATCTTTGCAACTTATTCGTTGTACAGAAAATGTATCTTTTATAGTCCCTTTAGTATAGTTTGTCTGATTATTATATAGAGACTTGAAAATAACTGATCTCTGGACAATTTAAATACGTCGCGTCAGTTTATGGTAAATGGCTGCTTATATGGCGCCTTTAATCCAAAGCGCTTTACAGTGTTGCTTCTCATTCACACATCCACTCCCACATCCATGGCGGTGGCTGCCGTGCAAAGTGCTCACCTGATCCACCGGGAGCAACTTGGGATTCAGTGTCTTGCCACCGGACACTTCGATACGTAGCCAGGAGGGACCGGTAATCGAATCACTGACCCTGTGGTTCATGGACGACTGCCTTATAAACTGAGCTACAGCTGCCCCTATGAGAAAGTATTATCTGACCTTGGTCTAACCATCACCAAAAAGTAGTTAATAATACAATTTGTTTGCAGGGTGTGTCTGCGTCTCCTTGCCAGACAAATTATTTCTGCCTGATGTGATGTATCAGCAAATCAAGAGCTGAATGGAAGCATTTTGTGCTTTTTGTGAGTGAGGTATGCTTGAAATATTTCTATACATTTATCTATGTTACATGTACATATGTTGTCATATATTTGGTAATCAGGTTTAAAAGCCTAATTTGCTTGGCTGTGTGTTTTTCAGGAGGTTGTGGATACCAGTAATGTACCATGGGGTATGACGTTACCAGGTTCCAAGGGGAGGTGGATGAAGACCTGCTGTGCCCTATATGTAGTGGAGTGCTAGAAGAACCCGTGCAGGCAAGTCTCTGCTTAAAAAATCACCCACCCTTAAAGTAAATCTGAGTTTTCAAACTGTTTTTATTTTTGTCTGTGCATATCTTCATTTTAGGCTCCACACTGTGAGCATGCCTTTTGCAATGCCTGTATAACACAGTGGTTTGCCCAGCAACAGATTTGTCCTGTTGACCGCACAGTAGTTACACTAGCTCACCTCCGGCCTGTTCCCCGCATCATGCGTAACATGCTGTCCAAACTCCAGATCAGCTGCGACAATGCAAGCTTTGGTTGCACAGCCACACTGCGGCTGGACCAGCTGCAATCACATCTCAAAGACTGTGAACACAACCCCAAAAGGCCTGTCAACTGTGAAGAGGGTTGTGGGTAAGTGGCTTCTGTTTGCCAGAGAAATGTGCATTATGGGTTGCATCGGTGATGAATTCATTTTTACTCATGTTTTTAAGTGTATAAGTTCTGTCCCAAGTGTGTGATCCAGCTTTTCTGAACTTTTTTGCTAAACCCCACAGTTTACCATAATCATCATTATCATCATCATTTGTGTACGAAGAAGTATTGAAAGTATACAGTATTTGCAGAGAAAGTGCAAATAAAATGTTTGGTCTGTCCTCTGTGTAGTATTAACTCAGTTTGTCTCTCTTGATGGTGCAGGCTTGAGATGCCCAAAGATGAACTCCCCAACCATAACTGCATCAAACACTTGCGAACCGTCGTTCAGCAACAACAAACAAAGATTTCAGAGCTGGAGAAAAATGTGGCAGAGCATAAACACCAGTTGGGGGAACAAGTAAGAACCTTTCTCTGCTCACTAATATATTAAATGTACTTCTAAAAGGGCCATTGATGTTCTGTAAGGTATGAGCGTGGGCTCTGAATGGGCAGCTTAAGAATAGTCTGAGACTCTCAAAGCTAACTCGGTCAAGCTAACTCGGCTGATTGTCGCTGTACATTGGCCGCCCACCCTGAGCCTGGTTTTGCTAGAGGTTTCTTCCGTGAAAGGCAGATTTTTGAACATTTGATAGTAATCCAGCATAAGTCATAAGTAGGCAATACCCAACCCTTAGAATCTTATAGAAATATGTCACAGTTGTATTTGTGCAGAGTGGCGTCATAGTTTTCTGTCTTGTTAAGAATTCCTGTGAAGTTTTAGGAGATGTTGTGGGGTCAGTCACAAAAGACGCCTATTTTATTTTCAGAAACGTGACATTCAGCTGCTAAAAGCCTACATGAGAGCAATCCGCAGTGCTAACCCTAACCTCCAGAACCTTGAGGAGAGCATAGAGTACAATGAGATCTTGGAGTAAGTAAAAGTTCTTCTCATTCCAGGATCAATTTCAGGGAGCGGAAATTCAGTCCCTGATTGTTTTGTGTTTTTTAACTTTTCTTTAGGTGGGTGAACTCTATGCAGCCTGCCAGAGTCACACGCTGGGGTGGCATGATCTCCACTCCCGACGCTGTGCTCCAGGCAGTCATTAAACGCTCCCTCATTGACAGCGGCTGTCCTCTGTCAATTGTGAACGACCTGATTGAGAACGCCCACGAACGCAACTGGCCACAGGGACTGGCCACTCTCGAGACACGGCAGGTGAACAGGCGCTACTATGAGAACTACGTTGCCAAGCGTATCCCTGGCAAGCAGGCGGTGGTGGTGATGGCCTGTGAGAATCAGCATATGGGGGAGGATATGATCCTCGAGCCTGGCTTGGTCATGATCTTTGCTCACGGCGTGGAGGAGATCTTATAACTGTAACCAACTCAGCTGATTCAGAGACAAGTGCGGGCGTGTTGCTTGGGGGTTTGCTGTGATGAGTAGGTGTTCTCTCACTGGAGTGAAATCTTCGGAAAAACCTGGCTTATTTAAAATAAATCTTATAAGAGGCTTAATCTGAAGCTCGATACCTACTGTATGCCTTAATATAAGGACAAATGAATTATGAACATGGCAAATATAAACATAATCTGACTTATGTCTAAGATAAAAGGTGAGATGTTTACAAGGTTTATATTACTGCATCATAAGATCTGATTGTTCTGCTCCCTGTCCTAGTATAGTAATAAGCTCGAACCCCCATTTAATGTCCTCAGTTGTACAAATGCGTGTAAATACAAATACTATATTGAATTATAAATGTAATTTTCTTATTCCTCTAAATGTAATTAAATTCTGATTTTTTTTTCCCCCCGAGTTCTGTTAGTCAGCTAGTGTTGCTGTCCGCAGAGCCATCTACTTGTCAAATTTCTGTGTGTGTGTGTGTGCTTTGTTTTTTTTGTGTGTGTGTACTTACTTTAGTATTTAGGTTCCTGTTAAAACATTGTGCTTCTCAGTTTAGATTGTCCAAACCTTCTGTGCCATTTGTTTATTTATTGTGTTGCCTTTTACACAAACATGCTTGAAGACGATACCATTTGATGTATGAAAATCTGCCTTTTTCGGTGCATTTGAAGTTCGTTGCAGGATGAAAAAAATGATTTTTGTGCTTTCTTTGTCGCCTTAGTTGTGTATATAGTCTGTTTGTTGGTTCCAGCCAAAATGTAAATTTGAAGTTTATTATTTGGCATTTACCTACGTATAACAAGTTTTATTTGGCAAATCAAAATAGTTAACTATATAATGATCAGTTATCATATGTCATTTTAAGCAACTGCGCTTCTCACTCCTCACCGAAAACCTCTGTTTGCTGACATGTTGCTCAGAACCACAGCTTGGAGATTGTAAAAATATTTGCAAAGTCACTCGTATGAATTTTGAAAGGTAAAATTGTTTCACTTTTTGTCACTTATTGTTGTAAGACGTACAAGACGCCAGATTTCTGGTGTAAAAGTCCAGACAAGTGCAGTGAAAAGCAAAGTTTGAATTGTGATTACTTTTCCTGTTTTTATTTAGTTTGTGTCTGATACGTATTGTGTTGTTCAGACGAGATTAAATAAAATGTCAAATGTAATTGCGGATGAATGCATGGTCTATTTTGGGGGTGGGGGGAAATATTTTAAATTTAGCATCTTAATTAGGCAAAAATGCAGTTCCTTATTTTACCACACCATGTCATCCAAGATCTGTAGGGAGCTAGATGTCTAGAGGGCACATTTGCTGATTAAATGATGTAAAGACTTCAGTCAGGAGAAAATGATTGGTGCTTTTAAGAAATCAGGGCAGTGAGGAAGAGATGGAAGAAGAACAGAAGGAGGAAAGACACAAAAAACATGTAGAGAAAAAGCTCTGACTGCTCTCATTTGACTCTTGTTTTCTCTGACTAACCCAGGCACTCACGTTTTCCATGTCTCATTGTGGAGGCTAATCCCTCGCTAGTGTATTCAGTGGAATGTGGCTCTGTTATTGTCTACACGCATCATTATGTGCTTGTACATGGTGTACAGCTGTCCCCATGCTGGCTAACATGTTACATGTAACCCTAGAACATTTTTAATTGTAAAAACTGGCACAAAAACATTTATACACTTAGTCTGACATATTCATTTGAAGAGTAAAACGCAATACAAATACTATAGGCGATGTATGTTGCAGTAGTGGAGAATCATTTGGGTGTATTGCTGCAGCAATCGACATGGTAGATGTGTCTACCTGATGTATTGGAAGTCAAATTCTTGCTTGTTGATTAATGGTTAATATGAGAGTTAATCATGTAATTTGCGTTTAGTGGAAGTTGAGCTTATTTTCACTATTTTATAGATTACTGCTTCATTACTCCGCCAAGTACATTTTTTAATTTTTACTTCACCACATGTACCTTACAGACAGCTTCTACTTACTGATTACACTTCTTTGCAAAACCTAGTTTATTACGTTTGTATGTATGGATTTGTACGGCTTTCTAATAAACAATAAAGTAAAACGTGTACTGTTTTCCAAAATGTTTTGTGAAGTTAGAATGTCCTAAAAAGACATGTCTTAAAGTAGTAAAAAGCTCATCCGTCTCAAATGTTCTCTTTTCTGATTGGCTGCGAACTGAACTTCTGGACAAATGAGTTTTCACAGTCTGACTTTAAGTCTTTAACTTCCTTCATTTCTTTATTGCCATTGGCAACATTAATGCATTTTCGTGAGTTATTGTGGCAGCTTCATTACATACCAAAATGTAGCTTTTTTAAAGTTCAATATATCTGTTTATTTATCTGTGTTTGCCAGGACAACAAAGAAAGTTGGCCAATTATTTTGTCTTATTTGGTCAAGTGTTGCATGAAGTGAATTCAGTAAGTTCTCAGCAGTAGTGGAAAGTAAATGAAATTAACTGGCCTAACGTTATATGATAAGCTACTGCCAGTAATTTCCTTACTACTTAAATGTAACGTAAGGTTTGTTGCATAATGTCATAATTTCTCTCTAACTCTGCAGATGAATTGGACGCCAGTGTGTGTGTGTGTGTGTGTGTGTTGTTATCAGAGAGGACGCGGAGCAGATGAGGCGGTGCTTGACAGGAGGGACCGTCTCACTCACTCTCTGCTCGGCACTAGTTCACTGCTTCTCCGCTTGGCTGGCTGCCTCCATTTAAAGTTCGCATCTGAAAGGAGGGATTGGATCGTTTATTCTGTCGCACCCTCACGATTCCATTGAAGACTGTGGCGAAAGGTAAGTGACTCTGAGGAAGAAGCCCCTTAAAGGTCCGCACTCGGCTTGAGGATTGAAGTTTCAGGGCACGTTAAGCGGCACTTAGCTGCAGATAAACAGCAGCAAAATGTGTGCTGATCATTTTATGTTGTGTTATCGCCGCCGTCGGAAACCGAATGCAAATTCCGATGGCATGTGTTTAGTTACTGACGTCTGTCGACCGTGTGCATGTGCTTCGCCAAAGACAAAGTGCTAGAGAGCCGTAATTAATGAGTAATTCCCTCTGCTGAACGACAACCAATGGGCCAGGCCCGTTTCAGTGCACATTCCTCTGGCTCGTTTCAAATCCTCACAAACATGCATCATTTCATTTGTCTCATGATAAACGCGAGCTTTCTTAAGTTACCAGCTTCAGGGGAAA
Source organism: Channa argus (assembly GCF_033026475.1). Taxonomy (NCBI): domain Eukaryota; kingdom Metazoa; phylum Chordata; class Actinopteri; order Anabantiformes; family Channidae; genus Channa; species Channa argus. Next base: position 5,749,456 of record NC_090209.1, read on the forward strand.
CCATTATCTCAGTTGGGACTAGTTAGAGAATTGATCAACACATCTCTCACAGCCTGGTGAGCATTTATGTTTTGTTTTTGTTTTTTTAATATTTGGGAAGTCATGTTTTAAGATGCATTAAACTTGTCAACACACGCTGCAACCAGCACATTGAGCAACCGGTTTGTATAATTATTGCCTCATGTTTGATCGGATCTTATCTGAGATGACTCCCACCTGAGATTATGTGTATTTCAGGACCTGGTGTTACACAAATGGAGTCAGTGAAATGTCTGTATAAGTAAACACATAAGATCCCAAAGGGCTTTCACTGTGGTTTTGTCTATTCTGAAATCGCAAAATCGGCCACTATGCGAAGTAAATAATGGTGGATGTTGGATCATTGTTTACTCAAAACTCTTCTTCATCACCATTTGACCACCAATGGTGTGTGTGTGACTTTCAGCCCTCATGGAAAAACAATATACAAAAGTCTTAGGTTGCATTTTTTTTTTTTTTTTTTTTGCTGTTTGCCTGAACTCTCAGTTTTAGTGCCACTTTATTTCCAGGTGACACTTTCCTGGCTGAGTTGTGTGTTTATTACAAGGTTATCGCAAAGCTGTGCGGTCACAGTGGTGTTCGTTTGTTTGTAGCTGCAAGAGTTTTTCAGGCACAGGCAATCAATACTGTACTCTTTCAATTGTCCCTTTGTTACTGTTTACATCAGACACTAGAGGCTGGAAATGAATTTTGCCTATTCTATGAGTTTATGTGCTATTTGGCATAACTAGCTGGATCTGACGATGACAAAATCATATGAATGCCTTTTGTTTACAGGCAATTTCACTTCTCTTTCATTTAGTCTTCACTTCCTTCACTGTATCATAAATTCAGCCTTTGACTTTCTACTGACTACAGTAAACTTAATACTTTATTGTGATGTCATTGAAAATGACTGAAAGTGTTGAATCCTGTCATTTCTGCACTTCTAGTTTTCCTCTTCCATTCACGTTAAGAAAATAAGTCAAATGAGCAAACACAATCATGCACATGTTAGTACTTTCCGAGGAGCCCAGACGCCTTAGGTGCTAACTCAGATAGTAGAGAATAGTACATCATTTAATACAGAATCAATGGAAAATATGACATTTATTGTTGTTTCATTTTCACTTGTGAATACATTTGTGGGCGAACCAGGCGAGAATCCCTGATACGTGCAAATAGTTACAGCATAAAAGCAGTGTGGATGTATGACAGCATGCATTTTCACAAGTCTGGGCAGGTTTGAGGTTTTTGTCACGCAGCATGGTGTTCTACAAGGCTGCCTCGATTAAAAAAAAAAAAACTATTATGTAAGTCACATTGAAGTCTGAGTGATGGGCAGTCCTCACTTTGATGGTGGGCAATGAGCAAAGCTTCGCCTACATTTTCCAAGAAATCTATGATTCATACTGTGATAAATGTCTTTTTCTTTAGTCAGATTTACATTTTTTTTTTTCAAACCAGGCAGAGGTGTTAGATTTGTTCAGTTTTCAGTGTTCCTACTAACCACACAGCAGTAAACAAGGGGAAGCCTCATAACATGTCATCGCCATTACGTGTTATGCTACGCACAACACTTTAAAGAAAAAAAAATATTTATATATATATATCTGACTGGGAACATTCCACATGAGTAGTTTTGCCAGTAATGAGCTGAACCAAAGTGAAACTAAAATGTAATTTCTTTCTTTGATAGTTCCACAAAGCAAGTAAAGTATTACTACTATCTTGTAGAGTCTTGCTTTTTGACCTCTTGAGCAAACAGTCCGTTTATTATGAGGGAGTATTCCCACTGCTCATGGAGTGAGTCACAGCCGCATCTGCATGCGGAATGCAATTTACAGCATGACTGTGAAGGCCAAAGGAGGGGGAAGACTCACAGCTACTGACTGGGCTCCCCCTTCGCAGAGCTGGATTCCTCCCCCCTCTCCCTGTGTCTCCCCCCTACCTGTTAGTCACCCATGGCAGCACTCTGACAGAGAGCAGCTGATGGAGGGAAACACTTTCCATAGCAACCAAGCATGTCTGTCCTCCCCCTTCTTCTAAACTAAGGCAATGTGCACACACTCCAGCAAAGAGAATTGTTATAGTTTCACGAGGAAAAACAAATGGCCAAAATTATGTAGAGTTCAACCGCTGTTGAAAGAACCTACGCACTGTGTTTTCCAACCACAGAATGACAGAGTCAATGGCTTGCAACCTGCAAGTGTTGCAAAAGAGCAGATTTCCTTGACACAAGGCGTGGGCGTTATGGCAGCTTGCACAAACATTAGTCTGCATGGAAAAAGGTCATCCCCACGTATACATTGAAATTATTCCTGTGAAAAGATTGTTTTTATGGTCGTCTACACTTTACAGCAAGACACGAACGGTTAATGCGTGGCGGATTTGAATACAAATGCCAACTCATCTGTGTAATTTAATCCTCCAATTATTTGATTGTGTAGCTTTTTATAAAGCAGTTGCTTCGGTATTTTTCAGTCGAGTGGTCAGACGTAAAAAAGCTCTAAGCAGATGGCTTTTCTGAGGGTTGTGGGAGAGTGGATGTTGCTTTCACAAGCTGTTGCTGCTTGAGGAACCACTTTAACATTTAGGTGGTTCTTTACAGCCATTTGACGAACAAGCACGGCCTCCGCATGGTGCCAGTAGCTTTTGTGCGTCTGCTTAAAGTATTTATTCTGTGCTGATTGTATTGAGTGACACTCTGTTCAAACTAAATTACACTGCCAGACTGTCAGTAGAACAAATGAATGTTAATCGCACTAAATGATAGCTATGCGGCTCCTGTTAGCATATGTTGAAACCCCTCTGTGAGGTCTACATCACACAAACCCTACAACATAAATGTTTTTGCAACATGATATAAACCATTTCATCGTAACGCGTCTGAAATTAAACCACGTAGCCCGGCAGTATAACATTATTGACAGTCAGCCCAGAAACAGAAAGTAGCAAGACATTCCTAAAACCCCCTGAAATATTTATGCTTGCATCAGTAAGCTCATTTAGATGGTGCAATTGTTTCTTTCTAAGACACCACCCCATGTTAGAGAATGGAGACAAAACGCTCATTATATATTCAACTATTCATCACTTTCCCCCTAAGTGCAGGGAATGCCTCTTCCTGTGTACCGTGATCTAAATGGTCCTGATTCTGACTCGGCATTATGCATGCAAATCATTATCTAATCAGGAAGTAAGGAATCAGATTACCCAGATAGGCGTAAGATCTTGTTGAAGCAGACAATAATGATGATGGTTCTCAGTCAGCACGGAGGCAAAATAGACACGACGCTGCTTGTGACATCTCGCTCCTCTGGAAGGCATAAAATAGAGGAAGGAAAAATAACACAACGGAGTTATGTAAAGTCACAGGTGTGTTTTTCACATGTGAATAAACCTCAGAAGCCTATTTTTAGCTGCGTTATAAGACAGTGTTTAAATATTGAGTCAGGAGCGTATTTTTAGAATAAACTATTTTGAGCTGCTTGTCAGGTGATGTGTAACAGATGGCTTTTCGTGATTCCTTCATGCTTCATTTTGCTATCGATATAGACCTGGCCCACCTGATTGGCTGCATAAACACAACTGCTAGGCAACGCTGCTGACCTTTCGAGGGAATTAAGCAAGGACAGTGTGAACCTTTCAGAATCCAAACAGAGCAAAATGGATCGAAATCACACGTGAAAAGTGGCTGTTCTTTGAGATCAGTTCATTACTTTTTCTTGCTACATTCTTTGCCTTTTAAGTGCAGAGACTTTTCTTTTCAGTCCAGGCAGCCATCACTGATACCGACCTGTGTGGAACAAACCATTTAAAGCGACGTCCTATTCATCAGCCCGGACTCAGTATCACCTCACTGTCTTTTATTCATTTTGGGTTGTATTTGCGATAGAATGGTCTTGATATCAGACATGAAATTTGATCGACAGTATTTGTATTTAACTGTCCAAAACAGGTTGGATATTTTTGCCATATTCTATTTTAGAGTCCTTCCCCTTTTAATTCCCTTGGTAGGTATTACATTACAGTGGGGAATTACTGAAATCACTGCTATATGCACTGAGGACCCCACCCATGTTTTTCCAGGGTTTTAACTCCCTAAATAAACTAAATGACAACTTTTTGCTGTAAAGTTTGTGTTCTTAATCCAAGTTTTCTTTCTGTGCACAATCTCGGACATACATGTCACATGGGTATACAAAAGGTTCCAGTTGCAACTGGACTTGCCTGAAAATGAAAGGCCATTGTCATTCATATCAACACAGTATTCAAATCTATTATTACACTATATAAACTTCCTATAGTGCATAAATAACACTGGCCAAAAGACTAGTTTGTTTATTCACTATTGCAGGTAAATTGCAGATTGATTTAGAAGGTCTCCACTGTTCGACATCATAATGGGAATGTAATTGAAACAAAATCTAATCAACATTGTGGTGATGGATTACACAGTTCAGGCAGGTTTTAGATTCGGGATAATTATAGTTCAATGATGAAAATGAGGAACTCCACAGCATGGATTTACAAATATTTGCAGATTTGCTAAGTATTTAAAGGCTAAGTCATACATACATATTACTGACGTGGATGTAATAAAAGTTCTGTGGTTAGTAAGTTCACTCAGCAATGTCAATTAAACAATATTATTTATCCAATGTTGCCTAACCATGAAATACTGTAGTAAAAAAACTCTGCTAACTATTACTTGGTGCAAATTATGTCAGAACCGTCCCATTTGTTGGCTAATATTATTTAAACACATGCTGATTATCACCTGCATTGGACATTCTATCAATATATACAGTATTGATCTATCCCTGTTCCTCATTGCATCATTTATCGGTACACGACCGGCTTGCACCTTCTTCCCTTCCATTACCTAGTTCCTCCTATTTTTTAAATGATTAATGAACAACATGCTTGTTTCCTGGCAGTAGGAAATGTCCTTGCAAAATGTTTAACAGTCCGTATTCTTCTTCTTCATTCCACGTGTTCATCCGGACATCACTCGTCAGAAATCCAAACAGCATGCTTCACTAACAGTTATGGCAGTGACAAGTTTTCTTTCTGTGTCAGATGTACATTTCATGCTCAATTTCAGTCTTGTGTGACCTTTAACTCTCTTCCTTTTGTGTGATGGGGAGGTCCCTTGACAAACTGTTTTTTTTTTTTTTTTTTTTTTTTTTAACTCTCTGCAAGGTTTTGTTGTTTATTTCTGCATTTTAATAATCTTTTCTCTTCTGTTATGCTGAACTCAACCAACCCCAATAGTAGTATTATAACTCTTATATGGGCCAGGGATTATATGGAGTGAGATTTTGGGTGTGGAAATTCCCTGGAGCCTCGGTATCATGGGTACCTTTAACCTGACATCATTTCTGCCAGACTTTTAGCCCAGTTTTGTTTAGCAGTCACATGTTTCCGATGGTGTGAGAGACTTCATAACGAATGTTTAGCAAATGCGCACCGTTTATATTTTGCCGAGAAGTTGCACATCCGAGCATCTTACAGAGAGAAGATTTAACCCACACACTAACAAATGACTGTGGGTTTATTAACCGAGAATGCAATGATACGTAAAAGTGCTTGACCACACAGTCCTATTAGAAATATTCTGGTTGTTGACCAAAACTTTTATTGTTCAATGTTGAGTGTTGATGCTCTGCACACTTTTACTTATTCTTGTACCTTCTTCACTGCCAGTTTGGATGTTGAGTTTGAATCTCTCTGTCTACAATCATGGATTTTTTTACAGTGCAAAATAGATGATGCTATCTTTTGCTTGCAGCCATCCTTTCATGTTTTACAAAGAAGCAGGCTACTGTGCACCCACCTTCTCTTTTCTCTGCGTCTATATCTCACTCTTTCTCTCGCCTTTGCACAGGCAGGCAGTTAGCATAGAAGCAGGCACCATGTCCACCCCCACAAACCCAGAGGTGAAGGAACTGAACCCTGTCGACTTCATCCAGCTACAGCAGTACATTGAATGTGAGTACAGACAGGCAGGCGGGCGAGCAGGCAGCTTTCACAGCACTTAACACCCCCCCCCCACTTCCACTTCCACCTACACACACACACTAATTTACACTCACTCATAGTTTCTCATATCTACACAAAGTATCAGTCTACCACATTGTTGTTTTTTTCAGATAAACCGTGTATTGTACATATTTAGGTGTTTTTCAGACAAATATATACATTAATTGTGTAAGTATATGTAAATGAAACTGTAGGGCAATATATGCTAAGTAGTTTGAGAAGTACGTGCACAGCAGTGTGTGTATCCCCGTGTGATCTGTGTGTCTTTGCTTCCAGACTGCAGATTGAAGGTGAAAGACGTTCTGAGGGAATTTGATGCAGATGGCAGTCTGGCCCGACACAGACACGGAGAGGTGAGGGGACAACGTGTCCGGCTGTTCACCATCAGGTCCACTCCTCCATATTTCACTCTCAGTAAAGCCAGTTACGAGGCACATAACTGAACTGAATTCTATTGAGAAATGAGCAAGTGATTTATGTATCTGTGGCAGTTATTAATTGTCCTACGCTGATTTATTAGATTTAAGCCCATTGATTGCGGTTGACTAAGCTGCCCTCGAGAAACAGCTTCTATGCATTTAAGAAAGGGTGTAGAAGTAAATGACCTCCTTAGTTTTGCCCACACAGCAAGGCCCTCGCTGAGCAGCATGCTGGCTGCCCTCATGCAGCGTAAGCTCAAATGTGATGGAAAAAAGATCTTTCCAGTACTTTGCATTAGTGGCTGATAATGCCAACTAATTTGCGCAGGAAAGAGATTTAGAAATTCCTGGTGGATAATTTGGCTACATAAAGTTTAAGTTGTTTGTTGTAAATGTTTCGGGAACTGGCTGCGTGGCAGCGACATTATTTATTACTGGGGCAGCTCTGCAGGCTATCAACCAGGGAAATGGAAAAATGTCAACAAGAAATAGGTTTTTGGTCCACCATTGTCGAGGGACGACCGCTTGTTAGCCCTGCAGCATATTATCATTGGAGGAAAAGATATCAGGCCAGGCAACTGATCTTAAACAAGGAGTTTTGTTTCTTTTTTGTTTTCTTTTATATCCGTATGAAGTGAGCATTATGCCATTGCTCTAATTATGGAGAAATATTTATTTGACCTATAAATGATACATCTAACACGTAGGGCTTTTGACAGCCTTCCGACCCCTACGATGTACATTTACGTGACTCTGAAGCACAGTGTGTCTGCGCACAGTGTTTTTCGAGAAAGCAACACTTGTCACACACAAGACTTTCACACTGCAGCAACGATATTACAATCTGCATCTTCCCTTATTTTCAGAAGAGATGAACTTGTAAAATGCAGAAGTTAACATATGCACAACACTCTCATGGACACCTCGAACATGTCATTTCGTATATATATCAGAGAAGCACCATATGCATTGACCTTGCATTTCTTTCTAGTGCATCAATGAAGAAGGCTTTCGTCTGTTCCTGAAGACTTATTTAGAAGTGGAGGACTTCCCTGTGGATCTCTGCCAGCGACTCTTCCGCTCCTTCCAAAACTCTGAACCCACCCAGGAAGGCCGTGCCAGTGAGATTATTTAACATGTATTAACACGACTCGCTGACTTCACTGGCCTTATCAATTTACAGCATGTCCTATTTGGCATACGTTCATTTATCACAACATGCCTGTGTGCTGCCACTTGTGCAGATACGCTGACCATACTATTCACAGGCACCTCTCTTTTCTCCATCTCTTCTGCAGAGGAGGTCTTTCTAAAGGATGTTTCATGTTACTTCTCACTGCTGGAGGATGGCCAGCCCAGGGACAAGCTGGAGTGTGAGTCCTGTGCTACTTGTCTGCCCGGAATAATTTGAGTCATTTGGTTATATATAAGTGTTTCCACTTTTATTTTCTTTCTCCCTTTAGTTGCTTTCAAGCTCTATGACAGAGATGGCAACGGAGTTCTTGACAGCTCTGTAAGTTCCATAAGAAAATCTTTTAAGGTGTGATTAAAAAGTACATTATCAGTCCAACCACAATTACTGTCTTTAATCACTTCTAAACAGGAAGTGGACAGGATTATTGCTCAGATGATGCATGCTGCAGAATACCTTGGCTGGGATGTGTCAGAGCTGAGGCCGGTAAGACCCAGAAAGCTCTACTGTAAAACTTAAAGGTCCCAGGACCAAATGAAGACCTTGTACCTTCATTCATGACTATATAGTTAATGTACGTAGTGATCGCCACGTTTGTTTGCCCAGGGCTTTATGACATAATGTACAGTATATGGCAGCATTTGTAATTGATTTACAGATAAGATTCTCTGTGCCTACAAAAATTCACAAGTTCTCACACATAATAAGCTTCAGGCAACATATGGCTTTTTAAGAGATGTCAAATGTCATTTCATCAGGTTCTGAAGGACATGATGACAGCAATTGATGCTGACAGCAGTGGCACAGTGTCTCTGGAGGAATGGGTGGAGGGAGGCATGAACAACGTTCCCTTGCTGGTCCTGCTGGGTCTGAAGGTGCTTTTAAAGCATTCAATAGTCAAACTCAGATGCATTTCATTTTTACAACAGGTGTCTTACAAGTGGTAAAACCTATTTTACTGTCATTGCATGTCTCTGTTGTTCTCTCTTCCCTCCCGTCTATAAAGGCCTTTATGCTGACTCAGTGTTATAGGGTGTGGTAATGTCATCTATCTCATTTAAGCTCTGCTCCATCACTGCTTGAATGTTTTCCACTTAGTGGGCACAATATGTGCCAACACTACACAAAGTGCCTGCATACTGTAAAATGGAAATCTTAGACTGATATATGATATTTAGGAAATGAATCATTGTGTCCTATATTAAAGATAGATTTGTGGTAAAGTTGGTATTTAATATGGTACCAAGAATACAATAAGTTCATACTGCACTGTTAGACTACGTGTCTAGCAGCCGAGTGTGGCGGTTTGAAACATCAACTGGACTCTGTCACTGGGTTTGGCCTAAACAACAATGCCAGGGACTTCCCCTTGGGTTATTTCTAGCCACCAACAGACATTTGAAGCCTGGGGAGCATGAATTTGCTCTTGCTGTGTGCCGCTTCGCTGGCTACACAAATGCACCAAGTGATCGGCTTGTATCTTGTTAGAAACAATATTTTGTGTGTAATCTGGATTGAAAGCACCCTAATTATCTTGGGATACGACTTTGAGATTGTTGTCAGTGTTGACTTGACCATATATAGTGCTACATGTACACATGTGAGCCACTGTATGTGCATAATCAGCAGTCTCTGAAAACAGTTACACATGAGTTGGTGTGAAAAACAACTGTGAAATGTAGGCCTCGACCACAATAAATCGCATCACTTTAAGTTGATGATGCAAATTGTAACAAAGGAAGCATACGTATTGTTTTTCTGTTACAAGCATGTAGTTATTTATTTAAAACTGTGATGTTCTTCTCTTTGTTGCATTGCCATCCTCCATGGTGGCTCCTTCAACAATCAGATGACCCAGACAGATGGACAGCACCTTTGGAGAATGAAGCACTTCAACAAGCCCGTTTACTGCAATGTGTGCCAGAGCATGCTCCTGGGCATCAGAAAGCAAGGGCTGTGCTGCACCTGTACGTACTGTCACCCGGAGGAGAAAGTCACTGCAGTGACGTTTTTCACTGTAACTTAAAATTTTGCGAAGCGCTGAATCCTTTTTGAGATGAATACGTGTCTGTTATTGTATTATATTTGTCTAAACATCACTTGACAGCTGTGTCATGTGTCCTGTTTCCTGCACAGGCTGCAGATACACGGTCCATGGACGCTGTGCTAATAGGAACCCAGCTTCATGCACCAGGACGTATGTGAAGTCAAAGAAAGAGACAGGGGTATGCCATTGTCTCCATGACAACATTTACAGTGGCACATAGACTAAATTAGACTTTATTCTGTGTGTACAGTCTTTCCCTCACAGACAATATACTTGGGCAGTCCACCCATGTAATTACGGCCCCACCAGTATATTTGGCCAGACATTTTATTTAATCTGTCCATGAGAACAATGACATCTGCTGTCACTTAAGTAGAGGAATATTTCTCCTCACTCTGCTGCACCTGTAAACTACTGTTTTGCTGCTTAAAATATCAAATAGCAGCTGAGCTCACCTGTCGGTAGTGTTAATTCATGATTTAAATTAATGACAGGACAAATGAATCGAAACAGACGCCGTCTATGTCAAAGATGAGAGACATCACTCACCTCTGAACAACATTGGCTGTAGCAAAGATGATATTAATGAGTGAGAGGTATCACTCTATCACTGTTCCAAAAAACTCAAAACTCAGTTTCAGAATATCCCAGTTTAAATGTTCATATCATCAAATTAAAAAAAAAAAAGAAATGTATATGAAGCACGTAGCTGTAGCTGGACAATATTGTGGTGCAGTGTCATCTAGCTGTTAATATATAGATACAAACAAATAGCAAACAATTAATATTTGTACCACTCCCACTTAGTAGGGCGTAACATTTCCCAAAGGACAAGTAGCTGAGATGTTTTTCTTGCCTGGTAGCGAAACTTACTTATGCAAAAGAAAAGATGTAGTTCTATTCAAAGATAAATAAAATAAAGTTGAATATTGACAAGAATTATATTTTATTATTTTACAAAACATAAAACTATAATATATTATCTCTAACTTTCAAAATGTATTTTTGCAAAATAAGTTGGGACAACTGTGACTCAGCTAGTAGAAAAGTGTTGTTCGTGGGACTAAGGTATTTTAGTTTTAAAACAATTACTGAATTTGTCTTCAGATGTTAAAAATAAGTTAAGGATTTCATTTTGTATCTGTATCTTTGTTTATTGAGATGGCAGAAATACTACATGGTTATACTGAAGCATGATATAACCCGTGAAGAGCAGAAAAAAATATCATGTTTATTTAAATTCTGTCTGACCCCCAAATCACATTAGTATATCTATAGTCTGATTCACAAAAAATATGTCTTGTAGCTTCAAACACTGAAATGACATCAGGGAAACTAAGGGGCCTTTGAATAATGACACATACAGACAGGAGTCATATTCTACCATTTTATTACACCTAAATTAAATGTAGCCTTAAAACAGTTTGCTAATTTATTTGCTGATTTTTCATTGATGCAGATATCAGTAAAAACCAGACCAACTGGTGCAAAGACCCCTGCAGGTAGCATCCGAGTTTTAGATGGTTATCCTTAGTAAAAGAGCTTATTTCATAGAAGCTTTACCAGTCACTAGATTTTCAGCCAAATGTTAATATCCCAGACTTTATGAATGTGGTTTTTAAATGTTGGAAGTTTTTACGTTTGGAGTTGACACAGATCACATTTTTGGGAGCTGCTCTCATCAAGGCAAAATTGTGAGCCTGTCAGTTTACTACATAGTTTAAAATCCTTTTATTGCGTGTTTTTTTTTTTTTTATTGTGAGACAATTTGTTTACTACTCATTAACATCGAGCCCTGCACTAAACATCTTCGACCACTTGCAAACTCATGTATGTATTTCCATGTGAATTTTAAAACATCCATCCCACATTACAGGTACCAGCACATGACTGGGTGAGTGGGAACTGTGATGCTAAGAAGTGTGATAAATGCCAGAAGAAGATCAAGAGCTACCAAGGCTTAACGGGCAAAACCTGTGTATGGTGCCACACAATGGTGAGATACATCTTAATGAAGAGAACATTTGAAAAATCCAGCCTCATCGTTTCTGAGCAGTGAGGAGTGAATTTATGTTATTATCCATTCTGGTTTGGGACTAAATTCTGTCTCGGGGGCTTGATTCCTCATTTTCTTAAAGCCCCAATAATCCGGATTTTGTACTGGTGTAATGTTACATCAGTCTATGGAGAAATGCGTAGTTTTATTTATTGTGGAACTATATGTTAAGCACAAACGAGACAAACGATGGATGGATCACTAGAATGCCATGCTACTCATGCAGTACTTGTAAGGACGGGCTTCCGAAGTTACATAGTGGAGTAGACGGTGATCAAGGCCCACTGTTGCAATGACAGATACCAGTGTCCTTGTTACAAGTCAGTGCGTCATCAAAATGATTTTGAAGCAGTTATTTCAGTGTAAATGTGGATGTTAAATATTAGGGTTTTAAGGTTTATGTGTTTTTTTAACCCCAACAAAGTAGAAAATAAAACATCTAAAAGATGCATTTAGATTCTATCAGTCATCACTGTTTTTACACACACTTTATATCATCGTTTGTGTTTTACAGCGTCATGATGAATGTGCAAACCAAGAACCTACAGAGTGCAACTGTGGGCTGCTTAGAGACCATATCCTGCCTCCGTGGGCAATATATCCTATTATAAAGGTACGAGATTATACTCAGGAAAATCTCAAGCACTCATACAGTATCAAAAGAGCATGTCACACTCATGCAGGGCTGTTGTTAGTTGTTTTACCTGTGTGCTGAGACTTTTTAATTTTTTTTGCTCTCAGAAAAGCAATTGCATTTTCGTTGCCGTTTATGTTGCCTTTGTTTCGGTCCCTAAAGGAGAGAGCAAACAATGTAAAGAATGGCTGCGTGGGTTCATCAGACGACAGCGAGGTCAATACTACTCCCGACGGACAAGTTCTTCAGGTATTATTCTGCCCGGCGAAGGCTTGTTATCAGTACTGATCTCTGAGCAGGCTAAGATCCTATGCAACAGTATAAACTCAGCATGTAATTTATATTTGTGATGCACCAATCAGCCACAATATTATTACTACCTGGTGGTTTTAATATAAAAAATTATTTGTTTTTCTAAAGAAAAATTTCAATTAATAAATACTGATTTATGAATATAAGTTAAAATCCTCTCCACCTTCACCAGCAGTGATGCTGTACATGTGTTGCCATTACTCCCATAATCATCACCGTCTTATTAATAATTTCTTAGTGGAGTGCTGATACTTTTGTTCTTCCGATAAATACTGTGCTTCGACCACCTCTGCCCATTTTGCTGGATATGTGGTTATGTTGCGACAGACTCTCCACTGCATTGTTAAGATCACTAATTATTGATATTGTGGATGATCAGTGTATGTTCTGTAATATTTTGTGTGTCGTTGTACAGATCAGCCCTGTGCCAAACACCCATCCTCTGCTAGTGTTTGTCAACCCTAAAAGTGGCGGCAAGCAAGGAGAAAGGTCAGTCCAAGCTAAAATACATTCATGGAGAACTAGATCATGTAATACGTGCTCAGTTTCAGTCTGGTTGTTTGGGTTTCAGAGTTCTGCGTAAATTTCAGTACTTACTGAATCCACGGCAGGTATACAACCTTTCCAATGTCGGACCCGGACCAGGGTGAGTGATCGCTATAACAATATATGATTAGTGTCAAATGAAAATACAAGACAATAAATATCTGCTTTTTATTTTAAAGTGCTCATTTGATAATTTCATACCGTTTTATGCTAAAGATTCCTTTTAACTCTGTATCATGCTCTAATGTTACATTGGTTTCTCCTTTTTTTCAGCCTGAGTTTCTTCAGAAATCTGGAGGACTACAGAATCCTGGTGTGCGGGGGAGACGGCACAGTTGGCTGGATTCTGGACGCAATAGGTGAGATTTCTGGATCAAGCTCTATAAAAGGGCACATGTGAGCTTCTGCAGTACATTATGGGCTTCTTATACCACGCTTCCCTTTTTCGATTATCGAAATCAGACAAAGCCAATTTGCTGGTTCGTCCACCTGTTGCTGTGCTTCCTCTGGGAACAGGAAATGACCTTGCACGATGTCTGCGATGGGGAGGAGGTGAGAAATAATTAGTGCTAAAGTGTAACCTAATTATGAAAGTAATAGAATGGTTTACATACCATCTGTTGCTGCGTGATAGTTTTGCATTGCTTTGGTCAGTCACACGGGTCCTGTGTGTTTTTATCCCGCAGGTTATGATGGTGAAGACTTGAGTCGTATTCTTAAAGACATCGAAGGGAGCACTCTGGTCCTGATGGACCGCTGGAGTGTGCAGGTCATCACAGATGAGAATCAGGAGAAGGGCGACCCAGTGCCGTATGAAATCATCAATAATTATTTCTCAATTGGAGTTGTGAGTTTCTCCGAAATATATCACATGAGGGGAGGTCTTCGTTTTTCCGTTTCCGATTTGGATAACTGCTGTGTTTCGTTGTGTTGATAGGATGCTTCCATTGCCCACCGCTTTCATACAATGAGGGAGAAACATCCCCAGAAATTCAACAGCAGGTAGCCACTATTTGCACGTTTTTAGTGATTATGGCACATATGGCACATCTCAATGAACAGCTGACCAACAATATATATATATATATACAATACACTCAAAAAGCTCTGAGAACTGCTGACCTTGGGGTTTACAATTTTATTTATTCCATTCAATTGACTTTGGCAGATGTGTTTTTTTTTTTTTTTGCTTTTGTTTTCTTTACCCGGAAACACGAAACTGAACGCAGGTGGCGACAGCAGGTGTCTTTGGCAGAAACCTGTCTCCACTTCCCTCTGAAGAGCTGTTCCTTCTGAAGAGAGGAAATGTACAAAGAAAGTAACATATCACTTGAATCTAAAAGGCATATACTTTCTTATAACTGCAGAATGAAGAACAAGCTGTGGTATTTTGAATTTGCCACTTCAGAAACCATATCTGCTTCCTGCAAGAAACTCAACGAAAGTCTAACAATTGAGGTGAGAATGCAACAACTGTGTTACCATCACTGCAAGTGTGCAGTCTGTTTGTTTTTGTTATTTTTTTTAAACTGCAATGACATACACTTTCCTGCAGACAGTGTGCTGATACTGTACCTTGTCCCTCTGTCCTCTGTGTCCCTTCTTCAGTGCTGTGGTACTCCTTTGGATCTCAGTGGCCTGTCTCTAGAGGGGGTGGCTGTGCTAAACATTCCCAGTATGCATGGTGGCTCAAACTTATGGGGTGAGACCAAAAAGATGGACACTAAGGGACTGACAAATATGGAAGGGCCTGGGGTGATTGTCGACCCAGAAATCCTCAAATTGTCTTCCCAAGGTATTTTGCTTTCAAACTCAACTTAGCTAAATGGCTACATTAAACAAGTTTGCATATTTGAGATCACCAGAATCGCATTTGGGGCTGTGCTAAATTTTTTGCATTAACAATCGACGAAGTGACTATGTATAATATGGAAGTTCTGCTCTAATAATCCTAATTGTCAGCCATAGCAAAAAGCTGTAAAGTATTGACTGTACACTTTATGCCCATTAGCACATTGACTTATTGAATAATTTACAGGTGGAGGACGTACACAAGCGTGATACTAAAGTCGGTGTAAAAAAACCTAAAAGAAACAAGTGGAGGTATCATTTCAAATGAATAACTCAAGTTGAAGGTCAAGTTGAAGTACTAAGTACATGCTCTAAAATCAACTTAAAGTACAAGTACTTATTACAAAAAGAAATAATTTTAAAGACTATTGAATTTAATGGTGTTGATAACATAAGTGTACAAGTCTAGTAACTAAAGAAGTAAAACATTTTATGTAATGGAGTAAAACGTACAGTAATTTCCTCTGAATCGTGGTGGAGGAAAAAGTAAATAAAAAATAGATAGTCTGCAGTTATATAGTGCTTCTCTGCCTCACTGTACAAAGCGCTTTACAAATTGCTTCTCGTTAACACACTCACAAACATACTCAAACACTGATAATGAAGCAGCTGCTGTGCAAGACACTGGGACCCGCTTGGGGTTCAGTGTTTTGCCCAAGGACACTTTAATATGGACAGGAAGCGCTAGGAATCGAACCGCTTGCCCTCAATTGCTGGATGACTGTGCTAACTCCTGAACCACAGCTACACCTTAAAAACAAATAATACAGAAATACTCCAGTATTAAAGTGCAATTACCTCAAACATGTTTCACTCATGTACAGTAGTTGAGTAAATATTCTTAGTCACTTAGCACCTTTGGATTTCGAAACTTAAAAGAGACAGACCTTTTTCTCAAAGGTCACTAAAGATCAAAGAGTGTAAATGGTCTGCAGTCATATAGCGCTTTTCTACCTCAAAGTGTTTTACACTGCTTCTCGTTTACCCATTCACACTCACAGTCACACACACACACACACACACACACCGATGGGGGAGCTGCTATGCAGCTGGCCAACGCTCACCAGGAGCAACTAAGTTGGGGTTCAGTGTCTTGATCAACGACAGGGACACATGTGATCGGAGGAGCCGGGGATTGAACCAGCAAGTGGGGTGATTAGTGGACAACCACTCTACCTCCTGTGCCACAGTCGCCCCAGTGTTGTTTGTCTGACAGTGCAACATTGCAGCTATATAAAAGTACTTTGTAATTGAAATAAACAAAGAAAACAATGTCAACTAAAAACAATAGCTTAACTAATATGACAACACATGAGCAGCTACCAAACCCAATAATCAAATATTTGCACAGTTTTGTGTCGTCTCATTTGTTGCATTAGTATCTCCGGTTGCTAACTCTTCAGTTTATGCAGCATTAAAAGAGAGTTTCCTCTATGAGCAGCAGCAGTTGCAAACTCTGGCCACTTGGGGGCAGCAGAAAACAAGCAGCTAGATTCATTTAAATTTATGCTGCAGTCAATCTGATAAATGTCAGTAAAAAATATTTACTGGCTTTTACTTATTGTTATTTTTTGCTGGAGAATAAATATGATATGATGACCAATATGGTTATATCTTAGATTGAAAGATGCTTTTCCCTGTTGACAATTTGTTAACTGTGTGTTCTTTTCAGACCTCAGTGACCGTCGATTAGAGGTTGTAGGCCTTGAAGGAGCAATGGAGATGGGACAGATATACACAGGACTAAAGAGCGCTGTGAGACTTGCAAAGACTTCCCAAATTACCATCAGGTAAGAACCGTCCACAAAGACTTGTCCAGACTTGTCCAACTTTGTGTCTCAGTCTTAACAATGGCTTGTAGATGACTGTGATCACCAGCCAAAAACAATCCTCAGCTGGATCGTTACATAACAATTACTATGTATGTTGGCTTTACTATTCATGTTTTAATGAAGAGCCACTTTCTTACATTTGCATTTTGTTGACTCCTCTTGTTCTTCTGTACATTTAGGACAAAGAAAGCATTACCGATGCAGATAGACGGAGAGCCATGGATGCAGCCTCCCTGCACGGTGAATACCACACACATACAGGAGCAAAAACACTTTGGCTGATTTTACATTTACACATTTACATTGGCATTTAGTCTTTTAGCAGACGACTAAAGCCACTTGTAAGTGAGGTGCAAGGCAGCATAAACCGAAGTCAATTTTACTACAGACCACAAATGAAATAGTAGTAATACACTAGTTTTCCAATAGCAATTGTAAAAAAAAAATAGTTTTAATTATCTTGTAATTTTCTGGATTTTGTTTTTTTTTTCAGATTCACATCACACACAAGAATCAAGCAAGGATGTTGATGGCTCCTCAGGGCAAATCTGGTGGTTTTTTCAACAAATAAAACCGACTAACTACACGCACATGTTTGATGTATATAAATAACTGACACTTTTTAAATAGAAAATCTGTTTCAATGCATATGTTGTAGAATAATTGCATAAGGACAACTGCTTTAGAGGTTCGGCATCTCTCCAACGCATAATCGAAGCATGTAACACAGTATAATTACAAACTGTATAATAACATAAGTTTGCATCATGGCAAAATGGGTTTGACCAAATGTTTGTATTTGTTTTTATTAATACCTGACACTCTCCCTGCCTCTGTCTCAGTGGTCAAGTCAAGTGAATATTATGTTAATCGGAGAACATTCAGCTTCATGTGCCTTTTCAAACTGTTCTTTAAAGTAATGGGTTGGTTGGAAGACATACAGGGAGCACTCCTTCAGTGTGCACTTTGGACATAGACCATGTAGTATTGTTGTTTTGTTGTGACTGTAAAGATACTCTGAAATCCTCATTTTGTTTTCAGCTTAGAACTAGGGGTGAAGGATAGATGAGACTGTGTGTCAAACTGTGGCTGAAGTTATTTTATGTTTGTTTATTTTTTATAAATTTCAGAAGATACTTGAAAGTGTTTGGGGAACAGTAATTGGACAATCATTTTCAAAATGCCTGCATGTTGGCAGCAGACAACATACTCTTCTGTTCCTCTGTGTGTGTGAGAGTGTGCGTGTGTGTGTGTGTGTGTGTGTTTGAATGTGTGCGGACATGTTCATCAAAGAAAACTGAAATAGGTTTACTTGTAATTTAATAATAAATTGTGATGAGTTTCATTAGAAATTATTGGGTAAAAGTTGTTTAAATATATACAAACTATATCTAGTTCTTATTTAAATGCTTTGTCACTTGCACTCATATAATTTCATTTCTGGTGGATGTTCATGCAAATTGTATGAAATAACACACTGTTAAAGATTGTAATAAATGATCTAGACTTGCGTGTTGCTAGAGTTTTTAACATGCAGGACAAGAAACGCCTCAGGTTTTTGTGCGGTAGATAATGTTTTTACCACAAGGGGGCGTCAGACACTTTGTGGTCACAGATGGCTGCAACATGTTCAGGATCAAGATACAGTAATTCTCTGTCTCTCTTGACATTTTTTTTTTACAACTTTTTTTTTCTTGTCAAAGAATACTTCTGCATCTTGTTTTTCAGCAGCATAGATAGCCTACTTACTACATTTACTCCTGCTGTGTACTTCTGAGTAATAGTAATACTTCAAAATGTAGGTTACTAGTCGGTTAATTGTTATCAGAAACAAAGTTTGTGTTCAGAACTGTTGTACAAATCATGACAAATGACTTAATAGGATGTGCATGGGGATGCAGCAGCTGCTGGTCAGAGGTAAGACAACATATAAATGCCACATATATGTGCCACAGGACCGCTCCGATTCAATTCTGACAAATAGATTAAAAAACATGTTTGAGGAATGTATTACGTGAATACAAATAAAAAAAATATTTTAAAATGAAAGTTCTTTATTGTATTGGCTTTTCTTGACTCGGCTGCTAATATTTAGTATGAAACATTCACTGCATTTACGAGGCAGAAAAACAAACAAAAAAAAAAAGAACACGTGCCGCTCCACTCCTAACGTTGTGTGACTCAGAAATGTCCGAGGTGCACGCGAAGGCGGCAGAGAGGATGCACGTCAACATCGCCATTGGCACTCATTTGCGTCCCTCACAACAAAGCCCCCGCCTCCGGTTTCTTCTCAAGAAACACAGAAGTGAAATTGTGGTTGGCTCCACACTGAGGCTCACAACTCACTCCGCCAGCGTCTGTGTCCCCTGTTTTACCCAGCTGGAGGACAACGAGATCATTTAAATAAATAAATAAATAAGTAAAAAAGTTTTCGGCAGCCCTTCACAGCCGCACATGAAGTCACCATGACGTTACGGAGGCTGAAGAAGGTGAACTCCAGCGGGCCGGAGAGTGGACCCGCATCCCAGGACCACGACATTTATTTCCCTTCGTCTAAGTCGGACAGCTGCAGGACGACGGGCTTACAGGCAAACTCGTCAGAGGTTTACAACTACAAGACTTTGGCTTATTCGGGTGGAACGTTGCCCAGAAACTACAAAAAGGTAAAAGAAAAGCAAATGGTAACACGTTTTTGGAACTGAATAAGTTTGTTTGGCTGAGTGAGTCAAAATTAAACAGGATCACTTAACTTGATCCGCTCTTTTATGTGTTTAAATTAAGATATTATGTTAACTGTATCCAACCTTATCCTCTCTAGAGAAACAAGCTTCGTTTTATTAGTATTAAATTGTTATTGAAATCATCAGTAGCTGCAAGTGATGTCCAAAAACTTTAGTCCTCGGGACTGAAAGGTGATTTATTATGGGGCATCTCACCGAGGGGACCCATCAGTAACCTAACCAGGGACAAGTGTAGACCACCCAAACACTCAATCTGATTTATGCTGTGTCAGATACACCAGGGTCCAATTCTTCATATTCTATGTGCAGTAACACGAATGAAAGTGTTGACCTTCACAAATTTCTGGGCAGATATATTATGAGGTCGACTGCTGTGGTCACTTTGCTGACAACTGGCCCCACAGAAGAGCTGTATCAGCTCAGTCATCACCGTTTGACTCCCTAGCCTCTACAGGTTTTCTTTATTTCAAAAATAAGAAATTACAAATAAGACATTTCAAAATCAGAGCACATAAGATAACTGAACTAAAAAGAAATGAAGGATTTAAAGACCATAACTGCGTCCTAATAGGGATTTGTTGATCGATACCTAAAGTTTCCCTTTCTTTGTGGCCATATAGTAAAACCAACTTTTTACACTGTTACATACAGTCATTCTAGTAAAAAGTTAGTGCTTTGTGGGTCAATTGACACATTTTCTGGGTTGTGTGTCTCACAAAGCTCAACTGTGTCTGGCAAAAGTTGGAAACTAGTGCAAAGGTGCAGACGTGCAGCAGTGTACTGTTTGAAAAGAAGCAGAGTTATCCACAAACCTACATGTTTCAAGTGTTCAGTAGCCAGCGTGAGCGGCTACAACAGTGCATTGTGCACATGCAGGGATGGAGATCGGGCTCAATCCACCCCCGTTGGTCTCTCTGGGTATTTGGGAATAAATGCACTCTTTGAGATGGGTGCGGGACAATTCTGTATGTGTTGGGAAAGCAAAAGAAGGCAACATTTTACTACTGTAGCACAAAGCAGCCTTTCACAGGAGCTGCATTTGAAAAATGATTGAGTTGGAACAGAGGTAGGTTCATTGTATGGGATGTAGTTAAGCTTTCAAAACAAATACCTTTCTCATTTACACCCTCAGGTAGGGCACAGTCCTGACCTGCTGTGTTTACTGCTATGGCTTATTTGTTTTATTTAACAGTTGGGTGTTTGTACAAACTGTTCTAAATGAGCTCAAATTTGAGAGAGGACAACAGTTTCGGCACCTGAAGGCACACGACCTGGTACGACAGCTAAAATAAGTTGCTCCGAGCTTCCTATCTAATGTTGTGCCTGCATGAAGTAAACAAAGAGCCGCCAGACAAGCATTTCTGGTTTCGGTGCCAATGTCTCCATACCAATATAATGGTTCAGTGCCTTAAACGTCCACAGTGTACGTATGCAGCTTCGGTGATAGACCGGTCAGTGCACCGATGTGTACAGTGGGTGTGTCCTGGAAAGATGTTTGGGGGGGGATACCCTCATGAGTAATCACACAGGTAGTCTGATGCCTTGTTTCATTTTGTTCTTGCAGGGTGGCGGGCACCAGAAGTGGAAACCCCTAACACAGTCATCAGAACCACAAAGGTACATTATCGCTCATCACTCACTAACATTTCTCTTTGAACTTTATTGTTTGCCCTCCTTTCTTTACAGTGATGTTTTCATGGCAACATCTTCTTCCTGTGGGTAGTTTTTATCTCTGAGTGAAATCTCCAAAATTCAAACAGTGATCTCCGATGATGGCACACATTTCTATGCATGATATTGTTGGAGGTTGCTCATGAATTTTCATGTATTTTGCCGCCTCTGCAATCCAACGGCTAACAGACCCTTGTTCTGTATATTAGTCTGTTGTACATTGGTCCACTGGACACAGAAGAAGTGCTGTGCAACTGACATTCATGGCAGTTATCTTGTTATGTAGTTTGTATAAGGACACACACAGAAGAGACTAATCCAGAGTTGGACATTTTGGATTTTTCTGTGTGGAATTCTTAAGTGATTATTCCAATCTTTGGTTGTTATCATCATTAGTCAAATGTTGATACATAGGCTATAAATCTCATGTTTTTTAGCTTAAAATGGTTTAAACCACTGGACACATAGCCTGAAAGAATATTTGATGACATAAAGGTGTTCAGTAATCTCTAATGAAAATAAATGCTAGTTGATTTTTTTTCACTGATTTATTAACTAGGTTTTCATTAGTCAGAAGGTTTAGGCTCTTGCTCTCATTATTTTATAGGGAGGCTCAGATTTCTTAAAGAAATGTTAGGATATGAAAAAGGTTGTGGAGCCTGCAGTATATACAGAAAAGAGCTAATTTAAAGTCGAATGTATGTTTTAAAAAATCTTTTTGTGTTTCCAGGAAGCTGGTGTTTCTGGAGAAGAATGAAGGGGAGACGTTTGGCTTTGAAATCCAGGTAAGAGGATTAGCTATGGGCTGTTTGGCAGGTTGTGTGGTAGGGGGATTTTTGAACCTCTCGAGTGCTATTTGACAGGATTTCCCTGATCAGCCACATCTCTGTCAACAGATGATGCAACTTGTTTGACTGTAGTGTCTTGTAGGGTAAACCTCTGTAAGTGAGCGGTTACCTGCGCTGGCGGGGGTGAAAGGCAGCATATCAGTCAAACATCCCGTTGATAGTTAGTCCCATGACTCAGGAGGAGATGAGGAGATTTTTTATTTTTTCTCCCCTGGCGTCTTTATTTTAAGCTGTGCGGTTTACTCACACGCTTACTTTGTAATGCCCGCTTTACTCCCAACCAGACACTTTGCACATTTGACCTCATTGTTTCTCTGATCTCTCTCACCTTCCTCTGGCCTCTCTGAAGCGTGGCCTCACAATGTCAGCTCTGTTTAACAGCTCCCATTCTTCAGTTTAACTGCAATGATTAAATGCCACGTTTGGAGTCTGTTTGCAGTAACATGAATACTGTAATGCTCTGGTGGTCAGTTAAAGTTATGGGAAGTAAAATACTTCATCATGGAAAAAATATATTGTTCTATTTATGGTTTTGTTGAATGTTCCCACCCTTCCTGTCTGTAGCCAGAAGGAAGTGAAATGATGAGAGCAAGTTTGACTGTCAGCAGAGAAAGATTGAGATGAGTTTGGAGTCTTGCGTTTCTGGCAGCTTTCCTCCCTCAGAGTCGGCTATTTCAACACTAAAGTTGAGTGGAGAAGCTGGCATGTAAATGTGATATTTGCGTTTCAGTTGCATTTGCATGGTTTAATGTTTATCTTTCGCTCTGCTGAGAAGGAAGCTCACCAGCAGCAAACACGGACATAGGCAGATCTCAATCTGTTTTCAAATTTCCATAGGACAAATGCGTCCAAGCTGGAGTCACAACAGATGTAACGCTCAATGCCCGGGGTTAGGTTTTAAAAGACACTCCCACTGCTTTGTCAGTTTTTCTGTTTGGTTTGTTTGTTTAGAAAAAGTCCCTGCGTTTCAGACTCCTTCATCAGAAGCAGCATGTGGACTGGGGGCCATGGGGAAGTCTGTGGCCTTCTGCAGAGACATTGTGGTTGGCAGCATGCTCATACATATGGAAGTAACAAAGGCTGTTTGCGAGGCAACATAATATTAGATCCTTTTAGTAGTGGACGAAGTACTCAGATTATTTACTTTATTAAAATAGGGCAGATACTACAGTGTCAAAACAACCAAACTTGTCCTTAAGTATTCTGACATTGTATATTCTGAGTTTTGGGAGATCAGCAAAACTATAAAGAATTTAACTTCAGTTGTCAGTGTCAGTTTTATGATGAAAGCTCTACCAGCAACTTACCTTTGATTAAGATTAAGAGAAACCACCTTCTACATTTGTGTATGCTTGCACCATACCTCGGCATGTTGAGTGATGTGATCTGGTTTCCTACATTGTCCGTCATGGCTTCCTCAGAGTGTCATTCAGTGGCTTATCTGTGGGGTCACATTATTTCATAATGGCTGACATTCGTCATATTGTGTAAGACAGTTCCGATGTATCAAGAACAAGGAAGGAAATGAAATACTTTTTCCATTTTCTTTTGTTGAGGAGGATTGCTCTGTCTCTTTCAGACTTACGGCCTTCACCATCAGGACCAAAACTCAGTGGAGATGTGCACGTTTGTGTGTAAGGTGCACGAAGACAGCCCGGCCCAGCAAGCAGGACTTAAAGTTGGTGAGTTATTATTGTGTATTGTTCTTGTCTTAGTGTTTTAATAAAAGCCTGAAATAACTTGGGAAAAGGCTTGAAATAAAAATGAGGGGAAGTGAGCATGACAGGAGGTTTTGCTTCAGTTCATCCTTGTTGCCAGGTGACATTTGTGTACGGTACATTAACAGAAACACTCATGAGTATCGACTGACCGTTTAGGGAAGTAAAAATGTGATGTTGTGTGTACATATTTTCCAGTTAACAAACAACTCGCCGAGCATCTATTTCAGCCATCGCATATTTGTGAGTTTGTCTCACCAATGTGCCAGATGTAGTAAAGCAAGGACAGCCTCTCAAATGCCGGGAGTGTTGTTTGCATTTAGTAAACAGGCTTTTCCTTAAACTGGCAAGAAATAAGCACAAAATGTTTTTACAGGAGGAGGAGTTTAGAGGAAGAACTTGGTAACTTGCCAAGCAACAAACTGGTCATGAGTTTATAAACCAGATTAACCGTGTGTCAAAAAAAAAGACATTGCCACCCCCTGAGCTTCATCCATCCTGCACTTGTCACTTTAGTTTCACTTCCTAAATTCTTCGCATGCTCGCACTTTTGTTCCCTACGTCGTGCTGCGAGCACAGTGACCTCACTGTGGTTTTTGAAAGAAGAAAATAGGCTTTGTGCTGAAGGCTCACAAAGAGGCCTAGAGTCACGTATGAGAGTCCACACCACATTTTAAAACTAAATCTGAAACTTCATGGTGTGACACTCACTCATGCATAAACCATCATTGTTTGGTAAAACTGCACCGAAGAAAATGAGTCACCCACTATGTTTATAATAGGTGTAAATTGATAGAGTCCAAGGTTGTCAAATTTGAAACTTTGGTGCTTTTTTTTTTTAATTATTATACAGTAAACTGAATTGAATTTAGTTTTGGTCAGTGATGCTTTAGGAAAATATGGGCATTTTTCACTAGTGTGTGATGTTTTAGAATCAATTGATTGAGAAAATAACTGGCAAAGCATCTCGTGGCTTTGCCAAAGCGAAGTAATTTCTTTACACACGAAGTTGCTGCAGTGTGATGACGAGCCATATGCCACGACTGCACATGCATGGTCCTCCACGTTTGTGTCACACATGTGTCAAGGCTTGATTTAGAATCAAACGAGCCTCAGATGGCTGCAGCTTAAAGTACAGTAATTGAAGCCTCATTGGATTGATGTGGTGATGGCTGCTGGTTAACACACACGTTGTTCTTGTGTGTTTGCAGGGGACACTATTGCAAGTGTGAACGAGACCACCGTGGAGGGATTTCGGCACAAAGAGATTGTCCAGCTCATCAGAGCCTGTGGTAACACAATCAGGTAAACAGACTTACAAAAGACACCAACAGCAGTAGCAGCCTAATTCGTAACAATAATGATGGGGCTTCTCAATTTGTTACAGTGCTAAAAAGATTAGTCACATTTTAATCAATTTTGATCACCAGTTAATTTATTACCTCAGCGGCTCACAAAGTGGGTAGTGTCAAGACACACATGAGAAGCACTTCTTAAGTTCAAAGAATCTAATTCATGTGCGTACAGAGACCTATTAAAAGTGTTGAGATGCTAACCAGACTTTTAGTACTCGTGTCAGAAAGATTTGTTCCTTGGGCAAGAGGGCCTTGAAATTAGAAGAGGAAGGAATCGGGGAAGAAAAGCAATACAGGTGATTTTTATTTAACAAAAGCGTAGGACTAATTTAAAATATGAAGGCGGTTTTTGTTCATTCTCAGACAAGCGTCTGTTCTGCATTAAGTCTTTCAGTTTCAGCAAAGTTTGTCTTTCTCAAGTTGGAGACAATTCTGCCAATATTTTCAAATTACAGTCCTGGAGTCCTGATTCATTTGGACTTTGGTCAGTCAGATGGACCATTCAACAACAACAACAAAAAAAAAAAAAACACCACAATTTTACACCATAATATGCTTGTCTGTATTTTCTGTGTGAAGGTTTTATGTGAACCACACTCTTTTCCTTACTTGTAAAAGACAAATAGAACAAATAGTGAGGCCCTGTTGCTGCAGAAGGAGTGAGGTGAACCGCATCAAAAAGCCAGCCTAAGAAAAGTGACATCATCAAATTAGACTTACAACTAAAGTCTGTTTTAAGGGTTATGCTGAAAATAACACTTTAACACACTAAACCCAACTCAACTGTGTAACTCAAAAGGACTTGCAGCACTTAAGTGTGTGAGTGGAAGTTGTATATGTTCCTTATCCGCCTCCTCCCCTCTTGTAAACTGTTTGACACCAGACCCTTTCCCACCGTCGGCTTATGACGGTGGTCGACCCTCTCTCACTGTTTTCTGCCCAAGTAGCTTCCTGTTGCACTGTTTCTTTCTGGTTTTTCACTTACAGGCTGGAGACGGTTTACAGTGACTCAATCCGAAAAGCGGAGCTGGAAGCCCGGCTCCAGTATCTCAAGGTGAGCTTTTTTTTTTTCCCCCCCCCCAATTTGTCAGCAGTGTGTAAGCCTAATTGTGTGTCCAGAAGCCCCTCACACACACATTATATCACAGATTTAGACACAGCCACCTCCCCCTCTCTCCACACCTGTCTCTCCAGCAGCACCACCTGTTGCATCAGCAGTTTCTCCAGCAGGCCCGCTGCTCGCTGCACACATTCTTAACTGGTGGCTCGAGTGAGCAAGCTTTCCCCCAAGATTACAGCAGCTGTCCCGCTCTAATCCGCTGTAACACAGCCCTTTTCTGCGATACTAATCCAACTTTTTAAAGTTAAAGAGGTTAAACACAACTGCTTTTTATATCCTCGGGATTAAAATGTCAGTAGAAGTCAATATCCTATAGAAAGTATAGCATATATAAACTCATGCAGTGCTACTGTATGAGTAAAAACACAATCACTGACTAAAAAATGTCGACCTAAGTCACCGGCAAGCACGTTTTGTGTCAGTTTGTCAATTTGGTGCTTTAGCAGAAATGGCGAGCCATTACTCTTTAACGGAGTATATTCTGCCCTTTTCACATTAAGTTACTTTAGGGTTTAAGTCCTTGTTTGTGTCTGCATTGGATGTTTCTTGTCATAGTTGTAACTCTTTTATGTGCCTTCCTTTGTAGCAAACTCTTCATGAGAAATGGGATGAATATCGGTCGTTGGCAGTGCAGGAGCAGAGGCTTGTTCATGGTATGTCTTTTATTTTTAAAAGATATAAATAGCCTCTTTATGTATCTTAGTTCTGATTGATTGTTCTTGCTTTTCCTCATCTTATATTGTAACTGTACATTTGATGTTAGACACAACAGATTAATCATCAAGTTAATATTTTAAGTTTGGAAAGTACCCGCGTGCCTGTGTTAAGTCATAATATTTGTGGTAGGCCACTATCCTGACTCTGACGTTCTTCCCTGCAGGCATAGTAATGACTGATGCTGCATTGTACGAGTCACTGGAGTCTGCAGGTGTGTACGGCAGCCTTGGTGCTCCCAGCCCTGCGGCTCAGAGAGCCCTCCGCGGCACCGGCAGCACCAGCAGCAGCGCCAGCTTTCTCAGCACGGCCACCGAGGACGACCCTCTCTACCAGACCTGCCTGTACCAGCCGGATGGCAGTGTAGATTCAGACAATGGCAGCACAGGCAAGAAGACAGAACAGCAGCCGCTGCAGAGGCAGCAGCGTCTCCGACCAGCCAGTGAGCTCTTCCCCACAGCCAAAACGCAGCTTACCCGCAGTGCCAGCACACGCAGCTACATGAGGGGACCTTCGTCCTCCACCTCAGGGGACAAGCAGGGAGGGTTTAACTCGCTGCAGAAGAAGCCCAAACCGAAAAGCTTTCGTAGACGCCTCCTCAAATTCATCCCAGGTTTGAACCGACCGCTGGAAGAGGAGGAGAGCAAATTGTGAGCAGCATACAGAGCTGTTCACCTGAACTTCCCAGGGAACAGACCCAAAGACTTAAAACACCAGTGACTGTCAAATTAAATTTCCAAAGAAAAAAGAGCAAGCTGCCCCAAAGAGTGAAGAGACTGCGGCCTAAGTGTTACTGCTACAACTGTACATCTCCATGTTTGAATGGGTGGACCATGAACATTTGGCTACATTCAGTAGCTTTTAGTGTTTCTGTGTGTACATAACTTTTTTTTTCCAATTGTTTTGTTCTTTAAGTTATTTATTTATTTTTACATGTTTGGTTTATCTACAGAATGAAGCATTTTTCAGTTTTTACTGCATGCAAACCGTTTATTGTGACAGGTGAAGAAATGACCCATTATAACTGTGATTGTGAGACTTTTTTTGTAAATTTGAAATCTGCTTTAGGAGATTCACAGTGGTCCAGTTTTATTATTTTCAGCCTAAGCTATGATTCCTAAAAATAAAAGATGTGGCATTTACAGATTACATGGTCATTATTTTGTGCGGAATTTGCAAGAAAAGCTATTATGTTCCACAGGCCACAACTGTTTGTGGGAATCGTATTTGCCAAACAGAGTTCGTGCACACACATAAGGTGTTAGTTCCCCGAGTCTTTTCCATGTGATACGTCTAAAATAGTAAGCTTTCAGCTCTTCCTCCTTTTAAGGATGTTATCACTGGTGGAGGTAATTGTGTGGTTTCAGATAGTTTGGGGCTTTTTGTGGTGTGAGGTATCCAGAATGGGGGCTGTTGTATTAGCTCTGACACAGTTTATTGTTGGGGAAAATAGTGAGGAATGTGCAGAGAAAAGCATGACCCAAAAATTCCAAACACAACCGCTCTCTTTTCAGCTCCTGCAGATGAATGCGGATTTCTCCTCTCGCATGGTCTGATATTCCCATGGCAGCTTCAGTCCATGAGCTTGCTGTGTGTGTGTGTGTGTGTGTGTGTGTGTTTCTGAGAGAGAGAGAGAGAGCGTGTGCAGGGCGGGGGTTGCTCAGAGTCTTTTCATTCTTGGCTCCCAGCTGACCCATTAGGTCATAGTGGTCACTCTCTCTGTTGGCTCTGCAGCGTTGATCCCTTTGTCCTCTGCTGCTCAGTCACAGATGCATAAGGAGTGTTGATGATGGTGAGCGATGGTATGTGGCCATGTGTTGGGGCCCACTTCATGCTGTGCCTGAAACAAGGAGACGCAGAAGGGGCATGCTTGCTGATGCTCAAAACATGGGCTCGGAGCGAATGGGCTTAATGGATAACGAGGGGATAATTACTGTGGTTAAAATGACGTTACACTAAAAACTATGCGTGAACGGACCATTTAAAGGCGACAGAGGGGCTAAACAAGCAGAGGGCATGGGTGCTCAGCACAGCAGGAGTTTAGAGTAAAGGGGCTGTTTGGATGTCATTCTCCTGCTAAATCACCAGTTTTGATTAGTAAGTGGTACATTTATTTTGTCTGTGCAGCAGTAGGTTTGAGTATAAACTGCTCATTTCTTTTTTTTTTCTTTTGAACAAGCTTTTTAGGGATCAGTGACACAAACTCTACCAATTCAATTCAATTCAATTCAACTTTATTTATATAGCGCCAATTCACAACAAAGTCATCTCAGGGCACTTTACAGAATAAAGTCAAGATTATGAGTCAAGATAACCACTGACAGTGAAGGATGCGAACTGTATCCTGCATTCTCAAAGTAAGCTGTCACTTTACTGCCTTTACTGCACAAAACATAAAAAACTATTCAAGTTGAGAAAAACAATCTTAACGCCATAAAAATCAAACAAATCCAAAACAACCCCAAATGTGTGATATATTGCTTAATAAAATAAAATTACTGGAGTTTTGGAGTGGTTTTCCATGTCTCCCAATAAACTAATCGATTTAGTACCCAATCCTTGCTGGCAGTGGAGATGAACAAAACTGAAAGTATAATTGGCTTAAGGGGCCCCTTGACCCCATTTGTTAATCTAAACAAGCTTACAGCAGTCATGTCATAGTCCCTCTGCTCCCATTTATTTTTCAGACTTCTGCAAATTTGTTAAATGTTCAAGAGAAGATGTTGTTTGCTGGGAGTGTTCTGTAAAAGTAATCAAAATTGCATATGAAGCTTGGTCACTGAAATACTTTTTTGCAACAGTTAGAAAAGTAGAACTGTCGTCAATGAGATATGAGCTTTGAAAACGGAAGGAAAGAGTCGGGTCTGCAGGACAAAGTTGAGCCACTGCGGCTAAACAGTTCAGACCAGAGGGGTGTTTCTCAAGCACTTTTCCACTGGGCAGTTTTAGTGCATCTGGTCAAATGAACAGATCTGTGCAAATGGTTAAATATTATGGAAGTGTTTAAATGTTTGTTCTCACCACTTCATTATTCTTATCTGCACAGAGGACCAGATATCAGACAAATCTCCAATTGTATTCTCATGCAGACCTATTGCAGCTAGAACTATAATTACCACATGATGTTTGTCCGGAAACCACTCACAAAGTTGTGTTTTACATGTCATGTCTGTCCAGACTGATATTCTAATCAATTCATGCATCATGAGTCAAAGTGAAAGCTTGTGTCAGACTTAACAGTGACCTTCGGAGTTCAGCATTCCCTGTCGGGGAAAGTTTGGGGGCTCCATAAAGTGTGAGTGGCTGCTTTTGGAGTTGTGTGACTTAGGACGAGGAGTTGCATGGTCTGTCAAGGTACAGGATGTGTCTGCCGGAAATCCACAGCAAAGATAAGGCAATATAACTGACTGTAAGGTTAAAGAAGAGACATCATTATATGTATGTGATCATCTCGTTTATAGTTCAGAGTGTGACTTTAATAAAGAGCAGGTAACACGCAATAAAATAAGCAGGCATGACACGAGACTGGACACCTGGCTGGGATACGGACAGGTGTATTATCTTCCATTATCCTTAACAGCTTCAGTATGTGCACACTTGAATAAATGCAAAGTGATGCATGCTCTTCATAAGCCTCGTCTGAGATAAAGATCCTTTATTAGGTTTCCCAGCAGCAGCAGCAGTGAGCTCACACCTTAACGGTTATATTGTCTCGTGTGGCTTTAACCGTCTGTTTCCTCGAGCTGCAGAATTTCAAACATACAAACACAGTCTGATGACTGTGGTGTGGTTGTTTGCTAATTTACCGCCCACTATAGATGAAATCTGTTGAAACAGCACCCACTCAGTCCCGAGGAGCAGATTAGCTGAGCACTAAGCTCTGAATCAATAATGATAAAGAATTTTTTTTTTTTTTTTCAAAATACATTTTAGAGTCACAGTGTTAGAGAACGACAGGAACAGGGACTTAGAATGAAATCTTTACTTGAGAATTTAGTTTGTCAGTCCAAAGGGGGAAAAGAGTGTTCACTGCTACTGCACTTACTTAGAGCATCATAACTTGTATATAGTTCCGCTCTTTCAATAAAACCCACCTTTGCTCATATTGCTAAAGTTATTGTCTTGTCTTCCTTCTTTGCTGTTTTTACAGACATCTCTGAACTTGAGATGAACAGCGTGCTCATGGTCTATGACATTTAAGCTCGTGAACATCTTTCTCCACAACGTAAAAACCACCTGCTGTTGTTAACGCTGCGATGTCTGCAGCCTGCTATGTCACCTGTCGAGCACTGAGCTTTTCCGATGCTGACCCTTGTCCACCACAACAATAAAAAGACCGGGGCGATTAAACACTGAGCCTGATCAGTGTAAATAACAATGTAAATACAAGGCTCATGCACGTCCCAGTAATTCAACAGCTTGTGTGTCAGACATGCTGAAAGATGTGCAGATAAGAAGACCCACAACAGTAAAGTTCACTGTTTATCTTCATCACCCGTCTTTCAGTGCAACTCAGTCTGTGCTGTACAGTGTGTATGAGTCATTTTGAAGTGTGTTTAACATAAGCTGCTGTAACTGTCACACACGTTACAGGTTTCTCATTTTTCATTACCTCATTTAGCCTCTCTGGGGTTCCAGACCAGCCACCTCCCCTTCTCCAGTGCACCTGCTGCTCACTAGTCCATCACTCTAAGCTTCAATAAACAAAGTTAATGTTTGTCGCTGTCTGCCACATTGTCTTAGGCCTTTGTATCAGTACTTTCCAACTTTTTATCTTGCTTGTCTGTTACGGTTTGTTGTGTCTTCTTTTTTTTTTTTTTTTACCTTTGCTCGCCTTTCTGAAATTTGTACATTTTTGTCTGCCCGTTTTTGTGCCTTGGCCAGAGTAAACATCTGCGTGCTGAACGTTACCTGGTCGCTTGTTGTTCGTGCACCTTGCTTTGTCTTTCTATGCTAAATAACAGCAAACCGTTTTGAACTTTAACCTGCTGCCTTTGAGTCGTGTGTTCTGAGCTCTCATCTGAATTTTTTTGGTGTAAACCCACAAATCTGTACAAATCAGATACATCCTAAAACAATCAATTTCATGAAGCATTTTTTTGATTAAAAGAAATCATAAAGCATAAAAAGTAACAACTGACTGCCCTTGCACATCACCCACCTACACACACGCACACACTTATACACACACACTTTGATACATGATATACTTATTTCCTCTTTAAGGGGGTTACAGGTGTGAAAATATACTTTTAAATTTACTTTTGCTGCTCTTGCGTCAGGCCTTCTCGACCATTTAGTGCCAGCTCAGGAAATCGTACAGCTGCATGTGGCTATTCTCAGAATGGTCTGAAGTAAACAAATGATTCATTTGTTTTTTAAGTATATTTTCACATATTAGTAGGTGGTACAAACATCCCGAAGTGGTGAATCAAGGCTTAGAGTTTGTGAGTTTGCTATAGCAGCAGACCTAGGCAGTTAGATTGAACCTAATCATTTACAAGCTAGTTGAGTTTGAGTTGATAGTTTTCAGGATGTGAAACATGTGGCGTGTGTATGCGTGACGTACCATGGGCCACAAATTGAAGTTGTTAAAAGAGTTCCTCTTTTTCATCAGGCTTTATGATGTTTGAGAACACACAAGATAAGGAACCATCTGCCAATGTGCTGATGTTCCCGCCCACTCATACACTCCCTGACACACACACAGACACACACACACACACATACACACATAGAAACACACACAGACACACACACACACACAAAACACAGACACACGTAAGAGATACAAAAATAGTTGCCTGATATAAAAACTGTTTCTGGTTAGTTTTCAGTTGCAGTTGCAATGAATCCTATAACGAGGTTCACTTTAACTTCTTCTTCTTTTCCTGCTCCCTTTCAGGGGTTGCCACAACGAATCATGTGTCTCCATCTAACTCTGTCCTCTGCATCCTCTTCTCTCACAGCAACTAACTTCATGTCCTCTCTCACTACATCCATAAATCTCCTCTTTGCTCTTCCTCTAGACCTCCTGCCTGGCAGCTCCAACCTCAGCATCCTTCTACCGATATATTCACAGTTTCTCCTCTGAACATGTCCAAACCACCTCAATCTGGCCTCTCTGACTTTATCTCCAACACATCTAACATGAGTTGTCCCTCTGATGTCCTCATTCCTGATCCTGTCCATCCTCATAACTCCCAAAGAGAACTTCAACATCTTAATCTATGCTACCTCCAGCTCTGCCTCCTGTCTTTTCTTCAGTGCCACTGTCTCTAAGCCGAACAACATCTCTGGTCTCACCACCGTCTTGAACACCTTTCCTTTCATTCTCGCTGATACTCTTAT
Organism: Channa argus; assembly: GCF_033026475.1. Classification (NCBI taxonomy): domain Eukaryota; kingdom Metazoa; phylum Chordata; class Actinopteri; order Anabantiformes; family Channidae; genus Channa; species Channa argus. The sequence goes on from NC_090209.1 coordinate 5,782,929, forward strand.
CACACATTACACCTGACACTTTTCTCCACCCGTTCCAACCTGCTTGCACTCGCCCCTTCACCCCTTTTCCACACTTTCAGTTGCTCTGAACTGTTGACCCTAAGTACTTAAAGTCCTGCACCTTCTTCACCCCTGTTCCTTTCACCTACATGTCCATTGAAATCTGCACCAATCACTACTCTCTCACCTGTGGAGATGCTCTGCATCACTTCATCTAACTCACTCCAGAATTTCTCCTTCTCTTCAAACTGACATCCTACCTGTGGGGCATAACCACTCACAACAATGAACATCACGCCTTTAATTTCCAGCTTCAGACTCATCAACCTGTCTGATACTCTTTTAACCTCTAGAACATTCCTCACCAACTCCTCTTTCAGTATAACTCCTACTCCATTTCTCTTCCTATCTGACCCATGGTAGAACAACTTGAATCCTGCTCCTAAACTTCCAGCCTTGCTACCTTTCTACCTGGACTCGTGGATACACAGTATATCCACCTTCCTTTTCTGCATCATGTCTACCAACTCTCTAACCTTCTTTGTCATAGTCCCAACATTCAAAGTCCCTACTGTCAGTCCTACAGACACTGGCTTGTGTCCCCTTGCGGTTGCATTAGCAGCTTCACTTTAGATACTAATTAGATCTCTCATCTTACATCTGACACGTAACATAGCGTCGCACTCAGTTTATAATTGACCAAAACAACAGATCCAGTCCAATTAATTTCCATAGGAAATGCATACAGGTAATTTATTCCCCAAATATGGAAAGTTGGGGTCATATTTACATGTAAAACAATTCAAATGTAAAATGTGGCATTTGATTCCAGTGTGCAGACAATACCCTTCCTTTTTCTGTAAGTTTTTCTTTTGTCCCACATGTGAACCCAGCTTGGGTTGGATGCGCACATCTGTCAATCACATTTTTGCACAATTACAAAAAAACCCAGACCAGACATATCTAATTTGATGCACATATGCAAGGGTTAAAAACTGAACGTCTGTTATATAAAACCACTTGACAGCTGTGAGTGTGCACACAACGACAGAGAAAGTCCTCAACTACAATAGCAGGAAGTATCATGGGCTTATATCTTTAACACACTGTGGACTCTATTGAAAACCCTTTCCAAGGCTTTGTAACCTTTCCCAAGAAATTGCCAAAGCCATAAAGTTAAGGAAAAAAAGCTACAAAACTGCACTGACTTGTGCAGTGACCAGTGACTGCAGACGTGTAGACACCCCACCACCACCACCCATGGGCTGAAAGAGAACAGCGACAGTAACTTCTTCCTGTCTCCACGAGAGAGGAAGTGGTGGGGATCAGCCAGTTCTGGGAGTTATATTTTTTCCTAGGGATGCCGAGCAAATACAAACAACAAGGTCCACACTGACTGAACAGTACAGTACGGGTACAACACGTTGTGTTAATTTCGCAGCATGTCAGACAAAATGAGAACAGCATGGCGGCTTGAAAGCTTGGGATGTGGAGCAGGAGTGTCTGTGGTTCAGGAATGCTCAAAGCTGTAGTGTTTGTCCACGAGGAGAGAGAGGATGTTGACTCACCAGAGTTTTGTCAAGAGCCAGGTCCTGGAAAACTGAGAGGATGGAGCACAGAGGTACTGTACAGTGTTCCCAGAAAACATTATGATTTAAATGTCCTTTTCTTAGGAACATTACGTAATACTTTTTTAAATGATAAGCCAGGGAAACAAACCCTTTCCCATGATATGACCTTATGACCTGATATGAAGCTTGAGCAGATTTGCCCTCTAGAGGGCAAACATTTGTTTTTTGGGCCCCTCCTGATTCCAATTGAACATTCAAATTTGTCTTTGGCTTGCAAAACACTTAGCTCTGTAACATTCAATTCAATTTGATTCAATTCAATTTTATTTATAAGGACCTATAATCATCGGAAGGCACTTAACATAATAAAGTCAAGACTATACAGACGTGTAGAGAAAACCCAACAGATTCCTACTGAGCAATACCTGAAAAGGGAAAAAGTACTTTGAACGGAAGAAACCTCCGGCAGAACAAGGCTCAGGGTGGGCGACCATATGCCTCGACCGGTTGGGGTGACTGTCAACCCCTGGGTAGGTTGGTAGGACCAGTAACTCCACAGTGAATACACAGCTCCAAAGCTCCAGGGACACCTGCAGAAAGGCACAGAGAAAGTTAATGTCATGCAGTAGTGAGATATAAATGAAGGGGCATGTTGAGAGTGGGGTGGGTGGGCATGTCTAAGAGTTGGCTCACAGTGAGACAACACAGGTTTAAAAAAAATGAAGGTTTTAAGCCTGGTCTTAATATTAGAGATGGTGTCTGTCCCCCAGAGCTGCATTGGGAGCCGGTTCCACAGGAGAGGAGCTTGATGGCTAAGACCTGCATGCTGAGATAAAGGTGGTCTATTGGGATGGTATGGTACTAAGGTCTTTCAACTATGATGGAGCTTGATCATAAAGATTATCCAAGTTTCAAGTAACAGGAACATCAGAAATTAGTAGGGCTGTCAATATTGAAACATACTGTAGCAGTCTCATTACTTAGACACCCAGAAACCATTATCTGCAGCCACTTATCCTGCTTAGGATAGGTGGGGCTGGAGCCTGTCCCAGCTATCATAGGGCAAGGGTACACGCGGTATGCACCCTATACTGTCTATCTCAGGACCAACACAGAGAGACATACACAGACAGACAACCTACAACATTCACACCTACAGGCAAATTAGAGTCACCAGTTACCCTAACATGTCTGTGGACTGTGGGAGGATATTGGAGCACCCAGAGGAAAGCAGCACAAACACAGGGAGAGCATGCAAACTCCACACACAAAGGACACAGTGGGCTAGCGAAGGGAAAGCACAACCTTCTAAATATAAAGCTAAAATAAACTAATCACAGAGAAATATTTGCCTTTTTTGATTGGTCAGAAGGTCGAGCCTCCATCCAAATATGTATAGAAGTGAATATCTCTGCATCGCTACCAGTAACATGCAGCAAGTCTGTGTCAGTGGAGGCGTCCACCTCCCTTCTTCACATTAAAAAAAAAGGTGGAGCTTATTCCTTATTAAAAATAGATCCTATGCATTCTGAGTGTTTTTCTTAGTGTAGATTTTTATGGCCAGGATACTGTCTCACCAGCAACTCGACCTTCCAGATGCAGATGAATTTATACTACAATCCTTTAAACACATTTTACTGCACTCAGACATCTTCATTTTACTAATTATGCAACATTTGAAAACAGTTACTTCTAAGGTGTAAAATATTAAGCAATCACTTTTTCTGTATTATATTTTAATTTATGTATACTGTAGATATTTGGTGTTACTTTTTTTGTAACCCTTTGTCAAAAAAGGCCTAATTAAATTGACCATCATTCATTGTTTTAAAAAACAAAAGGTGAAAACGTTCGTGGGGGATAATACTTTTTATAGGCACTGTATTTATACAGTGAGTGGGCACCTACAACACAGACAGAGGCTTTTATCAGCCGTTGTTCAGAGTATTGTCATATTTTACCAGGACACTTGAAAGTCTTTCAAGGTAGAACTGAGTAATCTGCGGCGAAGAGTCCCCACACACATCAAGTTGAAATACGTTTTGTTTGTGGGGGGGACAGTGACATGCCAGTGACGCTAATGAAAGGAGAGTTGTGATATTGTACAACTACTGAACAGTTAAACAGTGTTTGGAAAGGAGGAAGTTTACATGTGTGTCTAGTCACTTGGTGGTTTCGCGGCTGCTGCGTCTTCTTTTTGTTTTTCCATTTGGTTGTAGATCCCATGATTACTGGTACATCACATATTTTCCTTAGAATAGCCACTCATTTTAGATGTAGGGTCATTTCAGCATTCATTTAAAAAATATCTTTGTGATCAAACCCTAACACCTATACACCTTTAATTTATATATGACTCACTTTCATAATCAGATTTTCTTCATTTTAGTTTCAGGGGGAGCTTTATGAGTTGAATTGACCTAAAACAGATAGTGACTGTACACTGCATGCTGATGAGACCGGGGAATTCACTGTGCTTAAAAAAGAGACCAAACATAAGCACATTGGGGTAAAGCTATTATCCATTTCCAGCTGAATGGCAGCTGTGTTTACAACGGCTGACATTTTTCTTCCACACATTTCGTCAATCCCTGTTTAATAGCGACAACCAAGGCTTTATATTGTTTGGGGATTTCACTTGCATCAGTGCACTCAAACCCCAGTGCACACACAAACTCTTTATAAAGTCCCCCTGCTTACTCTCAAACAACTGGCTCCTGACCTTGAACAGGTCCAGGAAACTTTGAGACGATAACACCGCTATTTCATCCACATTCTGTAGCTGGAAAAACAAGGGGAAATTCACTGAAAAGAAAAAAATACCATGAGATGAAAAGCGGTCAACGTCAGCCAAGAGCCAGTGTGTGTGAGTCACTGATGGCAACTGTCCCAGGGCTGGAGAGGAACCAAAACAAAGGCACCGGCAGCCCACAGCAATGGCCGCACAGGCCTGTGAAGAAATGCTGGATGTGAGGAGTTCCTGGAGGTGTCATCCTGCTCTCAAGCTTGACCAAGTATTTGGGGTGTCACGTCATGCTTCCTGAATGTTTTCCTATGGGACCTGGGGAAACATTCCCCAATCTCGTCCACGCCTCGTCTCACAGACAGCAGTGGTGAACACAACCACAACGACACCCCCAGAAAACCAAAGTGAAAGAGCCACGAAACCAAGGTGTGAACAAAATAGAGGTGATTCATGTAACTGTTGGATTCCGATTGCAACAAAAACTGTTCTTAAGTATAGCTTTGATGATTCTGCACCTTATTTTACTCAACAACAGGAAAATGTTCTACCTCTTACCCTTACATATACGTGATAGTTGTAATGTAATTACAAATTCACATTAAAAAATACAATAATGCAGTAAAATAATTTAGACTGTTGAAGGTTTCCACAGTTTAGGATCCTTGTAAGATTTTAAATGTCTGTCACCAGCCAAATATAACATTCTTCTTCTTATGTTTTTCAGATGGTTCTTGGGTTCTGATGCATCCATCATCTAAACTGCTTATCGTGTTACGGGTTATGGGGATGCCTGAGCTGATCCCAGCTTTCACTTGGAAATAGTGGGGTATAGCCTGAACAGGTAGTTAGTTTTTCAGGGCTGACATGTAGAAGCATTCACAGACAAAAAGAGGACAACTTAGAATTGTCCAGTTAACCTAACATGCATGTCTTTGGACTGTGGTAGGACACCAGAGAACCCAAAGGAGACGCGAGCACAGGGAGAACATGCAAACTCTACACCCAAAGTCCCTCAGTGCCTGGGCATTTAAACCTTGGTCCTATAGCTGTGAGGTAGAAGCACCAACCACTCAGTCACTGTACTGCCCCACACTAAGAAGTGATAAAGAACAAACAGCAAAGTATGATTCTTTCTTCTTTTCTTTCCCCCAAAACAATTTTGTGACCTGACAGATTAACCTTTGGAGCAGCCACCAAAACTGCAGAGGCTTCTGTATATTTTTTTTAAATAGTTAAAAGCACAAATACCATTATCAGCTACAACTGTAAAGTGCAACTTATCAGCTGAAGCACCATTAAAAAGATGATAATGTGACAGGCAGTAGGGAAAACAAATGTTTTTACTTTTGATACATTTTGGCATATTTGATTTACCTCTTTATTCTACTGAAGTACAGAGTTAGCTACAAGATTTATACTATTTATCTACTTTACAGCTTGGCTGCAAACAAGAGGAGTCAGCAAGCGTGGTTCTGTAAGGCCAAAATCCCTAATTCAAACATTATTATTCCAACACATAGTTGTACTTATTTTTAATTCAATTTAATTCAACTTTATTTCTAAAGCACCAATTCACAACAAAGTCATCTCAAGGCACTTTACAGAATAAAGTCAAGACTATACTTTCAGCATTTGTACTCAGCTGAGCTGCAGCCATTAGAGTGGTGTTTATATTTTTGGTGAATATTCTGCCAGTAAGTTAGTAATCTATTTCATAAAAAGGAGAATTTCTTCCACCCCCGTTCCTTACTTGATCAAACCACCCATCAACCTGAATTTTGTCTATAAACTGTCAGTGGTTGTGCCCCGGTGACATCAACAGATTTGTCCGCTGATATTGAAGCCAGCACTGGACCAGTTGAGTGCGTGTGGCCCAGTGTATGTGGGCAGTGAAGGAGGGAGGAATGTGATAGTGGGAAAGCTCAAAAGGAGACATTCTTGTGACCTACAAACAGACAACAGAAAAGTTTTTGTCCTCCCGGGTGACAGAGACAATCATAAGCACAGTGGTCTTTATTGGAAATGTTCTGTGATGAAACATCACTGATGTCAGCACAGCCGGGTCTTGCATCATTGCATGTAATCTGCATTTAATCTGCATGTAATCTGCATGAAAAGTCATTGTTCAACTCTGACAGCCGTGTGTTGAGTCCACAGTCTCTGCAGAGGGTCACATGTTCGAGTACAGCACATAATATCTGATCATGAATTAAAATTTTGATGAATGAATTTTTCTATTCTTTTTTTCAAACTCAATTCTTTTTTTTTTCCAAAAAATTCAGAATGATTTGTGTGTCATTCTGTGCTTACATGATTGCAAACAACTCTCTTATTGAGGAATGCAGGTCAGGTAAAAAGCGGCAAATTGTGACACAATTTAAATTTACATTTAAAACTTATTTGCTGAGCATCACGATTTGCATTAGATAAGCTATGGTCTACTATTTCCTGCATGTTAGTTGCAGCTGACTGCCTCTGTATGCACCTTTCCTTGTACATATAATCATAACAGATATTTATTTTAGTTTCCCATGTATTTTCTGTGTTTCATAATTATGTAGTCCGTATGTTTTTTTGTTTGTTTGTTTAGCTTTGTTTTGTTTTAGCAGCACAGCAGCCTTACAGATGATTTCGTGTGCCATACAATATCTTGTCAATACTCCACAGCTGTTGGATAACCAGCAAAGACCACACGTCTTTTAGCTGCTGAAGCAAAAATGTTAAATGACCCATTTTGCTGGGGAAACATCCAGACAGAGGCAGCTCACAGAGGTAGTTCTCAGTTATGTTAGGATACTGCCCTCCAGTGGTGAATCATACAATAATATCTGTCCTCAAAGAAAAACTTTGAAACTGCTAAATGTACACTCTGAACTTGTCAATGTGTAAATATGCAAGAGGTGTTAGACATATTAACACCTCATGGGTGATATTAACGCAATGTGTCGTTTAATAAAAACAGTAGTAAAAGGTAAAGATGAGAGTTAATAAATGTACAGTAATACAATTGTTTACCATTATTCATTCATTCATGGATTTCTATATTAACTATGCTGCTCGAATCACACACCTGATTAGTCAACTATAGTCTGACAGAGGCACAAGACCATATAGCAATAGATTCAATTATTAAATAAGATAAAATAAAATTAGACATACAGGCATGAACAAAATTGTTGGTATCCTTCCTCAAAAAAAATTAATATTTCTCTTAAATTTCTTAAAACTGACTAAACAATAAAAGAATAACAAAATATGAATTACTTTATAAATGATACAACAAATGAAAATGTCCCTGACTGATTTAATAGAAAAGATATAAAGGATTGTTTTCAATATGTACCTGATCACATGATTTACCTCCAGTGTATCAGACACCTTATTTGTTCTTCTCAACGTGTCACTTCGTGTTAAATCGACACCTCTTATTGTTTTTAGAATTACGTATATACATTTAAGGCCTGAACTAAATTATTTTAGGGATGCATATCTAAAATGAATGCTGATTTGATATAATTTAGGAGGCTGCAGTGTGTGCTGCTGCATTGATTTGGTCAAATCCCTTTATATCAGTACGTCTCAGTAACAACTCTCTGTATGTGCATTGGTTGTATTTACTAAGTGTACACACTGAACTGCCAACTGAGTGTATCAGAACCACAGAGGAATAACACTTGATTGGCTTGATCTGTGTTCCACCACCAGATGGAGCCTTAGCAGTATGTGATATATACACATGTGATACTTCCACTTTGTGCAAACATCAGCAGAAGTTGAAAAGTCTGACAATAGATGCACATTTTCACTGTTCTGTACTAAAGGGCCTACTAATTAAGTACATGGTCATAAAATATTTCACTGCTTGAAACATAACACACGTCTTCACAACAAGTTAAACAGCAACAAAGTGACAGAACAGACTGTGGGAATTGAGAGGAGGTGGAGGAGGAAACGACGTGCGGCATGTGATCTGAATATAAAATATGAGATGTCCTATGTGTCATGCTATGTGTGTTTCATTTGAACCTGATAGGAACAGTGGTAACCTAACCCTCGTGGATGAGGGTGAGAGTGATAGAAAGCTGTCTCACATGTTAGGCCAAAAAAGGGGAAGAGTACCAACGAGTCACAGGCATGTTTTCGTCATGGGTACAGCAGCTTCTCCAAATATGACCATTTCATGGTCTGTGAATTCTGTTTTACACATCATAGTCCATGGTGTGATACTGAAGCAGACATACTGTATATCCCTAACATTTATTGTATCCATGTCCTACTTTTCAATTATGAAAAAATAACTGTATTTTATTATGTAATATCTGTTAAATATAAGAAATGTATTGGCGCAGACATAAATTGTCAAAATCTGAGGACCCTCCTCCTACATTAATGGTAACAACAAAAAGCAGTAAAGATGGCTGCCTAAAATATCAAACTCCTAAAAGGTAGATGTTACAGTGGTGACTGCAAAGAGACCTGTGTGAAATTAACAGAAAAAACTGAATTAATGAGTAGACAAACATAATGTGTCCAGGTGTAATTGAAAAATGACACACTGTACGCCGTACAATGTTTTACACAATTACCATATGTGAGATTATAGAGGGAGGTGGTGAACAGCATCTCTCAAAAATATCTTGAAGAACAATGCCCTTGGCTCAGTTATCAGGACAGAGGTTCTATAGGGACAGGAAAGTCAGTTAGTCAACCACTGTGGTCCAGGTGTCAAGTAAATTAATGGTAGATGAATAATTATGAAAGTTAGTCCAGATATTCTTGATGCCATGAGAAGAGTTGGACTATCCTCTAACTAAAAGTGATGACCACTGTGAATTTAATATTTGTAGATCTACAATATCTCACTAGTGACTAGTTTGAAACATTATATTTGTTTGTTATGAATTTTGTTATGACAGGAAAACTATTAGTGTTACCATAAGCCTCTCCTGTACTTTGTGTTAAATATTAATTAGAACATAAAAAGTATGCTAACATCCCCAACTTGTTATGTAACAATATACCTTTTACACATCTTACGTGATTGTTGCTGTTGTTGTAAGTGTGTTAGCACTGAGTTCAAAGCAGCATTAAACCTAACAACAGCCTCTCAGAGCGTGTTCTGTTTTAATGTCTTCTTTTGTTTTCTTAATGGTGTTGCCCATTTGTACATTATTAAAATGTATGAATGCTCGTTGCAGATTAGTGACCATTAAGCTGTAAATGCAATCACAACATTTCTGCAATGTCTAATCAAAACTGATCATATTGTATCACACATTGTACTAATGCTATTAGATAAATGAGGTAAAGTACAGAATTGCTTTCGATCCAGTGCTGCAACATGCACTAGTCAATTTAGTCACATAGTCTTGACAGAAACTGACCTTTTTAAGTAAGTGATGCTTTATTACACAGACCACCATTTACATCCTACAAGGGTTGCTATATTCTAAATGTGTAAGAATAAGTCTATAAACATTAAATGTCAGTGTATTTCTAAGTGCATGTATGAGTAAAACACAAGCACATACATGTAGATTCCTACACGTACACCCACATGTCTGCATATCGGGTTGCAAGCAAACGATCTACAGCTTGCACACCCCATAAAATCATTCATGTGACAGCTTAGCATGAAAAACCTTTGGGACACAAAGTCATGTTTGAACTAGAACCCTTTGTTTTTGCTCTACCTATATGTGGGAGAAGCCAAAATTGAAAGTGTAGCATATGGAAACTATAAGACATAAATGTTTACGCTGCTTGAAGATGAAGTAAAGATGCAGGTGTGTTCACGTGCTGTCGGAGGCACAGTACGTGTGTGAAGAAGAACGACTGATGGGTTTGTTGTTTTTTATATTTTTATGCTAAAATAAAAGAATGTTTTTATCAAATCTCTCTGACACTGGTGTTCTAAATCTCTCCGTTAGGCTCATTATAGCTGTGATATTAGAGTATTAACTGGTGCTGAGAGTTTATTACACTGATTGCTATATAAAAAAAGAATATATGAAAAGAACAGGAGAGATGACCTGTAATGTCTGCATACACTGACCTACTGTTTTACAGCTGGTCTGGAATAAATTAAAGGCTACAAGATTTTACCCCAATCTTGGTTAAATTCTATAATGAATGAAGAAGAAGTGAGGCTGTAGTGTCTTAAACACAGAGCTAAAATCAACATTTCATGACTGCATGCAAACAGTGAAATCCTTTAGAGTTTGGAAAAAGATGCAAAGCAGTCCTGATAGCATCATTTACAGCTGTATGGAAACTAACATCTCATAGACAACAGCTGTAACAGCTTTTTCCAGGCAGAGCTTAAGCCCACCTATCTGATAAAAAACACAGTGCTCTCATCTATCTACAGTCTTATCCCAAAGCTAAACTCCGGTAAATGGTGGTAAAATATGATCAGAATCAAACTGAGATATTTTGGGGGTACGACAAACTGGAGGATTTCTCCAAGATGACAAACATCTTGTCAAACCAAAAATAACACCCTTGGAGGAGCACCGAGTCTTAGAGGGAACTTTGGCAATGCACGCATGACAAGTATGTGTGAGTGCATGCATGTGTGAGAACAGTTGCACATTTCCTGCATGTCAAGCTGTAGAGACACATCACATCAGCCTCTACAAGCTCTCAGCAAAAACAACAAGAAGAGTGCATCAAATTGCTTGAATCAAACAAAGGATTCTGCCGATGTTACAAAGTGATTGTCATGTGCGCAGGAAGAGACTACGCCTGATAATTCATCTCTGATAGTATAATCAGTTCCTGTGTAGTGGGGTGACCCAGCCACTGCTGGCATGACACCACAACTGTCCAGTCAGGAAAAAAAAAATACTCTCAATGGGAGGATGAATAATTTCCACAGCAAACTGCCAATGCAATATTGTCTACCAGAATTTGTGTTGAAGCTGATGGCAGCTGTGTAAGCCACTATTTACAGAATGACTTTGAGCAAAGAACAAGGATCACAGTGCTGCTCTCATTGACAAACAGCTGAATTGTCCCCTTTATTAAAATTATCAGTATTTTTTTATAAACACAGGCGGGGTGTCAAAAGCTCTTCCTCCCATGAAGCCACCATAGGTTTATTAATGACTTTCAGTGGCAAAAGATAAACTTGAAGAAGACTGAAACCCAGGTTGAAAGAGAACATTGGGTCTGGGATCAAAGAATAGCACTAAAATGAACATGTTTGTGCAAATAAATGTGTGTTTCTACTTCCCGCTCTGTGCAGTGTGCACACCTTTTCAATGCTAATGACTACCTGGCCCCAGATGTATGTGACAATGTGATCTTATATAGTCAGTAACTAAAAAGGTAAAAAGAAAAAGAAAGAAGTATTAATCAACATGAATATTCAACATGCTTGTGTCTTCTTGGTTGTCATTTTCTGTTGTATAGCAGTAAAAGGGCTGGGTGAGTAGTTGTGTGTAATTTGTTGGCCATGATTCTTTATAGGAGCTGACCCCTAACCCCTCTGAAGTCAAACCGAGTAGTGTGCGCCTGAGTAAAGGTTGAGGTATTTAAATTGAATGAGGTGGCCAAAACGTTAGAACCACCTTTTCTTATAATGCACTCCAGTACGACTCCACTACCCACTTTGACCTCAATAATGAATACTTATTAGAATTATCACATTTGAGACAGTTTCAACCCCAAAACTAGGAAATTATAACCTTGTAAAAGTAGAATTCATGGCAAAGCCACAGTATTGGATTGCATTGCACAGCATTGCACAGGTGGTCACAATGTTATGCCTGATAAGTGTATATATAAAGAAATGTACATACAAAGAAAAGAAGATATGTAGAACAATAAGAACAAAACTGTAGCTCGATGTAGGACAAAACCAGAAAAAATAATTTTCTTTTACAAAGATCCCAACTCTATCGTTGCTTGAGCCTGTCCAATTCCAGTATTAAGACCTGGAGGTTTACAGATCCAGATAGGAAATCCTTTTGACTATAAACTTCTATTCTCTGCAGATATATATCATTTGTATTCTCTCCCAATGTTTAGAGATGACTGATAGCTATGCACAGAGATGATCTTCTGATGTGGCACAATAAAGATCTCCTACAGTAGAGTAGATCTCTTTCACTTCTTTTTTTGTTTTAAAAAAGGGGGAAATGACCACTTAACACTTACAGAGTGTAAGTACGTGTTTAGCAATAATTACTCATATTTCTCAATTTTAACATATGACATCCGACATTAAAATAGTTCATCTCCCAGAAATAGAAAAAAAAAACATCTGTCACTTCCTGTTTAAAAAATATTAAATCGTGCTTTTCCATTTTAGTACTAAAAACACTGCTAAATTATTACAGGAGGCACGTTATAATGACGCGGAAATATTATGGCATTGTCTCAACCTCTACCTACTATAATGGTGGCTAGAATTTTATCGAGTTTATCAAGTTTTATTTAGCCTACTTTCTCTGTCGGTGTGTGTGTGTACGTGTGTGCGTGTGTGGAGAACAATGTTGCGGTTCTTGGCGAAATGCACGTCAACGGAATCCCGTAGTGCGTCATCCAACGACTATACAGAAGAACGAGCGCTGTGATTGGCCGGTGGATGGAAATCTCCCCGCCCACTGCGTGGCGCTGTAAGGAAACCTTTTCTGACGTAATGGGACGTTCACATTGGTATAAAAGCGCAGTGGCGGTGACGGCGGAGGCACCACTTCTCAGCTGAGAAACATTGGAGATGACAGGTCGGTTGTGAAGCTCTGACAGTTCAAAACAGTTGTAGACGAGTCCAACAGGTAAGAAAATATATTATTGATTGTGCAACTTAATAGCGATTGGCACATGTAAAGTGAGTAATTCGGGCGGGTTTCGCCGCTTTTCCTTTACAGTGAGGAAAGCGAACTGTATATTCACAGTTCCTGCTTGCATCAGTGCTCAGTGGGCATGCAAGCTAAAACTAATTTTGCAACAGTAAAATAGCGTTTTTGCCGTACCATACCATGTATTTACAATCAATGCTTTGCTATAGTTTTGGCAGTTAAGGTAAAGCGAGTTGTTTCACAAATGTCACGATTAGCTTTTACCTAATAACGTCATACAAAGTTTAGTAAATAGGAAAAAGTATTTGAAGGGCTCATATGTTTAGAGGGGCACTGCGCCAAAATGTTGGGCACTTGTGGTAAAATGTTATAAAGTAAGGATGCTTTCAAAAGTAATGCCATAAAAAGATATTGATGTTTTGTGTGTGTGATCAGCCTTTTCCATGCAAACAGCCCCATTATCTGAAAAAGGTGTCTGTACACTTGCAGACAGTTTTATCAGGGTACAGTTTTGCAAGGAACTTGCCAAAGTTCTTCTGTGTTCTCGTGTAATCTCAGACTGACTCCAGGATGTTGAGACCAGGGCTCTGTGGGGATCATACCATCTGTTTTTCTTGTAGCTGAAGATAGTTCTTTATCACTCTGGCTGCATGTTTGGGGTTGCTGCCATACTGTGGAATGTGATTGGGACAGATTAGATGCCTCCCTGGTGGGATTGCATGATGGAAAAGGCTTTAAGTGTCTAAAGTGCCTAAAAATTCTGCACAGGTGTCAAAAATAGCTTGTGTGTAGACTAAGGTTTTTAAATTCAGGGTTATGCTCAGTGTGTAACACGAGTACCGCTCTCCTTGAAACCCAAGCTCACATTCAGAACTTTCCAGGCATGTGCATCTGACCAGTAATTTTTGAGATGAGCTTTTATTACATAATTGTGAAGCTTGGACGATCACATAGCAAACCTGGCACTTTCTAATATTCCAGCCCACTGTGTACACACAGAGTGGGAGAAAACCGAGACCAAGCTGCTCATTTTCAACCCATGGATACTTAGCAGGCTAACTGAAAGTTTAAGATGAAGATTTGAAAAGCAAGCTTGTTTGGCTCTAATAATCTTATCTTCATCTTTTTCAGTTTTGCAGCCATGACTTGTATCCACTCTCAGCATGGATCACAGCTCTATGAAAACAGCCTTGGCAGCCCAGAGCTTCAAAACACGGACTTTATCTCCAGGCTAGCTGTGGAAATGAACAGCCCACGGGACCACCTCTCTGCTCCATCCCTCCCAACCACCAGCTCCCTGGTAGACACTCATGCTGGAGACTATGATGCATTTTCATGCCAGTTTACTGCAGCCCCTGTCCACGTCAGTCCACCATCCGGCCAGGAGACCCCCTTAAAGCTGGATGACCTCCAGGTCTACAGCTGCTATCCTGGAACATTCACATTGTCTTACCCAGATGAGGCTTTGTCCCCTTGTGGGTCTGATTATTTCGGCAGCCCTGCTTCAACTTCCTCTCCTTCAACCCCTGGGTTCCAGAGTCAGCATGGATCCACCTGGGATTCGGCTTTTGGTCCTTATTCAGCAAGTCCAGGATACTGGGCAACTGAGGATACCTCAGTGGCACATGGATCAACTTTTTTCACATTTGGGCCTGGGACTGCGGAGGACATGTCTCATTTGGGTCAACCCCAGTTACGAGAGCAGGACCCATTTCCTCTGACCCATCCTCACCCATCTGCACTTACCTTTCCGGCCTTGGTGATGGAGCAAGCACATAGTTTTGATGGCACTGACCAGCTGGATGGGAACTTATCGCACAAGTTAAAAAGTCTGAGTGGAAATGACAGCTGCTGTGCTGTGTGTGGGGACAACGCCTCCTGTCAACACTATGGGGTTCGAACCTGTGAAGGATGTAAGGGGTTCTTCAAGGTAAAAACTCTTCTGCTTTTTCTCTGGAGACAGTTTATCTATTTAGTGACGTACAAGTTTTTAAATACACGTTATCTAATGCAATGTTTTGTGGCTTGAACATTGTTTTAAAGCAACTGTTTGTTTATTTTATAGCGTACAGTCCAAAAGAATTCCAAGTATGTTTGCCTTGCCAACAAGGACTGTCCTGTAGACAAGAGGAGGCGGAATCGATGCCAGTTCTGCCGTTTCCAAAAGTGCCTAGCTGTAGGCATGGCCAGGGAAGGTGAGTGCGATACAGAGCCACAGGAGTTACTATTAGAACGATTTCCGTGAATTGAAAGTAACGTTGATGTTACTGCTTTTTCCAGTTGTGAGAACTGATAACCTTAAAGGACGAAGAGGTCGCCTGCCATCCAAGCCTAAAGTAGTCCAGGACGAAACAAGCCCCATGTCTCCAGTGAACATGATAGCTTCACTTGTTAGGGCCCACATCAGTTCAAACCCTGGTGTTGGGAAACTGGATTATTCCAAGGTAGGAAGAAGAACCCACAGTTTACTGGGAATCACTAACTACTCGTTG
The DNA here is from genome assembly GCF_033026475.1 of Channa argus. Taxonomy (NCBI): domain Eukaryota; kingdom Metazoa; phylum Chordata; class Actinopteri; order Anabantiformes; family Channidae; genus Channa; species Channa argus. Next base: position 5,798,545 of record NC_090209.1, read on the forward strand.
AAGCATCTCTCTGAGCCTCTCTGCTTTCTGTCATTTCAGTATAATGAGACAGAGGGCAGTTTAAATCAGAAGGAGGATGCCGGTGACATCAAACAATTTTATGATCTACTCACAGCCTCTATGGAGGTCATCAGGAGCTGGGCAAAGACCATCCCAGGTTTCTCTGAGTTCTGCTCAGAGGACCAAGAGCTGTTGCTGGAGTCTGCATTTGTTGAACTCTTCATTCTACGTCTTGCATATCGGTAAGTGCAACTTAGTACAACACCTAGACAATAGATTTAGACACAAGCAGCATTAATATTTGGCTTACATATAACATCCATGAGACATTTCATAATCTCACAGCTTTTTTAACCTTTTAAAGGTCAGATCCGGAAACAGAGAGGCTCATCTTCTGCAATGGTGCCGTGCTTCACAAAACCCAGTGTGTCCGAGGCTTTGGGGACTGGATTAACTCTATTCTAGAGTTTTCTCAAAGCCTCCATCGCATGAAGCTCGATGTTTCCTCCTTTTCCTGTCTCACAGCCCTGGTTTTAATCACTGGTAAGAGCTTCAGTGACTTTCTTCTGTATTTATTTTAAATTACAGCCAGCTGGAATGACAGTTGGCACCCAGAATCTGGTTTTACTAGTGTGGGCAATACAAGGCCATTACACAACACAGCACTGCCTCGACAGGCCTAAGACAAAATGTAACAAGTGTATAGTGCAGAGAAGATCTTGTATACATATATATAACATCAGACTAAAGATGAACACAATGAAAGTTTACATTTAAAGCCAAGGAACTTCTGTAGTGCATCAGCATTAACACGGCTGACACGTCCACTTTAGCAGAGTTGTGTTACTGTAAATACAAACTCCGATAGCAGAAGAGTTGGGGTGTTGCAAACAATATAAATAAAAAGAGAATGCAATCATTTCCAAAAGAAAGTTATTCAATATATTATATACATCAGATTAGGCACAGAAATGTTAGCAGACTAATGAGGGTGTGTGTTTTGGTTAATAAGGGTTAATGTTGACACATGTTTAATTTTTCTTTGCAGACAGACATGGTCTTAAAGAGCCAAAACGTGTGGAGGACTTCCAGAGCCAACTTGTCACCTGCCTAAAAGATCACGTCTCTAGTTGTGGCTCAGAAACATTGCAGCCCAATTATTTGTCAAGACTTCTTGGGATGCTGCCTGAGCTCAGAACTCTGTGCACTCAAGGCCTCCAGCGTATCTTTTACCTTAAACTAGAAGATCTTGTTCCTCCACCGCCAATTGTGGAGAAAATCTTTATGGACACACTTCCCTTTTGAGTGTGGGGCAAGAGATTGACCATCTCTGATATTCAATCTGGAGTTTGTTCAAGAGCCAAATGGAACAGACTGACTGCTCAAACGTCAGGTTGTATAAGGTGAAACGGCAAGAAGCAGAATGCAACCGCAGAGGAAAAGGGCTATTCCTGAGTTCCAAATTGAACAAGTAAATAAACTTGTGGAAGAGGCACAAACTGTATACAGAGGCATCAAATAATGTTCTCACTTCCTGCAAATTGTGAACTGCCCAGTGGCATTAAACAGGCCAGCTTATGGACCAAAAGGTGACTGTTTACATACAACAAGGTGCCATGAATGGAAGTGTTCTGTTGGAGGGAAGATGAATGGCACTTTCCAAACAGTTCCAAACTTTTTTTGTAGCAATGTGTTTTGAATGATTGCCAATTGCACATAAAATACAAAGCATAGCATTATTTCGACATCTTTAGGTCAAGTACTAAAAACAGTTTGACATTAGGATACTTAAAAAGTGCTCCAACATGTTAAAACAAACAACTTATTTTGCAGATTCCACACACTCAAAGTCTCAAACCTCCAGATGGTTTTGTATTTTTGCCACCATGTGTGATTGGTGATAAGAAAGTAGGTTAAACCTACAGAATTACTTAGTGGTCTCATTCATGTATCATGAATTAAGATTGAGCAGCTAATACAATATACATTACTGTGTAACATCCAGTACAGTCTTATGCACTGGTCTTTACTGGTCTGTAAATTATTGTGAATCTGTTTAAAACCTCAAATGAACTGCATTCTACAGTTTGCTAAAGGCTTTTTTGTTTTATCACCTACTATGTAAGTAAGTCATATTTTACAGCAGCTAAACATAAAATAAAGTATGGATTGCGCATTTATGACTTCTTTTGTCATCTTTACCATATCCGTGTGCTGAATTAAGTGGTATCCATAGCTAATATAGGACAGCAGATACCTTTTTATTGTGGTAAATCTCATAAATAACAATTTAATCAAATCTCTCACTTTATGTTAAGTACGTTACTTTACTGTTTGTTCTTCAGCTTGGTGCCACAGCTGAGTCATATGCTGTGCTAATAGCTTGGAAGCTTGTCAGGTGTAACTTCTTTTGGCAACATACTGCTACAAAATACCCATGTCCACCGGCTGCCCAGTTATGTGCTGGTCTCTTTTTAGAAGCTGCTCTTCCTGCCACAGGTCTCCTGCTCTCTCTGCCACCCTCTCCAAATACACACAAACACACACACTGGATCTACCTACTCTCAGGAGCAGCTCATTAAGGCTATTAAGTTTTGCATATAGGTCAACACCCACACTTTGTCTGTCTGTCCCATCCAAGCTCATTTATTTCCATAGAGCTTCAGTCAATTAACTGCCATAACTCTCCAGTCTGCTTTGTTCCTGCTTCAGCGGTTTTCACCTGTTCACCTACAGTACCAGCCTCAGGTGATAATCAAATTCAAACAACTGTTTTCTTTGCTATCTTCTCACCGGATGTCCTCTGTTCATAATTACTAACCGTTTTGGTTTTTTTGTCAGTCCTCCCACATTTTTCAGTTGATTTTGTCTTGATGCCTCTTTATACTCTGTACATGGACATCTATGAATTCTGCATGTCCAGTTACTTTCAGATAACTGTGTAGTTACTCTACTGCCACTGCCTTTGTACTATTTCTACCATGAAATAAACTCTGATGTATCTGGATTCTGGCCCAGATTTTGGCAAAGAATCCAAAGCCCTGTTCTTCAAAGGTGGCTCTTTCAAGCTAATTTCATTCCTGGAAAGCAGCTTTAGGGTTGCTCTTTTAATCTTAATCATGGTCTCTTGTGTTTGTGCTTTAAAAAAGGCCAAAGGAGCAGAGAGTTAAAATCATGATTAGCCTTCCTTTGATTGGCTAAATGCTGATGGTGTGGTTGTAGGTACCTGAAGTAGGAGTGTTTAAAACCATCCCAATATACAAGTCTCATTTTATGGGTAATATTGTGTCTTATTGTTTAATAATAATTGTCCAACTTTCTAGTAAGAAGTCTACATTTTATTATCAAATTACGTTTGTTCTGGCTCCACTGGACCTTTAATTTAGTTAGGTTGAGAATTAGCTTTACATTTTAAGCTACATAAACTTCTGATTTTTTAAAATTTGATCAGTATCTTAACTTAACTTGGGATGGTCAATGGATCAATGGATTCTGTCATTTCTGATTAGGAATGTGACCTATTTGTACCTAAAAATTACTTCATGTCTTAATCCCAGTCCATCAACTGTAAATAAGTGTTCCCTTGTGCAAGGACTAGTTGCTATGACAGGCCTAGGTACATTTTTGTCCAAATTCGAAAAATAAAAGAATCCACACCAGCATCAAATTAACATTCTAATTTGGATAACTCAGTTACACATATCACAGTCATGTGTGTATCAAAACATGAGAGTACACAGAAGTGAATGATTTTAAAAATGCTACAAGTCAGTATATATAATATGACATTGCTTACAGGTTAAAGACTACTAAACTGCTCCTTGAAGCATGTGAGCTCCTATGATTCACTGTAATAGTCCAGAAAAGAGTGAGAGAAGAGAGGCTTGAGATGGATTAGATCAGAGGGGATCTAATCAATCTCGATGTGCGTAATCATAATCGATGTGCAGACCTTATGATGGCCAAACATTACCAAAGTTATGAAAGATTATTCTGAGGGGAAACATGTCATCATCAAGACATTCCCTTCAAAAAATAAAATGTTAACTTCATGGATGCACTATCTGAAAAATCAAATAAGCAACCTCCTCTGGAGAAAGTCGATGTATATATCACAAAATGTTGTGATACTTCAGTCTGAACCAAAGTGTTGGACAGACTGACCAACAGACAGAAATCGCTATCCCTAAAGCAAACATGGTTAAAAAACATGGCACATGTGAGTAATGATCCTCCATGACCTGTGAAACACATGAAAGGCTGCATCCAAAGTGAAGCGAGGCTGACAGATTTGACCAGCAGCTTTTCAAAAATTGCAGTTAATCATACAGTAAGTATTTTTTTAACCTATGAGAAAACACTGCTACAGAGCAGCACTGTCATTCATTTGGTGTTGTGTTTCTAGCCACCTGATGAAATAACCTTGGGTGGATCATCATGTGCCGATCATCTTCAGCTGCAGCTATGCTGTAATGTGCCCTGTAGTGTAGGCCAACATGCGGTTATCTTAGATTTATTGCAAATTAGACTAAAGTGCTTTTGATCCAATTTGATATCAAATACTGAGAACAGATTTTACGCGTGAATGTAGAGGCAACTAAATCATCTGAAACAGCAACCAGTTGGTCTCATCATTTCTTGAGTTACAAATTCTGAGATTCTTAGTCTGATGTTCTAATGTAACCTAATATTCGAAGACTTAATAACCTTTTAAATGGAGGACCTATGCAACAAGAGCTTTTGGATAGTCAGCATCCCTCTAATTACATTACTCGTGTATAGGTGATGGTGCATTGATAAAGATAAAGGCAATAGGGAACTGTCCCTCCCGTCATGTCTCACTGGAAATTGGGGAAACCAACGCAGCTTCTCTAAACGGAGAGTGAAATGCTAGTGGTGCCAATGGAAGATCACAAGCTTCAGACAGAGTTACAGGATTAGAGGCCAGCTCCACACCCAAACTGCCCACTACACATTGTGCTGGGTTCTTATGTCTGTGAGAATATGAGAATGTCACATTTATAAAACAAGACAGACTGACAGACAGAGGCTACAGTTTCACTTACAGGCGACAAGCCTGGGATGCGTGCCTGAAACCTGTTTGCTGAGTGTCCAACGTGACAAGTTTCATAAGGGTCATATCTCAATGAGACCCATGGTCAGGAAGCTCAGGAAACATGTAGCCTATTCATTTGGAAGAACAGAAATGCTTGTCAGATGAAAGTATAATGGTCCAAATTTGAGAATAACTGCAGCAAAAGGCAATACAATCTTCATTAACATGATTTAATTTATTTAATTGTTTAATTATCTTTTATGTCCACCTTTAGTTTTGATGACAGGTTTGATCCTCCCAGACTGGATGATACCTGTGAATGTGAGGAGAGATGTTCTGCCCGTCTTCACAGATGATTCCTGTCAGCTGTTCTTTGCTGGAGGGGATTAGCTGCTGTATTCAAATTTAAAATACTGCAAACGTGTTCTGTTGGATTCTTGTCAGGGGACATACTTGGCCAGGATTTTCTTCTTCAGTGTCATGTTGGAAAATTACTCTCTTGCCAAGCTTTTTGAGACTGGGAATCATCTTTTCAATCATTATTCTGGTTTTACATGCTTGCATTCCTATCTAAATCTTTAAATGTCATCTTCCCCACACCTTGAAGGTGTGGGGCACACTGCTACTTCTATGTTTAATGGCACTGTGCAGTTACTGTGATAGTCCTGGTCAGGTCTTTGCCCTCTTATCCAAACAAATTCATTTTAGTTTCATACGACCAAAATATATTCTGAGGTCTCACAATCTGATAAGTCAGTTTCAAACCATAACAAAGTATTTTATGTGATGTTAAGATTTTTTTTTTCAATTAAAAACCGATATGCTCAAACATACTCTCTGAGAAAAAAGAGAAATCACAGCCATGGTGAACAAAATAAAGTGCTGTTGTAAAGATTGAGGTCACTCTAATGAAGCCACAATTGTGTCATTACTGACAACCACTTATTGTAAAAAAATAAATAAAAATAAAACTACGGAGAACTATATCACTATAATAAAATAGTAGAAAATGACAAATTATAATTATTCAAATCCTGAGGGCAGCTGTATTTAAGTAGATAGAGCAGCTGTCCGCAAACCACAGGGTTGGTGGTTTGACACTCTGTATCTCCTGGCTACATGTTGAAGTGTCCTCTGTCAAGACATTGAACCCCAAGTATCTCCCAGTGGGTCAGACAAGCACCTTGCATGGCAGCCATCACCTTCAATGTATATGTAAATTGGCGAATGAGAAGCAACATTGTAAACTGCGTTGGATAAAAGCAGTAAGTACATAAGTACAGTTAGGGACACTGTACTTCAGCATGTTTTACATCACTTGTACTCCACTACATCTTAGGGGCAAATGGAGAACCTTCTATCATACTACATATATTTAATAACTATGTTTAAGACATGCCATAAAAAGCAGCCAAGAAAAATATGACTTTTGAATTTGCTCTTAATGTAAAATTTGCCTTAGTGACCTAAATACTTTTTCACCATATCACCAAAATACCTCCCTCTTGTGTCCTTAGACAGATTAGAAACCTTAAAAATTGCAGCTTTGTGCCTGAGGAGAGATCAGTGCATGGAGCACTTGATACTAGTTTATACTTCTTTTTGTCAATCAGTACACTCACTTTTTCGTAACAGATACGCATTACATCTAAGAGTAGACAGCGGTTCCTCGATAGACACAAGGGTCATGTGCTGTGTAGATTAGAGCTCCTATATATATTCAGTTTGTACTTTGAGTTAGTGATAGGGCAGCACAGCCCGTCTGGACACTTCCATTAATAGCCACAACTAAAATAGACAGTCATCACATGAAATTAATAATGCCACATAAATATAAGATGGTATGTTTGGCAGGACACCCTCAAGCTGGTATTATTCTCACACTCCGTTGCCACTCTAAGTTCCGTCCTATAGCTTTTATCTACGGTATATTCTCAACATAAAATCTAACTGCGAGAGACAAAGATGGTACTTTGCGCCTGGAAAGGGCACAAATAAGATGTTTTCATAATCAGGAAACTTAATTGAATTAAGGGGAGATAATCAAACCAATCATAATTAGGTTTTCAAAAGGACTGAAGTATGTGAGGGAGCGATGATATCTGAGCTTCAGTTTGCCTCCTCATTAACTGAGAAGTAGTGCCATCCAGTGCTAATTATACAGCAAAACATACAATTAGCCACAACATTCACCCCACCTAGTGGTTTTAATGTTGTAGTGAACAGAGATAAGAGTGGGAACACTTTCATACTGGCATGCATTAAACATGTCGTGACACTGCAGCTTCATAGCTGCAGACCAGTTAGAGTAGCACAGCACCACTACTTCAGTGCTTCTATCCAAGCAGCTGTTTGTTAAAATGTGTGTCTTACTAAAAGTTACTTAATAATGTTCAAGGGGGCTCAGTGGTAGAGCATTGGGTTGGGATGCAGAAGGCAGCGGATTTGAACCCCGCCGTCCTGCCAGCGTAAAAACACATGCCAAATCAACGTGCGAAACATGTTCTGCTGTGGCAACCCCTGAAGGGACCAGCCGAAAGTCGTTGATTTTACTTGAGAATGTTCAGATACAGATTGAGATCATTTTATTTATTAACCTCTAAAGTTATAATTCAAATATGTCTTACTACTTTTGTGGACCACCTGAAAATGTCCACTAGTATAGTAAGAACATTCCAGCTTGTTTAAATTGCAAATTGATTTTGTTGCCGTGTTTCAATTCTAATTCCATCACAGCTGATAAGTTGTCAACATAGGTCAATTTCAATTAAAGGAAAGATTGTTCTTGACTCTTAGTTTTTAGTTACTTTAGGAACATAAGGGCTTTAAAATTATAACCACCATAAGATTCAGGTTTTTGCAATTAAATGCTGAACAACCCAAAAGTGCAGGAGTTACACTAGAGAAACTTAAGTGTTTGTAGCTCCACATCAATTAGCTACATTTTATACACAAAGAAGAAATAAATATTTATCATAAATACTTGAATAAGTACAATTATTTACTGAGAAGTATTTTGCCATGGTTGTATAATAAACAAATGTATTGCTCCACTACTGTTCAACCTAATCTAAAATTGTAACCAAACAATTCTTTAAAAAAATCACACAAAACTATTTCAAATAAAGACCTTTAATACAACAAGCACACAATCTCAAAACAATGTCATCTCTTTATATTTAACAGGGGGCATGCAAGACAATAGGAAACAAAACTTTGGATGACGGGTGAACAAAATGAGATCAATGCAAGCGAGGTACAATACAGAACACTGAGATACAATTGTGGAATTTAAATAAAGTTTAAAGTCTACAGAGTCATTAAGAACTAATTTAAAAAGATAAGACCTAAATTATGAACCCATTTTGATTCACTGCACAGCAAGCTCAAATTATGGCTTAGTTCCAGACCATGGGAGAGTACTGGGTGCCCTAAAGTTTGGGTGAAGATTATTGATAGGCCTCGTCTCCAACCTGCAGAGATGAAGACAAAAAAACAGTTAAAAAACTAAACAATATATACAAATTAAGAATTTTAATAATCGGTAAAGAGGTGGAGTATTTGCCTTTGATTCAAGGTGGTGTTTACACCCCACACAAATGGAGGAGCATCATCATCAACCTCTGCACAAATAGGTAAATCAACAATGTCAAATTGTGGTTCAGAATTTAAACCTAAATATTGTGTGCATCTTACTATAGATACTTTGAATCCATTCTTTTAAACTCAAGCACTGATTGTTAGTGGCTACATCTGAAGGTACCAACATTCAGCACTTAAAAAGTGATTATACATGCAACTTTCTTTCATGTGCACAAAAACCAACCAAGTATAACCAAAAAGATGTTGCAGCTATTTTATACCATTGTCCCAGTCCTCAGTCATGTTTGGGTTTACCCAGGTAGTGACGGGGACCTGCCATTTACAGTACTCATTTGTGGGTCCACCTGCAAAGACAGCACGAGGAAATTTAGAAAGACTATAAATACAAACAAACAAGTCTGGAAAAACCTAGTGATAATCTCACCATCTTCATTGCCCATTGATATCCTGTCCGCGCAGGTCTCCATGTGGTGTTTCAGCTCATGCTTGGGGAGCAGGTGGCGAGCATTGAAAGGACAGGTTTTTAGCTCACTGGCCAGTTTAGGGTGATTCTACATCAGAAGATAAATAAACGCAAGTCAGCCAAGCTAGGGGTGCAATTCCATGTAGTTGACTTCTGAAGTCAGTACCTGTTTTTGCTTTTGTTCATGAGTACATATCAAGCATCCAGTCAACTACAGTAAAATTAGATAGCAAGTGATTACTGCTGCATCTGCAGGACACGTCTATGTCCGTGTAATCATTTTTTCCCCTTCTTTCTCTTGTCCATGCTACTACAAGCGACTAATGGATGGGACCCACCCTGAATGGTTAACTGAAGGCTGCAGAGTCCTGATCCTGAAGGAAGGGAGCAGACCCTTCCAACTACCTGCCTCTGCACCAAATGGAAGCTCCTGTCAGGCATCATAGCGGCTAAGAAGATCAGGCACGTGGCTCATGGCTATTTTCAACTTGTGTACTTATATATTAAAAATTTCATTCCATATATTCAAACTTTTAGTCAACATTCTCAAGTTTTATTCCATAATTGCAAAACATATCTAAATTTTTCTATTATCTATACTTACCTTCCTGCACTTTATAAGGTGATAAGGGAAGCGGCAGGCCCGGATCTGATGGTTCTTGTCAAAAGGACACTGCAGAAGTTTGTCTGGGTCCCAGTCGCTTTTGTCTGCTTTTAAAAATCAACCAAAACAAAAATGCAAACAAATGGTGTTTACTACAAAGGTATTATGAGCCTTTTAAAATGTGTTAGAAAATGTAGGTTTTACCTTCCTCCTCTTTCAGCTGTGCTCTCTCAGAAGTAGCAATCCTGCACGGCCACGGGCCGCTAGTGGTTTCAAATCTGATGGTTGCCATTTCTAAGCTTGACTTAAATTAGCACAAGCCAACTAATCAACTGGGAAGGTTAGTCTGAATTGCAAAAAAAAAAAAAAAAAAACTGAAATTAACAGGTTTTCAGATACGACTTAACTTATATGTATGAATGCTAAAGACGCTATGTTCTATATTGGTTTAACACTACATCACAGTTCACTTTTGTTAAAGAGCAAACATTAACGTGATCTTTCACCTGGACGAAGTTGACTTGGGTCCTTGTGCTCAAACGTATAAATGTAAGTAGCTATATTTTAAGGTCATTTCATTCATAAAACAGGAGCAAAGTGACGAGTAAAGAGTTGATAACATTGACGATAGCGTTACACGCCCAGGCAGTAAATTTTGGGCCGCGGCCAAAACCAAGACCACTAAGGTTAGAGACTAAAACTTGTTCTGTGTGGGGACAGCAAGGTTACATCTTTATAGGACAATGACCTCATTGCCGTGAAAACCTTTAACACGTACATTATGAATAGTCTTTAAAATGAAATGATAACACACAAACGAAACATTTAATCGGACTTCGGTTCTTAGTTTTTACCTGTTCGTGACCAGAGAGCCATTTGAAATAGCTCCGCCCCTCACGTCTTTTAACTTTGACGTCATGTGACTTCCTGTTTAGACAAAAAAAAAACGATGTAAAAAGTACCTTTCTAGAGGTTAATACATAAGTACAGCTAAAATTACTGCTGTGAAAATTTATTCAAGTAACAGTAAAAAAAAAAAAAAATTCTGAACGTGATATTTTAAACATAAAAATGCCACCTCAGCTGACGTGCAAGGTGATGGATTTTTGTCAGACTATATAGATATAACAAGATCAGACTATAGATATAACAGGAAAGAGTAGAACATATTAATGTCTCCTTTAACATATACTCCTGCACAGTGGAGTCGACTCTATCATAACTGGCATCAAGCACTACACTAATGAGTCAGAAATGTCATGTCCCTGGATATAACTTATGCTTATGAGCAAAACTAGCAAGTTAGCGTTTGCTACACTACCAAATCTACACAAACACAAAATTTTAAAATTTGCTGGTAAGTTGACATTTGGTCCGTTGTTGGTTTCGAGCAGGACTGTAGTGCATTGGTTAGAGCTGCCATCTGTGGCATTTCTGTGTGGAGTTTGCATGTTCTGCTCGTAGTGTTATGTCTCTCAGTGTTTGCTCTGAGATGACTGGCAACCTGTCCAGGGTGTAACCTGCCTTTCGCCCATTGGCAGCTAGAATACAAGAAGAACAACCTTTACTGTCATTGAGCAAAGATATATTTTTTTAAATAATGACAATAATAAATAAAATCAAAGACCTATATCATAGCACTCGCAGAACCATAGGATTTTTAGAGCCTTGTTGTTTTTTGAAAATTGTATGGTTTCAAAATATCTTATAATGTCATTTTTGAAAACAATGTTTGGTGGTTTATTCTTAGTAAATTAATATTTATGAATATAGTGATAAAATGTATTAGAAAATATTACTCTCTTCTTCCTTGTAATTAGATTCCCAAAAAATTGTCTTTATAAGCAAATCAGAAATCTTTGAGATTTTTGATTTGAACAAAGTAAGGACATCAGACCAAAACACTTCAGTATGTTTAGCTGCTTCAGTATGTTTAACATGACTTACTTACATAGTACGTGACAAAACAAAAAAGCCTTTTCCAAACTGTAGAATGCAGTTCATTTTAGGTTTTAAACCTAAAATGAGCTGTAAAATTTGAATAGTAAAATGTGACTGACCAAATGGATACACTTAGAGAATTGTACAGGAGTCAGTCATTTCAGTCTCTCCTCTGCATTTATCGGATCACTTCTTCATTCTGCTCACTGCCTTTCTCCCAAGACCTTCCCATACTTGCAGCTTTCTGATGCATCTCCAAGTCTCTCATTTCTGAGTAGTTTTCTTCCCTGGTCTCTGCAACCCTTCCCCCATCCCCTGTTCTCTCCACACATAGAAACACAGCCACTGACAGCCTCTGGCCCCTGTTTTCACGGCCTGCCTATCCCTCTGCTCCTAATCCCTGGCTCACCTATCTGATCCGTGAATAAGGCACCGCATTTAGGACTGCTGAGAGGAAGTGGCACAAGTTCAATACCCCACCTGCTCTAGCCGTAAATTAGAGCCTGCTTGGATCTTTTTCTCATAGTGTTCCCAAGGCAAAAGGTTAGCACCAACAAGTGGTCACTTGTAAGTCGCTTTGGATAAAATCGTCTGCCGAACAGATAACTGTATTGTAAATGTAAACGCTAATACCCCTAGTAAAATGTGACTGATCAGTGGATACACTTACGACAATTGTACAGGAGTCAGCTGGCTACAGGGCCTTTTCCTATCATCCAGCTTTTCCTCTGAAATATCCTGCTGCTGAAATCAGGCAGTTTGACTCTGTAAGGATTTTTAAATCCATACTTAAAACTAATTTTTTTCCCTGGCCTTCAATTGGGCCTTAGGGTTTGTACCTGCTACTTATTTCTGATTTCTGACTGGCTGATGGGAAAAGTTTTCTATAACTTACTGAAAATCACTGCATCTTCTAACCATATGTTTTTTCCTTCCAAGCACATCATGCTCTGGCTCTGTGCTTTTCCTGTCCTTGTTCTAGGTATAATGGAGTGGCACTTGTGTGTTCAAGGCAACGTCTAGGGGTGGCACTTGAAAGTTGCTCATCACCTCCCTGATTGTAATTTGTTGCTCTTCTTTTCTTTTCTTTCCTCTCTCCACACACCCTGAGTCTGTTTCTGTTTAACGTTTCTTCTTTAGTTTTTTTTCTCCACCCTCGCTTATAGTGTGATATGTTGGTTTTCTGTAAAATTCTCTAGCATGTGTCTGATGATGACTCTATTATAATATGACTAAAATATCTCTTATAAACAAAAACATAGTGTCATCATATGTAATATTCTAAAAATTGTAATTAAATATTTGAAATATGATAAAATGCAAGGGTAAAAGTTATAATAATATTCAGAGTGAACACATGTTGTTCTAACTATATGTTTAAAATTGTAAATATATTGTTAGATACGCTCGCAATATTTTGTAATTTTTGAAATTTACGTTTTTAAAATCATAATTACTTGCAGTGTGTGGACTTAAAATGTCTTTAGTTTCAATGCATTCTTGTTTAGAGTCATGCATTTTTTCATCATACTAATTTTGACGCAATGTTGCTGTACAGTTTGTTTATAACAATTTAAAGGGAAAGACACAACAGAAAATATACAGTAGTGCTGGACAATGGCCCCAGCGTATGGTGACATCCTCTACCTACTTTAGTAGGTTTGTTCTCATCTTGACTGGGTGGGTGTTCAGCACAATACTAGCACCTTCAACACCATCAAGCCTTTTACGCTTAGAGACCAGATTTTGGAGATCCAGGTTGACTCACACCTGGTATCCTGGATTACTACCTCACTGGAAGACCATATTATATCAGGTTATGGCACGGTACATCTAAGACTGTAATTAAAACTAAAGCACCTCAGGGTACTGTACTCTCCCCGTCGTGTTCACTCAGTACACTTCTGACTTCTCAGAAATGTGCCACATATATTAGTTCTTAGAGGACACTGTGAGTCTAGGGTTGTATATTAAGGGTTGGGCAAGAGGGTGAGTACAGGGGTCTGCTGGACATGGAATATTGCAGGTCAAAGCCCTTTCAACTGTTGGAGGCAAGGAGACAATCATTGACTTCTAGAAGCAGAGATCCCGCTGCAACAAGTGTAGATGAGAGGCTCAATGAAGACCTGCTTTAGATCTGTGGTAATGTTTATTATTTATTATTGGATTTATTTAACATTAGGAACAATAAAAAAACATTTTTATCGTTGTAATATTTAATTTTATTCTATACACTAAATGTATTGATAGATGAAACATTTTCTGTTTGTGACTGTTGTTGACTAAAAATGGAAGTAGCCCTGTTTCATAAGGTCTTGATCACTTTCTGCAGAGCATCTTAAAGTGTTTGGTCAGATGCCAGACATCCTCTGCAAGCTGCCTGTAGTGCACTGAAACAAACATGCATTACATTGGTTAATATAAAACCTTTAAAGATTATAGAGACAAATGAACACAGAGATGGTGAAGTGCTTGTAGTGAACGTACATTTTTGGTTATTGAATCATGATATCAGGAACATGATAAATTTTGAAACTTTTAACAAGTTTAATAGCATCTGAGCACATTTTAAGATTGTTACTATAGGAATTGCTCAGAAAATGATGAGACTTACAATACATTCAATACACTGTAATATCTGATCATAGCCACTGAAGATGTTTCTCTCTTCATCTTTCGTCTCTTACACGTTCATTTGTCTCCTTCATCAATCTGGACCTGCTGATCATGTTATTTCTTATCTCTGGCCTCCTCTCGGTTTGTTTTTATCACCTTGGATTTTGAGATTTCACCAGTGGCAGCTCTGAATATAAAGGAAAAAAGATACATTTAATAAATTATTTGAAAAACAAATTGAGTTGACAAAGTGACGTAAATATAAAATATATGAAGACCTGTTGTTATCTGGCGCTGCTCCCGATCCGTTTTTGTTCCTGGGCCTGCTTCCTGGGTTTTCCTAGGGACTAATCTTTTTTCTCATTTTGGGGTTATTTTTTTACTTTTATCATTGCGTGGCTTCCCTTAAATTCATTTTATGCTTTTTTGTTTTGTCAATTAAGGCCTGTTAATTAAGGTAGAATAACATCCTGGGGATGTTCCTGGTCTCATTTTGTTTGGTCCTGTAGCCTTTCCTTCAACCTCCATGACATGCTGCCTCCAATTCAAATCAAATCTAATTACATCAAAGCGGATGAAATCAAATGATATTAATTCAAATAAAATCCGCTAATTAGTTCAAATCAAATTAGATGTAACCACAACACGTCAATTTCCATAAAATATGACCCGATCAGACCAAACTACACAACAAGAAATTCATATAAATTTTCATTTTAAAAAATTCAAATAAAAACTCAATAATTCAAAGCAGATAAAATCAATTAACTTTTTATTCTAATGAAATCAATTTAAAGCAAATTGGGTCAGATCAAAAGAGACATAATCACAACACTTTCATTGTTATAAATCTGACCTGATCAGACCAAACAAATCACACAATACACTATGAAAGTGATATAAATTCAAAATAAAAGCACTGAATAAGATGAATTAATTCCTAAAAGAGTGCTTACTCAGTGGCTGACCTGATGGAGGTCCAGCTGCTCTCTTACCTCCCCTGATGCTACGCTGTCTGTTCCTCTCCTTGATGATGTCATGAATGTCCCTCACCCACGTTTGCTTGGAACCAGCTGTAAGAAGAGGGTTAGGGGGTCTCTGAGGAACTGCAGGGGCATGTGGTGCACTCACCTCTCTCACTTCAGGAGATCTGGCTCTGGGCAGCTTCCTGAAGATCATCTTGGTTTCCAGCAGCTCACAGGTCCAGTGTTCATCCTCAGGTCCTGAAGGGGGCTGGCTAGGAGGACACCTTGCGCGAGGACAGGGGTTAGAGGAGACATTAGGAGAGCAAGAGGGAGAAAATGGGAGTGAAGAGAAGCCTGGGAATCTGCTACAGTGGGAAGATGAACTAGGGGGAGACGGAATGTTAGGGAGGGAGCCAGGAGGTGTGTGAGGAGACCCGGGTGTGGTGCCTGGAGAGGAGCTGCCGGAGACAGCTGGTCCGTGGACCTTCCTAAAGAAGAGTCTAGGGCTTTCCCGCTGGTCGGGGAGTGGGACAAGGACAGCCATCCAAGTGAAGCTCTGCTCCTGCTGAGAGCAGAAACAAACATTTAAACTTCAGCTGCAGGTCACATGAACACAAAAGCAAAGAATTTGTTACAGTATATTGAGATAGTAATACGAAAAATGACATTTGTCCTGATTCATATTCGTAATTCAAGTTGAACCTTTGTTTAAGGGAGCTCATGTCGATGTGTCCTGTAATTTGGGGGATTTTGAGAGTCCGGTAAAAAATAAAATAATAATAATAAATAAATCTGGTAAAATACATCGTAAAACCACCGGAATTTAAATGAATAAATCTCACTTGTTCCATCCTGAAACCGTCAGTTGATGTCAGGTCCACAAAGTTGCTCAGTGGAGGAGGTCTTTTCCAGAAATGATCGAGTGAAATCAGTGAAAACAGGAAATTCTGCCTAGGCGGTTTCTTACTTTGCTTATGTTCAAAATTGATAAGATTTTAATGACGCACCTGGAGACGAAACGTAGCAACCACAGAATCCTTCAGCTCCACGTCACTAGTGGACCGGAAGCTCTGAACAGGATGAAGAACAACCAAAATACACAAAGTCCACAGACAAAATAAAAGGTATGTCACCATAAATGTCCTGTTAATTAATGAAATAGGTCATCCACTCACTAAAAGGACATTTCTAACATGGAGACTTACCGTGTGAATGGAAACATCATTAAAAAGTCACGAAATGTTCATAAATAACAACTAATTGATCCTCTTCGTCGTAAGTAGATGATGATGTGGGATGTTACAGTAGTTTGGACCAAACTGAACTCCAAGTTTCTGGACTTGCAGTAACACACTCAGGCCACAGGATGGTGGTGTTTTCCAGGACATTCAAAATGCCTGTGACTATTGTTTTTTTTCTGATTTTACAAATTATGGCCTCTATGTGTCTATTTACCACATCTCTGGGATTGAGGCAGGTGTCTAAATTATAAAAGACCTCCTCCATTGTGTCACAATCAACAAGACGTTGTCCCTGTAATCCTAATTATCTTTCTGATTCACAGGTCCTATTTCCACCTGGGGAGACAATACAGCAATGTAAGAGTCATGTACTTTGACTTCTCCAGTATCAGTTACACTCAATACCTGAAGACAATGCAAGATTTTTCTGACCATATCTAATAGAATGAGTTGTAGGACTGTGCAACAATTGAATGGAATAATTGCAATAATTTAGAGAAATTGAGGCAAGATCAGTGCTATTTATGGTCCCTATCACGTGCTCTGTGATAAACTGTGGCAGACAAGAACCTCAATCAACTACAGACGGATTTCAACAGAGCAAGACGCAACGCTTCAGGCACTTATTTATAGCGCAATAATAATACATTGGACATTTTTCCTCATCAAATGTTACTTTTAAAAGTGAATTCACTTCACTAAAGTCACCTTTTCTTTCTTGTGTTTTATGTTTTTTAATCTTACAACTATCAAAACTATTAAGTTCCTAAAACCAGAGTTTGATGGACCCTTCACGTCAAGATGGAGAATGGACGACCCAACATAATGTAGTTCATTTTCTTTTGTAAACCTACCGAAGTCTAGTACTGCACAAGTACAGTTTTGAGGGTTGTGTCTTTCAGTTCATTTTCAGAACAATAGTGAAATGAGTTTACAACAAATATTTCTCCTTTTGATTTCACTGGTTTGTAGCCCCAACATTTCATTTTTAATTTTCTTTTAAATTAGTGCTTGGTCATTTTCTGAGCAGACGAAATTGGATATTTTTTAAATTTTGTTCTTATTTGTATCTGTAGGCTATATTAAATAAACATAACAAGGCCCAATCAATTTTGATTACATTCTACATAAACCTTATTTATGATGTAGTCTATATGTTGAACTACTGTATTAAGGTCAATCAACTTTAGTTGTGTTTAATATTTTTTGGAGGGTACTGGAACAAAGTGTAGGCTACTTTGTTCAACTTGAATTACGAATATGAAGTTCTAATTGTTATACAAGTAGCTTTTTACGGACGTTAATCTACTTTTACTTGTGCATTTCCGCTTCTGAAACCTGGAGCTTGGCCTAGGTTTGATTACGGTAACGCAGCGGCTTTCCCTTTGCCGTGTATGAGCGTCATTACGGTAACTGCGGGGCGCCTCGCCGTGTCAAAACATGGCGCTGTCCTGTTCACGCCTGTGCAGCCACCTGTCATTAACCCGACTGTTTGGCCTCAGGACAAACAGGATAACAATTGGTGTTTATTCTCCGAACGTGTCGTATCAGTCCAGGTATATCTAAAACTTCTTAAAGCTCATGGGTATACGATTTGTACACACATCGCTGTTGCTTTTTAGCTCAGCTGCTAACGTTAAGCTAGCAGCGAGCCGCTCATTGATTTTTACATCTGATAAGCAACATTAAAATAAAAGTGCCATCTTGTGAAGATACCTTTTTATTTAATTTTTAAGTACTAGTCATTGGGGCACGTCCTCCATAAATCTAGCTAATGTTCTAATGTCGCAGACAATGTAGAAGGTTAGGTTAATTAATGACATTTTTCATTCCCATAGAGATGCTGTTGTTATCATGCTAACCTCTTCCCATTTCCAGGTTGCCCCTGTGTAGACAATATTCATCGTCCAAAGTTAGGCGAGGTATTGGTCGATATTTTCAGTGGGCAAATAGCAAATATGAAGGTTTCCTCAAAAGGAGATTTCCCCGCTTTTACCTGCTCTACCACACATTTATGAAAGGTAAAACCACTGTTAACTCACCTCTCAAAGTGACAGTACTCTATTGATGCAAACTGTTTCTAAAGAGTTTATAAGCTGCTACTGATGCTTTCTTGATTGTTCACGAGTCTTTTAAGAATCGCCTACAGATCACTTATAAGCAGTTAACAACAAGGTTTAGGTTGCCATGTTATTAAACATTCTCCTCTTTTCTACCATTTAAATTTGCTGGTTAGCGCCCTTAAACTAGTCAGTTCTGCAGTTATTAATGTATTTGGTTCTTCAATAAACTTTAATTGATTGCTCTGTTCGTAATTAGCCATCGCAAAATGTAGTTAGTTTACTATAGCTATTAAAGGTTCTACTGTGATCTAATTGAAACTTATTCCAAATGGATATTGATATTCCCTATATTGGCAACTTATGCAGGATATATGCACATCTGCTCCATCATATGGTAGCCATAACTTACAGGTATATTGTCAGAATCCCAGATATTGTCTTAATCGCTCTTCTTGTTAGTTGGTTGTAGGGGTTCTGGAGCCAAACCCACCCTGGGCAGGGTATATGTCCTGGGCAGAGACAGACAAACATTTATACTCACATTTATACCCAAGGGCAATTTAGAGTCTCATGCCTGAGCAAGAGCAACCCAGAGGAAACTCATGCAGTCACATGTGAGAACACACAAACTCAACACAGAAAGGCTGGCTTGAATTTAAAAGGCCTTCTATGTGTGAGGCTAATGGCCATAATGTATAGTAAAAATTTCCCTTAACATGAGCTGCCATATTAATTAATTATAAAACAAAAGTAAACCCTCAGAATCCCCGAATGAGAAAAAGCAACCTTTGTCAAAAACTGTCAGCATGTTCACATTCTATTTGTGCATTTTCTGCAAGAACATTATACTCCGCGAATGAAGGAGGTGCTGTACTGAACTACACTGTACTGTCATGTAAATACATAAACGAGGAGCGCAGAACATTGGGCAAGGAAAAGCTAATTTATTTGTATAGCATATTTCATACTAAGAGTTAATACAGTGTTTCATAACTGCATTGCACAAAATATTAAAACATCCCTGATTCAGTCCAATATAAAACTATAACTAACTTTGGCTTTAATAATTGAATTATGTCTCTATGACAGTGTCTGAACATTAATAAAGTAATAAAAATAGGACAGTTTTATTAGATTGCATTAAATTTTACAAGTGTAGAGTGAATCCAGAAAGTATTCAAAGGCCTTAACTTTTATCAAATTTTGTTATCCTTCAGCCTTATTCTAAAGTTAAACAAATTTATTATGTTCCTCAAAATTCTACAAACAATACCCCATAATGACAATTTCAAAGAAGTTTGTTTTAAATCTTTATCGAGGCATAGATCTCAGGAAGGGTACAGAAATATTTCTGCAGCATTGAAGGTCCCAATGAGCCCAGTGGCCTCCATCATCCTTAAATGGAAGAAGAAGAACCAGGACTCTTCCTAAAGTGGGGTCCAACCGACCAAACTGAGCCATCAAGAGAGATGGGTCTTAGTCAGCGAGGTGACCAAGAACCTGAAGGACACTCTGAAAGAGCTCCAGCGTTTCTCTCTGGAGAGAGAAGGACCTTCCAGAAGAACAAGCGTCTCTGCAGCACTCCACCAATCAGGACTGTATGGTAGAGTGGCCAGACAGAAACCACTCCTCCGTGAAAAGCACATGACATCCCGCCTGAGGGACTATCAGACCATGAGAAACAAAAATCTCTGGTCTGATGAAACAAAGATTGAGCTTTTTGGTCTGAATGCCAACTGTCATGTCTGGAGGAACCCAGGCACCGCGCACCACCTGGCCAATACTATCCCTACAGTAAAGCATGGTGGCAGCATCAGGCTGTGGGGGTGTTTTTCAGCAGCAGGAACTGGGAGACTAGTCAGGATCGAGGGAAAGATGAATTCAGCAATGTACAGAGACATTCTTGATGGAAACCTGTTCCAGAGGATCTGGACCTCAGGCTGTTTCATCTTTTAACAGGACAACGACCCTAAGCACACGGCCAAGATAACAAATTTACAGGGATTCAAACAAACTTCTTTCACGACATTATGGGGTATTGTTTTTAGAACTTTGAAGAAACCAATGAATTGAAACCAATGAATTGAATCCATTTTGAAATAAGGCTGTAACTTAACAAAAGTGCTGTGAATACTTTCCAGATGCAAGTGAACACAAAGCATATATAGCTGTAGAGTAATAAACATAATTTTAATGGGAATATTGTGTATAACAGATGCAATGAAAATTATGTTATGGTATTTATTTTGGCACTACTGATTGTACCATTTAGACAGCGACAGGAGAGCCCAGAAAGGCTTCCTGTCTATATGTCACAGCGTTTTTGAGCTAGTTAATGAACCCTAAATGCTGAATGAGCAATTCACAAAGAAATGGCTGAAAAATGCGACATAAATGCATCCTATATTAATCCATATCATAAACGTTGTTGTCATTGTATTATTCCAGGATTTAAGCTACTGTTTCAAGATGCCAAAGAAGTAAGGAGAATAAAAGCAAAGATGATAAATGGAGTAAAGTTCCAGGATTTGCCCTATAGGGAGATGGAGAAACTCAGACAGGTTGGTGTCTTTACTGAATGAGCCCCCCCCCACTTAAACCCACACACACCTGGGGAGAGTCATAGCTACAGTATTGATACAACAATGTGTTGGTTAATCAATTGGTAAGTCGATAGAAAAGTTATTTTAATAATCAAATACAATTTTAGGTAACTTTTTAAGTACATGTACCTTAACTTTTTATTAAGGAACATGATGCCTTTTATCATAACACACATATATATATATATATATATATATATATATATATATATATATATATATATATATATATATATATATATATATATATATATATATATATATCTTACTGTGATGAAATACATAATACATGTGAATAAATACATAATATACAGTCGATGAAGATTCTTTCATTATTAGCAGAACCAGATGAAACCTTATGGCTTCAGCAGCAGGCTGCAATTGTGGAATTTTAATTTACTGTAAAGCCACTGTTTTATTTGAGGTCTGTGATGTTTAATATGTGTTGTTTAATACTCGTTTCACAGTTTCGCAGAGACATGATCAAGGCTGTTCCGCTGGTGGTGATATCGATCCCTCCCTTTGCCAACTACCTGGTTTTTGTTTTAATGTGAGTTTATGGTGAATAAGTCATTGGAAATTTAGCAAAGCCTTTTAAAATTATTCTCAGTTTATATCTGTACCTCTAAATAATTAATTGTGTCCTTTAGTGTATTGGATCTTCCCTCCTGCTCTGCCCCTGCTGAAACATGTTTTCCCATCACCCATCTCTCTGCTACCATCCCTTCCTGTTCACTTCTAGGTACTTTTTCCCCCGCCAGCTCCTGATCCCCCACTTCTGGACTCCTAGGCAGCAGATAGAGTTTCGGAGAGTGTACCATTCCCTCAGGGTCCGCCACCACCTGCCAATTATCGAAGGGCTTAAGGATACGAGTGGCCAGGTCAAAAACAGCCAGTTACAGAGTCGCCTTAAAGAACTGTGTGCTAAAGTAAGTGAATTAAGTGATGTGAAAAACACATCACAGGTTGCACAGCAGTTGCAGAATAAGTTGTATTTTCTATTAGACAGTTTTCTTCTCAGAGAAAATTGCCCACATATCCCTTTATGAATTGCAGTAATTGTGCAAATATGCTTGGACATAAATGTACAGAATAAATCCCTGCATTCATTTTTCATAAGTTAACTTATGGTAACATATAAATAACAATAAAATTGAACCCTTAGGGTACCACTATCTACCGTGCTGCTTAGACTGAGGAGTAAAAGTCATGGAAGAAACCAGACTTATCGGACCTGAAAAGATGATCATTTCAAGCCCACATAAAGACACTTAAAACATTGCTAGCTTGTAACTAGCTGGTAGTTGCTAAAAAACTTTTTTTTACATACACAGTGATGTTGCATTTGCAGTGTAATACAAAACACTGTGATCTTAATGTATGTTAATACATGATGGAAACAAAATGGGTCTGAATCTGTGTCCAGAAGCATAAACTGACCTTTGCTGTATTTTCAGGTGCAGGGGGGAGAAACCCCAAAACTGTCGGAAATCCTTGTTGTTCGAAGCCTGTTTTCTGGACCCCCATTGGGCATGAAAAGGATGAGCGTAGATCACATGGTCAGTAAAACACTGCTATTCACTAACAACCAGCACAATCCAGCACTGCTCATTTAGTTCACACAAGGAAATGCCAAAGGCCTGGTAAACACCACTAGCTTGTTTCTTCCGTCTGTCTCCATGGCCGATCAGAGACACATCAGTTCCCTGCTCTTCCTGACGCCACGCCTCCCAGGTTTCCTGATTAGCCGGCGGCTGAACAGCTATGCCCTGGAGCTGCTGCAGCTGGACCGAGCCCTCAGCAGATTGGGTCCTCAACAGCTGAGTGACTACGAACTCCGACAGGTCTTTAGGACATGACATTATATGCATCAACCAGACATGATACTGTCAAAACCAGTAACTGAAGCCTTTGGAAATACCTCCATTCATATATAAATGTCTTCATTGTGGTCAGATCTTCAAATTACAAGTCTGAATTTTAACAAATAACACACAAATATTAGATGGCTACTGATGTGGTTTAGAGCTACTTTGACTCATATAACTCTACCACATTTAGAGTTTAGTGTTTACAAGACAGATCTGCTGAACCATCCATCACAAAACAGACGTCAGAGGAATCTCACAGCTACGTTTGGTGGAGGGAGCATCATGATTTGGCACTAAGCTGCTTCCTCAGAAACTCATAAGTGTATCAAGGCATCTGATAGGATGATGTCAGAGTCACTCACTTCTTCCACTAGTGCAGTAAATGTTTGGTTGGTGTGTTGAAAAACAACAAAAAATATTATAGCTGGTTGCATGTTTTTATATTATACATGTAGCTTTGGTCCCCTTGAGACCTAGAGGAAGATTGGACCCCGTTTTATGACCAATTAATGCAGAAAACCAGGTACCTCCAAGGTTCACTTATTCTTGCTTTTGTATATGGTGAACACTTTATAACCTTAATAGGCTGTTTGTCACATACACATTTATTTTTTTCTAGGCTTGTTATGTAAGGGGGCTGAACTCTGACAGTCTTGGCGTTAATCAGTGCCTCGAGTGGTTGTTCCAGTGGCTTCAAGTGTCCTCCTCATTAAAAGGTATTTTCATGTTGATTTGCAGTGTTTTTGTCATTTTGAGACTTCAGTTGTATCGTATTGCCATGTGTGTTTTTTGTCTGAAAGCATCAGTTGAAGTGAACATTCTATATTTGTGCTGCTACTTCTAGCAGCATAAGAACCAGAAATGGAGAAACGGCTTGTGTCACATATTTACATATAACAAAAACATATACAGAAAAAGTGCATAATGTATCGGCAGAAAACAAAAACCACTAAGGAAAAGTTTCATCAAAAGAGTGAGAAGGTTTTAAAAAGTTTTTAATTTACAGCAGACTTTTTTATTAGAAAATGTCCTTTTTCTTTAGGTTTCGGAAATATAACCTGTATAGTCATTTCCTGTTTTACAACCCAGTTAGACATAGGAGATAAGAGAGCATAAGAAAGAAGAAAAACAGTCGCTTGTTATACCAGGGACCCAGGGAGGTAAACTGACAGTTTTAGATGGAGCCTGCTCTAAATGCTTTGGTTCTGTCTTGCTCATGTACAACACTTGAAAATACCTAATCAGATCTTTAAAACCGATCCCAAGCTCTGATCAATATCCAGGAGTTAGAGATCTCAGGACAATCCTAAAACGAGTTATAGTGGTTTGCTTTTTTTGCCCCATAGGCCTTTCCATAAGTTGTCTGTCCCATATTAGAATGTTTAAATGTTAATTTTATAAAATACCTGTAGTGCATACGTTTCCATCCAAACTCTCTCCAAATCAGTATTAGTCGACCTCCAATGCATGTTAAGTCTTCCCAATGCTCCAGTATCTAAATGTTTGCCTCCCTTTTCCACTTGTCTCTTATATGAGGTGTATTTACTCCACGTTAACTTGAAGGCTTTTGTTGAGTTTGGAGATCGTTAAAAATCCTACCCAAACTAGATTCGGATCTTTCTAGATCAAATTGTCAATGTGGCGTCTAAGCTGCAAGAATCTAAAAAATAGTTATTAGCCTTGTCTGCATACCAGTTGTACTTTTTTATTGACTGCTGCATCCAGGTTATTTGGGAATCAAAGCAGTCGAATAATCATCCTTTTTTCTTTTTCTTAATGCAGGCACACACTTAACAGCTGATTACGGATCCGATTTATATTACTGAATGTGTTTGAAAACATAACTCTGAAAAAAAAAACTTTTTATGCTTAGATGGGGGTTAAGTGCAGGGCTTTGTCTTGGCTTTTCTGCAGGCTTTAACAAATTAAATAAAAATATGGCATGGAAAAGTTGCTAAACCCTTTATAGTGCCATACCATAAGAATAATCTATAATAGATACTTGAAAAAACTATTACATATCTATTGGTATTGGTATTTTGTTATCAACTGTCTTTAGTCTTTTTAGGCGCATAATGTGTACTAAAAATTTGCAACCACGTTAAATACATATTTGTTATAGATTTGACTCCCAACAGCAAGCCAGAACAAAAATGTCTAACCATTTATTATCCTCTAAGGAACAGAATTTATTATGTTTTTAAAAAACTTTTTCTTTAGAGAATCTCAAAATAATACTTTAACCCAAACCTCTTTACATGTCTGAAGTTGAAGTTACATATTTTCTTTGTTATATATTTTTGCAGACTCTGAGGTATCACTGCTTTTGCACAGCATTGTATTTCTCTCTGCCAACTACCCAAGTGGTCCCGGCCAACATCTCTGACAGGAAGCCTGACACCATCAGCATTTGTACATATCTTCTCGTTTGTGCGCAACATTTCCTTTTAAGGAAAAATACATTTAAGGGGGAAAAACAAGACTTCTGAAGTATTAAAAAAAAAAAAATCCCACTAATTATAGATGCTGTACAAAACATCTGTACTAAGTAATAAAAACCAAAATGTATGTATATGCTTCATTTTCATTTGGACAAATGATACGAAAAAGTTGTGCCTTTGGCAGAGTTAGCTATTAGGGATTGTACCTTTTTTTTATTCTGACAATAACACATGTACTTTGGCTTAAAAATCTTGCTTGGTGCAGTTTAACTGTTTTTTTATGTCCTTTCCTGTGAGTTCAAGGTCGCCACAGCGGATCATTTGTCCGCATGTTAATTTTTCACCATTTTTACGCTGGATTGTGATACTCTGTCTTTTATTTAGCTGGGAATGTTGAGGTAATCTCATTATTACCTGTAGCTGTATCTCAAGCTTGTTACGACTTAGGGCACAGGATTGACATCTGTTTACTTTTAACATACATTATTACAACAAAGCTACGACGACAAGCAAAGGGATATCTTTTAGTAAATATGCAGAACTGGTCTGAATAGTACAACTGTTTAAACACATTCCATTGACTAAAATACAGATGAGTGTTTGGTATGTTATATACATGTTCACATCAAACGTGTACTGTTATTTCTTATACCCGTTTGTGCTTTGCTTCTTTTTTTTTTTTTACTATGCATGTTTCTCATGACACAATTATAGGTAAATGATAAAGGTGGATGTTTCTTGAAACAGGGAAATGTAACTGAACAGCTGGCCGACTTCATAAAGCAGTGGAATACACAGACACCTTTTATAAGAGAAAAGACATGTTTATACATCCTAAACAGAGATGGAGAATAAAGCCTATTAATAGCTATTTTGCAGACATACATGCTTGAATCTGCAGAAAACTGGGAAAGCATTTACCAGCTGTATAAAGAGTTGATGGCACTTTACTTGATATGTTATTGCATTGGTAGCTGTCGGTAATGTAAAACATGAAAATTTCATTGAAGCTTTTTGCCTTTGTGGTTCCTGCAAAGGAAACTGCTTCCTTTGTGCATGTGTTTGGTGTCAAATATTATTAAATAACAAATCCGAAATGAGATGCAAAAATTATAATCTATTTATGATTTGTTGTAAATGTGAAATCTTTTGTGCAGAAATTTTGTATATGTTGCTGGGCAAGTGTTTTATACAATGTGACTGAACTGTCCAAAATAAATACCTTAATGTTGAATTTTTGTATTTATACATATACAGCCAATGTAGGTATTTAAATTTAAACTGTTTAATAAAAATAGAAACTGGGAACCAGCAGTACATATAAACTTAGCATTATAACAGATCCAGATTGTCAAAGCAAAGTAAAAGATGTTAAAACAGAAATCAGAAGAACATTAACAACATTAAGAACGAATGGTCAAACATCTGCGACCTTTTGACTTTGCCATGCACACAGTACTGACACAGAGATGTTAACCAATGAAAATATCCAAATTCAGAGAAAATCTATTGTTATATATATTTTACCTGAAGGTAAAACATATTTAGACATTCCAAATGAAGCTTCCAATAATTTGAGGTTAACAGCCACCTCTTGGGTTTGAAGCCGAATCACATGACTTCATAGCCACTGCGGATGCCTCTCATTAACAAGCATGCAAACACAATGCCCATTATCTGGAAAGGAGAGAGAGATTACTTGCATTAGCATTTTTGAGATATTTATTTATCCTCTTAAATTGCCTGAAATTAGATGCAAATGATTTAAAAGACACTATAATGTACCTTCTTTGTAACGGCCTACACTTATGTGCATTATAATAAACAGTTTGCACCCTGCTAATACAGTAAGTGCTAGTGGGACTTAGTGAACTGTAACCAGATTTTCCAATTTAAACAAATGTACATATGAAAAAAATGTGGTTGTGTGTAAGGGATAAGTAAAAGTAAACAGGTAAGTAATTCTGTGCTAAGCAAATGTTAGGTATACATAGGTGATATGTTTAAGATACAGCATTTTTCTGTGTACTGATGCTACATACCTGCAGGAAAGCAATAACAAGAGCTGCAACTATGACCCACTGGATGTTTTTCTTCAGAAACGCCTCCAAAGCAACTTCACAACCCTGCAGCAAAAAGACAGGAAAGTTTTATAACTGGTTTAGCTGGTTTTTGTTGTTGTTTTGGACAGATATTTTGTTTCACAGTAAAAGCAAAAAAAAAAAAAAAAAGTTTTTGTTACAATGGTTTTATTCCGTGTGATAGCAGCATTGTTTGTGTAAAAGCAATACTGCTCTAAAAGTCATCCAAAACTTTACTGGAAATATTTTTTCTATTTTTGTGAAGTTCAAGGAAATGTGTGTAAATGACAAAATATGGAAATGATCATAAAACATTTTGTTATTATGTGAATTCATAATAACAAAATGTATTGTTTTACAAATAATATATTCCATTCGATTCACAGACAAAAAAAACAGACATAACAGGGTAATTATATATGAAAGCTGACTAATGAGCGGCTCAGCAACACAAAATTAAGCACTTATTAGCAAAAATATGTCACTGATGGAGGAAATCAACAACCCTGTTTCAAAATACATCCGTCCACTCAGCGTTTGACAATGATGACTCCTAAAGCTGCAACAAGGAGGCTGTTCTCCACTGCTGCAGATATAACATTAACAACACAGCCGAGCAAACATGCCAACTTCTGCTATTAATAAAAACATTTAAGCATTTAGGCGCATATATATATATATATATATATATATATTTTTTTTTTTATTTTTTTTTTTTTTTATGTTCTTACGTTTTCAGTTTTATTATTTGCACACAGGCATTATGTTACTATAAATGCCTAAAAAAATCTCAATTAAAAAAGCATTATGCTAATTTAGAGTTTTGCTTTCGGGAGGGTTTTGCTGTAACATTTAAGCACAATAACCTTAGGTATCGCCCTATCAACTAAGTCTGAAATCTTAGGAATTCACACTTTAATTATGTCATGTTGATTGACTGGATAACAGCATCAGCAACTGATGGTTTACCTCCTGGTGGACTTTGGCGGTGTTTTTCATGGCCCCAATGCCACAGTCTTTAGTGACGTTGACACAGCAGGAGTCAGGCACAGAGTTCATATCCGGTTTAAAGTCCTTCCAGTCGGTAGAACTGTTCAAACCACAGCAGTGCCACTGGAAGTGCAAATCAGTCAAATGGAAACATTTTTACATGGATATAAAAACTGCATGGTTGCACATAACTTATAAAAGAATGTCCCTTTTGTCAACAGATGGTGCAAAGAAAAATATCATGCCATGCAGCGCTGGCCAACAGGATACGGCAATCTTATGGAAACCTGTTGTCAGATTAAGTAAACATTGAGAGTTTACACTTTACTCACCTCCTTCTGCAGGTAATCCATGGTCTCTTTGATTTCAGTGCTGTTCTGGTAGCTGGCAATCATTTCCTTGAGGCTATCCTGGAGAACAACATTGACCTAGAAGAGACATAGGCCAAAGTTAAAACAAGCTTTTGGCAGGGCCTTAAATAACACACAAAACAATGATTTTATATGCTCACTTTCTTCCTGAAGATATATCCAGCAATTGCTGCTGCAATCTCAACAATGATGATCACTGAGAGGAAGATGGCAAACTACAGGAAAGACAGAAATGAAAAACCAAATATTTATGCTATATTAATAATGTTTGACATGTGTTGGTCATTAATAAGTACTACAAATTTGCACACATATTTCCACTTTGGTTCTATACAATTAGCAGGCACAGAGTTATCTGAATTACCGTGGTGATCATGCAGTAGTTCTCTTTCCAGGCTCCACAGCAGCCAAAGAAGGCAATGAAGAATATCACCACACCAACTACGATGAGGACAATGGGAGCTCCTGAGGTTGATGCATCCTTGATGATTAAAGTCTTTTTCAGGGTGACCTGAACCAGGATTCCTACCACAACTAGTGCTAGGCCACATAACTGCAGGAAAAGAAACAAAAGAAACAAGCATTCTACTTAGTTCGAGGCTAATAGTGTTAATTTCATTTTATTATTTGCCAATGACAAAAAATACAATAATGAGGTTACTTTTAGTTTTGGATGTAATGGTGGCGACAACTAAAGGGATCAATCAATCACAGGGAAATTTAACCGCTATACAAAATGCCATCACAGTCCATCTGACAGTTTAACCAATATTAGTCTGAACTTGTAGACCTGGCTATTGTAAGCAACATTAACTACAGTAACTTTAAGTTTGGACAAGTTTACCAAACACCTACTGGAAAATTTAAAGACGCAAATAAAAGAAAACATAAATTTTAAGTTAGATATTTTATTGAAGTTTTTTTAAAATTAAACATAACATTACATGTTAACTTGTGATTACATTTACCAATTAGATGATCACTTGCTTTTAAGATTCTTTCTTTGTTTCTGTATAAAAAGCCTAACTCATGCACAATGAGAGGATACTATTGCTAAACCTAAAGAAGGAAGTTGCAACAGTCATGAGTTCCTGTATGTGGTTGTAAGTCGATCAGATGATAAACTGTGATATTCATATGTCACTGTTGTGGGTGTAGTTTGTTTGATCTTAGCTATTTGACCATTATCATCTTAGACCAACTCGCTCTAAAGCAAACATTACAGAGAAATTTATGTTCTTTAATGTTGGTTGTGAGACCAGTCAGGGTGAACAACTGTGGTTTGATTCCATTTGAACTGTTTATTAATCAATAGGCCACTTGTAAGATAAGATAAACATTCTTCAAGCATATTTTGATAGTCAATCGACTGCCAAAGAAAAATGCTAAGGCTAAAACCTAGTTTTGACTTCCGAATTGAATTCTCTTTGTCTCATATGACAGCACCAATACACTTATAGTATTGAAACATTTAATGACTTTTTTTTAGCTTCACCTAATGCATCATTTTATTAAGATTTAATGAGAGATATCCTTAGCTTCGGTCATATAAACCATTTAATTTGTCTGCATTTCATTGTGAGCATTATTTTACATTTACCCATAAAAAGACATTAAAAAGAAAACTATTTAAATTCTACGTCAAAGTTTAAATTATCATCAAAAAATTGTAACAAGTACAATAAAAACAGTTTCACTTATTGCCATATTTTATGTATTGAGTGCATTCTACAGGCACACAGATTAAGAAAAACATTTCTTTTAGCTTTATATAAAAGGCTGACAGGATGCTAATGGGTGAAGAGTCATTTTGGTGTTGACACATTAATGAGGGTGTTGGAATCAGGACGTAACTGTTCAAGTGACGAATGAATGTAGAACAGAGGTGTGGGGGGAACTAAAAACTGAACACAAGACAAGTACTTTACTCCAGGGTTGCATAAGGGTAAAATACTAAGTCATATTAGAGCTGAAGTAATCAGGCAAGTCAAAAGATGAACAATTTCACTAGCTTTCTACCTGAATCATCATCATTGAAAACACTAAAATATTCAATAGTTTTAGCTACTTATCTCTTTTCTTTCACATATTGCATGATTCAGAGGCAAGTCAGCTGTGTTATTCCCTCTTCCTATATTTATTCTGAGCTGACCATAGTTGAGTTGCTGTAGACAGGTAAACAGATGCCCCAGGAACTACTACTCCCAGCCCAAACTAGACTCACTGCTCTTTAGTATTTTCAATAAAAAAAAACAAAGACAATTGAAGTAAATATTTTTTTAGGATTAAAAATGTACATATTTTAACTGGAAACCTGTCAGCAACATGTTGTTTTTATCAGTCCAGTTTATTATGTTATCCAGGTTAGCCCCTCCCTGCAGCTGAAGAGACCTCTCCTTGTTGGAGCCACCAATGTCAATATTTGCACTTGAGTCAAATAGGTGGCTAATAGTTTACTTAGCAAAACATAAAGGAGTGAACAGAAAAAGTAAACAGCAAAGAGGGTCACATCAAAACCAGAACAGAATAGAAAAATATGAAATAGGACTATTACGTATTTTAAAATGGTACAAAGAGTTTAACAGATCTTTTTTTTTCAACAATTTTATATTTGGAGTAATTAAAGATAATACAAATTCTCTTTCATCATGAGGTTAATTTTTTAATTAATTTAACAATGGAGATACAAATGTTACAGGGTTAGAATTTCTCAAATTTTATGTTGTAAAGTGATAATAATTCCATGGTGCGTTTATTACTGAGGTCATAGCTAGTGGCCAAAATCCATTATTATCCAGATTGGTTTGTTTAGCTTTTACCTCATTTACTAATAAACTAAATTTCTTTGGATAGTTAGTTGAACAAATAAGATATTTAATAGTACATCTTTGGACTTGTAACAGGTTTGTTACTTGCTTTTTTTTAGGCCATTTTCTAAACTAACTGCTTTGAAATTCCTTCTTCCTCTTTTTTGTGTGTGAAAAGTTGATCAGACAAGTATTCTCTGTGACACAGGTCTTTTTGTGCAAACACTGTCTTAAACCCTGTCTAAACCTTTAGGTGGCAATGTGTCAGTGAAGGATTGGGGGAGGGAGAAATGCATTGACCTGGATGTGTCACATGATACGGTTACAAATCTGGTCATGAGATTCACATTCCATTATCACCACCTCTAAAGCTCTTAAACACACAGTGAAGAAACTGCAAACTGGTTCCAACCATAATGCATTAAGACTATTCAATGATAGGTCTGTGTTTGTCGGGTTTTTCCTTCTTTTGATATTACATTGGCATGTGAGGGCGGTCTACAAGTGCTCAGGAAGGGGGTGGCAAACACAAGGAAATTCCTAGCTTGTGTGAGTGCTGTTTTTCAGCTGATTTTACAGATGATAGCACACTGTACAAAAGCAGGATAACAAGCTTGTAATAATGCTCAAAGTCACAGGGCTGACAGGAAATGTCCCAAATCTCCAGCAGTGAAAATATTTCAGTCTGCCAGAAAAAAAAAAAAAGATCTTGATAATACTATAGAGGCAGGCTTACTCGTGTCTACCAGTCCAGAAATTATCCACTACAGAGATCGTTTTGTGATAAAGACGAAACATTTATTAAGTCTCAATTCCAACTGAGCGGATAACAAAGTAATTCCACAGAACACGGTAAGAAACTGTGTACCCTCCTTAGCTACACGCTCCCAACTTTCCACTACTACCTTGTAGTACCAATAGCTGTACCATGTAGCTCCAATGGCTGTAAACAAAACCATGTTTCTCTGACAACTGACTAGGCAAACATCAAAGTCAAACAATTTAAAAGGCAGTTATGTGATGTCATTGATTACATCATTGGTAAACATTCGTACACATCTTAAATTTACCCAACCTTTCAAGACACAGGGACCACAGAAAAAAACCTTGGCTCATACAAAAACACACTGTACTAAAAGACGTAATCTAGTTTTACCTTCTGTTTATTCCCTCCTGGGCCCCCTTCACTTCTCAGTAACATTGTGTTTGAGTCTTATCCACATTCAGCCATGCTGCCTTTTTTATTTTTTTAGTAAACACTTTAAAAATTAGGTTTAGTTGCTACTTACCCAGAAAATGAAGTTGAAAAAGAAAAGCAGGAACTTCACACATTTCAATCCCCCCTCTACACCCATGGCTGCTGAGAATCGATTTCCTGGTACAAAGAAATAAAAACAACAATAAACAAATGCTGTTACATTTTATTCACTTTTTTATTTTTTTTATTCACAGATGTTACATCAGCTGTAATATGAGCAGCCGCACAGTGGAAGATCGGAGTCATCTCCAGAAAAATCTGATTAATACAAGGCTTCAACTTTAAATGAAAATGTATAGCATGTCTTTTATTATATACGTGAGATCACAACAAAGCTTCCTTTGTTTGACTTAATTTTAAAACCCCAGGTCGTGGCAGACTTCCATAAACTCAGTTTAAAAAAACGTAGCAAGAATTATATCAACAGGTGTTTGGTAAAGCAGAGAAAGGGTCTCAAAGTTTGTAAAGTGGTTGGCAAAGTCCCTTCAGAGCCCTTCGTCAAGTTCCGTTAGCGTGGAAACAAACGAGCTTTGTCATGGGCCAAACGACGTTAGCCACAGATACACACGCACTTCTTTTAAGTGAATTTGTTGTAGTTTGACAACTAAGTTAGTGCTAAATAAACGCGAACAGCTGAGCGATAACGTTATTAACTTGTTAAGTAAGGTCCGGACCAACCGTACTCTCTGAAGAAGTAACGCAAACCTTGTTGTTTACGCTTTCTCACAAAGTTCGTTGTTAGAAACCGTTTGAACGTTCCGGTTAAAAAAAAAACCTGTAATAATAACTGTAATAATAACGAAAAAAATTCTTTTTCTTTTTTTTTTTTTTTGCTATGTGTTTTTTTTTTTTTTGAGGCCTACCTTTAATCTGGAGGCTTGAAAGTCCTTCGTTGAGGCCCGTAGACGTTGGTGTGTTGTAACGTGTCGCAAACTCCTCTAACTTATAGTTACACTCCCTCGTTCCCCAAACTTGACACGCCTTTCATCACACCTACCGCAACATCTATGCTGCCTTCACTGCCCCTCGTTAAACACACAATTACTTGTGTACCGTTAAGAACGGGCGCTGGGTGTATGGTATCGGAAGGGTGGTCGACGGTGGGCGGTTCTTGTCATTACTGGTTTACCCACAAATTTGCAACTCATTCAGCACTAGCGAAGTGGAAAACTGCTAAGGTCCCTGTAGCTATACTTTTAATACGTGTCATTAATCACATTTGTTGGAAATTTGTAATGTAAAATTATAAATATGTTGGTTCTACATGCTGCATCTTGAGGCCTAAGTGTTGTAGAGAAGAACTGTGTCCTGTGTGTCAGGAGGCTACTTTTGCAGGATAAAGCAAACCTGTGAAATGCTTGTGAAACAGATGACTTCATCTATTCCCAGTTAGATTTTCTCAAGTTCTTGAAAAGGAACAATTCTTAATGGTGACTCAAATTTCATCACATTTATAGAACACACGAAATTGTGACAAAGAAACCCAACCATTCAAGCATTTCCTCTTTTTAGAAGCTGAGCTTATCCTCAATGTGCTAAATAGCTATAGCTGTCGCTATGAGTAACATTTTCCAAGAATTTATTTCTCAACTTTCCATCCATTATTATGGTGTTCATACTTTTATAGTAGACAAACTTTGCTCCATTTTTGTCCAATCATCAGTTGAGACAAAAAATGAACCATTTATAGTGTTGGTAGATGTGTTTGTTTTCCCTGTTATTATTATTATTATTATCAAATGCTCTATAATATCTCTTCGGACTCATGTTTTAAACATTTACAGCACAGTATAGTTAAAGTTTATTAAGTGAAATTCTAAATAGTTTGGATGCTTGACACATATTTTCCAGGACAGTTCACTAAATGTGACTTGTTGCGCCACAGCTTTACCGGTTCTCTGTAAGCTGATAACATGATGTGGTCAGGCAGTAATATACACCTTTAAATGTAGGTCAGAGAAGACTGGTACAGTGTTTACACTGAAGTACAGGATTTAAGTGTTGTCAAGTCAAATAAGCTATATAGTGAATATTTTCCCCATATTTACCATAATTGTATGAAATCAAGTTAACTAGGCATAAACGAATGCTGTCAGAGACATGAGAGTTTTAGTCATCAGACTTTGTTCTTTTTTTTTGAATGGATAACGGTCAATTGTTCCCACTTATCAATAATCGCTACAACATGTTTGGAAACTAACATTTGGATGTTAGTTGAGGCAGGTTCTTATGGCTTTAAAGTCAGGGACAGTGTGATACAAAGTTTGTGGACCTTGGAAACCTAAATGAATTACAGCTGTATCTAGAAAAAGCAGTTACCAAAAGAAAATGCACTTTGAATGCTTTAGCGCTGAAAGGATATTCCAAGCAAAGGTGAAAGAAGCTGAACTGTTTTACTGAAAGACTGGAAGGTTTGCCGTTGCTGAGAGCTTAACTGCTAAAGCTGACTAATTCTCAGTTCAGCCCTCATTTGATGGCTTTTCTATGTATCCACAAGAGGATGCAGCAGTGTTTAATCAGTGAAGCTTTTTTAGAAGATTTTTTTCTAATTGTTGCTGAGTACATATCCATTTACTGTACATATCTGTGTTACAATGAATAGATTGAATGAATAGATTTAACCTCTCCGCTGGGGGAGCAGCGGGCAGCCTCAAGTCTCACTCAAGGACACACCTAGTGCGTGGGCCTGGATTTGAATGGGGAGGCTTCTGCTTCCCATCCTCATGATGTTGAGGAGAATAAACACTGCCTGGCCAAAAAAACAAACAAAAGAACCATTCACTCTAATATTTGACTAGGCCTCGTATTCAACGTGGTACCATTTTAATGACCTTATGCAAGGTTAAAAAGTTTATTTTCATTCAGAATTGCATTACTTTCTCACCAAGACTCAGACCGCTGTGTGAAGTCTTTTCCAGCACATCCCAAAGATTCTAAGTGTGGTTACAGTGGCCAATCCTTGTGTGAAAGTGATGCCTCGAGTTCTCTGAAACACTCAGTTTGAGCCAAGTAAACCCTGGCATTGTCACCTTGAAGTATGCCCAAGGGGCCATCAGGGAAGAATAAAATCCACGGATGGACAATCCTGGTCATTCAGTATAATCAGTTAGTCAGCTAAGTTTAGTCAGTCAAGGTTAAATTACTTGTTGCCATTGAGAAATATGGATTAATGCAGTAAATATCCAGTAAGTCTCTTACCTATTGCTTAATTAAATCCAGTTGGTACGTTGTTTGACCAGGTAGTGTACGACATAAAGCAACACAAGCACTTGGCAATCTTTTTATTCAGTTCAGTCAACTTCTTGTTAGTTGGCATTAGTTGATAGAAAAATAAAAAAATAGAAACATCTTACATCTTACTAAAGAAATGAACAGAGAGGTGCATTTTATGGTTCCCACTTTGAAAGTACTCAATCTTGGTTTCTATCAATGGATGACAAGTTGATCTTTTTAGATCCTATCAGTAGAGTGTTAAAGACAAAAACATATATTTTATAAGCAACACCTTTTTCATACAGAAGGCATAAGAAAACATTGGTAGCTGCCAGATGTTGTAAGATTAGTGAGGTGTAATGTCCTGCTATCATACTTTCAATTATTCTTACTATGCAAACTTAACATGCATTTTTTAACTTAATGCTTACAGCTGCCATTAAGTTTTATAGGACAATGTTAAACCTTTTAAAAGGTCTTCTTATATTTTAGACACAAAGACATTATAAGGTGACTGTAGTTTATTACTTCATACCTCAACTTGTATTTACTTACTCCACCAATGTCAAACTTCAGCTGCTCTTGTTTGCACAAACATTTATAGTTTGTTATTCTATAAGAGGCTGGACTAAGGGGGGAAATGAAAAGAAATTACAAAAGACA
The DNA here is from genome assembly GCF_033026475.1 of Channa argus. NCBI lineage: Eukaryota > Metazoa > Chordata > Actinopteri > Anabantiformes > Channidae > Channa > Channa argus. Next base: position 5,835,395 of record NC_090209.1, read on the forward strand.
AAAAAAAATTGTTTTATGAACTCCTGGTTTACTTTATCACTGTGTGGCCCACTGCACATTCACGCTCGCTCTTTTAGTTTAAATCAGGATGACGTTACAAAGTAAACCCTGACTTTTCTGGGCTTTGGGACGAACAGCAATGTTCATTTCAAACATTACAATTAATTTCAACTGTGCCTTGCTTGCTCTAAAACACATTTTAAATGCCAAATAATTTGCATGCTAAAGGTCATAAAACAAGTCCAAATGACAGCTGATCCTGCTGAGAGTTGATGCCATCAGAAAAAGCCCTTGCAGCAGATGCCAGTTCAGAGGAAAAGGGCACTTTCTTGCTTCCTTGTTCCTCTTGTCTTTTCCTTGAATCCCTTTATTAGTGCAGCTTTAATTGAACTGACTAAAACACAAGGAAAAAAACAAGTGAGGGAAACATTGATGCAATTAATGGAATTGGGACGTACCCAATGCATCAGTTAGGGTTGAATAACTTGTTGACAGCTGAGACACATTAATCACTGCAGTAACTATGGAAGGCTCCTACCTATTTGCTCAGCTAAATTCAGGTGTTTTGCGAAGTAGTGTATTTTGTCATTCTCAGTAGTAAGAATATGTCTAAAGTCAGTGGTTTAAGTCTGTAGAACACGGTAGAAACGTTGAACGTACGCTCGTCATGACGAAATCCGGTCTGGTGTTGTGATTGGCTGAACTGCTTGCAACACAACCTAGTGCCCAGCGGAGGAAGGGGCGGGACAAGATGTAGGAAGAGGGATACGGTGCTTTCATCATGGCGGGATACATGAAAATGAGAAGCGGTTTCCTCTCTACTAGTGCTAAATTAGTTCTCTTTATTGTGCTTTTTACCTGTTTACCTCAAACTTCCCAGCAGACCACAGGTAAGACCTGGTGTTTCGACGTGCTCACAGTAACCTAACTTTATTTGAAACGCATTTTGAACAAGTTCCCATTGCTAACTGGTGTTAGCCTGTATAATGTGTCTATGAAGAAAAGAACCAAGAGCTTTCTGCTGGAAATGCAGCCGAGCCTGGTACCATTCGCTGTATTCTCATAGCCCAGTTTCCACTGCCTGCTCTTCCATTTTGGCTGTTTATATTAAAGAAATGTAATGTATGTAGTTAAGTTATTTACTTATGTTCCTTACTAACGTTACCTTTGGGTAGAAAAAAAACCTAACAAGTTACAAAATGTGCAATTTCTGATGTTCACCTTTTATATGTGACTGCCCAAAGCACAACTGTACAAGCTGGGAGTTGGTCTACACTACAACTACACTACAAAAATAAATAAATAAAAAATACGCAAATAGCACAGGGTTGACATACTTCTGCATACAGCTTTAATGTTTTTATTTTCCCAGCTCCCCCTATGCAGTGCATTCATTTTAGTGAATGTACGCTAGTCGTAATCTGCCAGTTTCAGTGAATATACTCTGATCAACCACAGCATTGTTCTGACTAATTATATCAGTACAACATCAGAGGACAAGAATGAACATGGCCACTCTGAGCACTCTACATTTTACATAAAGTACAAAGGTATATGTACTCCACAAAGAAAACAGGTTATTTTAAACAATACTGATGATGGTAATTAGGGCAAAACATGTGCAATACAAATTCAGGAGCAAAGATCACTCTGGGTGGAGCTTGTTTTAACCACTTCATGTGCTGACAGCTGGTTAACCCCTATTAATACATTTATAAAATGCATTAATGCATTTATAAAATGCATTAATACATAAAAATATATACTATTAAAAAAATGATTTTTACATTAAAACCACCAGGAGGTATTATTGCTCTGACTGATTGGTGTATGTCAAGTCTGTTCTTTATGTTTGACAGCAGATCAAGGGGACAATTATCATCTTATATTAGTTAACGTGTGTGTATTAATTCTGTATTTATTTTGACTGTGTAAATAATCCAAGTAGTTAAAGTTATTAAATACTAAGGATATCGAGACCTTATGACTCCTGTCAAGTTTGTAGTTAAATGACAATGACTGTTTTAGAAACTATTTAAATTATGATAAGAAACAGGAGAAAATGATGCTAAACTAATGTAATTTAATTCAATCCCGCTTTATCTATGCACACACAAAAAAACTTTTAACCTTTAGCTATACATTTGTGACCCAGTACAAAAGAAGCTGACAAGGCTGGGAAATTGGAAGTACTGACAAACACATTATTGTTTTTGGTCTTTTCAATGGATTATTTGACATTATAAAAGTATAGAATGATGCCAGCTTCATTATCTTTTTAAAATATTGTATGTAAAACCCCTCAAGGCAGTGGACATGTTTTAAACTTTTTCTTTGTGTAACAGATTGTACTCCTGTAGTTAGACCATCCGATAAGTTAATTGTGATGCAAATCTTGTATAACACGTTTCTGCTTATAAAATTTAGGTAAAAAACAAACAATAATTGAGCTGCTGGATGGAGAGGAGTATGCCATGTCAGGGTCCAACAAGTTCTGTTATAAAAACTCAGGGATTCCAACCTGGAGGCAAACATGGACAAGAATTCAGGTAAGTTGCCTTATTTACATCAGACAAATCTAGAATTGTTTTATTTTTTAAATATATCTATATTATAAAAGGGATAATGTTGAAGAAAAGTGTAACCTCTGTTTCCTTATAAAAATCCTGTACCTTAGATTTTGAAAATATATAAAAGTTAAAAATATAAAAATTTGAATAAGTAACTGTGAAGGTATTCACCCCCTTTGAATCAGTATTTAGTAGAAGCACATTTGGTGACAATAATAGTATTGAGCCTTTGTGGACAAGACTCATTCAGGTATTACAGACCTAAACAACTGAGAAACTCAATTAAGCATTTAGTCTTTTGAGGTATAACGTGTTAACACGAATTATACTTATAGCTGACAAACCTAATGAGGAAGTTTCTATTTTTATTTTTTTGACAAGTTTGCTAATTTATTAGTTTCTGACCTGTTTTCACTATGAGATTAAAGAATTTTTTGTCGGAAGTCACATAACATTGTACGTGATTCTGGTTTGAAAACAAATGGCAGAAGAAAGCTTTCAAGGTGGTTGAATCCTTTTTATCAGCACTGTATTTGAAAATCTCTTACAGGTCAAAGTGTGGAGTTCGAATGTGTTCAGGGTGGACACAGTGGAAGGTGAAGAGGAGCTGCAGGAGTTGGAGCACTTCAGTTTCTGGGGCTGGTTTCAGAGTCTGTTACGCGAACAGAAAAATGAAACCACAATTAACATCAACCTGTTCAACAAAAAGACTTGCTTCAAGATTGATCCTGCTGACAAAACTGAGTACACTGTTAAGCCTCTTCGCAGTAAGTGGGGAACAAATTCAGTTTCTGATCATGGAAAAACATTTCATGGCTAATGTGATGTTTGTTTTCTCGCTGCAGAGTTTGATATCTATCTGTTTCTGGTGTTTCTTGCTGGGGCGTTGTTGTTCATCTTTGCAGATTCTCTCAGCAGGTAGTTCATTTTTACCTTTCCATTGTTAGACTTTTACAGGAATATGGTACCTTATTAACTTTTTTCTTGATATGAAGGAGTCAAGTTTTCTTCTACTCCGCTGGAATGAGCACAGGCATGATCGCCTCTCTCATCATCCTCTTTTTCATTTTGGCACGGTTTCTGCCCAAGGTAACACATTTTATTTTTTTTGAATATCCATGATTTTATTGATTATATTGGTATGGTTACATGCTTAATTATTGTACCTCTTTTGTGTGTTTGCTTCCACAGAAAAGCCCTTTCTATGTGCTGATTATTGGAGGCTGGTCATTCTCTGTGTACGCCATTCAACTTGTTTGCAGGAACCTCAGCGTAATTTTGCGAGAACACTGGCAAATGGCATTAGGTAGAGTAACCTTATCAACTTAATGTAGAAAGTGATTTCCTGGAAATGAAAACAGCAGGTCTGAAAAAGGCTCTTAATATTAGAAAATTAGCTAACTGCCCCAAATGTGGATATGAAAAAGTCATTCTGCGGCCACTTCTATGTGAGCCTCTTCTGTATATAATGTATTGAATCATTTATGAATGTACTTTTAAGTAATAAGGTGTCGGTTAAAGATTTGACTCCTAAATAAATGCTAGCATATGTTGCGTCAGGAAGGGCATCCAGTATAAAAACTGCCAAATCAACATGCAGACAATGATCCGCTGTGGTGACCCTGGTCTCACAGGATAAGCCGGAAGGACAATAAATAAATAAATAAAAAATAATGGTATAACAAATAAACAATTTCAGTACTGTACCAGTGCAGTACCAACCTGTTTGTTATTTTTGTGATTCATATTTTTCAGTTAAATAGACAAATTATATTGAAATCTTTCATTTCTTGGTTTGTCTGATAGACAGTATAAACACTGAGCATGAAAAATGCTTTGGCATCTAGCATGTGGGGTTCATAGCCTCTCCGCCAGGTTAGTTCTTCTTTACCTCTGCAAATCAACATTTCTGTTTGTTGTCAGGTTATGTAGCAGTGGTGGGATTCGTCAGTTTCGCTGTGTGTTATCGCTATGGACCTCTGGTGGATGAGAAGAACATTAACATTTTGTCGTGGACACTGCAGCTGTTTGGACTTCTCCTGATTTATTTAGGAATCCAAATTCAGCAAGTTGCATTTGCGATCATTGTGGCAGCTTTGTTCTCCAAAAATCTGGAGTACCCGGTCTACATGGCAGTTGTTGCATGGAGGTGGGTTTTCACATTGCAAACAGAAGATGGCGTAAGAAGACCGTACCATATTGAAATGAAAATCTACTCAGATTGTATTGTGTTCTTGACTCGTTGTTGTTGTACGTATGTATAAAGTCTTGATTAACTCTGCTTTCTCTATGTTGTATAAAATGTTTTCTTATTTCAGCCTTTTAGATTCATCCAAAACAGTAACGCTCATAGCAGATATACAGAGTATACCTGTTTTATACTGTCTTTCGTTTAGTATCAGTATTCATATTGAGTTCATATATTTTGAATTGGTACTGATTACTTTGTTTTATTGTGCAGGAAATTCAGACGGTGTGTTCACTGGAAGCCTCAGCCACGTCGTCTGTTGACTGAGGAGGAGTATCAGAAGCAGGGGGAGGAAGAGACTCGACGTGCACTGGAAGAGCTGAGGAAGTACTGCAACAGCCCAGAGTTCAGCCCATGGAAGACAGTGTCCAGGATTCAGTCCCCCAAAAGGTTTGATTTTGTTTTTTATATATACAGTTGTATGAAAAAGTGGATAATGTCCATAATTTGCATTTATAAATATTTGGGTGTTTGGATCAGCAATTTAATTTTGATCTATCAAATAACTGAAGGTCACAGTAATATTTCAGTAACAGAAAATGCACAATATGCATCAAAATGACATTAGACAGGTGCATAAATTTGGGCACCCTTGTCATTTTGTTGATTTGAATACCTGTAACTACTTAGTGCTGATTTAATGGAACACACAATTGGTTTGTTGACCTCATTAAGCCTTGAACTTCATAGACAGGTGCATCCCATCATGAGAAAAGGTATCTGAGGTGGCCAATCACAAGTTGTTGTTTGACTCTCCTCTGAAGAGTGGCAACATGGGGGTCTCAAAACGACTCTCAAATGACCTAAAAACAAAGTTTGTTTAACATTATGGTTTAGGGGAAGGCTACAAAAAGATATTGCCGAGATATAAGCTGTCAGTGTCCCCTGTGAGGAACATAGTGAGGAAATGTTAGACCAAAGGCACAGTTCTTGTTAAGGCCAGAAGTGGCAGGCCACATAAAATACTGGAGAGGCAAAGGCGAAGGATGGTGAGAACGGTCAAAAACAGCCCACAGACCACCTCCAAAGACCTACAACATCAACTTGCTGCAGATGGTGTCACTGTGCATCGTTCAACAATTCAGCGCACTTTGCTGTATGGGAGAGTGATACGAAAGAAGCCTTTTCTGCACACGTGCCACAAACAGTCACTTGAGGTATGCAAACGCACTTTTGGACAAGCCAGCTTCATTTTGGAATAAGGTGCTGTGGACTGATGAAACAAAGATTGAGTTATTTGGTCATAACAAGGGGCGTTGGTGGCAGCAAAAGAACACAGCGTTCCTAGAAAAACATTTGTTACCCACAGTAAAATTTGGGTGAGGTTCCATCATGCTGTGGGGCTGTGCGGCCAGTGCCGGTACTGGGAATCTGGTTAAAGTTGAGGGTCGCGTGGATTCCACTCAATATCAGCAGATTCTTGAGAATAATGTTGAGGAATCAGTCACAAATTTGCACAACAAAACCACCACCTAAAACACTGCTCAAAATCTACTCGGGCATTTATGCAGAGGAACAACAACAATTTTCTGGAATGGTCATCCCAGTCCCCAGACCTGAATGTCATTGAACATCTGTGGGGGGATTTGAAGCGGGCTGTCCATGCTCAGCAACCATCACACCTAACTGAAGTGGAGATGTTTTGTAACAAGTAATGGTCCAAAATACATTCACCCAGAATCCAGACACTCATTACAGGCTATAGGAACCGTCTAGAGGCTGTTATTTCTGCTCAAGGAGGCTTTACTAAATATTGATGTGACTTTCTGTTGGGGTGCCCAAATTTATGCACCTGTCTAATTTCGTTTTGATCCATATTGCGCATTTCACTACTAAAATATCACTGTGTCCTTCAGTTATTTGATCGATCAAAATGAAATTACTGATCCAAACACGCAAAAATTTATAAATGCAAATCATGGAAATTGTCAGGGGTTCCTAAACTTTTGAATATAACCGTGTGTGTGTGTGTGTATTTTTTTGTTGTTGTTGTTGTTTTTAGGATTTATTCATGGTAATCAAAGTTTAAAACGACTCCAGGTCCAGTACAAGTGTTTTAACACAAACCCCATGGCCAATAAAGTTACCCTGAGTGAAATGTAAATAAAATAAACTGGAGTGCAAATCATCTCGAGCATATTTTTGATGCAAATAATAAGACATTTAAAATTTAGAAATTTGTCTTTTGAAAAATGTATGCTTATTTTGAATTTAATGCAAAGATTGACATATCACAAAAGGTGGGACATCTCACAATTGATGCGGTTAATTTGCAACAGGTCACAGTCATGATTGGGTTTAAAAAGTTCAAGTTTAGGGGTAAATGGGACAAAGTCAAAAACTAGTATTAAGTGTTATGGTCTTCGGGTCCTGAAGCAGCACTGCAGTAAAACAGATTGAATCTGTAGTGGAAATTACTGCAAGGGCTGGAGAACATCCATGAAAGCCTTTATTAGTGAAAAGTTTGTCTTTGCATCCACAAACACACAAATTCTGAAAACTAAAAAAGACAAACAAGATACAGAACTTCTGTCACCTTCTCTGAGCCTAAGCCTATTTCAAATATACTAAGATGAAGTAGAAAACTTTCCAGAGGGCTGACAAGTTCACATATAAAATAATTTTTTGGAAATCAAGGACATTGCATCCTCCTTGCTAAGTAAAAGAGACCATTTGATTTGTTATCAGTGCACAGTTTAAAAAAACAAAATGTGATGGTTTGGGGGACAGTAGTACATACACTGTCGCTAACTTGTGCATCTGTGACGGCACCATTAATCCGACTTGTTAACTATTGAAAACATTTAGAGAATTATAAGGTGGAAAATATGACACAGGAGACTCCAGAGTGTTCAGTAACTGTTCCTACATGTTTACAGGGTGTTGTTAGGTGAGGCAAGACAGAGGTCGACAAGCCCCGTCCCAGGCTTCTAGAGGTGTCGTATCAAAGTGGCTCGATTTTTATTAATTAAATCTGGTTTAATTTTGACATTTATGGATCTTAAAAAATACAGGGGTGAAACACTTTCCAGGTACTGTGTCTTGCTGTCTAAATAAATGAATACGAATTAGCATAGTCATTTTTTAACATTTGTTTTAGATTTTCATACTTGTATTATTACGGCACATACTAGTAAATATTACAGCACAGTTTACGTCACTGAACATCAGTGCTACTTTGTTATGAGACCAGCAATTTTACATTTGTTTGCAGACATGAATCATGATGGAAGAAATGCCACCCAGCACTGTGTGGGCATTCCTGTTGATTCCACGTTGGAATTTCTAGTACCAATCGAGTTTCTGGTATAGCTTGTATTTATTATTTCAGTCCCAGGCCAAAAATACTAACCCTTTGGCCTCTTGTAATTTTTAATACGTTTTTGCAGAATCCCCACAACTATACGGAAATACGACTGGATGTGAAAAGTTGCTGTCGAGGCTTAAAAGATGCTGGGTGGGTTGGGGGGGGAACTCCACTTTGTATCAGGCTCTTAACATTTCTGGATGACTTGAGTGATCAGCAAAGACAAGCCGCTCTGTGTTAAAAGCCTGTACATTTGTATGGTCAACGTTAAAAGTGTGAATAGTTAGAAAATACAAAATAACCTGTTCTAGAAACCAAAAATGTCAACTTTATCATACTTTGACTGTACAGTCATGTTTAGCAACAGCTGATGTATTCAGGGAGGTCTAGCCAAATGTTCTGTTGTATACTAGTAATACCAGTATACAGTACGTGTAGTATGTTTGTATTCTTCACTACTAGTGTGAATATCAGGGTTTCCCGACCTGGTCCTCAAGGCCCTGCTTGTTTTCCAACTATCCCTGTCAGAAACTGTAAGATACTAAATCACACGGTCCTCCCCTCTTCACCCTTATCTAAGTTGGTAATGGCTGAACAAGCAGAGGGTTGGGACAGGGATGACTGGAAATCAAGCAGAGCAGTGGGCCTTGAGGACCCGGTTTGGGACTACTCTAATACATGAGTTTTGCTGATCCTGTCACTGTGATCCACAGGTTTGCTGATTTTATTGAAGGGTCTCCTCACTTGATGCCAAACGAGGTGTCTGTCCACGCACAGGAATATGGCTTTGGAGGATCTTTCTTTGAGGATGAATTTTTTGACACCGATGACGAGGAAGAAGACATGAAGCCTCTGATGAAACCTGAGTGAGACTGCACAGTATGGAAGAAGTATTTAAAAAAAAAAAGACAAAAGATAAATATTATTGCCTTTCAGAAAGGTTGTCAGGAGAACAGGTCTCTTTGGCTTCTGCGCTAACATGTAGCGTGACATCCAGTGATGTACTATCAAAGCTGAAAACCCTGGATTGTCATTTCAGTCACCTCATGTCCTGGTTTTCAACAGAAATTTTACTGACTCACAAGAAGAACAGTGTGGTCAGATCTGTTATCAGCGCAAGTAATTTAGTTGGAACATTGTGCACTAAAACCAGATTATTTTTTTTGTTTTTAGGCAAAACACTTCAGTTAAAATTGAGGTCAAAAAAACACTGTAACTGTGATTGAGACCAGTTGGAAAAAGATCTTTTACTGTGAGATGGTAGTTTTAGTTTTCAAAACATATGTGTTTGTGTTTACAGCCTTTTGGCTCTAAATGGGCTCAGTGCAATCAGTGCATCCAGATGAATTGTGTATATCAGTGATCTCACATCTCTGTTCAAGAGAAGTTTGGTTGTGTTTTGTATTTTACACTCATTTTAATAGCCATAAATTAGTGGCAGTACCCACAAAGAGTGTGTTTTTGTTTTTTTTGTTGAATAAAAATATTTTTAACTCTTGATGTGTCATGGTATTAAATTAGTGCGAGCTTAAATTACATATTGTACCTTTAAGCTGAAACACTGACTTGTGGTACTTTGATTATACTCAACTACAATTTCCTTGTAGTACAATTAAAAATTTACAGTTTTTCCCTTAATATTTATTGCTATAACAATGATTATTTCAATTTTCTATGAACCACTTTGTCTATGATAAGTTAATAGTGGTGACGCCCCTACAATAAAAGATTATCAGTAAATAACATGAGTAATTAAACATATGAGTAATTAAACATATCAGTAAATAACATGAGTAATTAAATATATAACTAGAGGGAGAGCGAACACAAACCTATGAAATTCTCACTACAGAAAAAGTTGAGGGCGGAGTTAAGACTGTATCAAACTGCACTTGTGGAAGCGGCATTTAATTGCAGCTGCTACAGTAAACTGTCTACATGTGTGTTTGGGAAATGAATCATTTAAAGTGAGTAGTATGAATAAGATGGTTTTTTTTCCCCTCTTACCTAGAATGCAAGGTGAAAACCCCCCTGGTCCTGCTAGTGATTTTTAATGGTTTTCCTGTCTTTTGGGCCACTGTTACATTGTAAATCTGTAAAAAAATATTACCTTAACCTCTAAAAGATTTCAGGAAGTTTTGCCTTCAGTGATAAAGTAGACACCTCTGACCTTATACATACATGTTAGTTATGACTTCTCCATTGGTATTAACAAGTAAATCTGGTGTTTCTAAAATTAAAATCCAAACACTTAAACTGCACGTGGCACACTTCCATGTTGTCATTCTAAAACGCATCCAGTAGATCTAGTAACAATTCAGTGAGGTTGCAGAGTTCACATTAAATTAAAAGTGGAAGCAGAAGTGGGAAAAACTGCAATGGCTGACATAATTTGCTGTACAGGCGAGATAACGTTATCTTATATCATGTAGCTTTCAGTTTATGTTGGAGAAAAAAAAAACATTGTATTCACCCTTTCGTCTCTAGTTTCAGTGAGCCGTATCTTATATCTTGGGGACATTGTGACATTTAGGCCAGGTGTCCTCTGCAACCCATCACTGGCTGCTTTATGTGGCTGTCACAGCATTTGAAGACATGGAACACCCTAACAAAACTGTTGCAAATGCCCGATTATACAATGTGGTTTAAGCAGCTGATACAGCAGGCATTATTTGCATGTGATCCCAGGCTCAGGATGGCTTATTCAACAGTATATTCCCTTGCACATGACGCCGCGTTTCCTTTGTGCTAGTTCCGCAAAACACACGTCACTAACAGGGAAACCTCGCTGCAATGCAAACACAGCCACACTGCATGGGGGGGGGGGGGGGGGAGGGGGAGGGGGGGAATCCCTTGGATATAGGAGCGTGTTGCAAACACTGTGACAGCCCTTCCCAGTGTGACTTCATGTAAAGCATCTGGACTTCCCCTTAGCTTGCACACTGGCTTCAAATTGATCAACAGATTCCTACAAACCCCCGCAATAAAGGATTTAGCAATTTTTCTACTTAACTGTGTGAAATAAAGATAAGACAACCATGTGAGTATGCCCTGTAGCTGTCTCATTTTAAAAGGTAGGAAAAGATGTACAGTTTTTAAATAAAACAGCAAATCAAAAGATTATGTTATAGCAAAACAAACACTGCAGTGTTTATTATTGGCATGTAAATGCTTTCTACATGTTTACCTTTTATGATAATTCAAGGAAGGAAAAAGATGTACAAGTCTCATTTAGAACTTGACAACCAGACACACACAGCTCCAAAGGCTTGCAGCCATTGCAGTTTGTAACAAAAAAGGTTACATGTGAGACAGAACAATGAATAAACCTCAAATCTGAAAGAGCTGCAGTTTAAACTTTGCCCTTTGTCAAAGGGAATAGCAAAGTATTGGGCTTGACAAGTACACCTCAGTACACCTCATTAAATGAAAAAAATAATAAAATACTTTAACAGCAAGAGCGCATTTATTTTGAGGCTGCAGAAAGGCAGCATAAAACTGCAACTCTCTCCTCCATACAGCTACACAGTTATAACAAAATCAACAGGTTTTTCACTAGTGATAAACATTCCACAGTTCAACCCAAACAGAAAAGCTTGAGTCCAGTGTTGGTGCTTAAAGTCAAGTGTTCAGTCAGTGCTGTCAATATTTGTTGATCCCAAATATACGTACTCCATGAAACTGAGGCAACTTTGGGAGAAGGACACTGAGGAGGGAGCATGTGTTGATTAGGAAATGTGTAGGATCATATTTTGTGTAGAAACTGGCGAGAATATACCTGCAGAAAGATATAGAGGTATAAATAATATACATAAAAAGATATACATTTAAGCTTCAGCACATCAGGGTCAATATTTCTGCATGAGCTTTAACACTAGAAAGTACAGTCTCATATACATTGTCAAAAGCAAAAAACACATTCTACAAGTAACTAATACTAAGAATTTCATCTGCAGGATAGATGTCTAAAAGAATCAAGTCACATTACTAGTTATTACAAAACTCTCCTTTATTTAAACAAATATTTCATGTTTTTTCTCCCTTGACTATACTGATTTACAAATAGACTTTCAAATAAGCCAGCCATGATATAGCATTGTCATCACAATGTAACCATGTCACATCATAGGACGTGCAATATTTTTGCTGCTTGATACAAAAGAAAAAGCAGCACAGCTTTCATTTTCTATAACTAATCTACAAGTTTGCCTGCCTTTTAATTTCCTCTCTTTAAATTAACCAGAAGTTCTCTTTTTTTTTAATAGGAACTTTAATGGTTCAGGTCTCCCCTCTATTTCTTCACAGCTCTAATTCACAACTCTACAGCTCCCTAATATTTATTCACATTGCACATTTGTGTAGTGTCAGATTTTTTTAATTGGTGCGTTTTCATATTACAGATTGGGTGAAGCGAAAAGGAGAATGAACATTTGCAGAAGTTACAAAATCTACCAAATCACTTTAGAATGATTATTTGCAAATAGAGCTATTTACATCATCTGGTGAAGATTTCTATATTTTTTCATATCGCAATAGATATTGCAGCTCTCTTTCAAATGACAGCTTTTCAGTTCACTAAGGTATTGTGTCTGCACTTGGGTTCTGTGAAAGTGCACAGAAATTGACTGTAGCTGGAACAAAGGGTGATCAACAAACCTTCAATCAGAAAATGGTTAAGAATGTGCAATTAACAGGAATTTTATTCATATTTAAGGTCCTTTTAACTCATTTTTGTTTTATGAGTCCAAAACAGTCAGCCAAAAACAGTGTTTTCAGCCAAACAATAAAGCTACTTAATATGTTAGTATTTCATATGTTAGTATTTCAAGTGGGTTGAATGAAAACTCGGAGTTTGTTCATCCTGAGTTAATTGAAACTCCGGCTTTTCATTCCAGAAATGTGGATCACTTTAAAACTCAGTCAGTTACCGTGGTAACTTACTTTGCAAACCTAACTTGCTGGCTGCCAGGTTTTCTTTAACAAGCTCTACAAAGCTCAGACTGCAACACATTCATTTCCAGAAGTTTATGTTGGGAGAAATAGATACAAATCCTGCTTAAGCCTAAACCTGTTTTTATCTGTAGGTTCAAATTCACATTATTAGTGAGACCTTGTACAACCTTTTACAATATAAAAACATGGACCAATTTGTTACTCTTTGAGAAAAAAAACTTGTGGTAGGACAAAATGTTACCAATCAAAAGACATAACAACCAGACTTTGGTTTAGAGGTTTGATCTTGAATCTGAACATTTTAGATAGCACATCAAAGGCCAAACGATAGTCAGTGCATTTACATGGAGTTACGTGACCAGGTTACAGTCAGGTTTCTCAGGAAAGCAGATTTCTTAACTGTCATGTAAACGGGAACGCTGTTTTCTAAGATCTGGATGGGGGATTGGGAAAACGTGATTTCTCCACGCAGACTTCTTATGCGTACACGTTACACACATGCGCAGTTGTGTGTAACGTGCACACATAAAAAAGGCTGCAGACACAGCTGAGTGAAAGTCTGAATAAAAGGACACATCATTAACACAGCAATGCTGCCTCATTTTAGAACTAAGTCAGCCTAAACTCTGACAGAAAATTAAACAGAAACAAAGTGCCCGGTAGTTAGAAGTTAAAATCAGTCACTTTCCCATAGAAGTTTTTTTATTCAGTGCTGTCACTCTGCTGTGACACACACACACACACACACACACACAAAAGAAAAGCTCAAAAGCTGCATTTTCTCTCACTATATGGTTAAAGTCTGTGCGCCAGGCATCCAAAATAAGTCTTGGGGTGGAGGAGAAAGCTACAGAAGCCAAGAATGGCCATGGATACTGTTATCTTTTTTCATGCCATTTTCTCAGGATAACAAAATAACATAAGAAGTTACATAATACATTCTTTTTTTCCATTAATCTTCACTTAGTATCCCCATAATGACAAAGTGAAAACCGAATTTTAGAAATGTCTGTAAAATAATAAAAAAGGAAAAACTGAAATATCACATTGGCGTAAGTATCAGACCCTTGCAACAACACTTGAATTGTCAATCATTTACAAAATCTTTCGGAAAAGCAAATAGCATATATTTGCCATGAAACCTTCGCTAAATCAACTTATAACTACACAAACATTGTAGGACAAGATATTAGTTGTGATCTTTTGATTTTGACTTAGATTTTTGCTGCCTTGTACCTCACTTGTAAGTCGCTTTGGATAAAAGCGTCTGCTAAATGACTAAATGTAAATGTAAATGATCTACGGAAGTCGAGACAGTCAAGACTGTGATCATCACAAGAAAACAAACCATTTTCTCAAGAAATAATCTTGTGGCGTTGATATCAAGAGATAACGAGATAATTAACTTTTGTTATTCCAAAATAACAAGATACTCATCCTGTTATCACCAGACAGCAACATTAAAAAAAACAGCATCCATGGCAGTTTTCAGCTTCCATAGAAATCAAATTATGCTTCTGCTGCACTGGCAGCAACTGGTTTCTTAAGTACAAGTAAATGTAGTCAGCAACCACATTTCTTCATTTACATTAAGTTAAATGACTAGAATTAGGACGCATGTTTGATAAACGCTGAAGTTAAACCTGAACTCTGGAGTGACAAACCCTGACCCTTAAGTTTTTGGATTCAGAAATGCTGTTCAGAGTCAAATTATTCAACACAGTTTGATCACTCTGAGTTACTAACTATAAAAAGCCCCCCACAATGGAGCTCACAAAGGACAATAACAAGGACAATATGCCTATGACAATACATTAAGTTATTAAATAAGCTTGAAATAAATTAGAGATACACAAAGGGACAGAAATCTAGAATTTTCACTGAAATAAGTTGAAACTGATGAAAGTAATACAAAAAAATTAATAAATACAAATCTGATGTTTTTAATTTTAGATTTAAATAATATATAGTAAAACTAATTAAAATGGCCGAGACAGAATTAGTAGAAAATATCACAAACAATTGGTTAATAGCAATATTTTCGAATTTTCAAAATGATCTTTTACCACCGATTCACACAAAACATCACAGCCATTTAGCCTATTTTGATGGAAGAAAAGTGGTAAATCTGCTGTTTGGACTTTGTTGTGTTATCTAAAATATTCTGTTGAATCAAAAATCAAAAGCAAAGTCTAAATTATGTTTCTTTTTTGTTAGGTTTCCAAAGCCTCACACATGATTACAGTTGGCTGATGCAGGTAAAATTATTCATTGCAGGATAACGGACTTAACATTGTCTTATTATCCACAGAGTTGCACAGTTAAGAAACAGGCAGTGGACAGATTTTACTTTACATTTTAAGGAATCCACACTTATAAAACTAACTAATATAAAGTGTGTCTTAAACTAACTGATCATAAAAGTGTTAACCGTAAAGACAGGACTTGTTTAGCATGGTAAACAGGATTTTTAATCTTCTTTTCTCAACATACACTTTTAAGAATAATTCGACTCCAATCTGCACTTAGACATGACCTGTATGAAGTTTCTTCAGACCCTGAAGGAGGGAGCTTGGGATGTGTTGAAAAAAACCTGCCAGTGAGCTAGTTAGAGTCAAAGAGCAAGTTATGGGAGTTTTCACTGAAACTAATCTTCTTGAAATACAACCCAAAACACCAAGCACACTTACAGAACGATTGGTGAGATGGTGAGGAATTTGCGTGAAGACGTAAATTGGACACCGTAGTCCATCTGTTCCCAGTGTGTTAGCAGACGGGCTTTGCCTTGGTCTGGTGTTTCAAAGGGAGTGCCCTTCACTGTGTGTAGAAAGAGGTACATCACCTGCGGAGAACAGACCACACAACAGATACACAAATCTACTATTAGCCACAAAGATCAATTCCCTTTGAATATATACTTAAGTACATCAATAACATTGTCACATCTATCAGCTGGAGTCATTTTCTTTGATTCATTTGATTATCCTAAAAGTAGAAAACGTGTTTATTCTCTAATTGCTATAGTAAAAAAAATTTGAAACTTTAAACTGACCAAGTTATGGATGACATTGGTGAGGGTCCAGACAAGTGGCACAGTGAAGAAAGGGATGCTAAGCAGGATGATGTGCAACACAATGGTTAGGAGCAAGTAGGTGAGCCAAATCCCTCTGCTGTTCATCACCCGTGTGTTGGGGTTCACTTCGCTGTGAGCTACACCAACATTCATCTTGAATACAGAGAGAAGTGCTGAAAACAAAGTTCTGTAGTTCAAAGAAAAACCCAGAGACCCTTTAATCCGCTGGAAGTTTGATAAGTATTAACAGTGAGGCTCAAACCAATTGACAGGGGAACCGAAGACTGTGCTTGTGGTTGGTTTACTGAAATCAAGTTAAAAATCAACATTTTCTCACAGACTGATGATGCAAAGTCAACCACAATTCATAAATCTGATTATGACACAAAAGATTAAAACAGTCCTGCCATTATCGAAAATAATAGTATTGGTAACACAGCATTGCTATATGTGCAGTCAGGAAATTACAACTCATTTAGTACTTTTTTTGGCATTTATGGTTTTTTGCAAAGGTAACATGTCAAGAACATCAAAATCTGATATGCTCTGCAGGTAAAAGGTTGTTGCGGGACAATTCAATGATGTTAAGAGGTCACGTCAACTCAGAAAATAAGTGATTCATAGATAACAAGAAATAATCGTTAGTTGCAGCCCTAATTTGAAGACAGCACTTTGCACTCTGGGAAATGGACAGACATTGCTCAGTATTTTGGCATTTTATAATGTAATGTGGGGGTCAGCAAATAAGTTCCACCTTTTTTCAGCATTGGTTTTACAGGTGTAGTGGAAATGCAGCATGATACAGTACGTTTACCATTAGCTAGGACTCCGCCCGACTGAGTTGTTAAGGGTGAGAAAACAAGCGCTTCTTATCGCACCACATCTTTGTGCTTCGTTGCATCAAATCGCAACATTTAGACACTAGCCACAATAAATACAATGAGTTGGTAGAGTAAATTCATTAACCCCGTATTCTAGCCTGACATGACATGTCTGTCTGACGCAGAGACATGGCTAAACATTTTGACTTTAGCAGTGTTACCGTGTTTAGCATTCGCTGGCTAACACTTGCTAACTACAGGCTGACATGCTAGCATCAGTCCAAAGTCAGGGTAAATTCTACGGTGAAGACTTGAAATGAAATTTTTATATAAAGGGGATTAAATCTGTTAAACACGGAGTAACTACTGCGGCCAATGCTGCATTTCATGGGCTAGACGAAACTTTACATTTCAGCGGAGCAAACTTTACCTTCCTGTGTTGTCGTAGCGCACCAGGAAATCGCTAGTTTTTTTCTCTCTAACTCCACCTTCGTTAGGTCTGGGCTGCTTCCTTTGCTGCATCTCACATCGCTCGCAAAAGTCCAACTTTTGTCCAGCTGTGCTGAACTGGAGCTGGTAAACAGCTGAGGGTGAGAAATTTGAATTCAGTTTTTCAAGGAACTGTCTCCCAATAACTTTGAAAGACGCCCCAGATTGTTAAATGTCACGGTTATTGTCAACCTCACCATAAGGCAGGAGATGGATGCTTTTAAGTTTTCTCAGCTTTCAGTTCAGCTTAAGGATCAACTTTCATTTTCACTAAATTGAACAAAAATATTAAGCCCTGTTACAGGCGAAAGACAGGTCCTGTAGATAAGTTAATACTTCTTCCATAACGTATCCATTAAACTAATGACCAGTGGTGGAAAGTGCATTTATTTAGATAAACAAATGCAATAAAAAAAATGCACATTATAAATAATATCACATCTTTTTTGGGGAGACAGAAACAAGATGATAATGTTTGTTTTCCAACGAAACCAATAATTGAAAAATGAATGCTACAGCCCTGTCAGTCCACCTGCTGAGTGATTTGCATCATTGCCTGAAACATCCTAAAATAATCCAAGGTATTATACATGATAGCCTTACTCTGTATACTGAAAAAACACATGACTGGTAGACTGAATGATTTGTTTGTAAGAAAACCTCTGAAACTGGCATTTCACCCCAAATGGCTCAAATGCAAATATCATAGCAACCACAGCGCGAATATAGTGCCAGTTTTCTGCAGTGTCGATTAGTATTGGGAAATAAGCAGTGACATTGGTTGCTCTATTACTCATTGCTCAAACTCATCCTAAAGTAAACTAGAAGACATTGAAATATTCTTAGAATAAGATCACATTGCAGGAAAAAGGAAAGTCTGGAATTTTGAGTTTTAGGGTATCATCCCAAAGGAAAGGTTCACTGCTCAAAGCTTGCCCTTCTACTACTCAGACACAAAATTGAGATTCCTATTTCATTTTAGTTTCTATTTTGTTTACTGATAAAGGAAAAATTGCAACACAACATTATAAACCTTTAGAAGTGATAGAGATAAAAAGGAACCCATCTCCATTCTGTGACCTTAAGTCACAACTTGACTAGTGTCTCACCTATTTCACCGAGTAAACATTTTAGAAATATGCACTATATTGCCAAAAGTATTCGCTCACCTCCCTTTAGACCCATATGAACTTTAGTGACGTCGGCCCACCTTTTGCAACTATAACAGCTTCACCTCTTCTGGGAAGGCTTTCCACGAGGTTTAGGAGTGTGTTTATGAAATACATAATACACAGTGCTCGCAGTCTTCGCTCTAATTCATCCCAAAGGTGTTCTATCGGTTTGAGGTCAGGACTCTGTGCAGGCCAATCAAGTTCTTCCACACCAAACTCACTCATCCATGTGTTTATGGACCTTTCTTTGTGCACCTGAATTGATTTATTTGGATGGGTGAGCGAATACTTTTGGCAATATAGTGTACTATCTAAAATATAAAATGAACCCTAAATGTGATTCACAACTTTAAGCAGTAAAATTATCCTGCATAATAGCATGGGGGGAGTATCTTGCATAAGGTAAATAACCTGAAAATGAAAGTAAAAGTACACTTATGGTTACCGGGACTCTGAGGAGATTGCTTCTCAACAACAGCGGTGTGCAAATAAATTAAAAAAGGAAGTGATGTAAAATTTATATACCTTATGACACATAGATAACATGTGCAGGGCATCCTCGGGAACTTTAGCTCGCTGAGTCTGTCATTTCTCGAAACCCATTTTCATACAGAGCTTTTATATTTTAATAGTGCTGAGGAAAATTTTCAAAGTTTTAAACTGTCTAAAATTTTGGTTTACTCATCTGTGGCATGTGTACTTTATTTTCTATTAATGAAGCCACTGTTGATTTATAAACTGTAACAACCACAACTTCCAACCAGTGTTTTTCTGTTTTTTTTAGAGAGAATGTGATTTTCTGTCGTACCGTCTTAAGTGTTGTTGGACAGCGGGGTCATCTTGTGAGATACAAGTTCAGCCTGCTATGGTGATTCCAGTGGATTACCTGTAAAATTTTTATTTCTTTGTCTAAAAACGTTATTTAAATCGATCACATTCGATGGAGGTAGGGCAAAGGTAAGGTGGCACTCCAACTGTGGCAGCACCACCTACTGTCGTGACACCTTTCAGAATCCAGACTCACCCACAGAGAGGAAGGGGATCCACAACAACATTGTGCTTGAAGAACAAAAATATTTAATACATCAACTTCACATCCTCTGTTGTGATCAGTTCTTATTCAAATTGTCATAAAAACTTAAAGACTGTATTTAGGTTTTAGATTTTTTAAATTGTATTTAAGCATCACTATTTAACACTATTTATGCAACGTCTTGCTTTCATCTTTCTCACACAAATTACAGTCACATTACTGTTCATGTTTACAGCATAATAAACCCTTCTATATAGGTCACCACTGCCCTCAGATCAATTCCATAATCATGCAAGCTATGGTTTTCTTTTTCCTTTGTAGGTACAACTTATTTGACCGTATAATGATCCTCCTACCTTTCTTGGAAAGCATTTAGGAAAATCTGCTTTAGATGGGTGCTAAATGAATCATTTCCTCCTTTACTGACAGGGTCATAACAGATCACACTCCTGTGGCAGATGTGTACAATAAACTCTGGAGTTTTTCCACAGAATTCCTGTGGGTGGGATATGATGAGAGGTGGAATGAATTCTGGATAAAGAGAACAAACTTCCTTGTTGAGCAATCCCGTACGTTCACACTGAGATCGCGGTTACTTCCGCTTCTACAAAACGTAGTTTGTTTGTTTTGCTTTGAACTACTACTACAGTTGCATCATCAGCGTATGAAAAGCTCAATCTGCAATTATAGAGACAGTGACTGGGAGGAAGTATGCAGGAAGTTCTTTGTCTCCTAACAGATGCTGAAATGTTTTAGGAAAGCACAGCTTCCTCCTAATCTCAGTATGTTAATCTGAGTTGTGTTTTGGAAATTTGTTTAAAAAAAAGCAGTCTGCAAGTAACTTTGTACATTTCCTTAATGAGGGATTGTTTAGCGTGATTGTTTTCTTTGGAAACAACAGTCACCATTAAAATATACTATGACATCATTTATGAGATACTACACAGAGGATGATGTGATTGATGATTGTTTATTATGAACATTATGTTTTTTCTGTATAATAATTGAGTAGTCATATAAATAAAATACAAACATAGATCAAAATAAAATATAAAAATAATGAAAATGTAAAAATACATAAAAAGTAAATTATTAAATATGACAAATTGAAAAAGTTATTTTAATAAATATCAATAAATAAACACAATAAATATAATTTGAATAAATATGTCAGGTAATGATTCCATTGGAAATACATTTCATGCATACATGGCAGAAACCAGAGTGGGAACACTGGTCTAGGTTCACAGTCAGACACTGAAGGCTTTGATCAACGTGATCAAATACAGGATGCTTGTACAGTTCACAGCTATATGTCAGTGAACGCTGAAGATGTGACACCCTACATGCACTTCTGAGCCGAGCCCTCTGTGTGATGGGCTGGATCCCCAACAGCAAAGACACGAGCAATGAAGATGGAGAAGGAGAAGAGTCTGTCCATGGTGTAGTGACACAGCAGAGCCTCCTGCCAGCGATGGATGCGCTGAGGCACCTCACTGCTGAGGTGGGACGCCTGTAGAATCAGAAAAGCATTTAAAATAAGTACAACGTGAACCAGCAAACTGTAATGTCAAAAATACAACTTCACTGTACAGACTTGTGAGTCTGATATAGGAAAATTAAACTGAACTGTAAGACTAAACAGATTTTACCTTTTTGTGATGCATCCCTCTCCTGGACACACACGCGCTCATGTCTTTGTGCACTTTCTGCATGGCTGGCTTCACTTTGGTGACATACTGTGAGCAACTTTGAAATTCAGCAATCCTCTCTATTGCTGAGTTGTAACTTTTGAGGACATCAAGTATCTTCCCAATGCATGACTGAGGAAGCAGTTTGGGGAAAAAAAAAAAACTTTAAAATCAGGAACTGATTTATTATAGCTATTCATATATCGTATAGATTTCTATACATAGTTGTCACGGCATCATTGTGCGTGGTGGCTTACAGCAGAGTCCTGTTTGAGTGTCCCAGGATCACACAAATCTTTGGCCTCCATCCAAACAAGTGAGGTGGAGAAATCTATCACATCTTGGGATCCATTCCGTGCCTACAGACAGTGGGAGACAAGAAATGATCAGTACAGTCACAATTTAAGAAATGTCACTAAAGAGAATAAACGGGTTATTAATAATAAGGCCAATAGCTTGCGTAAAAAATAATAATATTTAAAACTGTGACTTCGGACTGGTTTTAATGTCTACAACAGCTAATTGAAGTTTGGCCAAAACTTCTCAGGTGGTGTTTAGTATAATCATTTTTGCTGTGAGTTGTAATAATAAAGCAAAACTTACCTCTATTGACACCGTTTTGGCGATGTGGTTAAGCTCCAGGGAGCTGCTCCGTACATCGGCGCATCCATCATGCAGATGGAGCCCGGATGGAGCGCAGGATGCGGAGGCAAAAAGCAGGCAAAGAGCAGCAAAAGTCGCCAAACAAAAATCCATGTTGGGTACGAGTTGTGTACAGTGTCTCCTGCTGTGATCTCGTCTTTCTGAGGTGGGAGTGATGAGTGAGGTGAGCGTGTTTTGAGGCGGCTTTTTAAGTGTCCGCAAAAGCGGGGATTTTTCGGCATCCCTCAGGTGAGTTCACGCGGAGTGCAACTCACGTAACTCACCGGCAGGAAGAAGTGGTGTTGATGTAATTTATTGTGATATCATTATGTAAGAAAAAGATACGGATGATCACAAGGACAAATCACTTTTTTTGAGAAAAAATGAAAAACTTTCACGTCACTCTATTATTCAGAATTCTGTTTTTATTATATTTTATCATTAACTGAGCTGTATCCATAATTTCTCACAACTAAGTGCGCCTAATAGGAAATACTAGTTAAAGTGACACATCAATTAACCTAAGTGTGATTTAATCAAGTTTCACATCTGGCTGTGCCGAGGAAGTGAGATTAACCTTTAGCGCTTCAGGGCGATAATGAACTAAATTCTTCAAACAGATTGGACAAACTTTCCGTTTGTGTCCGCGATCTGCCCCTCTTCTCTACCAGAGAAAAACCTCTTCACTTCAGCTGAACTTGTTCTTCAGAAAATTAAACTGACAAGGGAAGACATAAGATACAGTATTTTCTTACTTCCCATACCTTTCCCATTTGTGTTCCCTTATTTGCCTGTATCCAAATCACTGTCATCAAATTATATCTGTAAACAAAACGGTTGGACATTTATTTATTTATAAAATTAAAACTTTGTCAAAGATGGAAAGAGTGGGCTAATGGTTACCATCAATTAATATAGGAAGGTTTGTAGCTCCCAAATAACATTTTTAAAAAGCATGGACATATTGCTATGACTTCGTCACCATAAGCAGATTTACATCTACCTAAGTCAGTGAGTTTTTTTGTAAGGACTGAAATAATGGGCTTGTATGAGATACCTCTGTAGTATATTAAATCATTTTTTACACTGGTAAGACCAGAGCTGAGCATCAGTATTAGATATCCATCCAGATCCATTTGTTAATCAACAAAAAAAGATACTCGGCATTCAATCAATCAATCATCCTTTAAAAAGCTAAAATGTCACTAATTAGCTTGTTTCCAGCCCCAAAGGATTTTCCAGTTTTCTCAATTTTATTTATATTTTTCAAACTAAATGATATTGAGTTTTGGACTTTTGGTTGATATGTGATGTGTTCATCTGTGGCTGTGGAAATTCAACATGACACTTTTGCCACGTTTTCTAATTAATTAGCTTTTGTGGTCAATAAAGTGTTTGATGTGGGCTTCGATCATTTACATTTAGTTATTTATCAGACGCTTTTACCCAGATCGCTCCTAGAGAAGAAAACAACACGAATTCCTTCTTCAAATATCTTGTTTGTTTTTGCCTAAAGAATTACTTAAACTATACTTTGCTCTTTTATCCACTAAACATCTTTAAATAATGTAACGGACCTGCTGATAAGTGTTAGGTTCATGTCAATAACTTGTCATAGACAAATGTAAGCATAGAATGAGCTCAAAACAACCTGAAACACTAACAAGACAGTATGGATTAATTTGCACTTGAGACGTGTCACAGCAACACTGCTGCTCTTGAACAAACCCTTTGACTCCGGAAATGATTTTCCTGGTCTGTGTGTTATTGTTGTGAATGGAGTAAGCATGGAGAATTGTGCAGTTAACTGGGCTTTATGAATAGGTCGGTATAAACTTTACACTTAAATTTCACGTGTATGTATGTATGGTTTTTGAAAGGAAATGTCACACTCTTAACCAATTTGAAATTGTGGGTGTTTGCAAGAACAGATGCAGCAACAACAGATGCTACCATTAGCTTACGTTAATCGTAAACGAGAGCCAACTGGCCGCATACACACTATTATTGGAAGTTTATAAACGCTAGCGCTTCTCTCATTTCAGTATATATATGTACTATGACAATAATTTAAAGGCTACTACTAGTGGTTAGCTCTAACGTGAGCTAGCTAAGGCTAGCTACTGGTACCAAACCAAGCCAAAGCTAACATTTAGTAACCCTGATAATACGAGCCTATACTGTGGTGTGGGTGATCAAAATAACTAACAAACTTACTTAATAAATATGCACTAATATTCTTTGTTAAATGAATTGATAAGCTATTCCCAGTCTTTGTCCCATGCTTTAGCATGATTTCAGTGGTATTAGTAACAGAAGTTGTCATGCCTCTGCAGGTTTAGATCACCGCACCAACAATGAACTTTGACAGTCTTGACGCTGGGATGGGGGAGTACTCGTCCAGTCTCCACGGTACTCTGGATGCAGGTTTGGAGCCCACCTTGGACCCCCACCTTAACCCCACCTTACTGCAGGGTGTGGAGCTGGATCCAGATGCACTGACCGTGACAGTCCCCGAACCAGTGCACCTCATGGAGGGGATGTTTTCTGAGCTACACACTGTAGTTTCAGAAGTCGGCATCCCAGTCACTGCAACACATTTTGATCTCCAGGAGGAAATGCTCTGGATGGGAAACCACAGGGTAAGAGCCTTGGTTATGGAGTTGTGATTCTTTTCTAAGCACATAGGCCACTTCCAATTTATTGATAATGCAATTTGGCTATGTCAGTTAGTGTAACGCTTTTATTTTTCTCTTTAGGGTCATGCAACCTCGTTCTTTGGACCTACAATGGGCCGCTATTCTTCTTTTCAAGTGCATGCAACAGATGACATTCGACACATTCAGAGTTTGGAAACGGGCGTTCTGTTTCTTTCCAAGGGCAACCTCAAATGCTACACTCGTGGGGGGCTTGTTATGTTTGATTACCCGTAAGTGTCAGATCAAGTTTTCTTGTGCTGAAATTGAATGTAAACACCCTTCAGCTGTCTTCTTCAATTAATTCTTCTAATTGAAGTACATTTTTTTTGTGTGCATTTAAGGATGGAGGAAGGAGCTGATATGCATAGTCTTCTCATGACTGACAATAATACCCTGCTGATGGGCGGATTACAAAACTACGTGGCTGAAGTTGACTTGAATACTGTTCAAGAAACTCAGAAAGTGAGACATTGGAATTGAGTTTTATTAACAATCACCTATGCATGTGACACATAATTTGCTGCATAATCTAAGGAATAATGGAATAATTGTTTTTACCTGTATTTGTGTTTTGCAGTTTACTGTTGAGGTTCCCGGAGTGGCAATAATACGTCAAACTAGTCGTTTCTTTTTCTGTGGGCACACTTCTGGCAAAGTAAGAATGAAAAGAACAAATCGGCTGGTGAAAGATGTTTTTTCTTAACTTTCCAGAACTCAAATTAACTTCTGTTGAATCCAGATAACCCTCCGGGACTTGCGGACCTTCAAGATGGAGCAAGAGTTTGATGCCTTCTCTGGTAGCCTCTCAGACTTTGATGTTCACGGAAACCTTCTGGCTGCATGTGGGTTCTCCAGTCGAGGATTGAATGGGTTGGCATGCGACCGTTTCCTCATGGTTTATGACCTCCGCATGATGCGAGCTGTAACTCCACTTCAAGTACATGTGGATCCACTGTTCTTGCACTTTATTCCTACATATACATCACGTCTGGCGATAATCTCACAGACGGGTAAGAACTGGGACTTATCTTTTTACATAATCTTCACAGACTCTCATAGAGAATGTGACACGCACATTTTATCATAACTCACATTTTAGCCTCACACTGAAACACCCAGTGATTACAATGAAACTTTCCTTAACACTGGTATCTAAAAGTAATTGTACACTTCTTTTTTTCCTCTAGGTCAATGTCAGTTCTGTGAACCCACTGGTCTTGCCAATGTGGCCGACATTTTTCACGTCAACACTGTGGGTCAGTTGCTCATGAGCTTTGACGTCTCCTCTAGCAAACAAGCTTTGGCCTTTGGGGACTCGGGGGGCTGTGTGCACCTGTGGTCTGACGCTCCAGAGGTTTCGTTCAATGACTACTCTCGGGAGACAGAGTTTGCCCTGCCTTGCATTGTGGACACACTGCCTCAGCTGGACTGGAACCACGACCTGCTGCCCCTCTCTCTTATCCCGATGCCGCTGACTAGCACCGAACCACTGCTGTCAGACTGGCCCACTGCCCTGGCCACATCCAGCCCCAGGTAACACAGCTACACATGCATTTAATATGAATTCGTGTATTAAACTACAGTGGTTAGCTGCTTAAGCAATAAGGTAGCTTGAAATGTTACTAAAATGTAACTATTTATTTGGAATTTATCTGTCGTAACAACCGGAGGTGATGGGAATGAGTTAGAGAGGACAGGGAAGTTGGAAACTATTGAGAGACACACACATTGTTGGTTTTGGTCTTTCAATGGGTTTTGGCGACAGCAGCAGAAACTTCATCTTTTAAGTGGTAGGGTGACTTGTAATGTGAAACCAAAACTGCAAACTGCCGCTGCATTATAGTTAATAGTTGATGTATGATCTCACTCCTATTTACTTGCAGTGCTAAACTTCTTCCCTTTTCGTCCGTCAGTAAAAATAATGTCATTGTTTGTGTGTCACATTGGGAGTAACATGCGGGACAGTTTGAAGGACTGAGCAGCCAGACTGAGACACGTCTTTTTTTAAAGAAGAATTTAAATTTTAAATGTATTTCTTGAATGGGAACTGGAGTGCCAGAGACAACATAGGGAAGTTGGAAAGTATTGGAAGACAAACTAATTGATTGTTAGTTCTTCGATCGGGATTTTGATGTTGGCTAGCAAATATGAACAATTGCACAAGCCTCACCTTTCACTCGGTGGTAGGACTTAATGATATGAAACAAAAACAGTGAACTGCTGTTGTATGAAAATATGGAGATGTATGATCTCATCCTTACCACCATAAAAATATTTAGTCATAGTGTGGAACTAGTTATTTCTCTTTTCTGCGGCCAGAGAAGTGACGTCAGTGTTTATATGTGTCATGTTGGGAGCAGTAATATGTAACAATTAGATTGACAGTTTAAACAGACAGACACATCTACTGTAAGTTAATTACATCCGCATCATCAAAGATGGACATCAAATCTGATTTAATTACTTTTTTTGATTAACTGAAAAGTCCCTATTATGTAGTTTCTATTTCAGCCTAAACATGAGGGCTGCGGCCTGCTGCACTTAGAAGAGAAAATTTTAGCCTGTTTTAAAAAAAAAAAATGCAGATCACTCAGTGGGGCACACTGAACAATAGACATTTTCCCAGCCTGAGAGACTAATTAACATGCAACAGGAACAATAGATTATGCTGATCAGTTTTTGAGCCACTGTAAAAGAAATAGTAACTGCCTTATTGGATTGCTAAAACGAAGGAAGTCTAATAAAACAACCTTGCGATAAATCGTATCGTCATGATGATTCTAATGTTCAGTTTTTGTTTTTGTAAGACGTTGATTGATTTTGCTAGAGATGATTAATTTTGTAGCCTGTAGTTTGTGTGTCTGTATGAGGACTTAGTCGTGTTTCATTGTTTAGGTGTATCCAATAGTCTTATCTGTGTGTGATACGTGTCTGTGTCACAGCAGCTTGTCTCTGAGAAACTTTATGCACTTTCCCACCAGCCCGAGTGCTGCCACAGTTGAATCTAAGATTTTGGATGAGTATTTGTCATGATAAAACACTGTTCTTTCCTACAGACGAGCTCCACCTGTAGACCCAGAAATCCTGCGCACGATGAAGACAGTTGGGTTCATTGGATATGCAGCAAATCCTCGTACCCGCCCTCGCAACCAGGTGCATTGAAAGCCTGCAATGTGCATCTTTAGTTACTTCTCAGCTGCTGTTGCCACAATGTAGCATAAAGATAATTTCTTTATAGTTATGCAATTTCAACTATATCTGAAAATAGAAAATCAACATATTTGCTGTGTTCAGTATCATGTTCATTCATAGATTTGAACAAGCTGACATCTATGTCGTATTTTGGTTTCAGGTTCCTTATAAAATTAAAGACGTAGAGCTAGATTACGACAATTACAACCAGGTTCCTGAATCGCCCATTGGACGTGATGAAGAGCCACATCTCTACATGGTGCCCAAAAAGTACAGAAAGGTCGGATTACCCACAGTTTCTTATGTTTTTCACGTAAAATTAATGTAAATTTCGAAAAAAATGACATCTTTGTACTTGTTCAGGTCACAATTAAATACTCTAAACTTGGACTAGAAGACTTTGATTTCAAACATTACAACAGAACCTTGTTCGCTGGCCTAGAACCACACATTCCCAATGCCTACTGTAACTGCATGATCCAGGTAAGAGGCCAGGACGTGTTTTTCAAAAATGAGGTTTTTGTGTGTTTTAAAACATGAAGAGATATTCTCTATATTTTTTGGGGGGTTGGCTTTTAGGTATTGTATTTCCTGGAACCAATCCGTTGTCTGGTACAGAATCATTTGTGCCAGAAGGAGTTTTGTTTGGCCTGTGAGCTCGGCTTCCTCTTTCACATGCTGGATTTGTCACGAGGAGATCCATGTCAGGTAGCTATTTGTTGGTGTGGCTTTGAACGCCAGTAGGTTGATCCATGCAGCAATGTTAATATTTATTCACAGTATGTTGCAGCTACACATAGCCTATAGGTAGTTTCCCTAAACAGCATTTCCTGTCTCCTCTTCTCAAGGCCAGTAACTTCCTCAGAGCCTTTCGTACTATCCCTGAAGCATCGGCTCTGGGCCTGATCCTTGCAGACTCAGATGAGCAAACGGGGAAAGCCAGACTAGGGCGCTTAATCCAAAGCTGGAACCGCTTCATCCTCACTCAGCTTCACCAAGAGACACAGGAACAGGAGGGTCCGCAGGCCTACAGGGGAGCCAGCAGCAGGTCAGAGCAGCTGAGTCAGATGTCATTGTGTTCGTGTACAATGTTTCTGATGTGCCCAGTACACCTGCTGCATGTCTGCGGGTATTTTAGGCACAAAGCTCAAGCAGAAGTAAGTTAAGGGTAATGTAATCATGAATTCATTTGCATTGTGTTGATGCTGCTCCTGCAGTTCTCTGGGTTCCTCCGGCGAGTCTGCCATTGGAAAATTGTTTGGATGTGAAGTTGAGAACAGCAGCCTGTGTCGCTGTGGCAAGGAGACAGTCCGCTCCACCCTCACACTGCTCTTCACAATGCATTACCCTGAACAGAACTCTCAAGGTGAGTTCAAGATGTTTCTTCACTCGGCTGTGCATGAACAATCTGTGTACACTGGGCTGAGTTTGCAAATACCAGCTCTATATTTGTTGACCAGTAACAAGATTCATTTCACTTGGACTTGTCAGAAAAGGTAATAAAGGAGTATGACTTTGCTGAGATCCTGAAGAAGAGCATCTGTCTAGAACAGAGCACTCAGGCGTGGTGTGAAAACTGTGAGAAGTATCAGCCCACAGTGAGTTACAGTTCTCATTCTGATGTAACCGTATGGTCACATTAACAGATCGTGCATTTACAGTCTGATGTTAATATGTTCTACTTTGTGATAATGTTTTTGTATATCACTGTGTAGGTACAAACACGCAACATCCGATGTCTGCCAGATGTTCTGGTTATAAACTGTGAAGTGAACAGTGCTAAAGAGGCTGAGTTCTGGAAGGTTCAGGCTGAGGTGAATACCACTTATTTGGGTTTTACTCCCATCCCGATAACTTTCAAATACAGCGTGTAAATTAATTTGAGACTTTCCTGCTGCTAATTTCATGCGTTGCATGTTTGTGTTGTGGTTCTCTTCACAGTATGCTTTCAATAAGGCCATGCAAAAAGAGGCGCGGGAACCCACAAAACCTAAAGAACCCCCACCTATGCCCACAGAGTGGTGCTTGGAGTAAGACCCTTTTTAATGTCAAGGTTCCATCAATGGTTATTTTCATTATTGTGTAGTTTTATTGATTAATCTATGAGTTATTTTGTCTAAAAGATGAAAAAATATTGAAAAAAAAGACCCATTTTTATTTTCAATATGTCTTCTTGTACAAACATAAGTTAATAAAACCAAGATTTTCTGCTTACAATAAAAAAAATTAAAGAAGCAGTTAATTTAGTAAATTCTTCCTCACATCACTTTCCTGTTTATGCTAATTTTACTTCACATCTTTGGGCAGTGGGGAAGAGTTATGCAGTATGGAGGGATTCCCCTTTGACACTCGGGCAGAGGATCTGCGACATGTCTGGATTCCTCTCACTCTCAAAATGTCCATCAGCAAAAGCCAGGGGCTGGAGATAAGCAGCTGGCCTGAAGGAGAGGAGGTGATGTACAAAGAGTTTCAGCAGATTTCTGTATTAAAATGCAAGACTAACATGCTGCAACTAATAGAATGATTGATTCATTATGAATCACCAGAGGCAAATGTTTGTGTTGCTGTAGCTTCTACACATCATAACTTATCATATCATTTCTGACTAGTTAAGCGCTGCTGAAGAGGCAGAGGGTGCTTCTCTCTATGACTTGGTGGTCACGGTGCCCCACGTCCTCGATGCTCGCACTGGTGGAAACTTGGTGGCACACATAAAAGTGGGAGAAACCTACCATCAAAGGAAAGAGGTAACTGAGGCTTAGATGGGACACAGTTCAGACTGTAGTTCAAGCTTTGTGTTGGGTCACATCATTTTTATGTGATACGTGTGTGTTTCAGGGAGTCACTCACCAGCAGTGGTACCTTTTTAATGATTTCTTAATTGAGCCAATTGACAAGGTAATTATACTATTACTATATATTTTTTGATAATGAGGTGTAATGTTTACAGTCCTGTAAAAGGTTTGCTATTGTTTGTTTGTCAAAGGCTGAAGCTGCACAGTTTGATGTGAGCTGGAAAGTGCCAGCCATTCTGTATTATGCCAAGAGGAACTACCATACCAAATACGACCTCCGCAGTAAGTGTTAAGAATATTCAATCTGGAGTTTAACTATTAGTTGTGCCTTCAAGGCGAATATTCATTCACCAGCTCATGCTTTGCTGTCGGTCTCAGTTAAAAATCCCATCGATGCCAGTGTCCTGCTGACAGAGGCCTCGCTGGCTCGGAAGCAGAGGAAGAGTCACGCCACTTTCATCCCCCTTATGGTCAGTGAGATGCCACAGGCCGGTGATTTGGTGGGGCTGGACGCAGAGTTTGTCACACTCAATCAGGTGAGTCTGGATCATTATGTTTCAACTTGCACTCAAGTAGTTCACACTAATCAGAATGTTACTGGTGTTTGCTTTCCCAACAATGAAAGTTGGGTATCAGAGGTTACAACAGGGTATGTTTAAAACAATGTCTCTACATCTAAAGGCAGAGTTGTTGAAAAGTGACAAACAGTTGTGTAAAGACAGGAGAAAAGTGAGATTGTGAGAGAATTCTGACTTGTGCTGGTGTTGGGGAAAAGGGTTTGAGAATGAATAAAAATACTTAATGAACAAGTTTTCTCATGTCTTTTAGATGGAATTCCGGAAATATTTACATACAGTTGAGAAGTTTGCACACGCTTGAAATGGCAAAAAGAATAAAACAAATAATGTTCACCAAACATAATGTTTAAGCCTTATACATTCCCATACATCTAGTACAAGAGATGCAAGGAAACTGTCTAGAGAGCAAAGTAAGAATCCAAAACAAACAGCAGGGAATCTGACAAAGTCCTTAGTCTGGAATACAAGTCCATATGTAACTACTAGTTACAGGCAGTAACCAGTAGTATGCTAAGGAGCATGTGAACAAACCCAATGCGTTTTGGAACAGGTGTGTGTCTGATGAGCTATTAGGTCATAATTTGCATAATTTGCAACGTCTCAGGAATTTTTAAATACAAAAAGTCTGTGGATAGATTTACTCTTTGCTATTTCAGAAGAAGGTGATGCAATGTTTTCTACTCAACTGTATTATGTGTCACGTTCTCCCACAAAATTATTAACATTAACCAAAGAAAACAAAAAAAGAGCACAATAACGAAAGTAAACAATCAGGAAGAAAATATGCAAATTGTTGACTCAGAAGGTAAAAAAAAGGAGCTACAGCAAAAGACCAAAACAAAAAGTAGCTACAGTCTAAAGATAAGGATAATTTTACATTTGTGAAACAGTAACTTCTCCAATATCATTACATTGTCATCACAGTAGTTGTTTTGATCACTGAGAATGATGTGGGCTATTGGTAAGCAATGTTTTATTCACTGATTCATGAATTAAGGTATCTACAGGGAGCTGGAAGGACTTGGTGTATAAAGTTCCTTGCAAAAGTATTCATACCCCTTCACTGTATATAGTAATAAAGCATAAAGTGATGACTTCCGGCTATTCATCTAGTGGTCCAATATTTGTTTTTATTGTGAAGTCATTTTGTTGTCATTCATACATTTTACAAGAATTAATTCATGTTTGAAATAATTTTTTTTCTCACTTTTTAAAAATGTTTCAAACATTTTGGTAGTTTGAAAAAAAAATCAAAACTCAACAGTTTCAACATCAATTTTGTGTGTGTGTGTGTGTAAAGGGTAAATGGCCATTTATATGACGCTTTTTATCCAAAGCGCTTTACGATGTTGCTTCTCATTCACCCACACACACATGCACACTGATGCCAGTGGCTGTCCAGTGCTGCAATGTGCTCAGCTGGGAATTGAACCACTGACCCTGTGGTCCATCAACGACTGCCTTACCAACCTGAGCTACAGCTGCGTAATTTGTAGAACTCTCTCACGTCCTGTGTGAGTGTTTGTGTGTGTGTGTGTAACTCTCTTTTCTTGCCTTGTCTCATCACTGTATGCAGTTGTGACAAACTACCTGTTTCTGGCTGTGATCATTGCACACAGGTACATTGCATCTCTTTGTTACCTGAATGCTCTGAATGACAAGTAAATCATTGATAAAGACGTAGCTTTATAAATAATTTCACACACCCATGCGGGCACACACACAAACCTACTGTAATGTTAGGTTGCTACTTTCGTACACTATTAAATAGGCAAATTTGATGATAGCTGATAAGAAACTCATACTCTTTCACACAGTAGTCATGAAGGACACACACACACAGTACATTCACTTATGTTAGCATAATTATTTTACCTCAGAAATGTGTGTGCTTGTCCTCCGGGACTACTGTGTGAAAGAGTGTGATATAGTCTGTGTGGTACACAGAATATATAATACCTGACGGTCAAAGACTCTGAGGATCCCATGAAATTCCATAAGAAATGATTGCGGGTAGTTTTCCATTAGTTTTTCATTATGAAAATATTGCAAGAAAACGACCTCACCGGCTCATTTTTGACCCACTTATGCAAATACACTTAACTGTGTGTGTCTGCAGGAGGAGGCAGAGCTGCGCAGTGATGGCACCAAGTCGACCATCAAACCCAGTCAGATGTCTGTGGCCAGGATTACCTGTGTCAGGGGTCAGGGGCCCAATGAGGGGGTGCCCTTCATCGATGACTACATCTCAACTCAGGAGCAGGTAAAAGACACGTATTCATGAGGGGATGGACTAAGAGCACAAAGCATGAATGATCAACATGATTGTTCAAATGACGTTTTTTGTTTTTGCAGGAAATATTTGAATGAATGAAACTTTATCCCATTACTTCCTCTATTTTACTGCATCCCTTGTTATTAGAAAGTATGCGCCAGTAAGTTGATTCAAAATCCAAATAATCAACCTGCAATCTAAGCAGCTAAGTTCATGACCGATGAAACTTAGTGTTGATGCACACAGTAAACGTCACAGGAACATTTCTAAATCATCTCTTCAGTTTAGAATAATTCTTTGTATTTCTAGTGATCACATACAGTACTACTTCCAACTGATTGAGTAGAAAGTTTTTTATTTTTTATTTGCATTTTCACATGTACTGTGTTGACTTCCAACAATGAACGTCAATGCTTGTTCTTCCAGGTGGTCGACTATTTGACACAGTATTCTGGCATCAAACCAGGGGACCTGGATGCGAAGATATCTTCGAAGCATTTAACCACATTGAAGTCAACTTACCTAAAGCTGCGCTTCCTCATTGACACTGGAGTTCGCTTTGTTGGTCACGGCTTACAGAAAGACTTTAGAGTTATTAATTTACTGGTGTGTATTTTTACAGTTACAGTTTTGACATGAGTCAGATTTGCTTTGTTGTCTTGTTTACAGGCAGTGCTTGCATGGGAAATAGTTGTTTGCTATTTGCATCTCAAATAATCCAAAAACACCTCATTCCAGATTTTCCCTTTGAGGAGTCATAAGCATAAGTTTCAGTTTCTTTGCTGTTTTTAAGGTTCTCAAAGACCAAGTCGTCGACACAGTCTATCTGTTCCATTTGCCCCGCAAGCGAATGATTTCTCTGAGATTTCTTGCCTGGTATTTTCTAGGTGAGTTAAAGATTCACTATGTAACCTTTTTTTAAATATATATTTATGTAGTTGACAAATGCGCCACATCTCACCCTTCTAACCAGTCAGAGAGCCAAACACTGGGCATCACAAAGTGAATGGGGAACCTACCTAACTGTATCTAAGAGACATCACAGGCTGTGACACAGTGTCACTATGCAGCAACCTGGGTCACTTGACTTTGGGTGTCATGCTACAGCTGAGTTGGTTTCATATTGTAGCTTTAAGAGGAAGAATTCAGAACATGTACAGGACTGAACAAAAACAGTCAATGCAAATGCAGGTATGGTTTGATGGCAGTGTCGGGGCCAAATTACAGATTTTACTGGTTGTGTGAAAAGTGAAAATAAAATACAGTCCCTGCAGCAAAATGAGCCTTTCTTCAAATGTTTGGACACTTTTTAATTTATGAGCTTAAACATACAAAAAGAAATTATCTGTAGTTGTAAAGAAGTTGAGGCGTTTTACTGAATCAGTAGTTTAGTTCTGCAGTTTAACAACAAAGCCATTGAGGTGATGTGCAGTTGTATGAAGTCAGGGGGTCTTTTTTTGCTTTGAATAACAGTGTTGAAGTCAGTCCACTTCCTCCACTGTCTCCATGAAAAATTTAAATGTGTTTGTGTTTTTTCACACAGGCGTTGAGGTGTTACTCCCTGTTAAATCCCAAAATCTGCACTGTAAACTGCTGCACACCTGCTGAACTGCTGCCTTCGGAGTCATGATGACTAATTATTCATGATTATCCTCTATATTGTGTGGCTCTTATTCAGACCTCAACATCCAGGGGGAAACCCACGACAGCATAGAGGACGCACGAACTGCTCTGCAGCTTTACAGGAAGTACCTGGAGCTAAGTCGGGGAGGTGGGAACGACGAAGTGCGGAAGGTCCTGAAGGGACTCTACGAAAAAGGCCGCCAGCTGGACTGGAAAGTCCCTGACTCGGACACAGGAGATGGTCAAGGTAGCCCAAAAAGTACGGCATAGCACTGAGCTAGGTGCAGGTGAGGGCTTAATGAGAAGCTGCCTGCGTGGATTAAAAGCACTCTTTTTTTTTTTTCCCTTCAACAGGTGCTGCTGTGTTTCCCTCTGTGATGGGGCTGTGAGCTGCAGCATGACATGTTTTCACTCGACAGCGGGATCTCTGCCAGTTCAGTTACAGTCTGTTCTTATTTGCATTTGTCTTTGTGTACTGTTAATGGAGGTCCTTGCTGCATGTACAGTCAATTTGAGCACTCTGATTTAGCAATTTTAATCACGTATTTGTACTTTATACTTAGTAAAAGGCGTTCCAAGCTTTTTTTTTTTTTTTTTATAAAAAAAAATTTGCAATGTATTTTGTGGTGCGTGTAAATAAATAAACATATCACGAGCGCTGTGAGATGCTTTATGATTGATACCACGAGGGCTGAAAAATAAAAAGGCACTAACAGTACAAAGCAAACACTGCAAACACGCCTCAGAATGTGAAGTGCCTTTTTTTGTGGAGATTTATTCATTTCTGCTATTGCTAGATTTTAATCAGAATTCCAAGAATATAGGCTTCATTTAGTACATTTCTTTTCTTGTGTGTTAATATGTTGTTGTTTTTTTTAAAATTTTGTACATGATCCCCAACCTACTAATACACATTACAAACATTTAAATTGTATATAAGTGTTGTGCAAACAGGATTGTCATAAATTGGTACTGAATGAATCCCTCAAAACTACTGAGTGATGATAGTTGTATAACCAGCCTCAAATTCCCCTCCGGATTCTGTTGAACATTATGTGCTTTGCCTTTGCAGCTTTTCTTGTGAAGGAACTTCCTCATCAACACTTTTGCATCTTTTTTACATTTTTGCATCAGAAATGTTACGGAGGATGGACTTCCATTTAACCTGGTTCCATGTCAAAGTTGTTTTAAAGACATGTTTCTGCTGTCAGATGGGAGCTAATTGATAAATTGTAGATCCAGACGAACTACAATTGTAGCTGGACTGTTATTTCATATTCAGATCCACGTGGCAGAGTATTAGAGAAAATTGACTAACATTTTTAAATCAAAGTAACATGTTGGAAAAACAGAAATGTGCATGGATCTACATCTAAAGAGGCATCATTGCCGGTTTTAACATATTTTTTTTTCCTTTTGCTCCTAAAATGCAACTTTCTGCAGTTACCAGCTTGGACAATACACTTTGCTTGATGATAGATGTATGATGTAAAATTATGACCCTAGCTATTCATATTCTCGAGCATTAACAGGTGAATTTTTATGGTTAAGTGCCACCCTTTCCAACAACACAGGTGAAAATGTGGTTACTGGTAATGTCATTGTGCCAGACTCCATTACGTATGTTATACTGGGGCTATAGAAACACCTGTACACAGCAAAAACTGGCAATCGTAAATAAATAACATAAAAGTTGAGATGTTATGCATTAGAACAAATCATTTATTTTATCAATTAAATCAAATTGTATTTTAAATGTTACAGTGCCTATAAAATCTATTCCAGCCCCTCACTTAACATTTTGACTTTTTTTTTTATAACAAAAACTTGTGATCAATTAAATTTGGCTTTGGAAAAAAAAACATACATACATGCTTTCTTGTGCAAGTCCCAAGTCTAGATAAAGGCAGAGGGTTGTGTCAGGAAGGGAATCTAACCTAAAACATATGCCAAATCAAACTTGTGAGTCATGACATCCATAGTGAATCGGACTTCCTAATATAAATAGACCTGTAGCTGGATGGTGCAGTTACTGGTGAATCAGTATCCAAAACCTACTCCATGAAGAGTAACCCCCCCCCCCCAAAAAAAACTCCAATCCACTCTGTGAAGATAATTGAATAGCAAAAGCCAGTGGGTGGATACAAAAAGATTTCCCTATCATTAAATACAGTACAGTAGGACAGTAAGTAAGTAGTAGTACAGTAAGTTCATTATTAAGAAACCAAAGGAACATGGCCCAGATATAAATCTGCCTACAGCAGGTTGTTCTCAAAAACGGAGTGACCGTACAAGGAGGAGTTTAGAGAAGGAGTCACCCAGACTACTATGACTCCTCTGTAGGACTTCCAAGCTTTAGCAGCTGGGATGGGAAGGAACTGGGCAACAGCTGTTTATGTCCAATTTCAAATTCTTTTAGAGTTTTATTTAAAAAGGTATTTAAGCCTAAAGTGTTCAGTGATTTTTTTTTCTCCTTTTTCTTTTCCCCATTGAAACCATTACAACCCCTCAGCACCTCCCCCTGGACATGGCCCTTTATAGCATTGGTTCTTAAACAATGTGGACAAAGTAAATAAGCTGCACACTGGTCAGCAGCAGTAAAATAGTGGTGATTAACAATAATGTAAGTAAATAATCAATACCAGAAGATATTGCTCTGATTTACTTTTACAGTAACACTTGAATTTTAATTATGAGTCCATAATGTTTCTCTGTTGATGATCAATATGGACTTTCACCAGTTTCATTTAATTCTGTGTAGTAGTGCTCTCTGCTGGCTGTACCTGGTACTGCACACTTACAAAAACCAAAACATACACAGTCAGTATTGCAAACTGTTTATTCGTAGTAAATGAGAAGTGTGCCATTGAGTGAGAGGGAGAAAGAGAGGGCAGGGGTGTCAGGGACGGTCGATGTCTTTGGTCCATATTCTGGTGGGGGGGATGTCAAAGAATCGGTGGGAGACAAGAAAAGGCACTTGAGTTTACAGTTTTATCAGAAAAATTGTCTTAAGGAGGACACAAGGTCTACTGGAAGAATGAATGAACTAGATGTTTCAACCTCTGTTATGCCTAATATGAATATCACATACAAAATGCCCCATGTGAGCACAAAATTATATAGCTACATATATGTATATACAGTAAGGAGTCTGAAAATAAAGTAAGTTGGAAAGAATAAAAAGGTAAAGTGTTGGATTGATCCCCTTTGGATTTCTTAACGGGCCAAGGAAAGAAAACAAAGGGTAGCAAGTTTTAAACATGGTGAAGTTACTTCTTTGGCGATAACCTACAAGTCCTACAGTTTGGAATGTAGAACAGAAGTGGTCCAAGTCAGACAAAAGGAGTCTCAACTGTGAGTTTTAACTGAACATGTCCGGCAGCTCTCTGAAAGAAGAGCTGAAATAAAAGCTGAACTGCTAAATTATCTGTCCGGCAGCTATGTTCAATTCAACCTACAGCTGACTATCGATACGCAGAGAAGTTTCTCCAACAACTTCAGTCAATAAACATGTTTGTGATTATAACCAAGTTACTGCCTATGACAGTATTAAATGCAACAGTTTGGCACTTTAGGAAATATCTCAAACTCTTAGAGATTATGTCTACAGAGAGTTTCAGGAGAAGCTTGATACCATACAACACCTCTTCACTAAACCTTTGTTGTACTGACCTTCACAATACAGATTAGAACAGGTGCTTTAAAGATGGAATAATTTGTAGTTTTATCCATTAGTTGACTCACACAAATTCTGGGGCAACAATTTTAACAATCTTTTGAAAAACATCACTTGTTCCAGCACCATAAAAGTAATTTTTTTGTGGATTCTTTGATAACAAAACAGAAGATAGTCTAAACAATTAAGTAGAAAAAATGTGAAAGAAAAAAATGTATTGATAAAAAAAAAAAAAGATGAACAAACTAGACACACACACACAGAACTGAAAGCCATTTGATAAATCTGAACTACAGCAAATGTCAAAGTATAATTTGTGGGACTGTAAGACCAGCACAGAACCTGCACAATGGAAAACAGCTGTTTTTAGACCTTGGAGAAATACAAAGATA
This sequence comes from Channa argus, assembly GCF_033026475.1. Lineage (NCBI taxonomy): Eukaryota > Metazoa > Chordata > Actinopteri > Anabantiformes > Channidae > Channa > Channa argus. The sequence goes on from NC_090209.1 coordinate 5,874,624, forward strand.
ATATTGAGCTGCAGAGTTGCTAGTGGTAGAGAGACAACAAAGCAGCCCCCGTTCCCTGTACGGAGGTCTTCAATCGAACTGAGCTGTTTAACGAGATACACATTAGCAAAAACAACCCCTTCTTTTTCACCATGCAAGTCTTTGGTCTTGAAAGACTTAGAAATACAGTTGGAGAGTGTTTAAAGATAAATCTCACATAGTATTTTACAAGGAAGAAAACTAACCAACTCTTCTTTCTAACCGCTTCTTTACTGGAGTTTGTAGTTTTTAGATTAAGCTAATGTGTGGTATCAAGCTTCTCATGTTGGCCATTTCCCAAAATGTCAAGCTTTTGTTTTCAGTCAAACTGTGTCATTAGAGCACATATTTAGCAAAGACTGCAGACAAGGTAGTGCTATTTTATATAGTTTTTTCTTTTAAGTTAAAGAAAGAAATCTCCCGATAATCTACAACAAACAAAAAGAGAAACAAACTTCATTTTGTTGTCTGCTCGTAGAAAGACAACACATTATAAAGAAAATGCAGCAATAATGTAAAAACCGGTTTTACTCTACAGCCTTGCAGCTCTGCCTCTGTACAAAACCACACGATGAACAATAACCAGAGGTTCCCGTGTCCAAAGATCAGCAATGGGGTATCCACCAGCTTTTTCTTTAAAAACCTCTGGACACTACTAGGAGACTTATCCCCAGCCTTAAATTGTCTCCTTGGCAGAAAGAGAAGCTCTGGGAAACCAATACAATCCTTCTGACGCATTCATCACTATGATCGTTATTTTCACAGAAGTAAAAAAAGGGGGTAGAGTAAATCTTGCACCTCACACATTTATTTATAAACCGGATGTCTGCTCTGCTAGTACCGTCTCTAGAGAAAGCCGTTATAATGCAGACCTCCATTTTTCTAAAAAGGCAAAAGTGAAGTTTCTCCGTGACTAAAGGCAAGCACGTCATTAATACGCCATTCATGTGCATATACGAAAACACGACAAACTGCACCTGTGCGAGAGAATCCATCAGAATAAATGTCAAGACCTAACAGCATGTGGACAGTTTCCTTTCTTGCGTGATTTTACCATATTTAAGATTATTCTACAAAAGATAATGAGCCCTCTCTTTTATTTATAAAATAATGGACAGCAAGCCAAAAATAACAGCACACATGGAAACCCAGGTGGCCAGTGGGAGATCCGGTTATTTGCTTTCTTGTCAACACTTGGATATGTAGATTGATTCCACTTCATGTGCTTGGCGTGACGGGGGAAACGGCTCGTTTTGCTCTCCTGGTCAATGTTTTTTAATAAACAGGACAAAAAGTCAAATAAAGTGTTAGAGATCTTTAACGGTGTCGGCAGGAGGAATTTCAAAGCAGTTTCTCCCCGTTTCCGAGATTTCTGCTAAGCTCACAAGCTGCTGTAGTTTTATATTTAGTGCAGACACACGAGTGGCATCACTCTTCTTAGCCAATTCTCTGCTAGACAGCAAATGAGCACATTTCCCACACGTTCCCAGAGTTACTCTCAAACACATCGAAGTCCTAGCGTTAACATGTTCAGGTTGCAGCATCCTTACGAAAAAGCTCTGGTTTGCACTTTGATATGTTTGCTTCATTTTCACCTTGTAAACGAATAACAATAGTCTGTAGTGTTGATTGCATGTCTACTCTCCTGACGACAAATTCCCTGTTAATGCTAGAACTACTTTTGCACTTTCACTACTACAACGAAGGCATTGAAATGGTTCTGGGAGACAAGAAGAAGAAAAAAAAAATATATATCTTAGGTGTAAAATCAGAGATCTGATATAAGCCAAAGCAAAAACAGAAATAGTACTAAGAGTTTGACTTCAATAGTGCACACATTTTCGCAGGTAGTCGCGTCAGTCTCTGGGAGACTGCATCACTGAAAAGAAATTAACAGAGACCGGTGACAGCATAGAAATGAGATCTCTGAAAGGAGGCCTAAAGATAGAAGCTGTTTACCTTAATCAGGATTGAAAACCGCAAAAAGAAGAGTGATTACAGAGCAGTGAGCGCTTTCAAGTTTGAAGGATGAATGAATTGATGTAGCCAAGTGGTACTACAGCTCAACTGAAGGAAATATGTAAACTTGTATTCTATTCTTCATTTAAAGAGTTAGTAGGGCAGGAGAGTGTGCGGGTCATGGGGGGGATACAAGGAGGGGAGTGCCAGGGTTAGTATATGGGTTTGATTAAACAGAATTTCCAATGTCAAGGGCAAGGTGTCCGTGGAAGCCGTTGGGGCAGCCCGTTGAGAGAGGGCCGCTCTTGGTTGTTGATGGGCAAAGAGGGATGGGAGGGACCTCTCGAGTTGTTGGAGTGCTGTGAAGTGTGACCAGAGGAGCCGCCGTCATTGTGGTAGCGATGGTTAGCACGAGCGGCGTTCCTGTCATGGTAGGAACCTCCGTTATACCGCTGGCCACCCACATGAAAACCTTGTCCTTGGAAAGTACGCCTGTTGCCTTGGAAAATCTGAAAAAACAAAGAGAATTAAAAATCAGTCAGCTTTCAAAAATGATTAGCATCTGGGAAAATGCTGCATTATGGACAAACATAAGTGCTTTTCCAGCTGACCTGTTTGGTTGGTGGAGGGCGGTTATCACTAGGGTTGGTTTGGGTCTGAGTGGGAGGAGGAGGAGTTTCCAACAGGCTTGAGCTGGCAACAGAAGAGGATGTGGAGCTACAAAGGGACCGATTTGAGTAACCAGTACGTGGATGGTAAACTGTAAGAGAAACAAGAAGGTAAAGCACTTACTATACAATCTGGGAATGGCCTTATGAAGCAAGATTATAAAATTAGGTAATTAAACAAACCAAAAATCAACACACAGCACAATAAAACTCAAAATCAACAATTGTCCACCATGAGTTGAGAAGACTCCTAAAAGTCAAACGTCATAGCCAGGTTTAAGGTTAGGCAGCTCCCACTGTTAAAGCACTTTATGATTTTAATGATTAATGAAAATGTTTATGATCTTCTATGATAAAGGATCGACTGACACAGTCAGTTGACTTTTTAGATGGAAAGTGCATCTCATCTTTATGCTTTACAAAAAAAAAAGGTTTGAAGAATTTCTTTTTTTTTTTTTTTATTCTTTGCAGTGTAAACACACATTGCGTAAAGTATAATTTGTCTGCTCCAGACATTTTAGTTTTTGTACTAGCATCAAGCATTTTGTTGGTGAACAGCAGGGGACAGGAGGTAGATGACTTTTGAATCCATTTACTACCAAACATCCCTGTTGTCACAGTCCCCATCACATACAGTGCATAACAGACTCCACAGCAGATCTGTGTTGTCACAATTGTGGAAAGGCCAGAAAGAATTTGACTGAACTATACTTTCAAATCTAAAGAAAATTTTTTACCAATATGTACATTATTAAAATGTAATAATTTAGAGTGTGATGCCTTTTTTCAATCTATGATGCCTATTTATCAACTGAGACCCACCCTTAATCTTTTTTAGTGCTGCAAATGGTCTTATCTAAGATATCATGGCAGGAAACCTGGTTATATTTGGCATTTGAATGGGTTCTGGATTACAGCTTCATGTTTCAGCTTTTGATCAGAAATGACGTCTGCTCTCGTGATGACAAAAATGTTGGCACTACTTTCACTGCACTTTCAACAGTAAAGATACTGAAGAGGCCGGGGGGGGGGGACAAGAAGAAAAACACATTCTTAAGTGAAAACCCCTGTTTATGGTTTTGGAGGAAAATGTGTCTTACTAAACAAAAAGACTTTTGCACTTATCCCGCAAGCTGTAAATTCCTTCTGCCTTAGTCATAATATCACAGAACACACGCTGATCTTGTTTTGACATGGTGTAATAATTTGTCACAGTGTATTTCCTGGTTGCTGACAAACTGTGGACGTCTCTGTCACCTAATAAACTGCTCAAAACTAACAGAAGCGTTGTTGAACTTCTTTCGTGACTGGTGGTGGCGAGGAAAATGATCAGAATTAAAGGAGGTGGAGAATTTGTTATAGAAAGTTTCCTTACGTAAGAACAGATACAGACGAGACAAACTGGATTCTGTACCTGATCCAAATCCGGAGATGCTGGTCTTCAGCGGTTCAAGATCAAATGTAAATCTCAGGGCTTTCCCGAGGTCTTCATCGTATTTACGTTCACTAACAAAGTGCTGTGGAAAGAAGAAACAACCGATGATACCAATTACCAGCAAAACTCGGAAATGCTCCTTTTTTTCCTTCTTGTATTTGTATTCGACGGTGGAATTATCACTCATTTCACTGACAAGGCTAAACTGCATTGATTAAAGTACCTTGATGTCAGCACGCAGTTCAGTCAACTGCTCCTCAGACATGGATGCTGCACGGTCTGTCAGCCGTCTGAGCTCCTCAGCTTTCTTCTGCCGGGCATCCAAAACGCTCACTGAAACACACAGAAGGGGGATCTGTACATACATATAGATACAAAAGTGGTTTTTATACGACGTGTTGTTTAGAAGCCAGTGAAAGGGAATTTGTGTGTTATCAAAGAATATTGTGCAGATTCTTTGATAATGTCCAATTAAGACATTTATTGTTGAATGAATTTTGAATGACATAATTATTCATTCAATATATTAATAAACTAGTTGTAACATTTTCTGCAAACAATTCCCTTCATTATAACAGATAAACCATTTGTCACAATGGCTATCAAACCTTTCAGAGGCCAACGTGACATTTTCAGGACCATATACTATTTACTGTAGCAGTAAGTAGCAATCATCTATTATAACATTATATATTTTTTTTAAAATAACTTACTTTTACAAACCTCACCAAATAACAGTTATCAAAATAGTTAATCAGCTAAATGTTTCAGCTCTGTCCATTTGTCAGACAGTCTAAGTCAAAGTTTGCATTTACACACTTTTCTGATTTGATGTTTTCTCCTTGATTAAGATTTTTGCCTTGTACCTCACTTGTAAGTCATTTTGGATAAAAGCATCTGCTAAATGAATAAATGTAAATGTAAGTTTAAGGCATTTGCTTAACAAGTAAATTCTCGTACCAGAGGACTGAACCAGGTAATGTGAAGCACTGATACTTGAATTGTTGTTTTACCAGTTGCAGCTCATTATCACTTCAAAATCCTAATATGCAAATTGACTGGCTCAGGGAATAATCTACTTATTACTTTAGTCTTAAATCTACTGTTCCTTTAAGTTTGAATAGGTTTCGTTTTCCTCTAACAGTTTTCCTGTGGCATTTGAAAATGAAAAGTACAAAGTGCAGCTGACTCAGCATCTATAGTTAAACAAGGGCAAAAGATAAAGCCAGTTTCAAATCAAGATAGCTTGTTAAAGTGGAGGCAGTAAGTAAAAGACTGATTAAAACACAAATTTTATCATATTACATCTAAAAATATGATCAGCTGATCAGTTAGCTGATAAGTGGAAAATTTAATCTGCAACTGCTGTGATAAATTTGATGTTTAAAATAATTTACTCTGTCAAAAAATCCTTAACAATTTCTACCTCCGGCATTAATTGTGAGGATTTGCTACTTTGTGGTTGTATTATTTGGTAATAAACTGAATAACTTCTGGTTTTGGACAAAATGAGCAACACAGAGGAAAATCTGACCTTGTATAATCTAAATGTCTTGTGGATAGATTAAGAAAATGATTGACAGATAATTGTATGATTAAAACAATAGCTGGTAGCACATATTAATGCCAGCTAATAGTACTGGTATTTGAGTACCTACAGTACACATAAAGGAAGTTTAACGAGAATTACTTCATAGACGGCACTAAACAATACAACAGGTTTTATTTAGCTCCACAAATTATTTAAATTACACAATCTGGAATCTGAGGCATTTACCAGTAACATCTTCCTTTCGGAGAGCAAACGGTTTATAAGGAAAGCCGAGCATTTACCACGAGTGTAACATAGGAAGGAGATAATGGATACTAACTGTGAGGAAACCTTCCTTTTGTGATGCTGAAGAAGTACTAGAGTTTCTTTGCTTCACCCTCAATTCCCAACACACCTTGCACAAAGACAGCATTGAGTCTCCCTTGACACCTGACACTATTCACTTTTTCCAGACTGGGAACACACAACACAGAACAGGAGAGAATGGCCTACTTGTATAAATATGCAGTGGTGTTCTGTCATGTTACACACACGCACACTCAAGTATGCTGCAGATATCAGGGCTGTGACAGCACTGCTCCAGGTTGGAAGAAACTGGGACTTACTGTCCTACAACAGTCTCTCCCCTACCTCTCTGGTGGGGATTCAGGTCAGATGCTCCAAGCCCTCGAGTCACATGATCATATTTTGTAAAGAAGTCTGATACCTCCTAAGTTGTGTGTAAAAAGACTGTTGTGGTTTTGTCTACATACAGATAAAATACTTACTGGCCTCTGCTTTCACTTTGTCCATTTCTCCCAGTAGAGTCACTTCTCTGTCCATTAAACTAGAAAGAGAGAGAGAAGGAAAAAAAGATCAGGTCATTTTTCTTTAGTCAAATCAAGATAAGAATTTTTGTGGATGTTGACTTTGCAGAGAAGACCTGCGTAGTTAAGAATCAAAAATACAGCGAATGACACTGCAAAACAGTAAGTACAACGAGCAATAATACTGCGTAATTTTAGCACATATGTAACTCATACAATATATCAGTAATCCAGTTCTATTATCACATGGTAAATCCAATATATTACTACTTTCATACCAAACTTTAAATTAGCTACATATAATGACCTGCTGAGACAACTATGACAAAAGGTTTGTCCTCTGTGGGAATGTCCACTACTGTCACTTTGGAGCAGTGTTAAGAAGTGGGTCAACATTTTATTTGTATTGCGTACTTTCCCAAAGATGCAAGAGCACAAAAGCCAGGCAAAGAAGACGGCCGTCAAGCAAACATGAATGTAATACGGCAAGATTTCAATTATTTGAAATTAAATTTGGCTTTTCAGGTGTTTATGAGAAAGAGGTGCACATCACCTTGGTTAGGTTTGAAAGGTGTACACCTTTTTGGTGAGGAACAGGACACTTACACAAATTTAACCCGTAGGTGAGGCCACTCTGATTACCTCTTTAGCTTAGTGAATCAGTGCAAGATAAGAGACCATCGCATTAACAATGTCAATAGAGTTTGTAACTCAGACATATAGTTGATTAGAAGTAGTTCAAAGTTGTCTGTGTTTTGTCTTACAGAACAGGAAGTCACTTAGCCCAAATCTAAGGTGTTCTCCTTTTTTAAAGGTGAGTGTGTGTGTGGTTGTGTGTGCGTGCGTGCGGGTGGGGGGTGTTTTGGGGACAGTGAGCGTAATGTGAACCTCCTGAAGACTGTGGCCACTAAAATGAAACTACCTCAGCACAGTGCTGTTCCTAGGGGCTCGATACAAACACCTCTGCCTTAAACAATAGCACGACACATTGTGAAGCCCAGTTTCAGCACATAATCATGGGCTCACATCTGTCAGCATTATAAAGCCTGCAAAGCTGATTGCCACAACTTATATGGTCATTTCTACTGTATCTTTGAAAGCGATTCCTGCCAATGGTAGTAAGCAAACTGGGCAGACTGACATTAGCATGAATTACACAACATGTATAACAAACGTTTTTAGTTCAATAGATACCAATCATTGCTGACTCATGGCTAATTATGGAGCTAATCAAAGCAGTTTGTGATACAATTTTTCTTCAGAGGAAAATCCAGTTGTGCTGGAAACATTTTTGTCTATTTAAAGGTGAAAATAAGCATCTCCTTCTGTACTGGCAGCTTCAATATTGCAACTTACATAAGCAGGGTAAAAGCCACATGAGAGCTAAAGGTGTTGAACACTTACAGAACAAGCCGTCTTTTAGATTTGTGAAAATGACGAATTCCTAAAGTGTTACAGACCAGTGCAGCAGTGGCAGAGAGCTAAGAGTAGAGCTAGATGGAGATCCCATTCATATAGATAGAGACAGAGTCTGCAGCATCATGTTTCAGTACTTCAGAAAGAACGATCAAGGAGATCACCAAGAAAACAACACATACTAATTCAGAAGCCACATAGTTACTTCAAACAACAAAAATGTAGATCAGACACTTTTCACATTAGGCTTGTTAGTCTGAATTAGACCCACTTTCCAGTTTGGAGTTCAGTATTTCCCCCTTTTCAAGTTAGGATTTACGCCCACTCTTCCACCACTAGCATCCACAGCAATTAGCTTAAATTGCTAAGACCAGCTGAACCTGGAGAAGTAGCAGCTAGTAATCTCTAATAGTTTGAGGACTAATAAAAGGTGAAATTGGCAAACCTTGTTCATTCTTGATAACATTTCCAGAAACGCTGGGTTGCTTTGTTAAACAGGAATATAAAAAACAGACCATAATAATTAAATACATTTAATAAATAAATGTACATACGTATGTACATTTGTATGTATGTAACACACTTAGAATTATTGGCATCTTCACAGATGAGCAACTTAACCAGAGCATGGTATTTAGACTGTTTGCTGCTAATTAAGTCCAATGGTCCCTTAACTCTTTTGCTCTGAGAAGGCAGCAGCGTTTTTAGATTTTGTTTTTATATGGTCTTTTCTTTGCATGGTACAGTTTTATTTGCCTGGATGCAGCAACTAAATGTGTTCCTGAGGTTATGCAGCGATTTACACTACAATTTTTCTTTTTGTTTTAACAGTGACATCAACGGGGCTTGAAGGTTTAACTGGTTGTTTTTTTGATGCACAATCATCACAGCGTTTTCACAGTTGTGAGATGTTCAGCTTTAGTTAAGAAGATAAAATAGTTCAATCTTATTCCTCAGCTTTAACATTGTACGCCGTTGTACTGCGTCATTCCAATATAGGTTTTAACAGGTTTAAAACAGGTTTTTATCCTCCCAAACGTTTTTCTAAACAGTCATGATGCCATTCTTTTTTTCTTATTACTTATACATTCCCCCCACACATTTATGACATTGTTGCTAACTTAATCCTTCTAAATAGAGTAAATGATTTTATCATTGTCTATAACATTTGTCACATCAGAGGCTTAATAAAAGCGACTACGGTTCAACATATATAGAACTGTTTCCTGGCATGTTAAGCTCTTTCACAATCTAGAGAAGGACATAGGTAAGAAAAATAACCTTTGCCTCAATGACGGTAGAGCAAAAGCTATAGAAGTTAACACCCACACCACCAGTAAATATGCAACATGAAAATAAATATGGAGTAGAAATTGTTTTTTTTTTTTTTCCCTTTCTCGAGCAAACGAGAAAGGAAAAGTCCCTTTTGCTCATTCCTGTTTGTTTTTCTTTGTGTGAGACCATCAGGCAGAATAAACATTATACAAGACAGATTAACAAAATTATACAACACAGACTGCATGTTGATCGTTACACTTGATGTTGTGTGACTCATGTTCAAGTGGAAAATGATAAATGAATGAATAAACAGGATATGCAGAGGTGGAGTCTGGAGATTTTCTAATGGCTAATTATACAAACTTTAAATTGGAACTAAAAAAAAATTTAAAAAATCACCTCAAGACTCTCTGGCTATGACCAAAGGCCAATAGTACATACCAGCTCTGGAGATCAGCAAATGTCAGCTTCATCCTCTTGACTGAAGAGTCCATTTCCTCTTTGACCACCATTCTGTAGCGAGTCAGTGAGGCAGTGCATCTCTGTAGGTCCTTCACTGATCGGTCAATGTTGGACGCTGAAAAGCAGATATTATACGTGACGTGCACAGTTTGAAAAAGAAATGACCCAACACATTCTGTCCCAGGTTAAGTTTCACTTGTGCCCTAGTAACATCCAGGTGCATTATCAATTATCATGATCTTACTACATGCAGGGGAAGATAACTTGTGAGATATAAAGGTGCGTTACCCATCTTCTTAACTCCCATTGACCCTTGTTCATCAGTAGGAGGGGTAAATGAAGAAGTGGGGGGATGTGAACTTGAGCCTGCTCTGTGTCGGTTCTTGTTCCCTCTGGGAGCCTGCTTATTCCTCCCTCCTTGCTGAGGCGCAGGACTTGGAGCACTTTCATGAATCTCTGCTTCTCCACCTGTGAGGGGACACATTTAAATTATTTTTCTTTTCATTTAAAGTACAGTCAAAACATACCTACATTTATATAGGCATAAACCAGCAAGTTGGTCGTGCTTCCTTTAAAAAGCCCCTAGATTCATTCATTAACATAATAATTTCATAAAACTTTGTATTGTCACAGCCACAGAGATGAACACGAATATTTTAAAGTAGGTAATGTTACACTATCAGGTGCAACAGAATAATAGAGCATTGGTGAAGGGGATAAGCACAATTTTATTTTCATGTTTAAGGGCTCACTGAAGCAGATAATCTTTACTCTACCATAGGAAAACAATCCAAACAGCTAGTTCTTCTACAAACCCCTAAACTACGGATGCACATTTTAAGCAGTTTCCTTAACCTCTAGTCAGCAAACAAGAATAAATAAGGCTTCTACTCTTGTCTGTGGCTATTTGCTGACTGCAGACAAAACCCAAGGTGTAAAACCCAACAAACAGCACTGCACAACTTACTGTGACAGATCTGACTTTACAGTAAAGAATGTGAAACCTTACATAAATATGAATACAAACATACAATTATTGTAATCATAACTATTTAACTCGATTAATCATTAACTATACAGCCTAAGCGGCACAAAACTTGCTTTCTTTTCTGACCACATTTTGGGAAAACAAAGCAGAGCATTTATACTGTGCATGCTGAAGGGTTTAACTGTGTTTGTGTGTCCAATCATCTATGCACACTTTGTATCATCTTCATTTTTAACAAGCACCTGTTGTTACCATCTACACTAAAGTTTATAGGGCTCAACAGTAGATTCTGGGGGTGAAGTCACTTTTTCCATGGATATACATTTTCCCACGCTCATTTATCTCTTCTTCTGTTGCTCGACTATGTGACTGGATGCTAAGAGGAGGGGTGAGCTGGATTTTTAACAACACAAGACAAAACAAATTCATTGCAATACAGAAAAGGGCACAGAAATAGTTTTGTCTTAATTATTTTGTTTTCATAATGGATACCATTATCCTAATTGAAATCAAAATTCAATTAATTGCACAGCCCTAATGAATACCCTAGTCTTTTCACCATGGATTGGTTTTACCTAAGGTAGGGTTAATACACAAATCCCACATTTGGTTAAAATTTTCAGTTGACAAATAGAGTTGCATTTACCAGTAGTTTCAGATGTAGTGGGTTCAGAGTCCAGCTCAGCTGCATCCAAGGAGGTAGAGTCCAACTGTTCACTGAGAGAATCGAGTGACTCCCCATCCATTACAGATCCGTTGGCATGAAAGCCATTCATCTCATCTTTGCCCTCTTCGAGTGATGTGGCCTCAGGTGGAGCAGGTTCTGCAGAGGCCTCGGGCTGAGGCTTGGGCTTCTTTTTCTTCTTGGGCTGGACATTAAAAAAAAAATAAAATCAATGTCAAATTGAAGAATCTAGATTTAAGCTAAGGCTGAAATAAATCTTTTAATATCCAGATGAAATTTGAAGCAGCATTTTCAATTAAAAATTGGCTCCTAGTTTCAAATGATTGTCACATTAAAAATCTTACTTTAGTAAGGATGTTAATTACAAATGTAATAAATGTGACACAAATATGCTTACTCAGCATAGGTGTTCAACATGCAGACTCTCCGGTTCTTACCTTCTTTTTGCCTGTGACATTCCATTCCTTCAGGATCTCAACTGCACTCCCTGAAGTGTAATGCAAACAATGACGGTGAAGATACTTAGTGACACATGACACATGACACATATAAATGCTAGCAATGCTCATCTTAGTATCAGAAAGGCAGAGCAGTGTGGCGTACCAGAACATGTGTCTAAATCTATAATTAAACCTGCAACACTAATGGCACGCACATGACGCTCAGCCTTTGAATGCAAAGCATGGATGTCATGCACGATGAAAAAAGTTTTAAGGTTAGGCACAATGTGGGCAGCATGCCAGGACAACAGGTTTGACTAAAATAATCAGTGTTAAAAATGTAGGTGGAGCTATTGTGGCAAGCGTATTTGTGGAAGTAGGCATCATAAATTACCAGTACACACACTACATGTCATCTAAGACTTGTTTTTCAAGTGTAATTACAACTGTTTGTGTATTTAACGCCTTCAAATTATGCAATGTTGCAGATTTAATAAAGGAAGCTTTGAGGGCTAATTATTTCCTACTGTTGAGGTCAAATGCTGACGTCCTCATACCTTCTAAGAAAGCCTGAACGGCCTTGTCGACGGAGTTCTCAAAATGCTGCAACACCAGCACAATCTCATTGTTGCTTTTGTTGGGGACAACTGCCCTGACAGCACTAATCTGGGGAAAAAAGTATGAAAGGAACAGGTTTTAATATCATCTCTAATAACACACAAAGTGATTCAACAATTAATGTAAATTCACACTTCGGGTGTTTTAACATGTAAATAACATTTGGCTTAGAGACACAGAACTGTATTCTGTCTTACTCATGTACTTCACTTGTGAGAGTACAAATATTTGATGAGTATCTTTGAATTGGGAAACTACTGTAAAAACAAACAGACAGCTCCAGTTCAATACTGAAAATGTCAAATACATTTTAATACTGGAGTTGAATTTGAATTGAACAACCAACCACAACTCAAATCACCATGTTTAAGCTACTTACTTTCTATTTAAAGCCAACAAAACCCATTACAAACCAAACCTGCCACGAAAACATTCTGACAATGCAGTAAAATTACGTGGCATTGCATTTTGCTGACGTTTTTATATACAGGGGATGAGACTTCTGCGATTACATACTGACAGACCTCAAGCAAGGGTTGAATACTTAGTGTCTCAGTAACATTTATAGACAATGAGTTTTTAACTCCTATTAAAAAAGAAATAAAGAATAGCTTTACTGTGTTTTTCCTATGGAAATGTAATTATTGCTCTTGCTCCATCAACTTTTCCTCTCATGTTTACTGCTGCCAAAAGGCTCAGTGGGCAACAGCTGAGCAGCAAGTCAAGAAACCAAAGTTCAGAGTCCAGATGCTAGGGGTGTAACGGTTCTGAAACTGCGACAGAAACCATGACACAAATGTCCACAGTTCCAGAAAACAGAACCGCAAGTCTCACTGATGCCCTGGATATTTCCTGTGGTTTTGTAGTGAGAAGACCATCACTTACCTTTCTGCTGGATTTAAGCAAAGCAATGTGTCAAATTGTTTTGTTGAAAGTTAACTTAAAAAAAAAAAAAAAAACTCTGAACGACCTCTTAAGATAGCAATGCGCAGTGTGTTGATGCAGCTTACCTTTTCTTTCATCCTCTCAGCTGTTCCACCCTGGGACATGACCATTTTTGAGCGAGTGTCAAACACCACCCCAGATGTATCTGGAAAAGAAATGGCAACCAAACTGTCAAATTGTCTCTTTGGACTTTAAATCATATTTGCAAACAATCATTTGCAAAACAAAACAACTACCAGGCATCTTGAGAGATTTCCTGGAAAGACCTGTCTCATATGTTTGTGAATCCCAAACATGTTACAATGGCAGATTTATGCTTAAGAAGCCATTCATCAATAGTAGCATTTTTCTAGTTTAACAAACCAAAGAAAACTCAAAACCTGAATTAATAAGTTGTAAACAGATTTGATTTGTTTCCGGTAGACACAAATTGCCCAAAACAACCCACATTGAGAAGATGAAGATGCCAGCATCACTGCACACTGTACTGTGGAGGTGGAAGGACGTGTTATTTAGAAAAACAACCACTTCACTTAAGAGTACAAGCAGTAACTTGTGAAAATAAAAACTAAAACTCTTGTGGGGGGAAAACTGAAATCTGTGTCTGATATAAATGACTAATACCACTGAAAGCATCCAAAGTGAGAGAAGTACAAGTGCATACACCTGAGTATAAAGAGTCAGGTTAAAGTCCAAAGTTAATCTATGGTTGTTTATAGACAACAACAAAAAAAAAAACCCTGGGGCCTTGAAAAAGTTGTTTTTCCTCAGTGTGAAAGTCCATAGCACTTCACTTATGTAACTACTCAAATGCACTGTAAAAGTGTGACTGTTGATTCTTTGATTTTGGGACAACTCCAGTTATAATCCGAATCCATTCTTTTTGTACATTAGACTTTATTTAAATATTAAATTCTGTTCCTATTAAAACCAATGACGATACAAAACCAATAGGTTTGTAAAAATAATGCAAAAAACAAAAATAAACTCTGAAATGCATACCCTTATGGCTGTTTTTCTTCGCCATATTGCCACACCCTGATATCTAGGAAATGCTTGGTCTCACACTTCCTCAAAATTATAAGTAATCCTTTAAATAAGTTCAAATAGTGTGGTGAGTTTGAGTTTTTTCTTGTTTAAGATGCCAACGAGGCTCACAACAAGCAGGAGGGCTGGAAGAACGAGGTTCAGATCAGGCCTCCAATATTTAGGAAAAGATTCGGGTTTTCCGGCTGTTCCTCTACAAAGTTGATGCAAATCTGTGGGAATAGGGAAAAAGAAAAATTAGCAGTGGTATAAAAACAAATGATCCCACTGTAGAAAAACCATTTACATTAAAATCAACTATAGCCATGTTGAAAGAAGCAAAAATGCACCGATACTGTATGTGCCGCTACTCATGAAAGATCTCAGAATATGAATGCAAATCAAATGAAACCCATTTCCTCTAGCTAGAAAATATGAATGAAAAACAGATTTCAATAAATTATTGTCTGTCTGGCAGAGCATTCTCCAATAAAATCTGCAGTTAATATTGTCCTTGGCAAAAGTGGTGAATTTCATTTGGGAAAAAGTTAGTGGAGTCACACATGTTTGAAGAATATTTCCTTTTCCTCAGCTCACCCATAATAACGCTATAAGAGCAACACAGAAGATTCACAGCTCATACCCTTTGAATGGGATCAAGATTATTGTAAAGCCAAGTATTTGACATGCTGAAAAATATTTTGAGGGTTTAAAAAAGAATTACAATTATTCTGGGTTTTTTCCCCAAGCAACCGAAGGCACAAATATTTACTTATTTAAGTCACTGCTGTATGTGAAATGCAGTTTCTTTTGAGCATGTTCATTTGGACATCGTTTTGCCTTGCAATGTGCATCCCCCCCCCCCCGACAATTTATTTTTGCTACTTTAAATGAAAAATTAAACTGGATACTGAGAAAGCCAACCAGCCTGACACATTAATAATACAGAAAGGAATTTGTTTTTTGCAAATGTCTTCCAAAATACACACACACAAAATGTAGCAAAACTTTTAACACTCAGCCTCTTTCTGTGTTTTCCAAAAAAGCCTGCAATTCATTTTTATATTAACAACGAGAAAAACACTTTGAGACGTTTTCAATAAAATGAAACAGCACAGCTGAAAAATGAAGCGGTTTCTTTACAACTTTCAACCAGACCTTCAGAAATATGGACTCATGGACTTTAGGGGCCAGCTTTTTCCCTTTCTAGGTTTTTGTTTCTGATGCTGTTTCACTAGAAAAGAAAACCTAAGGCTTTAGCAATCCCCACCCTTTTGATTAGGACTTTGCATGCCACAGTCTAGATTCCACCACACCTTTACAGACGTCAAAGTCACATAAGTACAATGAACAGGTGACAGTGCTGCAGCTGCTCACGCACACACTAGGATGCATTATGTTTATCAAGAGGGATGGTGCTTGAATCTTTAAGAGAGCCAAGTGCACTTGTGTTGAGTGACGCAAGTCCGAACACGTGCTTACTCAGCACCCAAAACAGGTAAACGAGTTACAGGAAAGAAACAGTTGTACACAACGTGGATATGCGGGACATCCTAGCCAAAAGCTCGAGGGGCCACTCAGTTAATCTTAGGCTCAATACAGTTTTACTTGTAATACTTCTTCCTGGCTGCTGTCGGCCTGACTGCCAAGATCCTGGTCCACGTCCTACGAATGACGCACTACATACTTCCAGAGACAACCCGACGCACCGTATGCAACTCACAGTGTTGCTCTGTTTTACGTTGCAAGGCTCAGTGCATGTCTGTGTGCTGCCCATGTTTGACGTGTCTGTGTTCCGTGTGGTTTTTAGGTTGCATATTGTAACTAGTTTTTACACCAACAATTCAAAACTGTGCATTTATTTTCACCTGAAATGCAAAAACCCCCCACAAATCAGTTTTGTCTGTGTACACACTTTTGCATGTCTTAATTGTGACTAAAAACTGAAGCGCTTTAACGTTACCTAATAAACACGGGGGATGCTTTAGCGAACGCTGGCCAATTATCAGATAGAGATCCCTCATAATTTTCCACAGCTAACGGAATATAACGTTATTTATCCGACCTCCATGTAATGTAGGTTTCTACACGTCAGACAGCTTTAGGGTTTTATTACAAGATGCCTTCAATTGTAAACTCCAACCGAGTGTTTCCCAAAATCTCAGTAAACGATAAACTCAGTTGTTTGTGATGCAATTAACGTTACCGTCAGAAAACCAAATTCGTGTCAACGTTAGCTGGCGCAACTAGCAGCGTCTGCTGAACGGGGAAAATTTAATATTTAGATGCAATACAAATCAATGAAACTCTCATCTTATGTAAGCCAGCACATGTTGGTAACTTACAGATGAATTGGATTTGCACAAACGGGTCTCTCGTTCATTTCCAATGACTTCACTTCACATATTTGGCTGAAGTCCGGTTACGTTAGCTTGCTAACATTATTTAACGTTAAAACCATTAGCTTTGCAAGAGTCTGTGTTACCGACAGAAATAATCGGCTGTTATCGGTGGTGTTATTTTAATAAAAGAGCAATACCAAAGACTTGATGCAACAAACAGTAAATCGCCTTCTTTGTGGTTGGACCTTTGAATGGAGCCCTAGCTAGCGTTCCGCTAGCAGCCTGCTGGCTTTTATTATTCAATGCCCCGTTGTCAGGCTAGCCATCACTTAGCTACTCAGCTAAACAAAACAAAAAAATAATAGTATTAAGCGTTACTTTTTGACCAACTGCTATTTTACTGTTAGTGATTAAAAATTATTAAATACGTACTTTGTGTTGGAAAACGAAGAAGTAGATTCTAGAAACCACAGCTCCTATCGCCAGCAGTCTTTAATGCCAAGTAGTCTGCTGTGGGCAATATTTTCTTCCACTAGACTCCTCCGGGGTTGCCAGATAGAAGTCAAAGAACCTCCCTTCCAGTGCGTTTTAAAGACTTTTGCCATAAGGCTGGAAACCGATGTTATTTCTTTCTATAGGGCTTCATTTGCAGATTTTTATTTATATTGTTAACAAACACGTCAATACTGAGTTTAATTTTTAAATAATTTCTCGCTGTCAGTACATCAACAGTCGTTAGAAATTCTAATGTGAAATACTTTTTACATTGATTTCGCACAAAATGCATTCAGTGATCCCATTTTAGATAGTTCATGCAGTTGTAATACATTAATTTAGCGTGTTAACTCATTTGTTATGGTTCCATTTTCATTCCTTGACTTTGATAGACTTGTACCAAGTGATGTAAGTGGGCAGGTAAAGGTGAAAACATCACAGAGAGGTTTACAGACCCTTCCCTCAGGGACACCTCTGAAAAACTATTGCCACTATACAAAGTTTGTCACAGCGTCCGCAATTGTGAGGTAAAATTCTACCATGCAATAAACAACCATATATAAACACAATTAAGACATATTCCCGATTTCTATGAACCTAAGCTCAGTAAATGGATTTGGCGGAGATGCAAACTGTCCAGGCAGCACGGTGGTGGAGTGGTTAGGGCTGCATCTTCACAGCTAGAAGGTCCCCGCTTCAAATTCACCTCCTGGACGTGGCATTTTCTGTATAGAGTTTGCATATTCTCCCTATGCTTGCGTGGGCTCCAGTTTCATCCCACAGTTCAACACATGCCTTGTTAGGATAACTGGTGACTCCAAATTGTCCATAGGTGTGAATCTGAGTGTGAATGGTTGTCTGTCTGTGTATGTCTCTGTGTTGGCCCTGAGATGGAATGATGAACTGTCCAGGGTGAACCCTGCCTTTTACACAATGACAGGTGGGATAGGCTCCAGCCCTCTGCAACTCTAAAAAGGATAAGCGGTCAGTGTTTTATATAAATGTACATCTCAGATAACGAGATTTGGTTTGATGTTTAACAGAAGATTCCTGAATAAGCTGAATTTCCAAATTGTTTGAGGACATGAAAGCATGGATTCATTCTTCAATCCTAGTGGCTGTGCCTCTACAATGGACCACAAGATGAATCTGAGGGGGAGTGACATGAATGTTCTGCTTTTCAAGTTTATATTCATTTTAATGAATCTTATTTGATTTTTTGTGAAATGCTAAATAACTGGGGTTACATAATTTGGACAATGAGCCATTATTTAAACCAAGGCATCTGATGGAAATGCATTCTGAAAATTGGGACAAGAGGCAACAAGTAGAGAAATTAAAAACAAGCCAGGATAAACTGCTTTAATCTTTAATAATGTGTTGTATTTAAAAAACGTATCATATCTCAAAAACCTCAAAGTGTTACAAAAATCAATATCATATATGATACATGGTCATAGACTATGTTCTTCCTCACATAAGACACAAGCAGATAAATGCAAATAAGTTCCTCCTATTTACATCACTGCTTCCTCTTAAGTGTCTCCAACAAGGCTACTATCCCCAGGTAGTTATCAATACACTGTTAAATATAGCAAAGGTTTGCTAAGGAAACCCATGGAAGCCAAGTACAAGCCATCACAAATGTGCAGACCCAATTACGGACAATACTTGTTTAAAATGAATCTAGTTTCACTAGTTCTGCTAAGATTTACCACTTATATCAGAAAATGAAAATGCTTTAATCCAGTGCACTTTTAAAACCTTCTTGAAAAGTTCTTCTTGCCTTGTGGGTTTGCACTGAATCTGCTCAGGAAAAGCAACAGTGTCTGGGGCTACTGGCTAGAATTTTGGTCTGTAGATTTTAATACTTTTTTTTAGTCAATTTCGTTTCTTTGAAGTTCACTATCTTTCTAACAATGCTAACAGTTACAAACAAACTGGGCCAGTCGGTGATCCACCCGTGCTATATACAAACGATTAGACTACTTCAAGAGAAAACAAGATGATAAAAGACCATACCTGGCAACCCGGGATCCACGTCGTCATTTCCGAAGTCAAGGGAATAAGGTCGTTCGTTTTGCTATCGCGTACCGCCCGATTATGCATACCGCAGTGGTTGTGCTGTGATATCCTGGGCCACAGTTTTCACTGGTATCACCCTTTGTAGATATTGCGATGACAAGTCTCAGTTCGAGAGTAGAAATACATTTTAGGAGGTAACAGAGTTTAACATTTAAAGCTGTAGATTTGTATTGCATTGGATCTAAGTAAGCGAGTGGACGTTTGTATATAACTTACCGTCCAACTAAGACGAGCGGAGCAACACGTTACATCAAAATGGCAACCCCCTATGTCACAGATGAATCTGGTAAGGTTGCTGCATGTGCCAGATCTTTGTCTAAGTAAAACATCATTGTCTGCAGTAAGCATAGCAGCTTTAACCGAAAATAAGCATATCTTTTTTTTTTATTTGTACAACTGCTTATTAACAATAACACGTTTAACGACGTCGCTGATTTCAATGTTTTGTTTTGCAGCTAGCTAATGCTAACGTTAGCCTGAGCGGCTATCGTTCTAAGCTCTACTTTAGGCGAACGCGTCGTTATTGCACTTTGTTGGTTAGTGGTCTGAGATGAGTGAAATATACTGCGACTAGAAATGCAGTTTAGCCGTTTAGTTTTATGGTCATTAGTTTTTAATCAGTCGCATTAGCTGGCTAATGTTACTTAGCTTTTCTGCTGCAGTTAATAGCGGTGACCGATGGGTTATTGTGATGAAAGAAAGTTTGATAATACTGTCATGAATTTCACTGACTGTTTCAGTTGTTGTTGAAGCCAAAAACTGGAGTGAAAATGTATTTTATTTGATTAATTGAATTCGCCGAAGGACTGTTGCTGCTATTATTATTATTATTATTAATATTATTATTAAACTTAATAGTTTTGTGGTTTAACTTGTTATGATATTAAAGAAAGTATTAGTATTTTTTGTTTTACGTTAATTTTAATTACTTCCTTTGTCCTTTCGGCTTGTTCCGTGAGTTCTGAGTCTCCACAGCGGATCATTTGTCCGCATGTTGATTTGGCACAGTTTTACGCCGGATGCCCTTCCTGACGCAACCCTCCCCAGTATCTACCGGGCTTGGACCGGCACTGCACAGCTGGGGATGGGGATGGATATGGGCTGTTAGGGGTTCAGCGTTTTGCCCAGGGACACGTGGTTGGGGGGGGGCAAACCGCTGACCCTATGGTCGGTGGGCGGCCACTCTACCAACTGAGCCAAAGCATATCTATCATATTATTGGATTATTATTAATAATGTATTAACATTAAATCGTAATTAATATTAATGCTGTTGATAAAAAGCCAGGTATAAACAACTATAAATAATGAGTTGTTCTTTGGCCTAAATGTATTTTAGGTTTTTAGGCATTGAATTGGTGTAATTATATGTGTGTTTCTTTAAGGAGCATTGTGCGTGTTTTCATTAGGGAAGTGAAGGCTTCTACACAGTAGTTTTAAAGCTTTCAATTCTGCAAAGACAGGGACATCTGGTGGCTTGTTTATTATAGCAGCCCTTCTACATTGCATCAAAACTAGTGGTTTTAATGTTGTGGACAGGGGTTAACATGGGTACTTGATCTTCGGCTTGCTGCACATGGGGTTGTATAGCAATGCACTGCGAGCTCTAAGGCCTTGCTGTGTACCACAACAATAAGATCACCAGGTGGTTGTATGTATGTTAATTTTGCGTGTGCATTAAACAAGAAGCCTTGAGTCGATTTTGCTTATTAATATTTTAGGCTTGCTGTTTAAAATTGCTGTAGTAAATATACGTATTATTGTGCAGTGTAGCTCAGTTGGCAAAGATCCCTGAACCCCTAACAGCCCATTCCCCTCCCCAGCTGTGTAGTGCCTGTCCAAGCCCGGTAGAAATTGGGGAGGGTTCCATCAGGAAGGGCATCCGGCATTAAAAAAAAAAAAAAGATGGAGTAAAATCATTTTAAATGCAACAAAATGTCCAAAATATTCCTGTTGAGAGGAAATATTTCTGTACCTTATTGGTGTAATTTAGCACCAGTGTTTACTGTGGACTTATGTGTTTGGCTTTTATGACAAGGACAACACATTTTACTAAATTCAAATAACCACATTACTGTATGATATAGCTAGAACTGAATAGAGAAGTAGAATTAAACCTACTGAGGGATTTAGTGAACACCACAGTTGATCAAATACATTTAAATTGCTTACAATTATAAGTTACTTCATGCTAATGTATGAATCATTTATTATTTAACATATTGCCCCTGTTCTTAAGGGAAATATATTGCAGCCACTCAGAGACCTGATGGAACATGGAGGAAGCCGAGGCGGGTGAAGGATGGTTATGTCCCGCAGGAGGAAGTCCCTGTGTAAGTGCAGTTCTTGTCTACCTACAATTGTACTGAGCACACTAATTTTATTGTAAAATGAGAAGATCTGCAATAAATAAATGAACATAATTTTTTAACAAAATGGCAAGATATTGCTGATCCCAGCTTTTTTAATGTAAGAATTCGATGTCTTTATCGATCATTTACAATAATAAACTGTATTTCTTTGGCATTTAGTCTAAAGGTTGGACATATATTGACATTTGAAGATGCTGTGTTTTACGTTGAGAATTTACAAGAACTGACAATGTTTCTTTTGCTTTTCTTTTTGGCCAAATCGTAACTTGATTAATTGAAATCAACATCTTTAAGCTAAGCCAAGTGGAACACTTGTCTCTTACCCCCCTCAGGCATAAGTTTCATCTTGTGTTTCTGTTTCTTGCTGTTTCAGTTATGAAAACAAGTATGTAAAGTTTTTCAAAAGCAAACCAGACCTGCCACCTGGCCTGAACCCATCTGAGGGAGCTCCACCAAAGCAGCAGCAGCAGCAGCAAAAGATCCCCGGTGCAGATGGTGAGGCAGCCGGTCTCTCAAAGTCGGCCAAACGTAACATGAAACGGAAAGAAAAACGAAAACAGCAGCAGCACCAGGGCCAGGATGGAGACCTGGACGTGGAGTCGGTCAGCGATGCTGTCGAGAATGTCTCCATTTCAGAGATAAGTGAGTCTTCAAACAAGATGGCAGCACCGGTTACTGTCTTCTCTACCGATGATTCCTCAGCAGCAGCAGAAACAGCAGCAGCAGCAGCTGAAATGGCCAAGAAAATCAAAAATTTGAAAAAGAAGCTGAGGCAAATTGAGGATTTGCAACAGAAAATGGACTCGGGGGAAATAAAACAGCCATCAAAAGATCAGCTGGAAAAGCTGGGCCGGGCAAAGGCCTTACAAGATGAGTTACAGCAACTCGAACATAGTTCTTGAAGAAATAAAGGACGAAAGACAAGTCAGACTGAACATACAAACTACAGAATAAAACACAGGGAAGGGACCTTTTTAGCTTTGTGATCATTGTATTCATTAAACACATTCTAAATATTTGATATTCATTTTGATATTCATTATGAACTTTGGAAGTGAACACAGTCCCAGCACCCTTCAAGCAGACAGCAGCAGGGGGTCCACAGGATGTAATAGGCACCACACCTTTAGAACGGACAAGCCTGTTTTCAAGATTCAAATCTAAAAAACCATTATGAATGCCACTCATACTTGTATTGGCCGTTCCTTTATAAATATAGTTTGACGACATCATTGTGAAATATTTTGTGCATGTTTGTCCTTTTTCATTTTGTTTTTTCCAAAACATCAGGTATTATTATACATAAAATGAAAAATTAAAAACATTTTCTGTTGAGAAGAATATAGTTTTGGACCTGTTTACATTAGTTAATAAAACATATTGGGATGGCATAGTAGTCGCACTGTTTTGTCTATAGTTATTACATAAAACAACCAACTATGTGAGATACATAATTTTTTTTAGTAATATAGTGAATTCTCTGAGAGCATGACTTACTTAGTAAATTATTTTGAAAGGGAAAACATAAATTCTTATAAAAAAAAATCTATATTTTGGTTTAATTGGATCTTTTGGAAACAAGTTATACAAATGAGGATGAAGCAGGTGATATTGTATATTTTTGTTATTGTGAACAAATTCGATTAAAAACAAAGTATTCTCTGTGTATTCAAGGCTTAACGCTCTGTGCCATAGAGCTCCAATGTTCAGAAGTCATTAAAACACATCAAAGAACCACACTGTTGCTCTGGGTGACATGTTCTTTTTGATATGATTTTTGTGATGAGCATACTGCGATTTGATCGTTCTCCCTCCTTTGGTAAGCACTCACTTGAACATAAGATGTGTTTACATTCACAGCTGAGAAATGTGCCTTAAAGTTTGCAAAACACTACAGCATCTCTTTATTGAAATTGCAGATTTTTTAAAAAAGAGAATACTAATACATGGACACCTGTTTTTAAAAAAACGGTGTCTTTGGTAACAAAATATGTAAGGTCACAGCAAATTTAACTTTTGATCACCAAACTCCAAGAGGTTCATCCTTGAGTCCAAGTAGATGTTTTTGCTAGTTTTGAAGAAAGTCTTTTGAGGTTGTCCTGGGATACCATGTTTAAGACAATGTGACAAACCCAAAAATATTGTCTCAGGCTGTTGCTGGCACAAGGGCAAATAAAATTTGGCTGATGCAATTTGAAAAGTATCTTTTGCTATTTCTGCCTGGCAAATACTCAAGATGTTTAAATAAGTTATGAAGTACAAAAATCATTGTACATTTGATATAAGAGACACCATAATATTCTTTGAACAGTTTTTATCCGATAAAATGTTTAAGGATTTATGTCTGGTGGCAGCTTGACTTGCTTGAGGTTGAACTGAGACTCACAGACAACCCACCAATGATCTCAGAGAGACCACAGCGTTTCATTGCCAGGGACTCCCCACTAGTTAAATCTGAAGAAGGCTTTTAAATGTGAGGTGAAACTTCAACGTCAAGTCCGATGTGCACGTTTGGGATTTTAAGCCTTGATCGTATTTCATTAGGTCCTTCATAAAAAGATGTAATATCTAATGTATACATTAACACTATAATTGTGTATGTGATGAACAACTGTGGAGGTTCTGGCATAACTTTGTAGTGTTTGGACATAAACATCACTTAAAGGTCTCGCCGTCTGTTGTTGGTCCTCACCGCTGCCTGTCTGTGCACAACCACCAACATCAGTACACTGGACTGAAGCCGTAGACCACTGTAAATTGTGGAATTCACTCACCTGTGAATACAGCTTTAACGCTTTTAGTTGGCATATTTTTTCAAGCACAACTCATTTGCCTTCAACCAAGTGGGTATTAGGAAAGCTGTGCACTGAGGGAACCCCGGTGACATCATCGGAGATAGTTTTTGCCAGGTTATTGGAAAACTCCAGAGCTTCTAAAAAGGTTACTATGTTTAAATGGCACTATTTGTTACAAGTTCAATGAGGTTGACATGTACAATATGTGGAGTGTTACTATAACTCTAATACTGTCTTGTGAACTAATCATTATAGAGTGCTGTCTTTTGAATATGGGTTTTAAATTTTATACATGTGCATATAAACATCAATCACATCACTTATATTTATTCTTCACAAGTAAAAAACATTTTCTACACATAAATATAAATATAATTTTTTCATATCTCTGTCTTGATTGAGATATCGAGATACAGTATATATACTATACAGTTTAAGTTTAATTTCAAACACTTCTAAGTCACACTCAATGCTGCTTGTAGTTTAGACATTAGGATGTAATTGGCACATGGCTAAAGCTAGTGTGGTCTTCCATCAAGTTGGCTTAGGACAGGGGTGGTAAACTCCAGGCCTTGAGGGCCATGGCACTGCTTCCTTTCCAACTATTCCTGAACTACCATGATATTCCAGCTTCTGACCGATTGAACATACCTGATCCAGATAATCAGCAGCAGTTAGTGCAGTGATAGGTGGAAAACAAACAGGACTGCCTTGGAGAGTCGATTTGTGCCTGATATCTATACCTGAGAGGCAGAACCCAGGGCGGGAAAGCCTGTTCAGATAAAAGATTGCTTCACTGTAATGGCATTAAATTTAGCAACGGTTGACTTGGTTCACTGCATGTATGAACCGAGTCTCTTTCCACTTTGTCCACAGGAGGCGTACTCTGTCTACATTCAGAAGACAATTTGTAGCAGTGGTTACATGGAGGCGGCATTGTTTCTCCTTGAATAGGCTCTTACACTGTGAACAATATAATTAACTGGTGTCTCACAGAGGAAGTGTGGTCAGTTGTTTTCTTCATAGATATGAACATAAAGAATGTACGTATTTATTTATTTTTTTGTTGGTGGTTTGTTTCCCAAATCATAAATGAACAACTGCCGCATTATTTCTGGAACATCTGTCACACATCTGGAAATTAATTCCATTACAAATTAATGCGGCTCAGATAAATGTCAACAGAATGGGTCTTTGGTCATCAGCTTTAATAGACGGTGGGCAGCTTACTGTCATTTAAACATAGTTAATCTGTAATTTATTTGCTTCCTTTGACGTAAGCGCTACTCAGAAGTTAATCACACACAGACAAATGGCTTGAAATGATGGTGAAAGAAGGCGGGATGATGCTGCTATTGTCTGAAATATACACTGGTTACACATTCCTTGTAAAGGTTTATTATGCGGTTTTAAGGCAGGCCCCGAACAAACACTTGATGGTATAAAAACTCAAATCCTAAACTAAGACACTAGGGACCCCGGTTGGACTAAACTCTAATGGAAGTAGATAGAGGAACTGCAGTCTCCAGTGATGCTTAGAAAGATTCATAACTTGTTTAGTAGTTGAAGACCAAGTTGATGTCCAACTTGCTGCGTTGGATTGAGTTGGAAAAGTTTTTGTTTGCCTGGTAATGGAAAAAGACCCAAAGCGGAAAATGGAATATAGACTGGAGTTAATGGTGCTTCTTGTTCTGATGACAACAGCTTCATCTTGTGCCCTGAGCAGGGAAGACTTTACAGGCGCAGTGGTAAGAAACATTTCAAAGTACTGTAAAAATAGTCTCTTAGTAAAATAATAAGAGCTTTATCATGCAAATTAGAAAATTGTAGAGATAAATGACTTGGAAACTGTAAATAACTACACTTGTCTGGAAATGTCACCATCTTTTAACATTACTACAAGCTGCACGGTAACTGGATCTGTAACAGTTTAATGCGGAATAATACGACTTTGATAGTACCTGGATACAAATAGTCCAAAGAAACAAAAATCAAAACACTTACAGGACAGGATTGCAAACCATAGAAAGGTTCAGTGATGGAACAAAATCATCTCTACAATTAATATAACTCATCATGTGGAGCTGCGGTTCTGCTAAGAGCACCAACCATTTGATCTGATAATATCAGTGGTGCTCAGGTAAGGAGTATTTGTAGGGATGTAGGGATCCAAACATAGTCCTGTTACGAAATAAAAATAGCCTTGTTGAGACTTCAATGTCTTGAATAGGGGATTCTTAAAATAGCTTTTCATTCTTTTGAATGCAGATTCCATCACACCTCTTTTACAGTTAGTTAAATTATTGAGATTTTCCATACAAGACACATTAGAGCAGATAAAAAAGATCTAAGACTGTTTGAAGTTGTACATCTAGGAGTAGCTCACATTTAAATTGTATATGCAGGCCTTTCACTTGTAATCCAGGTTTTTCATTAAAAAATTTTGTCTAGTATTATATAATGTATATATGTAATGTATACAATATATAATGCAGTATTCACACATTTAGTTCAGTAAATGATCTAAATATGTCTTCAACAACTGTTCCAATAAGTACATTTTTCTGCAGGAGTATTTACAGAAGTATGGCTATCTGCACATCCCTGTAGGCAATAAAGGGCAAAACCAGCCACTTGAGGAAATAGCAGAAGCCTTAAGGTGACTGGAGTTGATCTGTTGTGTAATATGTAAAAGTAGCATAACAGTTTTGCTTGTATTTTAATCAACACAAGTGCCTTTAACATTTCTTCTCTCCTTTGTGTGTCAGAATTTTTCAAAGAGCCACAAACCTGCAAATATCTGGAAAATTAGATTTGGCCACACTGGCAATGATGAACAAACCTCGGTGTGGTCTAGAAGATTCTTTCACTAACAAATTGCTCAAATATCGAGTCATGGGTCGGTAATTGCAACATTGCATATTCAGATTATTATTTATTATATTTTTCTTCTGAGCACAAACTATGACAATGCAAAGGAATTTGCCGCCCGCATTAAGAATAGTTTTTTAAATGTTCAATCTAAATCGTAAATCAAAAATAACGTCTCCTTTTTGTACAGGCCACTGGCGTAAGAAGATGCTGACTTACCGCATCTACAATTACACTCCTGACTTGGGTCAGGGAAAGACCCGTTTAGCCATCCACAGTGCTTTCAAGTACTGGAGCGATGTGTCACCGCTAAGGTTCAGGGAGGCGCAGCAGGGAAGAGCCGACATCAAAATCTCCTTTCACAAAAGAGATAAGACGTGTCCAGTGCCCTTTGATGGGCGAGGTAGGAACAATTTCCTTTGAGTTAAAAAACCGATGTTAAGAAAGTCAGTTCTGTCTGACCTGCTGAATGAGTTTTTAACCAAAGTTTACTAGTATTTGATGAGTTCTTGCTCTATCTTCAGGCCATGTTTTAGCCCACGCTGATGCCCCTGAGTCAGGAATTGTGCACTTTGATGGAGATGAACTGTGGACAGAGGGGAAGAACCATGGCTTCAACCTGAGGATCGTTGCAGCCCATGAGATTGGCCATGCTCTCGGCCTGGGCCATTCCCAGTACTACAGCGCACTCATGGGGCCTGTATACAATGGATACCGCTCTGACTTCCAGCTGCATTCAGATGACATACGAGGGATCCAGGCTTTATATGGTAATTTCAGCCTAACATTACACTGCTGCAAAATAATGTATGTGCTCACCGAGGAACAATTTCTGTAATGACCAGCTTTGACCCTTTTCAGGAAAGCCAGACAATACTCCTCTGTCCGGAAATCCAAGTCAGTCTGTGCCAGGAGGAGCTACTGCAGATCCTTGCAAGGCCACTCTAGATGCAATAATGTTGGGTATAGAGACTCTGATTTAGTTACATTGTGTATTTACATTGTGCATAAGGGAAGTCTTTGCATATGTTAAGTACTATTTTCCCCTATGGTGAATTGCAAATACAGATATGTTTTTCCTTCATCGTCTCCCTTCAGGCCCTTTGCACAAGACATATGTTTTCAGCGGCCAGAATGTTTGGACCGTCTCCAGCTCTGGCTACAACACTCCCGTCCTGATCTCTGCATTGTGGAAGGAGCTGCCGGGGAGCCTTAATGCAGCTGTTCACTCTGAGCGGACGGGCAAGTCCTACTTTCTGAAAGGTGGATTCATCGTTTCAAATGTTTCTCACAGGGCTATGCTGCGGGCAGCGCTGTGTTACAGTTTTCTAAAATCAATCATCCATGTTATTGCAGTGTTTACAGAACATTTTACTATAACTGTCTGTCCACAGGAGACAAAGTATGGAGATACACAGGATTCCGACTTGACCCGGGCTTTCCCAAACGCTTGGCTAACATCCCTGCTAATATCGACTCAGCCATGTACTTCCGAAAGAACAAAAAACTGCTATTTTTTAAAGTAAGTACACAAGTTTACTTTTGCCTTAATTCATTGTGTAACATGTCCAGTACAAAGAAAGTAATACAATTCTCATTTTAGGGCTCTGGATACTGGCAGTGGGATGAAATTGGCCCAACAGACTTCAGTTCATATCCAAGACCCATTGAACAGCTCTTTCATGGGGTGCCCAGCAATACTGATGCCGCTTTAACATGGACAAATGGTCATATATACATGTTTAAAGGCAGCCAGTATTGGCGTGTAAACCAACAGTACCAAACAGCAGAGAAAGGCTATCCACTAAACACGGCCTCCCGCTGGATGCTGTGTGACGACTGAGCCACCACAGGCTCCCAGGGATTCACCATGAAAATGATCCTGCACAGTGATTCAACATAATAACAGGGAGACAGGACTATTCATTTGAAGCCTGAAAATATTCTCAGTCATACTCACTAAATGTTCGTAAAAATAATGAGAGCATTTTTTTTATATTTTTGTAGACAATCTGCTTAAATTTAAAAAAATAAATACTCACATAATGAAATGTTTTTTTTTTTTTAATGTTGCGTTCAGGTAATGTTGTTTAAACCATCATCAGCAGTAGGTGAATGGGAAGAATTTTTCACATCAACAAGATCTTGTAGGTTTTTGACCGATAAGGTGTCTCCTTGGCAGAATTAGCCAATGGGTGTTAAAGACAGATAAAAGCGAAATGTAGAATATCAAAATCTATTTATATATTTGAAAGATACTATACGCATATACATATTTGTATTTGTTAAAAATATACTGTAATAACCAAAATATGTAGCTAATGCACAAGCTAAGCTAGACTGCAACAACAACTAACTGGATGACCACCAGCTTGGACTACGGTACACTTTGAATGCACCACATTTTTTTCTTTAAAATCTATTCCCAAGCTTTTCATTCTGCTGACTCGATGCTGTTTGTCTTTTGAAAACTGTATTTTAACCTCATAAATAAAATCATACTGAAGGGGAAAAGCAACAACAGAGATGAATTGACTAAGCTGAGAACACTTTTTATTTGTAGATACTTTGTCCCTTTTTATTGTACAAAAACAGCAAATGAAACATCGGCCAATGATTTTAACCAGTTAAGTTCTTGTAACATCTGTCCCATTGTTAGCTGTTTTTAGTTTTTATTTGCTATTTCATTCTTTTTTTCACTTAGTTTACAAGACTATGAAACTTTTTGCAGTTTTAATCAAGTCCAAGAATAACATTAACCTTATGTTTCGTAACAGAAACTCCCTGTATAACATGCCTGCAATAAATTATACCATTATTCAGGCTATTGTTGTACTGAATTATAATAAACTTATATAGGAGACTGTAAACATAAATTTAAATAAAAATGTAAAGAAAATGTCTTCTTATATCTTTGCGTTCAACACAAGCTACTTACTAGACAGGTATTCAAGGCCCAAACTTAACCTTTGACCATTGACCAGAAGCTCCCAGTGACTATGTAATTGTAGCTGATGGTAGCAAAGAAAGACAGATTTTGCTGTAAAACTAACACTGACCGATTCAGCTGCCTGATTTTATGGCTCTTCACTGCTTTTCTTGTCACATTTATCCTTAGCAGTCACTTTTCTGTGGTCTTGCTTCAACAGACTTTAATACATAACAATACTCCAAAATCAGCGTTTTTTTGTTGTTGTTTTTTTTAGTTTGGGGTGCTGCTGTAAAATCTCTGTTATTAGTTTATTGTACAGAATTTTCAGTTTCAATCTTTTGTATAACCGTAACTTTATTGCATATACTGGAAATATTTTGTTGCTTGTAACAATGATACTAAAACATTTTTCGCCTGCATACGTGTCCACTGACAGGTTTCAGAAGTGAGTGTAAGTATTTTTGGAGAATAAAAGGTTGGGATTGTATAAAATAATATTACCATCACTGGCAAAGTCAAAGAGTGTGGTGATTACAAGTGGGATGACAACGGATATTTTTTACTGGATATGTTTTTACTTTGCCTTGTCATTCTCAAGTGCACAATTCTCAAGCATCTCAAATCACACCGTGTGCATGTTGGTTATTATCTGATGAAGTTGGATTCACGGCGGCAGTTGAAAATGTTTCCATATGAGAGAACAGTTCAAAGGAATTAGTTCCTGAAATTGTGCAGGTTGTAGTCATTTGTGAAGCTGTATTTCTTCAGAGTGTAAAGACAGGGGAGGCAGCAGTCAGAGGCACCATGGAGCCCGTCTCAAAGTCAAAGTCTATTACTGTATGTGTGTTGGTGCTGACGCTGCTGGTGGAGGAGCCTGTTCCCATCTGGCGCTCCTGAAGGCTCTGGAGATAACTCTGAGAGAAAGAGGAGAAATGTTTAAGCTAAACTTCTCCTTTGCACTCACATTTGTTGTTAATACAGATAGAAAACACGAACATCTGTATTGTTTTCTAATGTACTGTTATTCTGATGATGATGGCTATTCCTGTCTTTTGTACCATCATGCAATCAAAAGACATTGTAAACATTTATTCTAAAGGTAGAATTTGGCATTCTGGAGAAATGAAACACAAATGAAACACTCTTGCACTTCAATACACTTTAATCTCAGGCACTGACCGGCGCCAAGACATCCCCTGTGTAACGTTTTAGTGGTGGAGGCTTGCGCCGACGATATGGTTGAGGTTTCTTCACTGAATTTCTGTGTGTGTACTTCTTGCCATATTTGTTCTGTTTTTTGTGTGCAGCTGGGAAATATTCAAAGAGAAGAAAAAGAAAAGATGAAACCATAAACATAAGATCACAGACAGAGCGTTTAAGCTCAAGAGAGGAGATTGTGTGAAACTTACCTTCTGTGTGTGACACCCCTTTGGCAGTAAACTTCCATTGCACCAAAACACCAATGAGACTCAATACAGGACATATCGCAGTGATTGCCCAGTTGAACCAGCAGAGTGGATGTGGTGCAGCTTCATGAAGTACATCATATACCTGATCTAGCAGCTGAAATGCATCCACAAAGTATTCTGCACAGAGCATCACAGTGGTTGCTCCAAACACAGATGTGTAGATGATACTGAACAGTTTCTGCCACTGAAGTGTGAAGACAGCAGTGATGATGCTGGCAGCCAGTACGACACTGACAGGCACCCACACAGGAGTCAGTCTGTAAAACTGTCCAATAATCACCAAGATGGACAGGGAGATCACGCTCCCCAGCTGAATGCCGCTGAGGACGAGTCCCATCGTGGACACTAGCATGGTCACCAGTCCGCAGAGTACGGCCACCCCCAGGCCGATCCCTGCCTTTGTCTCCACTCCCAGCTGGGCATCCAAGATAGGCTCCTTGTGATACAACAAGAGAACAGCAGTGGTGCCGAACATGAAGCCAGCAAAGAACATAACCATCTTGAAGCAGCGGTAGCCTGAAAAACATAAATAAACCAAGTTAAAATTAGCAATAAAAACACCTTTTCCTTCTATTCTTCCACTGTCTACAAATCCAAAATTAATGATAGTAATTAAAATCGCTTTGGCTCATTTTTCATAACAATATTCCAGTATTCTCTGTTTAAACACTGTCAAAACTACATACCCCCCTCATGTAAGCGAAGGGAAAGAACAAAAAAACACAATGTGCAATGTCACCATTACAGGTATAGACTATGATTCTGGCAGCTGAACACATACACTCCTACAGTGTCATGCACACACATTGTCATAGCAGTGCACTGTACAGTGACATAGTGTGCACTACACACAACAGAATAAAAAAAGTAAGTAGTTGTGACTGAATGACAACCGCAGGCTTGGCAAAGAGACAAAGACATGAAAACAATTTTTGTGAGTTCACACAGTTGATGGAGAACTAGAGGATTTTAAGGACATTGACTGGAATTTTACTGAATTTGAATGTCCACAGTAAAACAAAATACTGTTTTGCACATTTGTAATGGGGTTAAAGAAATGGAATGAGTGTGAAGAAAGGTGTCAGGGCGGGGTGGAAACTGACCCGGGTAACACGTATGCACGATGATGATCACATTGTGTGGGTGATGTGAGATTTTGAAACCAAATTTAAGACTACAACAGTTTTCAGTTTAAAAGTTTACAGTAAAAAGTTGGCCAGTGCAACACAATATGTAGAACTTCACACAATCGACATCAACAATGTTCTGAAAATAGTTAATTGTGACATTTGGCTTCTGAAAAGTAAAAGTACTGCCTGCTTTTTGTTTGTAGAACACGTTTAGTTAGAAACATATGAGTTTTCATTAAACCCATGAGGTTTTTTCAGACTTAACACTGTGACACCAGCGAAATGTCAGTCAGTGAAACAGGTGCTGCTCATAAATGCTGCCTTTATCAAACTCACACCCATCTGCCTCCTTCAGCCTTGGACTTATCCACCCTAAACCCCTGTTAGGTTCCAGATGCCTGCCAATGAGGAATTAAGCCATCAGATGAGCTAATGAGGCATGTACCGTTGACAACATGTAAAAATGATAGAGGTGATGAGATGGTAAAGTTGTGTCTTAAAGGAGAAGTACACTGATTTAAAACACTTCCATGTTCATGTTTCCATTGATACCTACCAAAAAAACAGTAGATGAGACCAAAGGACAGGCATACAGAGCAGACACTGGACGGGATGATTTCATACTTCATATTAATCTCAAGCGTACATATGTCCACTTCAGCTAAGCTGGCTCCAGGCTCCTCGGTAACATAGACTGAAGTTAGTGCCATCTTGGAGGATTATTACTTCAATAGTTTTCAGGCTGATATGGAGGAAAATCTGCGTTATTCATTGATGGGGGTGAGATGTAGCATCCTGCAGGTGGTGTCCAGGAAAAGAGGAAACGCCTGAACGAAGAACTTGTTCTAAATAATTTCCTGTTGTGCACCTGTAAAAAAACGGAGAATACTTTCAGGTTTTTGACAATGACACCACATTAATTCCGCTCAAGTTTGTGTGTGTGTGTGTTAACTTGAGTTATTTATCATCTCGTCTTATGACTGTCCTGGGACTGATGAGAATATATGACAGGATGTGGCTCTTTCCCACATGCAAACGTGTTCAGGAACCAAAGAAGGAAACTGAGGATCCCTTCTGAGATTCACTTTGGTTCTTTTGTTTATGAACAGGACGCAGAAGAGGAAACGACCTGGTGGCATGGTGCCACCGTCATACAGGCATATTGTTCCCAAGCATGTGATTCGATGCACTGTTTACTGAACAATATAACAAATAGTTCCACAGTAACACAAGATTTTCTAATATTCAACATAAGTACACAGGAAAAAGTAAAAATAGCAATGCCAAAGTGTAGAAATACTCTGTAAAGCAAAGGCCCTGCATTCAACATTTTAAAAGAAGACATTTAGAAGTATTAGTACAAAAATATACTTGAAGTACCAACAGGTTAATGTTACAGCTGGTAAAGGTGAAAGGTATTTTTTTGCAGCCCTGAAATACTTCACTATAATAAAAAGATAATCATGTTTCATGTCTCTTATCTTGGCTCGACTGTCTGACTACAGTGTTACTGTGAGGAGCTCATAAGCTGTTCAGGCAGATCCCACAGTCAGCAAATGGAATTAGAGAAGCTTTAGCAGGTTGAGTGATCCTCCTGTCTATGTCAGCGCTGTCCTCTTTGCAAAGCTGAA
The DNA here is from genome assembly GCF_033026475.1 of Channa argus. NCBI lineage: Eukaryota > Metazoa > Chordata > Actinopteri > Anabantiformes > Channidae > Channa > Channa argus. Next base: position 5,909,041 of record NC_090209.1, read on the forward strand.
TGTAAAACACTTTCTAACGAGCCCCTAGTAAACTAAAACTAATTCTCTTTTATTTGTTTGATTTGTTTTTGCAAAATTTCTTTTCTTAAATTTTTCTTTTCTCTCTTTTTTTATCATGCAATGCAGGCTAAAAATAACAAATCATCTCTGACAAACGGAAACATTAAGTGAAGAAATTAAATTTCTGTGTCCTACCTGGGGTGAGGCATATCTTCACATAGGAAATGTGAGCTTTATCTGGAATTATCTTCTTTGGTAGTCTGTCAAATTCCAAAGAGCGAGCTGTCAGGAGTTTGTCAGGAGTCTGTGTGACTATGTGGTGAGGCTCAGAGTCTGACGCACTCATCTGAATTGCAGAGTAAGTCCCTCATCTGTGCTCATGTGCACAGCTGACGCCTGACTGAGAGAGACCATCTGCCCTCAGCGACAGTACAAGGCTGCTGCCAAGTCCAAGGCCACACAGTTCACTACCCATGAGTCTACTGGAGCTCCGACCTCATCTCTGCATAGGGTTAAAGTTGCCTTGAGGTAAAGACATTTTATCTCATTTGAACCTAAAATGTCTTTAATTCTGGGACACTCCAAAAAAATCTAATTTATTAAAATTCATGACTGGATAAACTTACAGTGCATCCAGTATTCACGGCACTTCTATGCTGTTGAAGCACCTTTAGCACCAATTACAGCCTCAAGTCCTTTTGATTACGCTGTTACAAGCTTGGCACACATATTTTCGGGCAGTTTCTCCCATTCGTCTTTGCAGTACCTCTCATGATCATCGGGTTGGATTGGGGGTGAGTGTCAGTGCACAGCCATTTTCACATCTCTCCAGAGATGTTCAGTCAGGTTCAAGTCTGGGCTCTGGCTCGGCCACTCAAGGACATTCACAGAATTGTCCCGTAGACACTCCTTTTTTATCGTGGCTGTTGGCGTCCTGTTGAAAGATGAACCGTCGCCCCAGTCTGAGGTGCAGAGCGCCCTGGAACAGGTTTCCATCAAGGATGTCTCTGTACGACAATGAGGAGATATCGGATAGATTGCCCTCAAGTGTTGTGTGAACATTCATAAAAGGACTAAATTGTATCTTTGGTCACCTCACTTTCCTAACTCCAGCAAAAGTTTGACAGTTGTGATTAGAATTGCAATGTCCAAAAAAAAAAAAAAAAAAACTTGATCTCCATCAAACTGTGTAACAACAAAATTTAGGACCCCTGAATACTCACTAGTTTTTAAAAAACACTGTAGAGTCCGTGTTTCAGACTCAAAGAGCTGCTTAAATGGCTGGAACTTCTTAATGTCAGTTAAAATCTCATAACTAGTTTTATTTTATTGCCATGCAATTAAGAGCAGATAAGGCATCATGTCACTTTAATGTGAGAGCTTGTATTTCTGGAGTTTGGAAGCTCCAGTTTGGAGTCTTTTGAGATATTAAGTTGTTACTGTTCAGCTGCTTTACAGCCTTTTGATGCAAAATTATGGTCCACAGAAAGAACTTTCTGGCTAATGTCTTGCAGGACACACATGATTGTATGATTGTCACACTCTCTTTATACATGCTATAGTTGTATTAGAGGAAGGAGTGAGACAAAGGCATAAAAATAAGAAATTACAGGTCCTTTAATTTATTTTCAAAAGAAAATATGTTCTCTCATTTTTACTGGTTTGAATATGAGGGTAATTTGTACAACTTGGGAAATTGAAGTAAGCAAATTAGTCTAGCAGCGGTTAACAATGAGCTGTTTGTATTATTTTGTCGAAGTCTCTGAATTCAGGGTGTTTGCCACCAGAATCTCATATGACCCACAGGAGGGTGGGTGTCTTAATGGCTCTGTCATGGTTACAATAAAAAAAAAAAACAACTGCCTTGTGGAATGGTCATTTCCTGTTGGAAAGTCCTATGTTTTCTGACTCACCCTTTCCAACGTCCTTCCAATTTGAGTAGTGTCCCTCTGTAACTACGTCACTAACTCCTTCACTTGGGTCATAATTGTTACTGTGCTCACTATGACATCACTTTTGGTGGGAGACTGCTGGCACAAACAACAGGTGTCTCTTTACAGTCTCATATTTTACCATTTTGTTGAGCTGTGTCACATGTTCCCTCCACAAACATGTAATTAAAGTAAGACTAAGTTGTGACTTAAGGAACATGCTCTGGGCAATTTACAGTCCAGCTGAACTCTGAAGCTAATACGCAACAGCATATGAACAGGGTCAAACACTATCAGCAGTACATAACATCACATTCAGTTAGAGTAGACAAATAAATGTCGGGGGGGGGGGGGGGGGGGGGGGAACAGCAGAGCTAAAACGAGATTGACAATAAAAAATAAAGTATTGACAGTAAAATTAAGCTGTCTGGCAGAATTAAGTTCCTCTTGTGAAAAATGTAATAAAGACATCACCAGCCTGTAGTCATTTCATCAGTCAAATATGTCTGCATATTGTCTGCTTCAGAAGATCATAGGAGAACAATTTCTTTTTTACTTGAAAGAGCTGATAAAAACAAACAAAAGTGCTTTGTGAGGAATGGTAGAGGGCTTTTTAAATTAATTTTTCATGTTAATGGCTTTAGGAATGACAGTGTCGATCTGACAGACTGAAACAAAAAAACCCTCTTATAGTGATTGCAGTACAACAGTACACAGTTACTGTAAATATGCCAAAGGTTTGGCAAACATTTAAATGGACTAGTCATATGCTCGATTGGCACTTTCGTCTGAATGCCATGACCTGCTCAGTACTTGCCACAAAAACCACATCTTTCAAATGCGGGGACTGCTGTTGTTCTAATGGTGGGTGTACTGTATGCAGAGATAAACACAACACCACCCAATCTCCAATTTTCTGTACTGGTGATTCTGGTGTCTCACAGGACGAGCTGTACTGACTGTGGACAGACTTCCTGGCCTTTTTGTCTAGTGTCACCATAAGGTTGGCGTCTGTCATTTTCAGTGACTTGCTAATGTTGAATGGATTCCAAAGAATCTGATGCAGACATTCTTGGCTGCAGACTCTTGCTCTGGAAAGGATTGAACGTAAAATCTCCTGTTATACAGAATGAACATTACTCTTAATAACAATAGGGGTCAAAGCGTCAAGTATATTATAGAAAAAAACGGTCGTGTACAGTATAAAATACATTTACAAAAACACTCAATAGGATTGTTTCTTCCTGATCAGCAAAACACGCAGGTGTCAATTGATGTGACTTTATTTAGACCTTTTATTGCTGAGCAGGGACTATTGATCATGACCATTTTATTCCTTTCTCTGAGCTGTGTTGCGTGGTTTGTAGAGCCACTAAAAACAAGATATGTTGAATATAGAGCTTGCATTTTAATACATTTAAAAAAGCTCTGGCCAAACTGGATGATTCTGACATATCTGCTCACAGACCAAGCGATTTACAAATAGGCTTTTCATATTATCTGTCTATTTATGTCCTCATTTTGTCAGAGCCTTAAACCCAACAAGTGAGTAGATGATAGATACTGTACATAATTAAAGCCAAAGGTAAAGCCAAAGGTAATGTGAGCATTAATATGCAGGTATGACAGCTCTGTGAAAAGATTATCCACCTGCTGGTTGCAGAAATGATTCAAGGGACTACAAATGACTACAACATCTCAGACGATAACACTGACTTAAAACCAAACATAGCGTGAGGTCTCAGAAAGAACAGTTCAAAGTACATTGTGATAACCACTAGTCACTGTCAACATGTTTGCTATAACTGTGCAAAGTAAAGACCTGCTACACGTGTGCTACATCATGATCAATGTTTATACTGTATCAACAGTTATAAATTATGACGAGTCTGCTGATGTGACATTTAGTATGTATATCATTTGTATCAGATTTAAGGCATGATGCAAAAAAAAAAACCTCATCAACAGCAGCAATAAACATAGCTACTGTTGACTTTAATTTTAATATTTAAAAACCACATGTTTTATGTTGTTGCTGTCCAACAATAAATGGTTTTCAGAGCACAGAAGGAAACCCCTCATGAGAAAATGTCATTTCAACAGTTAAATAGATAAAGTCAGATGTAAACTATTGTAGAATGGGAGATTCAAGTGTTGTTGTTTTTGGTAACACACTAGTCCCCTTTTGAGATCAAGCTGGGAAGCTCTACCCTCCCTTTATGTCTGGATGTTAAAACCAACAGATACATTTAACAGATTGTTCTACTGAAAATAATCATTATAACATTTCTTTGAAAGACTGTCTCTCTCTCCTCTCTTTCACAGACTCACAGACTTTCACAGACTCACTGTGCTGGACCATCAGCCATCTTGAGACGTTCTTTCTTCTCCTGCTTCTTCTGCTGTCTGTCAGTGCCTCATTCCACATGGGTTGGATGGGAAACTTTATATCCCAGAAGTCTTAATCTATTTCTTGTCTCTGTTTTTTTCCTCCCTCTGGCTTTCTGAGACAAAATTTTCTTTTCCTTTCAGCTGTTTCCTTTCAGTTGTCACCACAGTGAATCATCTGGCTCCATCTAACCCCATCATCCGCATCCTCTTCTCTCAGAGCAACTAACTTCATGTCCTCTCTCACTACATCCATAAATCTCCTCTTTGGTTTAGACCTCCTGCCTGGCAGCTCCAACCTCAGCATCCATCTACTGATATATTCACCATCTCTCTTCTGAACATGTCCAAACCACCTCAATCTGGCCTCTCCGACTGTATCTCCGAAACATCTAACATGAGTTGTCCCTCTGATGTCCTCATTCCTGATCCTGTCCATCCTCGTCACTCCCAAAGAGAACATCAACATCTTAAGCTATGCTACCTCATCTGTCAGTCTGTCCATCACCAGAGCAAACAAGAAGGGGCTCAGAGCTGATCCTTGATGCAGACCCACCTCCACTTTGAACTCCTCCGTCACACCTACAGCTCACCTCACCAGTGTCTTACAGCTCTCATACATGTCCTGCACCACTCTAACATACTTCTCTGCCACTCCAGACGTCCTCATACAATACCACAGCTCCTTTCTCAGCACCCTGTCATACGCTTTCTCTAAATCTACAAAGACACAATGCAAGTCCCTCTGACCCTCTCTGTACTTCTCCATCAGCATCCTCAAAGCAAATACTGCATCTGTTGTTCTCTTTCTAGGCACAAAACCATATTGCTGCTCACAAATGTTCACCTCTGCCCTTAGCCGAGCTTCCACTACTCTTTCCCAGAACTTCATTGTTTGGCTCATCAGCTTTATTCCTCTGTAGTTGTCACAGCTCTGCATATCTCCCTTGTTCTTAAAAATGGGCACCAGTACACTTCTCCTCCAGTCCTCAGCCTCCTCTCACTCTCCAAGATCTTGTTAAACAAACTAGTCAGAAACTCTACTGCCACCTCTCCTAGACACTTCCATACCTCCACCAACTGCCTTTCCACTCTTCATCCTCTTCAACGCCTTCCTCACTTCAAACTACTTCCTGCTCCACACCAGTCAGCTCTTCTACTCTTCGTTGTCTTTCATTTTCCTCATTCATCAACTCTTCAAAGTTCTCCTCCCATCTTCCCATCACACTCCTGGCACCTGTCAATACATTTATCTTTAATCACACTAACCTGCTGCACATCCTTTGCACCTCTATCCCTCTGCCTAACCAACCTGTACAAATCCACCTCTCCCTCCTTAGTGTCCAACCTAACATCCAAGTCCTAATATGCTCTTTGTTTGACCTTTGCCACCTCTACCTTTACCTTACGCAGCATCTCCCTGTACTCCTGTCTACTCTCCAGTAGACCAGAGTCATTTTACACAACACCATCCTGTGTTGTCTGGCTACACTCTTTTCTACCAATACTTTACAGTCACTGGTTTCTTTCAGATTACAACGTTGATACAAGATTTAGTCCACCTGAGTGCTTCTACCTCCAATCTTATATGTTACCCTATGTTCCTGCCTCTTCTGGAAGAAAGTGTTAAGTACAGCCATTTCCATCCTCTTTGAAAAGTCTACCACCATCTGTCCTTCTGTGTTCCTGTCCTGAAGACCAAACACTTTCATCACGTCTGTTCCCTTCACCTAAATATCCATGGAAATCTGCATAAAAACTACTAGAGTGGGATCAATCACCGGCCACTAAATGAATATTTGTACATCACAAAATGTGGAACTATTCCTTTAAAGAGTTTAGTTGAGTAAATGCAGTCAAAATACATAGAAAAACATAATTTCAGCAGGCTGGCTTGTTAGTGGTACTACTGTGAATGTGTGTTGGTTGGTGACACAGGGTTGAAAAATACTATTAATGTCAGTAAGAAGAAACCAAATCACATACAATTCTGCAGATCATTGGAAAACTGAATACAGGTATGATAAAATTCAAGAAGCATAAATATTATATGGTTTGAATTTGTAAAGTGGTTTTAGAGATGTTGAAACTCCATTTAGGAGTTAGGGTGTGTGTGATGAAGTTCAGAAGTCATGTGTTATTTTGGATTAAGATTTAAATTATGAGTTAGTTGTACTGTTACTTCTCAGTAGAAATAATCCAATACACAGAATAATAGGTTTATGTTGGACCTGTACAGGAGAGGTAGAGAGAGGTAGATAACCCACGTAGGGTGTAAATAAATTGTGAAAACCAGATGGATTCTCTCTGTTCTTTTATGGCGCTGAGAATTAATAATCATTTTACTGGAATATAGCATGTTCTACCTGAGAGGTTTTATTATGTTTTTTAATTTAAAATGTGCTCGGAAGGGAAGTATACCCTAAATTAAACAGACAATGATTGAAATTACTTTCACATAATGCAACATTTAGAAAGTTCTGGTCTCACTGACTTTATTACCTTGGATGGATCTTTATGGTCCATACCATCATGAACAGTTGAGCAGATGAAGGTAAATTCTAATAAAAGTGTCATTGTTGAATGTAACTGACAATGAGTTATGCAGATGTTGATATTTAATTACTGAAATACTTTTTGTGTTATTTATGCAACATTTTGGAATAAAATGTGTTTTCAAGAAACCACTTTTGCCAGCAGGTCTTCAAACTGCTGTTTTTAGCAATATTAGCGCACATTTATTGACTGAGACCCGACTGTTGACAAAGATGTCTGCCGACCAGCAAAACTTTTAAACCAGGTTTAACTTTTGCCACAAAGCAACACAACATCTGGCAAAGTGCTGTGAGCAAATCCATTATATATGTGGGCATATTTCTGACAGATTATGTTTAATGAATATTTCTCTAACTGTATTTTCCTCATGAAAAATAAAATAAAATAGCTGCTGACCCCCTTAGACCTGGAGATTCCTACTACAAAAATTTGAGCAGAATTTTGTTCTCTAATTCACCTCTATATCAGACAACACAGAATAGCTTTTGGTACAATGGGCAATTTGAAGAGATTCAAATTTACAACTACTTGTAACATTTGCTTTGGGTGTTCTGGAAGAAAAAGATTAGATGTTATAAACGTGATGTGATCTCCTGTCTGACTCTGCACAGTCTGCTCTCTGCATGATGTAGTTTTAGTCAAGGAGCCTCTAGAAGGGAGAAATTAATTTAAACGCAGGAGGATCAGAAATATTAAATGGTCTCTCCAGGGCAGTTTAATGGGCCTCCTGAAGCAAGACAAAGCCCTCGGCCCTTATTTACATTATTCCTGTTGATAATCAAAAGACATGAGCTCTAGACAGATGCTTCAGATAAATTATTTATTCTTGCATAAACAGCTCTTTATGTTATTGTATGCCATTATTAGAAAGAACAAAAATATATTACAATAGCTACTACTCATCTTAACAGCCTGATGCTCATTAATTTATTTATGAAGCATTTACAAAGTCAAACACACTACATTTGCCAAAAAAGACTATAGGATATATACTGTATGTTCATATCAGATCTGATCAGAGATCCAGATATTCATATTCAAATATAATAATATAAAATCTATTGAATACATTTATTACTAATAATGAATACATTATCAAAAACTTGATTTAAAGCTCAACTTTTAAAAGACCCAACATGATGATCCATTTCTCATACTTCCAGAAACCACAAGTCTTCAGTTCAATTTCATTCAAATTTATAGCATAATTTAACAACACAAATCATCTCACGGCACTTTAGATCACAATGTCAAAGCTTTAAAGATTTAAAAACCCAACAAAAACCCTAACAAATCCCCCTGAAAATGTTCTACGGAATGTTGTCCAGCTAAACTCTAACCTTAATGTCTAACCCTAATCAAACTGCTCTGTTTGCACAGGTTTAACCTATCATCCATTTATTACTGCATTTTATTATCGTTCTCCACAGTATTCCACAGTTAACAAAGTATTTTGTTTTTTAAAAAAGTTAATGTCTAAAAGAAGCTCAGCAGTAAGAAACTCAAACTTTTCCCACCCACAGTGACCCTGCATGCTTTGTAAGAACTGCACACGTAACCGTCACATAGCCATCAGCCTGATGCCAACACATCTGTGCAGCAGCTGCTTCTGTTTGGTCATTAGAGCTTTGAAATTGCCCCTCTGGTGAAGCTGTAGTGCTAACTGCATTGTGAGTGATTGTTGAGATTCTATTATGTAATAAAAATGTGGGAAGTTATCACTCACCCCTAAGAAGAAAACAAGACCAGGAGGAAAAAAGTATTAGCTCTTGGAGTATTTGTGTATATACTGGTTTTCTTCAGTACTGGATTTAGATGGAAAACAGCCTGACTTTGTGGAAAGGGAACAGCATCCACCTACCAGCACATCTGAAGCTCGTTAATTATAATAATCTCTAAATATGGGGGCCTGGTGGCTCAATGGTAGAGCATTGGGTTGGGATGCAGAAGGCCATGGGTTCAAATCCCACACCACCAGGTGTGGCCCCAACCCAGCCACCAAAGGCCACCTTGGTGCTTGTCCTGAGCCTGGATAAAATGGGAGCATAATAATAGTAATAATAATTATTATTATTTGATGATATACATAATAAAATATCCTTAAAGTAATAATCAGGTAATAGCTCACTATAGTACAAAAGTATGTGCAAGTAATAGGATGCCACAATCACTTGCGTAATAATCTGGAAGCTAAACACCAGGACCTGCAGTAATTGCCTGGAAAAACATATGGTGATTTAAATGCAATGCAGACATATGTTTTACTTTTTATAATATGTGTTTATTAATATTATTCCTTTATACTATAATAATATTATAATGGTGAGATGTAGTTTTGACATCTTTTCTAATTTAGAGCTGCAGCAGAGGAACAAAGGTGTGATTTGCTTAGATGAACATGGCAAGAAATAGGCTAATTAATGAGAAGAAACATGGAACTGAGTAACAGAGAGAGCAGCCACATGTTTAAGTGGCCATTCCTTTTTCCAACTAGGTAAAAACAAAATTAAATATTTACTAATAATCACATTATAGATTAGTGTACCAGACATCGCAGATTTGCTATGTATACACTTTTGACACGTGTAGGCTATGTGTATTATGACTCAACTTTATTATTTTCTCCAGTGACACTCACAATGATGTGGCTGACAGCAAAAGACAACAAGAAGACAGCAATGAGGCAACAGAAAAATTGTTGGGCATCACAATACTTTTTCAATTATGTTGTCGGTGTCAAATTTGTCACACATGTTCTTAAGTGTCTAGAATGACATCCTCATTTTCTTTCTCTGACTTTTCAGATATTTTGAATTGAATATGATTTGCTTCCTGTCAGATCATCCATGCTCATTTAGTCCTGCCTCCCAGTTTGGCAGAGCTGAAGTCTCATGACACAAACTTTTCCTACGTCAAGGCTTCACCTGGCGGCAATAATTTCAATGCCTAGGGATTATTTTTGTTTTTTTAATCCAGTAGCCCAAGTAAATCAAAAAGAATCCGAATACAGAGGGTGGACTGTCGTAGATATATGAAGATGAACAAGGGACCAGAAGGAAGAAAAACACCCATTCCACTAATGAAATACAATAACAAAGGTCCTGCATGCACACTTACACAGATGAGCTCGTCTCTGAGGAGAGATGTTATGCTGCTGAACACAAATGATTTTCTTTGCTGGAGGGGTTTTGGTTGTCCAGGTAACAGTTTTCACATTTTTCTTTTTTCCTTGTTATTATAGGAAACACCTCTCGTGGACTTTTAGCCCAGCTCCACTCATGGTTTTCATGGTCAGTGAGGTTGTTCTGACCAGGTCAACACCAAACATGATGGACCCTCTATGATCTAAAGTTACCTTGAAAAATTGTCACTAACGTTGATACAAGTTGACATCATGCAATGTCCTTTACTCAGTGAAACACCAGTATGAACACATAATTTTTGTGCCACATTAGGAACAATAGGTGCCTTTTTTTTTCAAGGTCTGTGTATCTTGTCATTTTTTGGAGGCTCCCACTGAACCTTCTGTTACTAGTAGTGGCCTCCTCTTCTTTTTATACGGTACCTCCAAACAACTACTGCATCTATGTTATTACTTATCATCAATGTGCCCTTTTACACACCATTATCAAGTCTCACACTACAGTCTCTTACTTTTCAGTTAATTCTTCATCATGTGCAACCATGTTACTTTAGACACAGCCTTGGTTTTCACTGCAAAATGTATAACCTTGTTCATGTATTAGCCGAAATTAGGAACCACCACTCATGTCTGTGGTAATGTATACAGTACAATTGATTACAGTGCCTAAAATTAATATTTAATGAAGCAGTAAACATCCTAGCAGCTGTGTGAACCTGCACTTTAATACAGCAATGCTTTAAGCTGTTTTTAACCCGTGGTCCTCAGCCCCATGGCTTTCTGTGAAGAAATTGCATGTTTTACTGTAGGATACATTTTTTTTCATTTGAATTTTTGAATTATATTAATTATTGTTTGTGAATAATCAAATTCATTAAAAATTCAATAAAAGTTAAACAAGTCAAAGTGACTTTTTAGATAAAATAGTGTCTATGATCGTAACACTACACATAACCATAGTACAGATCACACAAAACAGTGGGTCTCAAGTTGCTTTAAAAATTCTAATGTTCAATTTTTAGCTTAGCATATTAGCATGCTAACATTTGCTAATTAGCAGTTAAGGCAAAGTACAGAATTACAGTTGAAGCTAGAGGCTAAAGGGAACATTATCAGTTTTAAATTAATTTATATGGGTAAAAATTTAAAAAAGGACAGTGTGTTCATCAGTACAGTCCTACTCTAAACTGCAGTGGGTTCATAAAAAGTACCCTTGTAATCAAGAGACGGAGAGACACATGATGCTGGTAATTTCAATAGGTCATTGTTGCGCAGAACTGGCTTTTAACAAAACAACTTAACATACAGTAAAGTCTAGACCCATAGCATCAGTAAAACATCACATAAAATGAACATCTTTCCTCTTCCTTCACACTAAAATCTAGCACAAAATTCCTGCCTCCCAAAGATTTACTAATTCAACAGCAATGTACATTATAATGGCAATATCGCCCACTGAGCACGTTCAAGTGCACTGCAACTTTGTTTCACGTATCGTATTGTATTTACCACCTTATTACAATACTGATGGAAAAGTACCACAACTATAACACCACACAACACAAAACAAGAAAGAGGAAACATGAAGAGTAGTACTCTACAAAGTTCAGTCAGTAAATACGTTTTAAAAAGAACATTGAACTTATTTTATCATACAGTCTGATCTAAAGTGCCAGACAAATTCAACAGTGACTTTACTGAGAAATGCTCAGTGTGCTTGCTTCATCATATGTTGCATTACACCTGTTGGTAATTTGGCAACTAATTTCTTCCTGCTCTGTGACCGGCTCATTGCTCTCATGGGATGAATTCTTCATCACGCTGTAATACATTGGCACATTAAACTTGGCCGCCTTCTCCTCATGTTGCCAGTTACACTTGCAGAGCTTTTTGAATGCAACACGAAACTTCTGAGACATTAGGTTGTAAATGATGGGGTTGATGGCGCTGTTGGCGTAGATGCACATCCGGCAGAAGAGCAGGAACCAGGGGTTGTGGTAAGGTGGGTCGATGAAGGAGTTTACCACCACCAGTGTTCGGTATGGCATCCAGAGGACAGCGAAGAGGATGACCACCACAGCCAGCATCTTTGTTATCTATTGTTACATAGACAGAGACAAAGCAACATCAGTGTGCTGACATGCTCACAATGACAATGCTACGAGTCTAGTTCTTCTCTTAAAACTGCTTTGTACAATGGGTCATCCAATCAAATTGCTTCTCATCTCATTGTAACTTGCTGATCTGCACTGAAAATCAGGCATGTGCGAAATGGGGCTACTTCCTGAGTTATTATAGAATTAGGGCAGGATGACTTGGTGTAGGTGACAAACATTCCTGATGAAGCGCACCTACGACTTAACATGCTGATATTTAGGAAAGGTAATAATTTCCATGTGAGTCAGCCTTTTCTAATGAGCACTAAACACAAAGTCCAGTTGAGTCCTCCTAAACTTTCCTCAGTACCTGTTTTCTTGCAAAGACTGCACCTTTGTTGGCCTGGTTGGTGCTGTTGGAGGGACCCCGGTGAACCGACCCTCCTCCGCCTCGGTCGTTCAGATGTGAAGGCAGAGGGCTCATGATCAAAATCCTTGCAATGAGCCCGTACAGCACAGTGGCCACTATGAGGGGGATTACATAAAACAGAGAGAAGTCCAGGAAATAGATCGGCATGTACAGGCTCCTGGAGACACGGTAGCCACAGGTGATGACCACACCATTGCTGTAGACTGTCTCATTTGTGTCCACCAAAAAGAACCACATTATACAGTAGAGTGAGGTGAAGACCCAGACTCCAGCTATGATCCTCTTGGCCCGGGAAACGGTGCATATGAACTGTGCCTTTATGGAGTGACAGATGGCGATGTATCGCTCAATGGTAAATGCTGTGATGGAGCAGGACGACACATTGATGCCCAAATACTGAAGATAGGTTATACACAAGCATCCTGTGTATCCGTAAATCCAGAAGGCTACAACATCAGAGATATTAGGCAGCCCTGCAGCCAGGAGCACAATGAGGTCTGCAACAGCCAGACTGACAAGATAACAGTTAGTCGGGGTCACCATGTGCTTAGTGCGCAGCACAACCAGCACCACCATTATATTCCCAGCAATCCCAACTCCACAGATCAACATAGTCAAAAATATTGTTATGACCTGCTCTTCCACAGGTAACAGAGGCATTTCTGTTAGATTTACAACCTGGGTGACATCCTGAAAGGTGGTTGTGTTATTCTCCATCGTGGTTCAGTCCTGCATCCGAAATTCAGTTGATCTTGAGGGGCAAGACAGAAGAATCCTAAAAACAGAAATAAATGGAAACAGTTTGAGATACAGAGAACAGGGCTGACAGTGAAATAATATTATGATAAGACTACTTGTGATGGTTTTGTTTCATTGCAGGTTGGGTAAATACATTAGCAACTGTTTTCTAAGATGTTTGTTGTATCAACTTAAAAGGTCTTGTTAGGTCAGGGTTGCGTTCACTTGTTTGTGCTGCCCCCAGATGGCCACAAAAACCATAATAACAGGACGGCATTTCAATGAAATTACAATTAACACAACGACCACCGATGTGCAGAGTAGAAGAGCTATTAATCATTTTCAAATTTATGGAAAACCAAACAAATGACATTTCCAGCCACTCTGTGTTTCAGAATACATACATCATGAAGCAGAGGCTGACTGCTGATATATAGTCAGGATTTATTCCCTAAGATCAATAAAGATCCATGTTTATCCTGGGCTTCAGATTTCTAATACCTGATATATTAGTTGGCTACTGTGATGAAGAAAAACTACAGTCTGAAATAATGATGCACACCTTCATGAGCACCTGTCATCATTTGTTACTTCCTGATCATCTATTAAAAAGGATTCTGGCATTATTGGCTGTAACATAAAGTTAGGATGAGTTACTCTCCATTTCTAAATGTTTCTCTGCCCTCATAAAAATTTTTGCACAGCCAAGGAGATTTTTACAAAATTCTATAAATTGCAAAAACAGTTGCATTCCATTCAAAATTCTAAAACCATGGAAAAATAAATAATCATTTTCAAGATAATAAAATGATGATGATCTTACCATCATTTGCAAATGGCACCGCTCACTCTGGCATGGACACAGCGCTCAGATGCAATCAACCAAGAAACACAGATGACTGCTTTGCCTTCCTCTAGAGCCGCTTTAGTCGTCCACATCTCTCTCTCTCCCTCTCTCTCTCTCTCTCTCTACTTCCCAAGTGCTTCCCTCCCTCCCTTTCACATCACACACCATTATATCCTCATGGCCTTGTACAGCCACCAACTTAAAAATCAATTCCACCTCCTCATCCACACTCAGAATGTCAGGTCGTCCACTGTGGCCATGGCTGTAACCATAAACCCTGTAATTATTGGAAGAACATAGGAAGTAGCCTGCAATTCAACAGATCATCCAGTACCGTGATAGGACATTGAATTGAAATGGCACTAATTATGAAGTAGACTTTTTTCTGCCACTAGCAGAAAGGCCAAATTAAAAGCTTGGGTTTTTGTGGTTTTTCGAAGATTTACAAGTGTAGAATTAGGAAAATGTTCTTGTTTCCTGAGGGACAAAACAGAGAAAAATCAAAATCCTGCTATTCCTGTGCGGCACATTTGCAAAAGCTTTTCACAGCTCCTGGCAGTCTGACGACGCAGGAGATGCTGATTTACACCCTGGTGATTGCAACAACTGAAAACATTATATGTAGGTAAGAATAAAAGTCACTGTTGAGGAAAATCTAATCTGTTTCTAAAAGCTGTGAAAACAGGCTCAATAAAACCACACTGTGCATGGAAAGATGTTTAACCTTCAATGTCTGGACAGGACTGTCAGTATAAATGCTAATGCCTGACAGATTATGGCATTTTAAGATAGAAATTGTTTTCAGTCGCCAAACCTTCAGTCGACAAGGCTTTTGTCTAATGAACACAGAACAGCTTCACAGAATGAGAGAGAATCCTGCAGAACGATTCTAGTCCAGGTAAGTCTCTGATTGAATGTCTGAACAAAATGATTTGCTCACCCACAGCAATGCACACAATGACATTTACTGTTTATCTTTTGTCTTCTTTTGTAATCAGCGACAACAAATAGAAGTCAAATGTACTATTTATTAGACTGTTTCATCTATTTCATTAAGGCCTGCTTGTGAGACAGTCATTAAAAAGTCTGTCCAAGCAAATTTAGCTCACATTTATTTTAAATTGGACATCCTGTCAGACGTTTAGAAAATGACAAACAATCTTTGACATACAAATTTGTTTGGATGGTGCAGCCAGGAAAAGAAACAAAAGAAGTCAAATAGATGTTGGAGGATTAATTTATGCAATGGAATGAGCAGACACAGACTGGATCTTGCAATGTTTTGAATGTTGTATTGGCCTAGATAACTTTGATACTGTAACTTGAATACATTTTTCAAATACACATCCGATAATTCACCAGACTCTTTTAATCAGTGTGCCGTTACTAAAAAAAAAACAAAAAAAAATCACTTTCTTACTCTGAAAAAGTACTTTGCATTTCAGTTCTCTGTTTCTCATGTATTCTCATGAGGCTTCAACAGTTTATTTTAAGACCCTACCAAAGAGTAATAATAGAATACCTCTCTATCATCTATTTTTAATCCTGACTTTTAGTCTACACCATGATTGTCTCAAAGTTCAACAGACTGTGTGAAGATGGTGCTCTGATATTGGTCCAGAAATGTATTCTCGATGGACAGAATGACACTATGGTTCTCTGTTCTCACATATCCTAAGCACCATAGTGGCATCTAGTGGGGCTGAGAGGTAAAAATAAAAATAAAAATAATGACATGACCCAGATTTAGTTAAGTTAAAAAAACAACAACATATACGTACAGGAAAAAAATACTGTCACATTGCATGTGACCTTTCTAAGGAAAGAAAAACTCTTAGCGTGCATATTTCTGTCAAACAAACAAAATTGTGGTGGGCAAACTGAGCTGGTGTGGTGGTACTTCTGTGAAAACCACACCAGATTTTACTGTGAGTGCCTGAGAGGAGGCTGTCGAGTGGTGATACGCTTACAGAGGAAAAGGTGTTGTAACACTGACTCATACACAGGATGCCGTACTTTGCTGTACTCTGCTAAAACAAAGCCTCCGCACACAGAGGGCTAAATGATAGGACACCAACTTAGAAGAAAAACTGTAGTATGGGTAAACAAAAAGTCCTCAAAGAGTTTAGTCTTAAACCGATGTTTTTTGAGTTATTACAATTCACTGTGTGGTGGACTTGTGATGGACAGTCCAGTCATTATGTGTTGATTTGTTATTACACTCAAAATGTCAGCTGTGGTACTATAGATCTCTCAGAGCCGAGAGAATCTCTGTATTAAATTTGTACCAATTTTCACGGCAATCCGTTCAGTATCTGCGGAGACGTTTTAGAAAAACTTCTTGGTGGTATCTGAGAAAAGGTCCAATGCTTCATATTTTAGGTTCACAATATATCTTATTTGTATAAGAACATATGAAGGCAATTGATCCAAAACAAAATTAGTCGACATATTTCCATCTAGACTGACTTTTATTCTTGGAGTCACGAGTTTTTACTGTACAGTGAAGGTCACTCACTAGACACTTCAAAAGAAAATATCTGTTTTTGCTCTTTTTTCTCCTGCTTCATTTGCATTTTCATCATCAAGTAAGCCATTCTTCTCTCCTCCTGATCTCGGAAAAAAGATGCAGAGATTTTTCTGCGCAGCCTTCTGGCATAAACCTCGAAGAACACCAGACAGTAGCTCATCAGCCAGAGACATCCCAGCACGAGTGTAACTCCCAGGTCAGGAGCTGAAGTTGTCACATCACACAGCCATTGCTCGGGGCTGAGGGTCCACTTGTAATCCTTGTGGAAGGATGACAGCTCCTGGTGGGCGCAGAATTTGGGGACAATACAAAGAAAAGGGAAAAACCCCTGAACCTAAAATCGAGAACAAATGAAATTAAGAAGTTAAACGATGAGGAAGCAAATACTGCAGATACAGTAAAAGTGGTGAAACAGTTTGTGCACTGTCTAACCTGGTAATCCACACTTATCCCAGCAGATGTAGGCGGAAAATCCATTAACCAAGGCAGAATCAGCTCAACTATATGATAAACAACATGATCCAAAACTACTATTAAAGTTATTGCAATAAAATACAATGTTACCACAGCCAGTGATATCAAACAAGAGGCGCATTCCTGGCTTCTTATTTTACAGATGAGGGCATTGATTTTATTTTTAGCTGTCTTTTTGTTGCCAGCAGGGTTTGATTCTTTCACGAGCTCCTGGGGGATGTAGCTATTATCGAACTCGACTGATGTCAGGTAAGATTTTAAGTATCGTGCTGATTCAAAGATTAGTAGACCCACAAAAATGGCAGCAAGGATCCGGTTCGACAACAGTTTGCATTCCTGTAGCAGGTTCATGGCGTGTGAGAAGTTGACCTCTATCTGCCCAGTCATCTGTGTTAACCTGCTTTTGACTGCTGACACATTAAAATGCAAGATGTGATCCAGTTTCCTCAAGTTGGTGACGAGGTTCAAATCACCCCCCTTCACTTTGATGACTTCTTCAACGAGGTCTTGCTTCACTTCATTCAAGGGTTCAGAGGAGTTTAATAAAGTCTTTGCTAAACCCTCAGCGGTGCACTTGATGACATGTGTGACCGCTCCTATGTTCACTGTAATATTAGGGATGACTTTTAACACTAAAATCATGACGGAGAGCGAGATGAGGAGTTTGCGTCCCTGTTTAGTAGAGACGGTGGGCAGAATCATGGTCAGCACGCAGCGCAGAGGGTGACACAGGAAGGAGACCAGAAACATGGCCACGCTGTAGATGCAGGTGATCTGAATAGATACTTCATAATTATATGTCAGAGTTTTATACAGCCAATGGTGAAGCAGGCCACCGGTGATGATGCCGAGGCTCAAACACAGAAACATCTGAGTCAGGATGTCTCTGCCAGCAGGTGTAGGTGCGGAGTACACGTCCCAGAAATACAGCAGCACACATTTTAGAGCCTGTCTGCAAGATCCCACTTGGCTCCTGAGGATAAAAAAACACTTGAAAGAACGAAACAATTTGACCTTTTGAGAAATTTCCTGATAGCTAAGAAGACACCCACAGCTTAGCTGTGCATAAAGACTCAAAACAGGTGTGTTGAATGGGTTGTTAGAGCTTTGTCACTGTAACAGCTTTTGCTGCGGCTGAAAGTCACACTGTTTGAGCAGTGAGTGGAAACAAAAGGCTGAGCTAAAAATTAAGCAGAAACCTTCTCTAAAGCTGTTGCTAAACATGTGGCTCATACCCACTTCTATTGTATTCAGCTCAGTCGAAAACACCTTATAGTATTTATTAACACACTGCTTGTTTTATCTGTGTACATACAGTACAAATAAAGTACAAAAAGTTACAGCTTGTAAATTCCCACACAGCAAATTTCCCCATAACAATACATTTTGCAGAATATTATTGCAATTTTGAGAAACCACAAATAAGACAGGTAGATAGATAGATAGATAGATAGATAGATAGATAGATAGATAGATAGATAGATAGATAGATAGATTGATAGATAGACAGATAAATGCAGCATCCCACAAATGCTGAAAACTATACAATATATGCCATATATATAATTTTTACCTGAGATGAGCAAAAAGACTCTGTGTGATGTACTTCATCCTTATGAGCTTAAGGGAAAAAAGGAGTGTTGGAAGAATATATTGGGGGAAAAAAAGGAACTATACTAACTGAACAGTCACTGTCATGTTATTGTTTGTAGCTGACCTACTGTAAGTTTCCATCTGGGGAACAACATAGGAAACAAAATCAAATGGAGAGGCATGACACATTGACCCAAACACACACATGTGACATAAACGCAGGGTGACATAAGATTTGGTTTCCCTGTATTTCAAACATTTATCTGGTAAAGAGGGGGAAGTTCAGCTCATTGGCTGCATTTTTCAGCTCATTAGTGAACTGTTTCCTGGCTACATTTCCTTTCACTTTGTCAGCAGCTATAAAAAGGACCACGGGTGGGCTTAGATGGGCTTGGGCACACTCAAACACAACAATTGTGTACGCACAAAATCTAAAATAATGAAAAGGCATCAAATCTTTATAAATGATATCTAGATCTGGGGACAACTGAAAATGAAACATTTTTTGGGATATTATCTCGTTCCACTGAATAGTCCTGAATGGCAGCAGCGCCATTTTGTACTGCTGGGACAGTGGACCAGTCCCATGTTAACTTTTCCCACGATACTTGTTTGTCATGTGCTGTGGTGACTCTGACCGTGTGTCACAAAGTTCTCATTGGCTGAAGTTTCTGTTTCATTTTTCTGTCCCCCTCTGAGCTCTGTTCTCAGCCTCTGTTGATAATCAAGGTTGAGTGTTTAAGAATGATTCACTTCTCTCCTCTGTGTCAGATCCTGATCTCTGTACAGAGCTGCATGCTGAGCCTTCTGCCTGTTATCACTTCTTGATGCTAGCTCATGTTTTTGTGAATTGTTTTTGGGCTGAGGTGTTTAGTTATACTTTCCCTTGCTGCCTAGTATTATATCCTTTTGTTCTCCCTGCTCACGTCACGTTTCGTTCCCCAGTCTACTCCACTGGTTTTCATATTTGGTTTTTATAACTAGTTTTTGGGTTCCCTCAATCAGTCCTCACATCTAGGACTCTGCCAGCCCTAAATTTAGTTTCCCCCCTCAGTCCGTCTACTCCATGTATGATTTTCTTAATTCACTCTGCCTACTTCTGAGTTAGTCTTATTATCCACCTCACCAAGAAGACAGTGGACAGTTTTTGGGTTGTAACCCAACCATTTCACTCAGCCTGATTTATGTTGAGCCATTTAGTCCACTCCGCTTGTCTTTTTGTCCTTAGTCACTCAGTCTGGTTAGTGTTTAGCCTTTTTCGGTTAACCTGTTTATCTCTCCTACCCTTTTTTTTTGTCCCTCTCTCTCTCACTCCTTTGTTCTCTTATGTTAGCCCTGATTATTTGAAGTTCTAGGTTCTTTTCTGCCGATCCATGTTTTGTTACCCACTTAATCCAGGCTTTCTGTGTTATATTCATGTTGAAGCCGTCTTCCTTCTGGAGAGATTTTTGTTACTTTTGCCCCAGTTAATAAACTTTACAACACCCTCTCATTGCCTCTGCTCTTGGGTCCATCTGTAACAACCTCCCTGACACCATGCTAACATTGGTCAGTACAACTAAGTTAACCATTAAGGCTTGTGACTTCAGAAAATGTATAACTTTAAATAAACACTATAGAATTTACAACTGTGTGCTCTCTCAGGCTTCCTGTGTGTGCAGGCTAAAATGTGTTGTGGTAAACCTTACTTTCCTCTATGAACTTGTTACAGGCAAATAGAACAATATACTGTCAGTTTATTTGTAACAGCATTTATTTTGGGTGCACATCACTTGTACACATACCCATAAAAGATTTAAAAGTTTGTTCATGCGTTGTGATCATAATGCCATAAAATATAAACAAGTCAGTCTTTGTAAGTTAAAAACACTGGATGCTTTAAAAATTATGGAGCGGTGAATTTCATTCCTCCAGCAGATGTCAGCCAAGTAGCATTAGTGTTAACAATTCTCTGCAATATCACACACTGTATGTGTGTGTGTGTGTGTGTATGTAGGTGTGTGTGTGTGTGTGTGTGTGTGTGTGTGTGTGTGTGTGTGTGTGTGTGTGTGTGTGTGTGTGTGTGCATGCGAATTAAACTTTTCAGAGCTTGGGTAAAAGATTTGAACTTTCTCTGGCGGCAATGATATCAAAGAAGCTGTTCTTGTGGCTCAAGATTAGATGTTCAAGAAGTATTTTGGACTGTTGTGTCTTTTTTTCACTGGTGTGATGTTCTCTAATTGGTTTACAGGGCCCATTTTACACCAGAAGTTGCACTGCTGTTCTTGTCTGAACCAGCTAACATTGTCTCAGTAGCATTGTGCAGTGTCAAGCTGCTCTTTAGCAAATCTCGCATGAACAGCAGTTCTTCTGTGTTGTCCTTTCATGGAGACCATGCACCATGATTTGTGTATTATTTGCACACGTTGCCTTTCCGCTGCTATTCTTTTGTTCCACTCTCCTGCCCTGGTCTCTGTCTGTCTTCACCTGTTCTGCATTCCCTGCAATAAGCCATGGCATATATTGGCCTGAGGGCAGCACGGTGGTGAAGTGGTTAGCACTGCCACCTCAAAGCTAGAAGCTTGTGGTGTTTGCATGTTCTCCCTTTGCTTACGTGGGTTTCCTCTGGTTTCGTCCCACAGTCCAAAAACAATTGGAAAAGTCCCTGTAGGTGTGAATAAGTGTCTGTCTGTCTGGTGAACTACCTGGGGTGTACCCCACCTCTTGCCTGATGACAGCTGGGATAGGCTCCAGCACCGCTGACCCAAGTAGGATTAGCGGTAACAGAAAATGGATGCACATTTACCTGGTGCTTCCTCTTACTCTTTGTGAACTTGTCTTGTCGGTTGAATTTGATTCTCTAAAGATAACCTCACTACCAATTCCAACAATCAAGCCTTGTCTTCATTGTCAGCCTGCCACTCAGGAAATGTTTGCTTGAATGCCTGTGGACTCCTGCATTCTTCTAAGATCTGGTCAGCTGCCTAAAATAGCCTGCTCTTTGTTTTTGATGTTAGTTTGCTTTAGCTTTGACTAGTGTTCTTATGTTTAGCGTTCGTTCTTTGTCCTGGGGATTGACTATGCGCCGTATCATATGTTCCTAGAGATTATTTTTTGTGCTATTCTAAACTTCTGAACTTTGCTAATACTCACTCAAGTGTATTTTCGGTAGACTGTTAAAAGCGGCTTCCTGTTGTTGTTGTCATTATGTTCTAGCAGCTTCCTTTTGGTACCTCTCAGTCATTGTTGCTATATCAGTTTTGCTACCATTAAACCCTCTTACACCTGACCTGACGAGACAAGACCTGTTGAAGTCTTGTCTGGTGTTCTGGACTTGGCAACTGCTACACTACCTTGAGTTTTTGGACCTTAAGAACCTTTGAACCTTGACCAAGCCCCGAACCTGACATGCCAGCATTCTCACAGCCACAATACTCTAGATCTGCCCCCTTTTCTTCTGCTGCAGTCAGTTTACACTCCATGTCCACCAGACACCACCCTGTCCATCAGAGAGGCTATCTATCCAACTGCAATGTGAATATTTCAACGATGCATTTAATAAGGTCAAAAACAGTGCAATTACTTGTGCATTTTTATTTAAAATGTGTTTCTTAAAGACAAATGTACAATATACACAAATTCAATTCAATACAAGTGTATGGTCCCTGTTTAGTTTTACATCTTGTATATAAGAGTTTTTTTGATGCTGATTCTAATGGGGGGGGGGAGCAATCAAAGAGTAGCATTGAGTGACTGGACAGAAGATAAGCGCACATCAGAAACAACAACCGACTTGTTGACAGGGTGAGCCCATTCTGGATACGTGTTTAAGTTAAACATGGCGACACCCCATGTGTTCATGGCCAGAGAGACAGAGAGGATGCCCAAGATGTTCATGACAAAGCCTGTCTTCACCTGTAAAGACACGAGGGGAGACAATGAACTGCAATTTATGTTTTATACTGTATCTTTCACAGTTGTGTCAAACTGCTGCTAAGAGGATCTTACCATGTCTTTGACCATGAGATGCCCTGATGCAAAGGCGATGGAGTTGGGTGGTGTGGACACTGGCAGCATAAAGGCATATGAACACCCGACTGTAGCAGGTATCATGAAATACAAAGGGTTCACTGTGACACGAATAGCCTGCAGAGACCAAAATATTATAGGATAAGATGTAAATAATGTCACAAGCACTGTACAGGACAGACTCTAAACTTCATATGGAGAATTATATTAACCGAACCTCGCTTTACATTCTGGCTAAGATATGTTAGAAGGTAGTGAAGGAAGGAAAATAATGCACATGACATCTACAGTAGAAAAATGGTAGTTACAGTATCCATAAATCAGATGGCTCCGTCAAAAGATGGGGTTGTAATTAGATATTGCACATTGCATAATGTTTGGTAGGATTTAATCTGTATTATTATATTTAGTGCAAGATTGTGTGAAAGTTTTGAGCATGGGACCATTTTGCATTCTTTATTCCAATGTTTGTACAAAATGGCAGTCAACCCAATAGTTGAAACAGTCAAGCATGTGGTGTGGCAAACTTTGTATCATTGTGTAAAGTGATGCTTCAAGTGCAATTTTTAGAGGTCATGGTTCAATTTTTTTTTTTTCATTTAAATAGCAACTAAGAACATAGTCACCTAACCTTCTTTGGGCATGTACTTTGCAGTAAAAGAAGCACTGCAAAGTACACAAGCTCCAGATAATAATTACTGGGGACTGCAGTTAATATCCAACAAGATACAAACATAGAAACATGTACTGCAAGAATTTAACAAGCCTGTTAAGCCTATGATCAACATAAAGGGTGAGGTCAGCAACAAACCCAGATCCCTGTAGTTCTCAATCAAAGGTTCCCACTGCCTTATCTCATAAAAGTCTCCCTGTGTGTTGCATGACAGAAACACATAGCACATATTTAAGTGAACATTTACCAGTTCAGCAATGACGGGTAAAAATATTATAATTGTGGCAGTGTTGCTGGCGAACTCAGTGAAACAGGCCAGGAACGCAGTGATCAACATTACAGCTGCAGCAGGAGGGACCTCGGCCAAAGGTTGGAGGTGGCCTCCGATCCAGGAGGCGAGTCCAGACTCCTGCCAAACCCCACAAGATTGTGGTTAAAGGTCAAAGATCAAATCAAACATAATAAAGCAAAGTGGAGAACAGAACCAAACTGAGCAGGGTAGCACGGAGGCTGGTGGAAAGAAACTTCAGCAAACATGAAATCTGAAACATTTGGGAACTCGTGCTTATTTTCTTCATTGCAGAGAAAAGAGAGGACCCCGCTCTTATGTGTTCTAGAGTTTACATGAAATACAGCATTATTTAGTTAGCGTGACATAAAGACTAGAAATTGGTGGTAAATTCTACAGTAAGCAGCTTCTGTCCAAAAGTAACACTAACTGTGGAGTTTGTGGAAGTAAAAATGAATTGGTGAATGTAAGAATGAGTGCAAAGTTTCCATTTTCAACACCTTCTTTACCTCACAAGCTTTGGCCATGGCAAAGCCTCCTCCAAGCAACAGTATGATATTCCAGGGGACGGAGTCCTGTGCTTTCTTCCAAGATAAGAGTGGGACATAGGGAGTGTTTGAGGCTGAAGAAAATTTTGGGAGAAAATAATGAAAAAAAATATATATATACATATATATAAACTTTTTTTTTTTGGTGTGAAAACATGTTCCACTTTAGTAAACAATAAAATTGTGTTCTTTTTTAGTTAACTCTACTAAAATTTGACCTGCTTTGTGAGGAACACATACACCCCAGGCTTTTTCCCTTGTGTCCAGAGGTTTATTTGACCAGCTGAACATAATATACACAATCACACACACACACACACACACACACACACACACACACACACACACACACACACACACACACACACACGTGTTTCCAACGCACTCAAGACACGTGCATACAGTTGGTGCACACAAACACACAAACACACAAAGGCCCTAAAGTTTGACAGCATAGCTTTGAAAGATTATTGTAATCACAGAAACAGAGAAACTATAGTTTCACTTCCAAATCAGAAATTTACTCAGACTCTCTAATCTAGATTATTAACATTCCTCATCTGATTTTCGCTATTTTGCAATAGCTATGCAAGAGACAAGAACGAAATGTCTTTGAATCTTTCACAAATATTTGGTAATGATCATGTAATCATAACTTCTATTAGAAGTACTATTACTTCTATTGGAAGTAGTATTAGAAGTAACATAACTTCTATTAGAAGTTAAGATTAATATTATAACTTCTGACTTGTCCTGACACACTTCCTCAGGTTGCTTCTTTTTAGTATATGTCTTTGATATCATGGTTATTTTGTTTCTTTTTATAGAACAAATCCTATTTTTCTTCTTAGTTTATTATCTACAAAATTGTGCAGCATCATTAAAATTATGATGGAATTAATTTAGGTTTTTGTTGAATAAATGTATCCCTTCACAGGTGAGTCATTTATAGTAAGGGGTCACTAACCTTGGGGGTCTGACCACCAGCTAAAAGAAGGTTTCTGTGAGGGGAAGAAGAACAATATAGACACAATGATGACACCAGTGACTGCATCTGAGACATACCTGCAAGACAAGACAAAAAGATTAATAACAGCCTCTCACTGCTACTCATACTGAGGTTCTTTCCAAACACAAAAAGCGAACTAATGTTTGTTTTAACCATGTGTGTCTCACTTACCCTTTTTTAAAAAACACAGACCAACCGCTGATAAACTTAGGATCTCTCGTAAACAGGAGAACAGCAAACAAAATAAAAAAAAAAGAGATTGCTCCTTCTGCAAAACTGAAATTGATGAGGTGAAAGAGTAAAAGTCAGGACAAGACATTGGTCATAAAAATGTACTCATTCACTGTCTATTGCTTCAGATCTGAAGACATACAGGGGGTCCTCACTTTATGGGCCCTAGTTTTCTGTAGCATTCTGTTATTAGAGTCTGGGCTCGAGCCTCTGCCTCAGCTCTTTGGTCAATTTTCTTGTAGCACAATCTGCATAAAATAAAAACATTAGAAAAGAACTTTACTCTGAAGGAAAACTATAAATTTTCTGACCATGCAAGCAAAAGTGGTTTCCTTTACACAAAATCAGTAGATTACTCAGCATAATCTAATCATAAACAGAAAATAGTCTGAAATTACCAAATTTCTGACATCACATTACCGTGTATTCAATCCGCCATATAGGAATGCAATCCATAACCATCCTAAAAACAGGAAGAGGAGCATGAGTGGGAAAGCAAATGCAAACCAAGATCCAAAGTTGATGAGGTCACAGTCTGGGAAGTAGCTGTAAAGCAAAAACAGAAACAAAACAAAAACATCATCTGAAAAAGGATGGTTTATATGATGCATTTTCATCTGCACAAAATGACCTAAGTTACCTTTTCAGCTGTCCAATCAATATGAGGTTGGGTGCAGTGCCAGTCAGGGTGGCGGTCCCTCCAATACTGGCTGCGTAGGGAATACAGATCAAGAATCCTTTCCACACCTTTAGCTGATACTCTGACTCTAATCGGATTTCCTCAGATGTCCTCATGTCAGTCTGCTCCGGTTCGTCCATCCTTTCAATGTTTTAGATTATATTTGTTTAACAGTATATTATGGTGCTTCCAGTGGACTTTGATGAACATACATCTCGTCCACGGTATTTTCTGAACCATACAATTATATAAAAATATAGCTGAAATTTCGGGAAACATGCTTATTTGCTTAATTGCTGAGTTAGATAAGAAGATCGATACCAGATAGATTAAATATGAAGTTATAGCCAGTTAGCTGAGCTTAGTAAAGCAACCGGAAGCTATGAAAAGCAGGGCCTATTAAAAAGTTAAAATATATCTTCCATCACCTTTAAATTTAATTAATACACTGTGTTTTCCTTTTTAAACTGTACAAAAAGTGCAAAAACAGCAAAGCCAGGCTAGGTGCTTATCCTCCTTCAAGCTTTTGTGCTAAGCTAAGCTAGCAGCTCTTGACTGAGCCAAACATTTAACTGAGAGATAAGAGATTGGTATCTATCTTCTTGTCTAACTCTCAGAAAAAAACAACAACTTGTTGACTGAACTTGTTCTTACCCGTCTATCGACAGTAATTGCTTTTCTGAGGGCACGGAGGGAAGTGAATGCAGCTTTACAGCAGACGGACCTGTAAGAAAGTGTAGCAAAGAGTTTTATCTGAGTCACAGAACAGTAAGTGTCATCTCCAAATTTACAGAAACATAAATGAAAATATTAGGATTAGGGGGCTTTGCCTTTGACACATTTAATATATGACTTTAAGGCAGAAAGTATCATTAATCAATTACCACTTGAATATTGACCAACTTTGAATCCAAAGACTCTGTACAAAGTTCACGTATTAGATTACATATTAAAGTGTCATGTTGCAGAGGTTAAAACAATGCTGAATCATTCTGATCACACATGGGTGGACATGGACATATTTTAGCAATAAACCAACATTATTCAAGTCACATTTTTATTTTATTTTTTTGGGCCTATTCTGGGTACAGTAAAACAAGCAGTAAACAACCATTGGCATATTGTCATCTTCTAAAGCTTATATGAAGAACTTTTCACTGGACAATTGGCTCCAGCTCCAACAGAGCAACATTTGGAGTCATGTCTGTGTCCTGATTATAAACATTGACTATCTTTTAGCACAATTTTTGGTCTCCACCTACCAAACGCCTAATGGAGAACTCTAGCTTTTTAGCAGATGCTAAAATTCTTTGTAGAGTTCAGATTTAACAGGAACAATGAAAATATTCATAACATTATGAAAATAAATTTAACATTATACACCAGTCATCAGTTGGTATCAGTCACCAGTTCATAATATAGAGTAAGATACACAAATTAGTGCATATTCGCCTAAACACAGGCAGTGATTAGTTAGTCTGCCAAACTATAAAAACAGACATCGTACCATTTGTTATATCGCTCTCAGGCTCTTTTATGGTCTTGCACTTTTGTTTTAGGGTCTCGAGGTCTCCAAATAGGCTCTCCAGGATGGCATTAGCAATGGGGAGCATCATGGCTGTTGTGGCAGTGTTGCTGAGCCACATGGACAAGAAGGATGAAGTCATCATCATTCCCATTATGAGCCTGTGGAAAAAAATACAACCTGGAATCTCAAATAGGAAAACACTAATCAGCATCACTGTGGCTGACTTGAAACCCTAGTGCAGGAAGGAAAATGTTGGCAATAATCTATATTTTCTAGTTGTCTGTGGATTCAGTAAATAACTCAAAAGACCAACAACAATAATGTCTTTCTCAGTGCTTGAGCAGTTCCCCAACCTGTTTGTAGCTTATTTGTAGGAATATACTGTCAGACTTTGAATACAAAGAGCATAATTGTTTGTTTTGGTCTTTTTGTTTTTTTTTAATCTACTGACAATGTGATAAATATAGAATATTACCAGACTTATCCTTAAAACGTCCTTCCAGCAAAGTTTTCTCACCAGGCTGGTTTTACTCCCACTATAGTAAGGACCTTCAGGGCTATTCTGCGATGCAGGCCCCATTCCTCGATGGATGATGCCATGACAAGTCCACTGAGAAAGAGAAAATTGGTTTCCAGGAAGTACTCAGGGCATACTTTTTTGGATGGAAGGATTCCCAGTGTTGGGAAGAGGCAGACCGGAAGCATCGCGGTGACAGCCAGAGGAAGGGCCTCTGTGCACCAAAACACGGCCATCAGCACCACCACGTAAAGACATTTTCCCTCCTAAAAGATAAGCAGTATCGTTGTTAATGTTCAGCCAACTGTAGAAAAACTAAAAAAAAGTCAGAGGGAAAAAACTTGAACTCAATGAACTAAACTTTTTAGAGGTGTGGAGCTGTGTGTTGTTGCAACTGCACTTGAAAACTGTTTACTTTATGAAATAACCTTCTTATGAGTTGTTTAACTGTTTCTGTAACCTAGAAAGTGTTAAAAAAAAATTTAAAATATATCCACCACAGCTACCTAGGGCCCAAAGTGAATTCTTCAAATGCCTTGTTTTGTTTAATCCTTGTGGCTTGAGTTCAGTCGCCACAGCAGATCATTTGTACGCATGTTGATTTGGCACAGTTTTGTTCATTTTACAAAGACATGTATTACAGTGTAAAACAGCGAATCCTGTCACCAGATGATTTTTTGCAATAAAAAAAAAAAAGAAAATTAATTAATCTGGTCTTTTAATGTTTCATTAGATATTTTCTTTGTTTTGTCACTTACTAATTGAACGATGAAGTAATTCTTTCAGATATAAATATAATATAATGAGGGACTGAGCATTTTAATTGTACTTGTTAAGTTAATCATGGAAAATACTGGCACCTTAATATTTAATAAGGGGTATTACAAGGTATTAGTCTGATTTTAGACAAATCTTCATGTTCCTGTTATGTTAATAACTTTTAAGACAGTCACATTAAGACACACATAAACGTTGTAAAATCGCTCACCTTCTCTGGAAGAGTAAAAAGTAAAGGCAGAAACACGAGTGGAGTGAGAAGGAGAACCAGTTGTTTGTGGACGCTCCACAACTTCTTGGACGCAACTGATATTTTCATCTCCAGAAGGAAGTGTTGCTTCGTTTGGGGGAAAAGGGAGCTTGAGACTGGCTGAGACGAGGGCAACACTTTGAAGCCTCTGGTGGAGTGTGGAGAAGATTATCTACACACTCTGCAACAGGTTAACTCCTCGTATGGTGGTGTCAAATAGTTATGCTTTGGGTCAGTTCCCAGCTGTAGGCCTCTCCCACACAGACAGGAGGAATGATGCATCTTTAGAGGCTGAGAGGTGAAAATGGCATCTGCACAGCACTGGCTGACAGGCTAAAACAGAACTTAATCCCTTTTATTGGTTCCTCAATGAAACAAAAACATTAGCATAGCTTCAGGATATTTATTCTGTATAGTTTCACTGATTAACTTAAATTTAAAAAACGTTTTTTGTTTTGTTTGTTTAGGTAACAGATATTTTAAAAGTGCGAAGGTGCACAGCCGTGATGCAAGTTAGTTAGTGATTTCAGTTAAGTGAAGTTTAACAATTGCTAGTTGAGACTAAACACAAAGTACTCGAGCAGTTAAGGGAGAGTGTTTAAAAAAAATCCGAATTGAACCTGATGATGGTGCCACAGAAAAAAAAAAAAAAAGCCAAACTTACCATAATTAATTCATTAGATACAACGGATGTCAGTCTCCTAAACAGTCTGTCTAGATTATAGTAAATCACAAGACAGGTGAAACGTCTGCCAAGCTGACCTGCTTCTGCAGTCAGGAAATGTTTGTAAAATGGACAGTTAAAGATTCACAACCACCTATTGAAACAGACAAAGGGTTACTTTTCTAAAAGGAAATCACCTGTGTTGATTCTGAAATCCATCTATCCATCCATGTATATCTATATATACATTATACTATAAAAAATATTGAAATAACAAGTTATATCTTTTGTGGTTTTTACATTTTACATTTATCAGTTAAAAATGTAAGTTTAACAATTTCCAATTTTCTCCTCTGTTTCGTTTACTTTGCTGATGTCTCAGAATTTCTTAATGAAAGGTGGCTTTGCGTTGGTGAGCTGATGGCTCAGAAATGCTTACACATTTAAGTTTACTTAGTTTTAGTCAAGCAATGTTATTAATGGAAATTTTAGATACACATGTAATTAATCTGTCTACTGTTTTTTTTTTTTTTTCTTTCGGCTTATCCCGTGAGTTCTGGGTCACAGAGTTCATCGTTTGACATTTAGTTGGGACTGGGGATTGAACCACTGACCCTGTGGTCCTAGACGACTGCCTTACCAACTGAGCTACAGCCACCCCTAATTAATCTGTGTACTGTAAAACTGCAAAAAAATTATGATGAGATCGGCTCCATGATGTTCCTGCACAAGACTTCTTCAACCTAATTTTAAATATGTGAATTGACTTGGAGTCAAATTTTTTTAAACACCCTTTTAAAACAGTTCAGTTCTGTAGAATAAACCTTCAATCAGTTGACATTCAACGTTGTCTGAGTGGTGGTGGTGCTGTTTGAGGATGTGCCAGTAGGTGGTGATCTGTGCACATTCTTTTCCGCCATCTACCTGCTGAGCTGCTCTCAGTGTGACTCCTCACCCCTGTATGATTGCATGTTGGTTCAAACCCACAAATCATGTAATGTTTCCCGTATTACTCAGACTTTGTAAACTAAGTGATGATTACTGGGTTTTATTCCAGGTGTTTTCATTACACCCTCCACAGTGAGCGAGGGTTAAATAATCTAAAACTTTCACTTCAGTTCAAACAGAAACTAGACTCACTTCCAGAGGGCTTTGGCTTCTCTACAAAAAATGTTAAGTTTTGTTGTTTTTTTAAAGTAAAGTCTGAGTGTACATCTGTGGTGTCACAGTTTCCGAACAATTTGAACTGTGAACACTCAGAATAGATCAACATGTGGTCCGTTTACCCAAAGTTAAGGAGGTTACCTCTTTATTATAAATAGGACATCTAAACATAAGCTAAAGAAGTTAAGCTAATTGATTGTTAGAATGTAATACACGATACATGATGATCAGTACATGTTAGAAATAAACAAAGTTAAAGTTACAATATATCAGTTAGCAGACCTAATACTACAGTATTTGTTACAGTAGATCCATTTTCACCTGGATCTTTATGCACAATTTTCTTTTTCGGTTCCTTAGAGGCTTCACATCCTGTTAAGTCTGTTGACCTCTTTTGATTATAAAGGCCACAGCTGGTTCTTTACAGTGACACATTTTAAAAAACCAAGAAAATCTAACAAGAAAACATACACAAATCCCTCTGAAAGCAAGAGAACACAACACATAAGTTATTTAATGGGTTTGTCAGTTGTTTTACACAATTTTTCCAAACAGTACAGTCAGATTCACCACGTTTGCTGCCAGCTTCTTGTAGTACAGCTACGAATAGCCTGAATGTAAGACATGAAAGAAAGACACAAAAGATCACTGAATAAATTAAATTAGGAAATTGGTAAAGTGAAACAAAACCACCCACAAAAACAAAACAAAAAAAAAAAAAACCCTTAATCTGGCGACAGGCTTCCATTAGAGGAAATGATATGTCAGAGGCAGAGTTAACGCGCCTACATTCTGCTCAGAAACAAAGCACATCCCACAAGGTACTAAGACGTAACGTGATCCCACACAAGCCAATAACAATGCTCATATGCACAATGCAGAGTGTTCACACTACATATAAGATGAGAAAATTAAATTGTCATTAATGTATAGTTTTAATGTCGAACTTTCTTTTTCGAGATACACTCCCTGGCCATGGTTTTACAGGACTGCATTTTAATAAAATGTCTAACACACTGAGTTTCTATTATATTGAGACAACCACCAGTTGAACAAAGAAATAATACACCTGTGTTAAAATGACACCTCCCTGAAGGTGTAAATCAAAACTGCATATTCACTCTGTATTTATTTTATAACTATATGACAGATCTAGTCCTGCCAATTAAATGACCAAATAAGAAAATAATTAACTAACTGCGTTGCAGTACCTTCACAAAGAAACTGTTGAGAAATTAAAACATAAAAGTAACTGCTTTTGAATAAAATTGAAATTTACCACCACAATAATTTACCAGTATTAGTATTTTGAGTTTTTAAAAAAATGTGCATGTGAAAGAAAACATACTTTGTTCCTAAAGTAAATTGTAGATAATCCGCTTAGCACTTTTACTTTGGTAGAAGATCAGAGGTGGAGAATTGTTTTACTTTTACACAATACTATTTTATATATGTATAATTAGGCTAAAACTATAACTAGAACTGTAAATGTATTTCTATATTTATTCACAATTATTTGCATTATTACATGTATTTATTAGAGTCAAGTCAAGCACTCCCACCAGCCTACATGGACACCTGGCACTGATGGCACTGAATTAGTCAAACCAATAAACTGAAATATTTTCTACAACAGCAATATATTTTTACAAAATTTCCATGTAAATCCATCACTATCACCTACTGATTATCAGTCGTCTCTCAATGTGATTTACTGCTGGACAGGAAGATGTACAGCAGCTAGCGACAGTCCAGCAGAACCTGCTAGTTACTCTGTTGACCTATGCAACATTTACGCTTGTTCGATAGGTGAATGACTTCTTTTAGTTGCACTTTTGGAACTTTTATTGAACAAACAGTAACGCACATACAGTGTCCGTCGTCAACTTGCGGAAAAACTACTTCACCTGAGCTGACTCTTCTCTGCTGAATAACGTCATGTGTCACATGAAGAAAGCAGAGACAGAAAGTGGAAAAACTGCATCAGTATCACCAAAGCTATAACTTCCAATCCATTAATGTCACTCAATGCAAATAAAATGCTGAGAATCAGTCGACATTCCTTTTTGGATGCACTCGCACTGTCAGGCTCTGTATATGTGAAGCAGGGGGTCATCACAACAGGACCACTGTTAATAGTGCGTTAAGCAGAATTTGCATCAATGTGTTATTATTGCATTAACTTTAAATCTATAATTTAAAGATAATCCTTCCATGGTTGGATAGATGGTTCAAATAAACAAAAGACCGTAACATGTGACCTGTTCAATTTCTAGTTCGTAGTTCATTAAGCTCTATCATGGTTTTTACGCAACCACAATTTTTACCATGGTAAGTTATCAAGAAAATGATAATCGTTTCTTGAACCGAAAGCTAAGACGTATTTGTGCCGTAACCAACCCCAAACCACAGCATCTGATTCTGATCTCTTCAGTCTACATTTCATCACCTTAAATTTTTGACTGAGAAGAGATTTCCTTCGTGTCCTGTAAACAAATAATTTTCTTTCATAACCTTTAATGAATCCATGTAGTGCATGAAGTTGTAATAAGGTTTAGTTACCCAAATGCCGAATAGACATAAAAGGATTTTGAAGAACCCCAATGTCAAATAACCAATAATGCTCCACATGACTGGCAGGTCCTCAACTCTTTCTTGGCAGGGCTCCATGGTTGTGTTGAACATAGTTGTTGTTGTTGTTAGTTCAGGATTAGTCTCACATTCTGTATGTAAACAACAACAACAAAAGGAAAAACAAGACAATATTAGTGTATCAGTGAGATGTTTTATTGTGTGGAAACATTTGGGAGCATTTGTCTGTGTGGAAAATGTAACAGTGTGTTTGAGGACATGGATAATCTTTGTGTGTTTCCTGCTTTTTGAAGCACTTCTGCGGTTGTTTGTGGAAGCTAGAAAAGTTTTGATCGTAAGCATTTTCTGTCACATGGAAAATGTGTCTATCTTATATAAACAACATGAAAAATACACATTATTCTATTATAGCGATAGGGTTCTCAACTTTATTTAATTCTTAAAAATAGTTTCTAAGGTTACTCATTAGATTATTTCCACGTTAGTTACAGAAAAGCTGGGGCTTTTGAAAGTATAATATTTCGATAACATATTAATGATAATAACTTCAAAGTCCTTGGATCAAAAGTACTGTTGCATGTGAATGGATATGCTCAATTTCAGATACATCTGCGATAAACATCTTGTTCTGCATTGGGAACCAAAGCTTAGAGATAAGATGAAAGAAACTTGCTCACACACACTTTATGAATATGTAGACAGCTCAAGTCTGTAAGTGAGTGACTCTTAGTGATGGAAATTAAATAAACACTCACCATGAACTATTAAGTCGACAAACAAATACTGATTTCTACCCCCAACATTTGCTAAGATAGCACACTCATAACGTCCTGAATCTTCAGGCATCACCCTTTGGAGCAGAAGGTTGTATTGCTCTCCAAACATGGCCACAGGTGTTCGTGTAAAGTTGTAGAGTTTTGTGGAATTGACTTCCTTAGCTCTCCTGATAATGCCACGTTTGTCTGTGTTGTTGTACTGTTCAAAGGAACAACCAAAGAGTCCTTTTTAATTAACTAAAAAACAATTGAAGATGAACCTATTTATTGGACATTCATTACAGTTTGACTTTAGGATAATAATGCAACACTGACCTTGTACCAAGTCACCGAGGAAAAATTTATGGTGTCAAAATCAACACCTGTGCACGCCAGTGAAACGTCTTCATTGCAGTCTGCTTCAGTGGCTGTCTTACTCTGGGTTGCATAATGCAGCAGCAGTAACTGAGTTCAACAAACCACAAAGTTTACACACAATCACAAATGTTCTCAGTTTCCGATTGTTTTGGAATCTATTACTTTTTCTTAGCTGTAGTTGTAGTTGTAATAAACTGGCAGTTAGGAGAATTGAGCTGTGGTCTAAATATTCTGTATAGAATGTGTTTTTATTTGTGTAGTAGATGAAATTAAAATGTAAAAATGATATAAGCTCAAAATTGGGTCAGTATATCAAAAGGAGACTTTACTCACCTTGATGAGCAGCGCTGTCTGTGACATGTTGCACATTTTATCTGGCACCTGTTCACTGTAAGCAGAGAGGTTTTTCTCTCACTTCACTCGAAATAGTCAGAGTTTCCTGTAAAAGGGGCACATTTAACCTGTAAGGGCAGAATATCAGGGGTTGTGCAGTGCTTGAGGAAATATGCCACCATGTGGATCTTTAGAAAATCACATTTGTTTCCATTATGTCTTCAACAAGACGTCAAAACCGTTTGTGTTTTTCCCCTAAAAACTGTACTATGTTACAGGTCTCACATTTTTTTTCAACATGCTGTTTGCAGAGATTTTGTTATTTAGTTGTGCTTTAAAAGGGAGGAACCTTAAACGAGGAGGCTTCACTGGTTTGCTTTAGTAATTTTTTAAAACATGGTGGATTCTGGCTGGAATATGGGACCAATGTGGGACTAGTGTTGTTTTTGGTAATGCGGATGAGGAGTTGCTATATAATATTTTTATTCTTAACTAATTAATTGTTAATAAAACCATGAGGAAGGAAGCAGCTTAGTATTATATGTTATGTTTTTAGGAAATGGAAATACTGTCTTGGTGTCTATGAAATCGTTTTATGTGGTTTCCATCATATCCGTTTTATGATGGGTTAGGTCTAGAAAACAGTGTTTCTTTGTGGGACCCCACAGATTTATGAGAGAAAGGGCTGTCTCTGAGGCAATGACAAGTCAAAACATCCTTTAACATGAATATGAATACTGAGCATTAATAGGAATTTTTTACAAACTTTAGGTTAAAAAGGGCTAATCTTTAGTTGTGTTTTGTTGCTTGATGTCCTTGTTTGTCTCTCATTGAAGACATTCATAGTCCTGTACTCAGCTATTGACATGAAAGTTAAAGGTTTGAGTGAGTGAAATCCAATTCTGATTCAGTTTTAATGAAACATACTGAAAGCTTAACTTCTCACATTGCAGCAGTGCACTGCAAAGTGTGACAATAGACAACGAGATTGCTATAAGCTGCGGCAACGCGTGCAACGGACGACACTGTGAAAAAGAAAAATTCAAGCAAAGAGATCAACAAACAAAAGAAAACTGAAAATAAAACA
This sequence comes from Channa argus, assembly GCF_033026475.1. Taxonomy (NCBI): domain Eukaryota; kingdom Metazoa; phylum Chordata; class Actinopteri; order Anabantiformes; family Channidae; genus Channa; species Channa argus. The sequence goes on from NC_090209.1 coordinate 5,945,248, forward strand.
CTAAATGACTAGTGCTTTCATCCACATCAACAGGGATGATCTACTGGGTGCTGGTCTCAATATTGGGTGAAATGTGGGGTCTGTTGTCTCGCTGAATGAGACAGCAACATGTGAAAAAACTGGGGACTAAACTTCTAACCATGTGATCAAGCGACAACTTGCTCAGTGTCATAAACATAAATGGATACTAAGGGGGTCGTACAGGCCCACAGGGCCAAAGGGTCAGGTGTCCAACTGCTTTGACCAGAGTCAGACAACTTTCTTCTATCTCCAGGAACAACTGAATTCTGAAGTGCAACAGCACCTACTGTTTTACTCTATCAGTGAAACAGACACAAAGCAACCACACAGAAACACACTGTAACTAGAAGACGACCACATAATGGACACAGAGATATGCAAATTCACTCTGCGGTGACAAAAAATGCAAAGAGATTATACAGAGGTCGCAAAAGAAGGTGTCTGGCTCCTATGTAGGTGAGAAGTGGGGGTGACCTTTCGTTTAATAATTCATGCTTGCTCGGTAAAAAATATCAATAAGGGAACAGAAGACAGTGGACCTGTGTGAAAACTACATGTACAATAATTCTACAAACACACATTAAAAGACTCCAAGACATTAGCCAGATTGACTGCAGGATGCTGTAAGGTGTTTATGCAAACAATTTATGCAGTGCTGTAATTAGGAGCGTTTATTACACATGATCGATGGAAAAAAACTTGAACTTGTTGCACACGGTTTTCCTCTGTGTTTAACCAGAGGGAGAAGATGTCAAGGAGTCTGGATTTAAGACAGCTTTAAAGGGGGTCAGTAAGCTGTTTCTTCCGGCTGTCTGCCTTAAACACAGAGGGTCCACATCAATCACTCACACACTCACACACACGCACACACACACACACGCTCACTCTACACTATAATGAGGGTGGCTCATCCTGTTGTTTTCGTGGCAGGGAGCTCCCCATTGTCTCCCTTCAAGCATATTATTTGTATGTGTCGCTCTTGTTGACAAAGGGGGTCGATATACGGTTATTAATAGCAGGCTGACTTTATGGAAAAGGGAAGAGTGAGGTGTTTGGGTTTCACCATCTGCATTAAACAATACCTCATTCAGCAGCAGCTGGCAGCAAAAACATAAAATAGAGATTTACTAAACTTCTTACAACTGAACATCAGTGGAAATGATGATTTTTCTGGGTGCTTCCTATTGGACACCACTAGCTGCAGCTGTGAGCAGTTTTAGATTTATGATAGGGAGTATTCTCAGCGTGAGAGATAAATATTACAGAAAAATAAAAAGCATGATACTTCCACATTTTTTTTTGTATGTTTCTCAGTTGTTGGTTGATGCAGATGTGCTGATACTTCACTGCTACTTGTAGTAAAAAAGTCTTAATCCAGAACAAGAGAGTTTTACATTTATCCAAACAATGTGTTATGCTGAGAAAGAAAGAAAATAGTGTGATAACGAAGGTCAGTTTGCAAGGCTCATCAAGGCTGTGATTCTCTGAAGGTTTAATTCTTGGTGTAAATGTGAATGAAGAGCGTGTGTGATGCGTGCATGCATGTTTTCAGTGTTGCACTTTTAGGGTGTTGCACACTACAGCAAGTCCCCGAGGTTGTTAGCACACCCAGCTGCTAGCACAGGTCTCCATGTTTCTGTCAGCGAGGTTGTTCACTGCACACTTTTTAGCCTCTGATTGAGGAAATCCTCTGACTGTTTGCTCTGTTTGCTGAAATGAAACATCCCAATGGTTCCGCCATCGCTCCCACAGGTCCTGTACACAGAGACTTTCCCAGGAAGATCGTGCATGTTTACTAGGGTTTGACAGATATATAGCTCTTTGATGGACCATAACGGTACCAATGTTTCTCTGCCCGACAGGCAGATGGGTGATATTTTGTGATGAAGCAGGCTATTTTTTTTTCATTTACTTCAGAGTTTTATTGTTGTCAAGAGGAATTTTGCTAAAATGGCAATCCAGAGATGCTAAAACTCTAAACTGAAACCAAAACAAATTCTTTTTAGTTCAGTTCATATAAGATCTTTATTGTCCCAAAGAGGAACTGTTTTTGCAACAGGGAAGCATAAAAACATAAACATAATAAAAACACAATAAGGCAATTCATAAAAGCCCTGGAACTAAACACACAATAAAAGGTTATTTTGACAAGAGCAAATAAAAACTGCAATAACAAGTATAGTGAGACGCTAAAGGCCACATTATGTTAGAATTAAGAGCATTTATGATGTGTTGTGCCTACTACGACCTAAGGAAAGATGTCAAAATTAGAAAAGATTATGTTTTCATTTTATGTTTGTATACATGTGTATGTGTCCACACTTAGGCTCCTACACAAACAAATCAGATTAATTGTAAAATAACACCATCAACTTTAACCTCCACAGGAAACTGTTCCCCTTTTCTTTTAAAACCCAGATTAAAACCACATTTCTTTAATAGTATTAGCTTTTTATAGACTAAGATTTTACCCACTGCACATCATTGCCTTTTATTAAATATATAGATTAAGCTATAAAGTAGAACATAAATACTTGAAATGACAAGAAACAACCATAAAGTGCTGTGCACATCAGAACTTGAAGGTGTAATAGAGTTTTGTTTTTATTACTTTCAACACTTTTGGACTATTTTCTGAAAATCAAGAGAACATATAAATGTGCTTTTCTTTTATTTTAGTTCTCAGCACTGCATTACCCACCCAAATATCGCCAAAAACAACAATTTAATTATTATTTTACTATAACTTTCTGTTGCTTCTGATGATGAAGAAACATTTGTACTTGTTGAATGTCCATTAAATAATATGTTTCCTTTTGCTTTTACGCATTTCAAAGTCAGAGGATGCAGAGCTTTGCACTGGTTGCAGTGGTTGTGTGTCTCTGTGTCTATAGCCTTGAGAGAGAGAAGAGACCAGTCCAGTGTCCAGTCTAGTGGGACCGGCAGCCATAATAACATAAGCAGTTTAAATAATGAGTTTAAACAGTATAAGCAGTTTAAAATCCAATCCTCCCTGTCAAGTCTGAGCTTGACAGTAAATGTCAAGTTCAGCTCTACTATAATAAACAAAGTACAAATAAAAAGTAAAAATTTTCTATTTACGCAGAATGTTGTAATTTCTCCCTTTTGATGTAGATAATCCCTTTGCTTTGTACTATTTAGTGCAACTGAAGTTGCCTGAATTGATTCCTGGCTTTGTGAAAGAATTGAGGCTGCAGAGCTGCACTGCACTGCCTGTTCAATTGTTTATTTAAGGAAGCGTAAACTCCTTTAAGTCTGCATTTCTGGATTCTCACCTCTGCCTCTGGCCTTTGGCAGGCTGTTGAGTGCTGGAGGCTGATAGTCCGAGCCCGCAACACAACAGAGCTCTGTTACGACGTTCTGTATTGTTCCCTAATTTCTTCTCTGGGATTTCCTCTCGCCAGCTCCCTCCACCCACCCCTCCCATTCACTGTACAGCCCTCCATCATCCTCCCTCCGTCTGAAGGCCTTGCCAAACTCTCTGGCACATGAAAACAATTGTTCATGAATGTTTAAGGAGACACAACCAGCTCCTCAGACAGGCTTTTATTTGCCATCAAAGCTCATCTGATGATACCGCCACTCCTCCTTCAAATGGAGTAGTGGGCATGTCCAGTAAAAATAGAAGTGAGGGGCCGGAGTATCAACCAAAAAATGTGACTCAAAATATGAAAAACTGAACATGTCATAGGTGATGTAACATGGACGGATGTTTTTGCTATAGATGCAGGAGGACTGGGAGACAGTCTTTGGGGGATATTTTAGGTGTTTTCCCAAAGAAGGTCGCACTCATAATCAAATTATGTTGTCTGCATGTTTTTCATTTACTGTAGGTGTTTAAAAGCAGATATTCTGAAGACTTTTAGTGATCAGCTGCTGAGTCTGTGCTGCATGAATAAGTTTAGTTTTATCGTTTATGACTCTTCAGAGAACCAGCAACTCTCAAACACACAAGAAGAATTACAATGCAGAACCTGAATACCTTTGACATGCAGGTGCAGAGAGGGACTATGTCCTCAACCAGTGAGTGTTTGAAACCTGCTGAAACAGAGTCGGGAAGAGAATAAGCTCTTCAAATATTAGCATGTGCACGTTTGCTTTTAACAAGGGCTCTTTGGCAAGTCAACAAAATCCCGACCATAAGCACCCAACTGGGAATCAGGCCTGTGCTCCCAGATGGTGTAAAAAAAAAAAAATGGTTTACACCTTTCCCGTGTCTGGATCATCTATTTTGACTTTTTTTCTCCTTTTTGAGCTGAGGAAAGACAGGAGCACGTTTGAGCAGTCAGTCCCATCTCAGCAGTGATTTGTATGTAATGTGTAGAGATGTTTTCATAGAGGCATTGCTCTTTCAATAAACTGTTTCCTCCTCTGTTTGTTTAGATCATTTCTGTGCTAGTCAATCAACAAAAAAACGGCTCAGATGGCACATTATGTCAGTTTCTTTAACATTTAAGCAAGACTAACTCTCTTCAAATGCGAAAGCAGGACATTAAAGTGCCATCAAACACTGATCTGTACAATTAGCAACTTAAAGGAGACACATTTCACACACTTACAGTTGTTTTATGTTTAGTTTAATGCCAGCTTTATTGTACATTTTTATTTTATTGGTGCAGTGCAGCCATCTTGTATCTAAATCTTATAATTAAAAAAAAAACATTGTTTTTATATGAGTGGAAAATGATTTACAAAGTTTTTACCTTCTGTTAAACCACCTTTTCATACATAGTAAACTGTATGTTAATAATGTGTTTACGTATTTGTGGAAGACCCACCAAAACTGTAAATTGTAATTTACGTATTCTACTATTTGTAAGTCCAAATAGTCATAATCAAATAATATTTCAGTTGGGGGAAGCAGAGACCTGTCAGGGATAATCTGCCTGGATCAAACTGCTACACAATTTTAGTCTGAAAAATATATGAAACTTTTACATTATAATAAATATTGTGATAATGATAATAATATCATCATTTGTTTTCAGAGTTGGTCAGTTACCTACCACCTTGTCAGTCTGGCAGGGGGTTGGCCAAATCTTAAATCAGTTCATGTGAGAGTAAAAGTTTTGATGTTTAAGTAACATCTTCTAAAAAAGTTTCCCCATCCATCCATCTATAACCACTGTAACCACTTATCCTGTTTAGGGTCGCAGGTGGTCTGGAGTCTTTCCCAGCATTTTGTTTGTTTTAAAAAATAAAAAGTTTTTATATTTCCAAACTAAAGTATGATGTTGTTATAAAGTGTAACAACTGTAGCTTTTTAACAGTCAGGGATTTCAAAAACACTTTTGACTGGCTTTCAACAAACCATTTGACGCTTCCAAAGAAAAAGTAGTCTTGGCCCAGACTGAACTCAGCAGGGGCGATCAAGACTGGGGATTCTGTCAGACAGTGGAAGGAACTCTTTGAGGAACACCAGAACCCAACCATCACGCCCTGTGAGAGTACAGCAGAGTCTAAAGACTCTGAGCTTTATCTATATTGCTGGAAGAAGTTAAAAAGCTCCTTAACAGCAAGTTGACACATATGGATGCTGAAGGCCCTGGACATTGACGAACTGTCTTTACAGACGTGCCTGTTCAATGTCACATGGAGGAGGGACACAGTACCTGTGGACTGGGGGAGTGCTGGATCCACTGGAAGGGACCATCCAGTCTATGTATAACCGGGGTGAGAGTTATGTTGTATTCTCTGTAAGGTCAGTGGCAATGAGGTCTCGATTGTGATTTTCATTGACAGGATCTCAAGGCACAGCTAGGGGGAAAAGAGTGTCCTGTGACCTCACAATCACTTCAGGCTTTTTTGCAGATGATGTGGTTTTGCTGGCTCCATCAGACTGTGACGTTCATCGAGCACTGGGACAGTTTGCAGCTGAGTGTGTAGCAGCTGGGATGCAAGTCACCACCTCTAAGCCTAAGGCCATGGTTTCCTTCTGGGAAATAGTGGATTGTGCTCTTTAAGTTCGGAATGAGGCACTGCCCCCAAATGAAGGAGTTCAAGTACACTGAGGTCCTGTTCAAGAGTGCAAGTAAAATGAAGCGTGAGATTGACAGGCAGTTTGATGTGCTAGCAGTAATGATAGCACTGTAAAAAACATTTTACTGAACCATTCTGGTGAAGAGGGACCAAGGCTGCAAGGCAAAGTTCTCAGTTTACCATGTTAAAACACACAAGCTCTGGGTGAAGAATGAGATTGTGAATGCAAGCAAGGATCTAGAAATTGTGTCAGGTGAGGGGGACATATAGAAAACCTTAATAAACTTGTTGCCCCCTCGACCCAACACTGATTAAGTGGAAAATGAAGGATAGATGGATGGATGAATGGATAGATGTAATTTTTGTATTACGGATAATAACTTAAGTACTAAGGCAAAAGCTGAGCTTGTTAAAATAACCAGTTTGAGAAAATAATCCAATAACAATACGGACACGTCAACCCAGTGTCGTATCAAAGTTATATTGACCCACACTGGGTCACTTTCTAACCCAGTTATTTCAGAGTGCAGGACAGAAGGAAGGAAGGAAGCTAAATTAATCTCTCTTTAGACTTAAATTGTTTATATTAAATTACAATAGTGATTTTAGGGTTCATCCATCAAAGCGATAAATATAGCATAAATAGAAGCTACAGAAAAGTAACCAGCATTTTGCTCTTGTTGTTTTCTGTTTTGATCTTTGACCAAACAATAGAGTACAGACCATCAAGGTCTTTTTTTTATCTCAGGGCACAAGACTGACAGGAGGAAGAGGAACTGCTTTTGAGCTTTGTTTAATCTCTGCTGAACTCTTTTTCGGCTCGAAAATTGAAATTTACAGATGCAAGTGTCTGGGTAAGAGGAATAACTCATGAAAGTGAGCCGGAAAGCATTTCCCTTGGTCCTCCGGTGGATCGACGCCTCTCAGACATGTTAGACGGATCCACTTTGACCTCATTTGCTATTCCTGCTTCTCTCCCACATCATGGCATACATTTTTACCTGTCATCATCATGAGGATTTAAAAAAAAGTTCTCTTCTGACTTTGTTAAAAGCTCACTATTTAGTTCAGTCACATGAAGAGCACCACCAGAGAGCTCTACATCTGCGTCCAAACGCCGGATGATGTCAAGACTGGCGCTGACCCAAAGCCCGCCGCACAGAGAGTTCCTCAGAGAGGTCGGCTGTGTGCTGTTTTCCCTTCCTGTGCCTCTGTGATATCTTCCTGCCTGGGGGAGCCTCAGGGAGCCATTTGAGGGGGCCCCAGGCCCCGAGCATGGAGGATTTAGCACAGCAAATTCCAATTAGCTTGACAGGGCAGGAGGGGGAGGTGGGCAGCTTGGACCCCCAGCATGCACCTTTAACTGCCTTGAAATTCACTTTCCATACAACCCTGTGTTTCACCGGGGAGCCCTCCTCTGTCACTCCGAGGACTAGGTTTGCGGTCTGACACAAAGTGATGCCAGACAGGAACTTGGGCTCAGCTGCTGTGTCTAAGCTGCAATCTGTCTGCTAGAGCGATCACTGCAGTAACTTTTTCAGACTGAAAGAAGCCAACAGAGATGGGGCTGCTTTTGCTTAGCAGCCTTGATTTCTCAGTGGCAGTTATGAAATATTTTCCATTGCAAGTGGTCTGAAATGGATCTGTGCTGTAGTGGCTGTGTTGCAGGAGAAGCTAACAACTCAGCTGTCACAGCAGGCACCTTAGTAACCCTTGAAGTCATTATCATCAAATCATGGTAGTGATAGGAAGAGGCTGAGTAACAACCTCCTGAATGGTGAATTGGTGAATTTTGAAATGAAATCACAAAATAAAACTCTTCAGAATCACAAATGCAATTATATTCGCATCATTTTCCATGATTGCACATCAACAGGCGCTCCACTTCTGTGCTGCACTGTGACCTCTGACCTCTTACCCTATGTCTCCCCTGTCCATTGGGCCCACAGCAGTGATTTATTCATCTGACATACCAACAGCTGTGCTGGGGGCTCCTGAGCAGAGTGTGTGCTACTATTTGCCGTGACTAATCGATAGCAGACTTCAAAAGATACCAGTCGTGAGATTTGGTAAAAAAAATACACTGGGCAATGACACCGGAAACCCTTAACCTTTGCTGTGACTCTGCAGGCTTCATAAACAACGTCATTACTGGAAACAATGGGCATGTGTGGGTGTGCGCAACATCTTTTAACAAAGACATAAAAGACAATTTGCCTGTAAACTGGTGATTAGGAAGAACCTTTTATGCTGCTTAAGATACATGTCGTATTTTCATTGAGCTATAGTTGTCAAGACATTTCATGTTTCCAAACTGGAATTAAAAGTTTTCCAACTGCCATCAAACCTGTTCGTCTTATTAGAAGATCTATTCTCAAATGCTACATGACCTGAAACAGAGGACTCAAAACATTTTTGACAGGACATTCAAGCTTTTTTTCTATTCCCCATATTATCACTCAACTCTGCACGTATGTCAATTTACATCAATTTCAGGCTCCTTTTGGCAATGATCGAGACAACGATTGCCAAAAGCAGCCTGAAATTATTTTTAACAAAAGCAACTTTTCTGTCACATTGGTGTTTTTGTCACAGGGAAGCACAATTTGAAATCAAAACCATCAGTGAATCGCTTTTATTTTGATAAAATATATTTTATTTAAAACCTTTGCACAAAAAAATACAAAACTCATAAGTTTCAAATGCACTGCATCTTTGAAAGACTTATGCTTAAAATTCTCAGTCAAGTATAAATAGTCTTTTTATTTCATCCAGCATGTGTATGTGTGTATTGAAACACCAGCTCTGACTCTTCCCTGAGACAGTCTTTGAGGATTTTCAGGTTGCAATTATTCACTGGTCTTCAGTCAGCGTCTCGTTCGCAGTGGACCCAGCCCTCGCATTTTTAAACAATCTTTGCCATCCTTTATCTGGAAAATAAAAACAATGACATATCTGTCAAACTAAGGTTAAACAAGATTACATTTTACCACACGTTTTCACCAAAACTCTCTGCATGTTTTATTTTCTCATGAAACAAACACATGATGCGACTTCATTTTCTACAAATCAGCAACTCATTTACAACCGTTGATGTCAAATTCATTTGCAACACATGCAAGAGGAAGCTGATGAAGCTGATGTCGACTATCACACATTATGTTTTGCACCACTCTGGAGTTCTCCCAATGAAAAATATCTGTGTCTTAACTCACTGAGGAATTGACAGCGAGTGCCAAAAGCTGCGGTGCGTAAAAGCCGTTTTTACGCACAAACTCCAAATAAAGTTATGAAGTTACAGAAAACGCCAACGATTAACCTATAAACAGATGCTGTTTTGATTAGATTGAAACCTTTTGAGTGGCACAATTAAGAACAACAAAACATGTCTGGGTTCAGAGATGGTCAGTGTGTTTCATATCATTCCGTGACTCTGTGATAAAAATTTAGCACATTTAACGCATCAGCAGCATTTGTGAGCTGGACTGTAAGCCTGTTTGGCTGTGGACATACAGTAACATACAGCATTTACCCCTTTTCTCTGGTTGCTCAGACAGAAGGTGCAGATGGTCCGCGGCTGCTTTGCGCCGCTCTCTCCTTGCGCATGGACTGCGCCGAGGCACGGCTGTTCGTCCTCACTGCCGTCACCAATAAGAAGCACGTTAGCCAGATGGGAAATGTAGCTGGATGCCAGACGAAGAGTTTCGATCTTGGAGAGCTTTCTGTCCACCGGCTCGGTGGGTATGAGAGTCCGAAGGGCTGTGAATGCGGTGTTGACACTCTGTGTCCTGCCTCTCTCCCTGGCGTTAGCAGCGCTCCTCTGCTTCATAACCACCGCGGAGTCGCCTTCCAGTTTGCGTGAAATCCTCCTGCGCTTTTCGCTGGAGTCGCCGTAACTTTGCTCCGAGCTGCCGTCACTCTCGCTGCGGTTTTCATCGTCCTCAGAGGTGACAGTGAAGTCCGTATAGATCAAGTGCGTCCCCACAGGCCGCAGCATGGCAAAAGTCATCTTTCAAAGTTACCAGTCCTAGCTCCAAATCCTTTGATAGATCAGAATGCAGACTCTCCCTACATCTCAACGTGGCACAAAGGCTGCCTGTAACCTGTGCTGAAAAATGTGTTTTTAATAAACTGGCCGACTTGTCATAGGTCAGTTTGTGTTGGCCTGTTGTAAAGACGGAGCCTGACCAGGTCAGCGGGGCTCTTATAGCTGGATGGGCGGAGCCGCAGGCAGCCCCAGTGTTACAGTAGCCGCTTAAGTACAGGGATATCTATCATTTTATAAAGTACAAATACACAATCATTTACACTAGTGTTTACAAGCTGAACTCTTGGAGGTATCACTAAAACTGCTTTAACACCCTGTGTGGAAGCGTTAAGGCAACTGGTTTTGGCAGTTCAGGGGTCAACATGTACCCCATCCTTTAGGCTATCGGCTTTGATTATTTATATATTGAAAATGAACTACTACAGACCGTAAAATTAAGCATTAAGTGAATCTTTCCTGTGTTGTGCTGTCATCAATTCCATAAGAATTTTCTCTGTGTAAAAAGTTTTGGTAAATAAATAATTTTAAATAAACTGACTTGACTCGCTTAGTATACAGAGGAAGATCTCCCCTGAGTTATAAGTTATAATGCACTAATGTGTATTTAACATCTTAGCATTGTCGCTGCAGGTTGAACTAACGTCCTACTAATGTTATAATGTTGGTTAGTTTAAAATCCATATTCGGATGAACTGATGGCTGTTTTGCATGCGAAGGCAAATGAACGAGTTATTGTCAAATAAAGTGGCATGTAAAGTGCAAGATACAGTTTTGTGTATACTAAATATAAAGTATGAGTACTTGAGTAAATTGACTTTTTTCCCTGTACTTTATGTACAGAATGCAGTGAAGTCTTGTTCTGCATAATGTGTCAGGAGAATGATCATAAACTTAAAAATTCAAATGTACAGGTACTGAGTTTTTTTTAAATACATTTTACTACAGGTGTGTTGCGTTAGCCTGACATGTTTGAAGGTGTTGTCACCCACTGAGGTTTGTTTTTGTTGGTTATAGACTAACATCTGAACATAATTGTTCAGCCGTTTGGAGACCTTGATGTGTATGTAAATGCTGCTTGTCCAGCCAGCTCTCAGATTTCCATTGGAAATTGTCAAGTCAAATGTAAGAAGTTTTTAAATTTGAATGGGTTTTTCAGGAAGCCTAGTCTATTGTTCCTTGTTACCTTCTATCACTATTTCACTACAGGCTGGAGTTAAGAGTAGTCCAATTGCTACAAATCAAATGGTGCTTTTGGCTCATAGTGGTGATCGCAGGTCGGGCAGCAAAGAATAATGTTAATTCTAAGTAAATAAACATTGAACACATGATGGTGTAGTGGCGAGGGTTTGTTTGGCTGCTGCCCCCCGGTTAAAACAAGAAAAACAAAGCAGTGGCAAATGTTTGACTTCTCCCTCCGAGCCACCACAGCAGGCACGGGTCTGCTCCAACCACAGCTGGCAGCACAGTCAACCACTTCAATGTGTCTCAGCTGCACCCCAGTCAGAACTGTCTGCCGAAGGAGCACTGAGGTCTTAGAAAGGACATGAACCAAACACAGCTCTCTGCATTGCCAAAGACTGTGAATATTTAATTTAGCAAAAATAAAGCGCTCTCTCCAGAGATTTCAGATCTGAAATGTACCAATATCTGATGATCCAGTCAAAGCACTTTTAAAGTCAACAAATTAACTCAACAATCTAACAATTCATGTTAAAACTTTCACATGCTCTCTGTTTCTGTGTAGTCACTCACATTACACAGAAACCATGAAAACTGTGAATTTATGATGTGTTGAGGGGGCGTGGGAACCAGTGTATGCTGTCAGAAGATTCTCTATGTGTATGAGAGCATGTTGACTTAGGACTACGGACAGATGACTAAGCATCTTTGAAACAACTCACTTATTTAATAGCACTGTTAAATAGTCTTTTGCTCATCCATGGAAAAAGTGGATCCATTCGTCCACAGTGATGAGGCGACAGCATGTTAGATTTCCCACCCAACGAGGTTTGTGTTGTTGTGCTTCAGAGATCTCTGAGAAAACCGGCTCTGTCTGAGTCACACAGTATTAGATTATGTGTGCTGACACTGTTGCATGTTGGATGTTTATTTCAGGCATTGAGCAACCACAGATTACATATTCAAATAACTTTTGTGATCCCCTGCTCCTACTGCTGCCATTATAGCTCAACCCATTAGGTTACCGTTGTGGATCTTAGTGAAATGTCTCAATAATTATTGGATTCAGAGTTGACCCTAGGATGCAGAGACCCAGTCCTACAAGCCTCTCTGCAGTGTCCTTACAACCGCCACCCCGCCGACAACTCCCACATACCTATAGAGACTGTGTCTGTTCCCCAACCAACTAAATTACATAAACCAAAATTGACCATAAGGGGAGTTAATCATGATAACCTAATAAAAGTTAAGATTACTCCTCTTACAGAACAAAACCCCCAAACTATTAAATCTGGACTATTAAATATTTGATCTCTCTCTTCTAAATCTATTTTAGTAAATGACTTGATAATTTATCACCAATTCGATTTATTTTGTCTCACTGAAACTTGGTTGCAGCAGGAAGAATGTGTCAGTATAAATGAGTCAACCCCCCCAAGTCATATTAATTATCATGTTCCTAGAAGCACAGGCCGAGCCGGAGGAGTAGCAGCAATCTTTCATTCAAGCTTATCAATAAACCTTAGACCTAAACATAGTTATAACTCATTTGAGAGCCTTACTCTTAGCCTTTCACACCCAAACTGGAAAAGTCAAAAACCATTATTTGTTATCGTGTTTTTGATTGAATTTTCTGATTTTCTATCTGATTTATTGCTTAGTGTAGATAAAGTCATTATAGTGGGTGACTTTAACATTCATGTAGATGCTGACAGTAACTGCCTGAGCATTGTGTTTAATTCATTATTAGATGTAATTGTTTTTCCCCAAAATGTAAATAAACCCACTCACTGTTTTAGTCACACGTTAGACCTTGTCCTTACGTATGGAATCTAAAGAGATAATTTAACAATAATTCCTCACAACTCACTTCTGTCTCACCATTTTTTAATAACATTTGAATTTACAATAACGGACTATACAGCAGTTGTTGGTAAAAATTCCACTATTGCAGGTGATTAAATGAAAAAGCTGTAAACAAATTTAAAGAAATTATTCTTTCATCGTTTGCTTCACCATATGTCAATGCAATGGAAAGCTGCCACCTTAATGTTACCCCTGCACAAGTAGATTATCTTGTTGACAATTCTGGAGTCTCATTACGTACAATACTTATTAGTGTTGCCACTCTGAAAAAGAAGGCAGTAAACCAGAAGAGCCAGTCTCCATGGTATAGGTCAAAACAAGCAACTTAAAACAGGGAACACGAAACTTAGAAAGGAAGTTGCGTTCCACAAATGTAAAAGAATCTTATTTAGCCTGGAACAACAGTTTAAAAATGTACAAAAAGCTCTCTGTGATGCCAGAACAGCATACAGACCAATATCTAATCTCCCTTTTATTTCTAAAATCCTTGAAAAAGTAGTTGCAAAACAATTATGTGACCACCTTTATAGGAATAATTTGTATGAAGACTTTCAGTCAGGATTTACAGTTCATCCTAGTACAGAAACAGCACTGGTAAAAGTCATCAATGATCTTCTCTTGGCCTCAGATAATGGACTCATCTCTGTACTCGTTCTATTAGATCTTAGTGCTGCATTGAATACCACTGATCACAACATTTTATTACAGAGACTTGTTCTTTAGCTCTCGGAACATTGCCAAAATTAGAAGCATCCTGTCTCAAAGTGATGCCGAAAAACTGGTCCATGCATTTGTTACCTCTAGGTTGGACTACTGTAATTCCCTACTTTCAGGATGCCCCAGTAACTCCCCAAAGAGCCTGCAATTCATCCAAAATGCTGCAGCAAGAGTGCTGACTGGAACTAGCAAGAGAGATCATATTTCACCTTCACTAGTTTGTCTCCATTGGCTTCCCATTAAATCTAAAATAGAATTTAAAACCCTGCTTCTTACATATAAAGCTCTGAATGTTCAGGCTCCATCATATATAGAAGACCTCATAGCACCATATCATCATAGTAGACCACTTCGATCTCAGAATGCAGGCCTACTTTAGGTTACCAGAATTTCCAAAGGTAGAATGGGAGGTAGAGCCTTTAGCTATCAAGCTCCTCTACTGTGGAACCAGCTCCCAGTTCAGATTCGGGAAGCAGACACCCTCTCTACTTTTAAGTCTAGACTTAAAACTTTCCTCTCTGATAAAGCTTATAGTTAATTATACACTGAGCTCATTTCCTCCTCTTGTCCCTCTCTCCTCTCCTCACACCCCACAATTGTCACCACTGTATCACATTAACTCTGTGTGTTTTGTCCCATAGTTGTCTTTCTCGTTCTCTGTCCCCCTCTCTCTGTCCCTTTCTGCAGGTGTCCCTGGGCTTTAAAGCTGTGTGTTTTCCAGTGTGCAGCTACTGGTCCCACCAACCTGCCCGATGTTTTGTTGTTGCTTTTGTTGCTCTTTTCTTTTCCCTCTTCACTTTCCACTCACCCCAACCGGTCAAGGCAGATGGCTGCCCACCCTGAGCCTGGTTCTGCTGGAGGTTTCTTCCATTAAAGGGAGTTTTTCCTCTCCACTGTTGCCTATGGCTTGCTCAAGGGGGAACTGTTGGGTTCTCTCTATACATCTTTACATTCTTGACTTTATTCTGTAAAGTGCCTTGAGATGACTTTGTTGTGAATTGGTGCTATATAATTAAGGTTGAATTTAATTTAATTGATTCGAGTGTTGTGAAAGTTGGTTAAATTAATTATGATGCTCAGAAAATGAATTTTAATATGGAAACATTTGTAATACTTTTCCACCAGGTGAAAAATACATTTTCCCACAATGAAGCTAATCACACTCGCATCAGACAGGGTAATACTTTAATAATATTAATATAATCTTTGTACAATTAAACACAAAGCTGGTGGAATTGGACAAACTTTATGCATAATAAAAGCTTAAGTACTTGCTTAAAAAGTGTCCATTGACGACTTGAGGCGTTAATTTTAACACTGAGACAGTGAACAGATGGTCCCACTCCACAAACACTTAAGTGTACACTTAAGGGAGTTTTAAATCTTAAGTGTCAATTCAGCTGTGGTAAGAGCTTTACCCCAGTTTACACTACAATAAGTGTTACACTATGAGGAAACCAACAGTGTCATTTATTTTTGACACTATACAATATAAGTGTTAATCAAAATGAACCAATGGTATTTACTTTAAATGAGTGTTATACTTAGTCCCAATACAGTGTTTTTTCACTTACTACAATGTTTTGAATTTTCTACTTTGGTCTGTTTAATAAATGTTAAAGTTTAGTTTGGTCAAAACAACAACAGCAACAATGTATTCATGTCTTTAAAAAAAAATGTATTAAAAGTATAGAAATTAAAGAGTTAACCCTTCGAGTTTTTTTTTTTTTTTTTTTAAAGATTTTCACTGTATGTATACAGTGTAAAATAAGCCAACTTGACTGGACTTGACTAAAAATCAGATGCAACACTGATCTTTTTTTTTCATGTCTGTTTTAGTCTCTACTTTCATTATAATAAAGCATAATTAGTAAGTTTCTTATATAATTTTTAAACTTTTTATATAGTTTTTATGCACCACCCTTATCAGAAACTGTAAAAAACAACAAACTTGACAAGCCTTGCCAAGCAAAACTGCTAGCTTACCACCAAACTAACAAAGCAAAAATAATGTTAGTACTACTTTAGAAATCCCATTTTTAATCGACTAAGCAAATATAAACAGAATATTTCCGGTATTAGGACAAAACCAACTAGTTTTCACCACTTTAGTGACAACTTCTAATAACTAAGCTATTTATCCTTGTATCTAGCTAGAGTTGCGCTGGCAGCTAAGGCTAATGTTAGCGGTTTGTAACTGGTCACTTAAAGGTAACTGCTAATGTACCACACATGCTATCAAGGTCCTGACACAGTCTTTTCTATTTGTTTCTGGGACATCTCAAATCAACACAATCACACCCCAACTCACCACGATAATGTTACCGTCTAGGTTATATTGTTGTTAAAGCATGGTTAGGTTAGCATGAAATGGCTAAATGTATGACGTTTGATTTAGCCGCTGACTGTGCCCTGTTAGTCCTTGGTAATTCAGCATTTTCAGCTTCAAAACTAGCAAGTTTAGGGTGACAGAAAATATTTGACTTGGCGAGGAAATAAAATACCAATGTCATGAATGAGGGCTTACCTCAGTCACACAAAATGAAATTCTGAAGCTTTTTCCAGATAAGGCGGAGGTGGGCAGAGCTTTCCTGAGTTAATTTGAAAGTGACAAATCTTACTGTAACTTGGTGTGGAAAAAAAACAGCAAAGGCGGAGGTGGAACAAAGTACAACACATCTCTCTGAATTGTAGTGAAGTAAACACCACAAGTATTGTAGTAGTTACAGAAAGTGCAAGAAATCTACTTAGTTCCTTACGACTTCTGGTTAAACATCAAACAATTACACTGCTTTGCACAATTTTCTTACTATACCTCTTGAAACGCTGAAAACCAACAAGGAATATATCCAGAGGACAAATGTTGTTTATCTACAGGTATAGTTAATGCATTCGTGTCACAGAGCTCTAGTGATTTATTTCTATAACTGAAACTGCAAATACTTGCTAAAGCAAGAAGACTCCAGCTGTATACAGTACCTAACAAATACACAATTTATTCTTGTTTGAGGAATGTTTGCTAAAACTAAGAACCTGAAAAAAAGAACCACATGTAAATCATTGTTGACTTTTGGTTCACCAACAACACCACATCATCAGTGAGGCCTTGCAGACAGCAGAATATCAGTTTCCTGGTGTTTCCAACAAGGATCTCTTCTGGCCTTATGAGACCCTTTCAGGGTCAAAACAGAGAGACATACACAGACAGACAGACACGACTAACTATATGACCATCACAACTTTACTGTAATTTGAACCATTGTTAGTTATATGTCATTGTTACAGTATTTTTAGGTTTTAGGTTATCCTAGTTGATATTTAATATTTTACATTTGTAAATATGTGTGACAGCTTCATAATGATGCACAGCTGGAGGGTGACACAATTTCAGTTTTATTGTGCTTCCACAATGACAAAAAGTATGCCTTCTACTAAGTCAACTGCTCATTTTAAAGTGGAGCCCTTTCAAGCGGAGTATGTTTATGTCCTGTTGTGTTGCCATATTTATGCTAATTTATGTGTATTTAAATGAGAAAATGAGGTAAGCGTATGAAAATTGTTGCGCTCTCATTAGTTACTGTGGTTTATTTCACTATTTCACAGCAATGACATAGTTTGCAGTGGCAGGACAGACTTTTTTCAGAACAAAAAAAACACAATAATATAATAATATATTTTTAAAAAATCTATACCTGCTTCACCAAATCTCATAAAGGGTTTGTAAGTATAAAATAGTCACCTCAGGTTCATGTGTAAAATGATATTACACAGTATTTTTGAGCAAAACAACACTGATCTGCTAAGGAGTAATGTTATGACGATCAGCATGGCTCCAGTCCATTTGTGAAAATGACCACTTCCTCTTCTTAGCCCCTCAAATCCCCTTGATCTGTTTAAAGCCTCAAAGATAAAGCGTACAGAACCACCCATGAAAACCGTTCCCCGAAGCAACAGGTGCAGCATAGTTTTTCATACTGGTGTTGCGTGTCAAATGCCCTTTGAGGATATGGTTACTTCCAGACAGTGAGCGAGCTACAGGAAATCTTCTCACACGCGACAATTCAGAGGAGAAATTTAGAGTCCTTTAGGGCCGCTTGGTAAAAGCGGCCCCAGGTCTCCCTTCATTTCCTCAATGGCCACGAAGGGAGACCATCAAGCAGCTCGGAGTTTGCATTGTGCAGGCAGTGATATCGGAAAGGCCTTGTTTCTGAGAAATGGTATGGTTTACCTATATAATTCTGCAAACCCAAAGTTCCTTCCTCTAAAGCAGAGACAAGGGAGCCCTTGTCTGACTTGATATAGGAAGCAGGACCAGTCTCAAGGACAGCACCAACAACAAACAGGGCATCTTGTACTACATTTTATAAAACAGATTAATCCATTATCATAATTATTTGTCATGTTAAAGGAAGGCAACACGCTTGTGTTTTTTATTCTAAATGTACTGCTGTTATACTAAAAAGGGACTATTCATTTCAGATGTGTAGCCCTATTTTAACTGATGGTGCTTCAAGCGAGAAAAAGAAGCTTTTGTTGCAGAAGGGTTTTCATATGAACTGACCTGACGCCGAAGGTAAAAATGGGCTTCCGACTTCTTCAGTTTCTCAGGTAAAACACAATCTGGAAGGCTACAGGAGGGATCCTTTTCTGAGATGACAACAAAGGAAGGCTGATGATGGGAGAAACGGGCGCTCTCAGCAGGACGCAACAACATCTGGAGTAAGATGCTGTCAGCCTGATGTTCTCATAACTGACTGCTGCTACAAACCATCTGGTTCATAGACACCCTTCTATTACATTGTCTCCTGGTGCTGACTGATACATCAAAACGAGAATATCTATGCATCAATGCAATTGAATGTATCACTGAAAAATTGGGGACTATGTGACTGAGATTTTATATTTGTACTGCTATAGGCTTGTTTTTATTTTATCAGAAATTTGCATTCAGTACCTCCCAATTTTTTTTTTTTTTTGGAGCTGCACACTAAGCAGCTCTGAAGCATTTAGTTTCTAACATTAATAATGGTGACTAACCATAGCATTTCAGAACAAAAATAACTTTAATGTGACCCATGTATTTTCATCAGTAGTTAGGAGGATCTCAGAAATGCACCAGAAAAGCCTTTTTATAGAAGACATTTAGACATGTTATTGTATGACAAGCACAAGGTGTAAATTATTAAAAGAATGACTACTTCAGTTCAGTTCCTGGACTGTGTACACATCCATTTACTCCAGCACTCAGATGAAGCGGTGGTGATGTTTTGCACATGCTCACATCATATCAATCAGGGCCTTGTTTACCAAAAACAGTGCATGTGAAGATGCTCTCAGCATGCTTGAAGAAGGCTAGGAGGCCTTGTTTTTGTTCATTTGTGTTCATTGTTAGGTAATGTTTCATGTAAAATAAGTCAGCCTTAAAACTAAGCTGAAGATCTTCTTTTCCTTTTGGCTGTTCCCTTTTCAGGGGTCGCCACAGCGAATCATGTGCCTCCAATCTCCTCTTTGGTCTTCCTCTAGACCTCCTGCCTGGCAGCTCCAACCTCAGCATCCCTCTACCGATATATTCACAGTTTCTCCTCTGAACATGTCCAAACCACCTCAATCTGGCCTCAAAACTAAGCTGAAGATACAATTTCTATTATCAATTTCTATTATCACTCTCTCTTCCTGCCTGATGTATTTTATTTTTTATGGGTACAGAGAACAGCATACTGATAATTTTACTCTGTATTGCACATTAAACTTTATTCATTATTTATAAACTTATTTTCATACCTGACAGATCCAAGTACTGAATATCTTTTGCATTGTTCACTTTGTGATTTGTGTATTGTTAACATATGACACTGCTGCCTTGCCAAACATGTGTAGCACTATGAAGCTCCTCTTTAACATTTGAAATCAAATGTTTTTGGGAAACTAAATTCAGAACCATAATAAAGAGCCACTGAGTTGGAACATACCTTCAGTTCAGTGTCTGACTTGAAAGTAAACTGGGCAATTACCTGCAAATTCTGACTCTAATGATATTTAAGTTCATTAAAACGGGCTACAGAAAAGGGGGGCGGCTGTGGCTCGGTTGGTACAGTGGCCACCTACTGACCATATGGTCAGAGGTTTGCGCTCTGTTCTTTCCAACCACATGTTGAAGTGTTCCTGGGCAAGACACTAAACCATCAACAAGCCCATCCCCATCCCCAGCTGTAGAAGCTCGGTAGAAACTGGGGAGGGCTGCGTTGTAAAAACTGCTAACATGTGGACAAATGATCTGCTGAATCTTGAACAGGATAAAGCCAGTAAAACAAATTGCTGCAAAAGCCACAGTGTCCAAGCAGTACATTGTTTGTATGTCTTTTACTAGTTGACCATTTCCTCCAAATAGGTAACAGAGCAAAATTCAGACCCACTCCCATGTGAATGTAGCAACATATTATTTGAGTAGGCATACTGTCAAATGTCAAAAAGTCTGAAAAGTCCTCCGTTTAATTGAGAACTTTTAACAATATAAAATCTCCATTTGCTGTACAAAAGGATGGCAGCGGGTCCCACTGCTTCATTTAATGTACAAAAAAAAATAACTGCAGCAAAACAGTTAAGTACTAAGAACTAAAGAGTTACATTTCCCCCTGCTGGTAAATCCATTTTTCTGTTGTCTGTGGCAGTAACAGAAGAGTCATAACTGTGTTTGAGCCACCTGAGCCAAGCCGCTCATAAAAGGTGCTTGAGTTTTACCGCAGATCTGGCATTGAAGCCCCCAAGTATGTGCTAAGGTCTGAGACATTCGATTTGATGATCTTGGCTGGGATGGTTGGCATGTTTAACCTCTGATACGCAGCGAACCTGTGACAGCCTCCAAAGGAGTAGTAGTAATTTCCCCCCTCTCTGCCTTTGATCCAAAGCACATCAATTGGAGGAACAATGCTGATGTCTGCTGTCTCCTGGAAAGGAACGACAAATTCATACACCAGGTGTGAAATAATGCATGCATTGCAAAAATATATATATACACATACATACATAGAAACTTCAAAATTTCCCTCTGGCAATTGTTCTTCCAGATCACTTCAACTTCTCATATTTTTAGGCTGTCAAAATGTTTAAGATCTATCCAGACAGACTTTCAATGTTTCCTCTGCCACCGATTGCTACAAAAGTGCTAATTTTTAATGTCAGTTTGCTGCAGGGGTTTCACTTACTTCTTCTCACTTCAAAAGTCAACTAACACAGAGGTACCCAAAACATTCAAACAATATCATTCTATGGGAAACCCAGAGGAAATATGAACATAGGAACCTGAAATCTATGTAGTTGTATTTACAGTGTATTTACAGTATTTACAGTGCTTGGGGTGACTGGTGTTTTACAAGCCCTGTATTTTACTGTATCTTTTTGCAATGTCCAACGGTGGAAAATAACTAAGTACATTTTCTAAAGAACAGTACTGCACCAACATACAATTTGATTTACTTTTCTTTCATTTTAATTTTTGCCATTTCCTGTCACTTTGACACCAGTATATTTCATAAGGCAATATTAGACTGTACTCGTCAATGGACTACATTTATTTTGCTGATTTGGATTAGTAATAAAAAAAATATAATCAAATATTAATGTAAATTAAGGTGTAATGTAGATAGTTAAGCACTTTCATTTTGATAAGACTTTTGAATGTAAACTTCAAAACAAACCTAAATGCAGAACATTTACTGCCTGCTACCCATCAATTCACAGGGATGTCCTCAGCACTGGTGGATACACTGTACAAGTACACATATACTTAAAAACATCTACCAATACAACAATCAGAAAATGCTAAATTATAACTACAATAAAAACCTCTGCATTTGAAAGTCTTGAGAACATTTGGCTATAGTCTATTCAAAATGTAATGTAGCTTTTGTGTGTCAGCTCAGCACCATGTTTTAGCTTGTTAACTATTACCTGTCAGATAAATGTAGTGGAGAAAAAAGTGAAATATTTGCCTGTTACGTGTAAGTGCAAAATGCAACACTGCAGTACTGGAACAAATGTACACATTTAATGTACTTATGTACTTTCCTCCACTGTTCTTAATATTTAAATAGACCAAATCTAACATCGAAGTTACCTTTATTGTGTCCATGAGACTCTGGACTTTCAGCTCGTCCAATACCGGCGGAATCGGTCTGATGATGATGTTTAATGGGACGTTATGAACTTCTTCGACGGTGTCTGAGTGAATCGAGCGGTTTTCATTGTTTTTACTCGTTCCCGCACAAGACTGGGTGGACATTACCAACAGGTTTCTACTGTATAAAAACCACAGCTTCACTGGACATTTAGTGCCTTGCACAAAACGAAACATTTACACACCGATTAGATTGTTCGGTTTGACTACGTCTCTTCTTCCGCGATAGTGCGTCGGATCACTACCGGGGACGTGTTTACTGGTTTACCGCGATGTCAATCAATTCTAAACCACACCCCCTCTACACTGTTTGAGACAAGCTCCGGTTAGAAATACTGGGGGGGAAGTTGGTACGTGGTCCAAACAGTCATCATTGTTTCATTCATTTTTTTTTACTGTAGAAAGTTTTATTCATTTGTACTTTCGTTTACATTGTATATGCATTGTATATTCTTATCTACTGTGAATGCATTTGCAGTATTGTTATTCTAATTTTCCAGTGTCATTTTAATGTTGTAATGTCACTTTTTATTCAACCATGACAACACCATTCTAATTAAATACCTTTGCATCAGTCTAATATCTTAACTTCTTGTCCCGTTCAGGATCTTAGGGCTGCTGAAACTCAGCCCAGCTGGGCCCTGGACATATTGTTAGTTTTTCACAAGGCAAGACAGACCATTCATACATTCATTCGCTTCACACAGGCCACATTAACTTTAGGTTAATGAAAAATGCCCACTATGTATATTGGCATTTGGAAAAAGCAAACTAACTGTTGTTTAACATGAATACATTTATTATTATTGTTAATATTAAACATTATTCTTATGAACCTAAGAACATTTTAGTAACATTCTGCGATATTGAGTTTAGTTTTTTCAACACCATTTTCAAATTATTGCTTTATTATATTTTTCCACAATTTACTGACAATATATTGAAGTGATCATTTTATAATTATTACCTCTGAAGCTCTGTATCTTGTTTAAAAATAGCAATATTTGTTTGAGGAGCATGTGGCATAAATGTTGTTAGGCTGCCCTTTGATGATTAATTATCTCTGCTCCAACACTGCTGTGTATCAGTGAGACGGACAGTTATTGTAGTACATAAGTCATAAGTCGCAACTCAGAAAATAAGTTCACCGCTGCAGCTGAACTTTTAGAACAAGGGTAAGTGCTTTAAAGGAGCCTCTGAGCTTTTCAATCTTTAAGCAGAAGGAGTGGTTAGCAATTAGCTAGTGACTATAGTTGTTAATGAGGTCAGTGTTTGGTATTGTCGACTGCTGCATGATATAGGTGTCCTCCCTCAAAGTGCTTTATTTGGTAATATTCTATTTTTGCAGGGATTTCAAAGAACCAGTCAGGTTGCTGTGGTTACAGAAAGGACGTCTGGGCTTGCAGCTTTTGCACAGGTAAGTGGGAAGCTTCAAAGACCTGCGGCAGTGGAATAGAAACAGGACTATTGTTGTCTCCAATCTACAGCTACAGAATCTTCTAATGACACAATTAAAAATGATTTCTTGGACAGGAGACGCAGGCCATTATATTCAATTATTACAAATAGTTTGAATTACAATCGCAATGTGTTTTATGTTGATTAATTGGTCACATGGGGATCAGCTGGAACATGAAGGAGCTCTATATATAGTATGTGATCATTAGTCGTGGTATGAGTACATTATATAGTCTGAGAACAAAGCTTAACAAAATACTCTGTGAATTACATGCAGCAGTGATGGTAATCAATTTTTTTTTTCATTGGCGAATTTTCGTTTTGCAGCAACAGCAACAATCGGTTTTTAATTTCTTCAAAACAGCTTAGCTTTGAATACCACCCTACATTTTCTACCTACGTTTCTTAAAGAGCAATTTTGCTGACACCAGTGTAGGGAAAAAGCAACTGAAAAACTCCAATTAGGCTCTAATATGCTGACATGGATGGTACAGCTTGCTGTTTGACTGTATATTTGTACGAATAACTAAAGAGTCGTATATGTGTAGTGACATGACCCCCCTTGAGTGTTCACTACTTTATACAAGGTCAGATTCAAATCTTTACTTTGCTGTCAATCAAAAGCCACTTCATCACACACCAAAAGAAACCAGCGTCACACAAAGAAAAGCATATAGACATGTAAATCATCTCCAGTGCTGAGGTGTGTTTGGAGTCCCACTACACTCTGCATGACCTTCTGCTGTCACAGCAGGACTGTATTCTAGTTGCTAACATATCTCAATTACTTAGATTGAGTTAGTCACACAGGTACATCAGCAGGTCATGGAAGAACAGTTCCCACATAATGATTTGCTGTTAATATTAGATTTCAGTCCCCATGGGATTGTCACACTTAGTGCAGCTGGAGAAAATTACCTGCCAGCTTTCCGACAGGGAAGTGAGCTATATTTATTTTTACCTTTTTTTTTTTAACACATTGACATGCTTTTAAAGTGATAATTATTCTGACGGCGATTTTCAGTCTTCAAACTATAGCTTTGTGATAGATGAAAGTGTCTGAAATCATGACACGGTTTAGCAACTGTGGATGTTTGCAGCTGAATGTGTGACTGATTTGTTCAGTGAAGTTGATTATTCACTGATGGCTCTTGCTGCCTAAACCTATGAAATTATTTCCTGCGCTTCCTTCTAGTACAGCTGCCCCGAATGGGATTTCTCTTTAATGATTTTCTTTGCCTTGAAATAAATTTGCTCTCCCAGCCTCATCCAGGGAGAGTGGTGCTTGGAGGGAGGTTATTTAGATGTGGATGAAGTAGTAGTCTTTCTTTCCATTTACACTTAGTTCAGTTCATTAACTTTCCCACAAACAACAGAAGGAAAATAACATTGTTTTAAACAAAACAGAAAGCTGCAAAAGCATTGATAACATTATCTTATTTATCTTTGAAACAAAAACTTCGTAACTGTTACCCTTTGCCATGTTTGATTCTGCATGTATTGTATTGTATATGGAGGCGAAAAAAAAAAAAGGAGCTATTTAGGGAATGCCCTTCTTGACTTTTGCCTGAGTGTTGATGACAAGTTGGAAATGTTAGATGCATAAAAATGTGATTTTGACATGACTTCAAAAAGAGAAGCATACGGATGAGGTGGACCCTCTGCCAAAAGAGAGACGAGGAAACAGATGGGTTTTACACAAACAGCACAAACATCAAGAACACTGAGTTAAAGAGCTTGGCAGTCTCACTTGATGAAACAGTGAGGAATGGAGGCGCTTTTAATGAGCATCTCTCCTGTGATGCAGAATACGAAAAGACAAACTGTTC
Source organism: Channa argus (assembly GCF_033026475.1). Classification (NCBI taxonomy): domain Eukaryota; kingdom Metazoa; phylum Chordata; class Actinopteri; order Anabantiformes; family Channidae; genus Channa; species Channa argus. The sequence continues at coordinate 5,970,539 of NC_090209.1, forward strand.
TTAAAGGGGCAGTTACAGCTGGTTGGCCCTGAACCCAGTGGTTTTACCAACCTCTTGCTGATTGACTTTCATAAGTATGCAGGCAGATTCAGTATGGAGAGTCATGTTAAGTTGTATTTTTTTTGTTGTTGTTGTTGTTTTTTAAATAAAACAGTGTAGACGGGAATTTAACTGATCATGAGCAGACAAAGCCCTGTTGTGTTGTTGAATCATTTGTGCTGACAGTTAGTGATCAGCCATCAGATGGCGCCAGATGTTTGAGAAGGGTCAGTGTAAGGGCCAGCACCAGTCCAAGTATTATTATGACGATATTATAACAAAAATGACACGTTTTTTCAGTCAACTGTAAATATCAGAGACACCAGTTGCCGCTAAAATACCTTAAGTGAATTTATAAAGGCAACGATTGTTATATGTATTATAAATGATTTAAACCCTTTTAAGAATTTAAATATTAATGTCAGTTGGTCAGGTGATGGTTAATTATTATTATTATGATTAATTATTAATTATTTGTTATGAAATTTTGAAAAATAGCAAATAATGCTCAGCACACTCTCCTAAAACCATGATGATGTCATTAAATTGCTTGTTTTGCTGGACGATAAGTACTGAACGCTAAAATATCCAATTTAGGGTTGCAAGTAATTACTGTATGATCAGTTCATCTGCAGATTATTTTTTAATTAATCCGTTAAACCTTCTAAACTAAAAGACACTTCTTCCAGTTGCTTGTTTTGTCTGTTAGTCCAAAATCCAAAGTCCATTAACTTTACACTTGCATAAATCAGAAAAGCAGAAAATTTCACAATTGAAATTTGAAACAAATCAATATTTGGCAATTTGGTTAGAAAGAAATATTTTTAAACGATTAATTGGTTATCAAAACACTGAATAAACATTGTTTCAGCTTAAATTCAGTCACATGTAAAAAAACAGCAAAGCCTGGAAAAGAGTGGGAAATCTTTTACTATTTTCACTGAAATTTCAACAAGAAATTCCGGCATGTTTGCTTAACCAACTACTTGAATGATTATGGAATTATTGAGGTTGCTCACTCATTTAACTCAGCTCCAAACTATGACATGCTATTTACTCTGCTGCGTGTAAGAAACTTTCATTTTGCAAATAAGGATATCTTTAGTATTTGAATATGTTGTTTTCTTGTAAAAGCCATATTGTTTGTTTTTACAGTTTGTGCTGTTTATTAGCCTTGTTTCTGCTACTATAGGTGGATATAGTGATGTTGTGCTAAACCCTCACTGCATCTAATTACAGTTACATTATCTCTCTGACCGTCACTGAGAAGATGATAGCATTGTGAGGTCAATATCTTTAAGCTACTATAGGATGCTTTATTTTGCAGGGTGATTTTAGTAATTTACCTGATATGCTATGAGTCTGTAGGGGTTGAGGAGACGATCACTCTGTGCCGTGCTGCAGGGATATGTATGCAGGGCCACAGTCCTCCTACCTACCTCCCGGTGCTGATCACTTACAGCCACTGTTGTTACACACACATCACAACCATGGGTCATGTAATTGGATTCCATGGTTCCCCATTTTACAGTCAATTGCTATGTAATGAAATCACTTATTTACTTTCATCATAAAATCTGATAAGGGACAACATCTGCCGGGGTAAACTTTGCGTGAGGACTGCACATGAATGTTGATGTGTGCTCTGCTTCGTCCCTATCTGCAGGACTCTGTTGCTTTGTGCGCAAGAATCAACACTTGGTTTTTAACTTAGTCATCTGAATCAACATGTGATTAGAGATGTCATAGTGTGTTTTTTTTTTTTACCTAAATGAACATAACTAGCTTTGTAACAGCAGTGGAAATCCCCCACATTGAAGAGAGGGGTGTGCAGCAAAGTGTCCTGTTTTCGAGCCTCTGCTCTGCTCTGCTGTCTCATTATACTGCTGCTGTGCTGCTGGAGGACACCGAAGGACACAAGCGATTGAAAAGTGTTGTATATTCCCTGGAAACCAATCAAGAAAAGCCCCAGAATAATAATCCCTGTCCGCTGTCATGATTCATTTTTATTTTGTTCCATATTTTTCTCTGGCTTTTGAGTCACTGAGAAAGAGTAGTTCCAGCATAAAATCAATGTTCCATTAAAATTTAATGACCAGGAAGGGCTTAATAGTGGTGGAACAGATGCCTCTGCTTTTGATAACGCCGACATCTCAGGACCTCTTATTCTATGCTGTATTGGTGTTGTCAGGTTCTCAGACTGTTCCTGTTCTCAGCCACTGTAAAAAATAAAACAAAGGATATTGGCATATTTGTACCTCGTAGCGGTGAAATTAAAAGTTAGTAAATTGACAATAAAACTCATTAAAACCATTAAACACTGACAGAGGAGGCCACAGCTGATGGCCCATAATAATCTTAAGTATAATTACTCACTCTGTTAATGTTGACTAAGGGCCATTTGGAAACCAGCTCACCATTTCTTCCTCTGTGTTTGTATGGCTAGGAAGTGGTCTTATGAAAAAGGTGCAATGGAAAGATTACTAAATAATAATAATTTATTTAGCTTTTGAGTTAACTTTCAAGTGTGCATGTTTTCAAAAACAGAAAAAAAATTACAAATTTCTATTTAGAAAGTCATATTTGACTATTTTAAAATAAACAAGAGTATAAGACATGTTTGTTCCTTGTGCTATTGTTTTTATTAATGTTATCATTGCTATTGATGTCATCATTATTAATAGTAGCAGAACAAGATAAATTAAAAACACCCCTCAGCAATCATGGCTTAAGTTTCTTCATACTCATCTGGAACAGAGAGAGAAAGATAAAGAGAGAGTAAGAGAGAGTGAGAAGGAAAATCTTAATCAGTTTTTTTCTTTGAGGACCATATGGAAGGTTTCAAGCAGCCAACCATATGTTGAAGGCTTTTGTCATGGAAATCATACTTTTTGGCACTTTTTCATTGCGCAGCCAAGCCGGGCATATAAATGAAAGAAAACAAGAAGAGAAAAATCATACAGAACATGATCAAATCTTTGAGAATACACAGAGTTTGATATTTTTGTTTGAAACTTACAACAGATAGCTTTTTAATCAAGACACTCCCTGATTCACATGGCCTCTCAGACTGCAATTGGTACCTGTATTTGTCTTTTTTTAATAAAAAAGACAACATGAATAGAAAAAGAGCAATTAAATGTCTACATGCATTGTCATATTATTGCTGTTATATATGTACAAATATATTTACAAATCATCAAAGAGGAACAATGTTTCCCTACATGTAAAATCCATAAGTTTAGAATCAAATTGTGCCTCCTTTAATTAGTGTTTTCTCTGAGGATGATCTGTAATACTGCCAGTTTAAGAAAGGTGCCTACAGTACATTTTTCAATTGATGTTTTCAATGATCTCACGGCTTTTATCTGCCTTATTAAAACACAGTCCTCGGGATTTGAAGACACATTATATCTTTGTCCCACAGTAAAATAGAAAACATATTAAAAGATGAATTAACTGAGAATGTTCTCAGTATTAGTTCAATAAAAGAAAATGTGTGCTGCAAGTTAATTAAGAGACAGGTGGTTTGGGTGGTCTCATGCAGTGATTCAGCTGTAGCACTTAGACAACCATCGACAGGATGATGGTGAAACAGGGATGGACAAACAATGCAGAAACTCGTCTTTTTTTTTTCTCGTCTCTTTTCAGTTTTGTGATTTTTGAAAGTTTTTTTTTAGATTGTTTTGTTGATTTAGGGTGAGCTCAGCATTACTGCGACCGTGCTATCCATTTGGAATATGCAAATAGCTGACAGTGCATTTGCCTGCTGGTGCTTGACCTTCCCCTTGGAGGTCGCTCACCGACTCAATTACACTCCCTATCTGCAGTCTGTCTGCAAACACCTGTTATCCTCCCACACTCCGCCACCCTCCGCCAATCCCACTTCAGCACATCTCATCGTCGGTGCGTCTGTTTAGAGGCAGTTGGTACGACAAGAGGACGGCTAGTGGGGAGGGGAGGGATGTGAGGCAGGGACAAAGTTGGGGGAGTTGGAAGTGCATTACAGGTCCTTGTTTTATATCAACAATCCTGAAAACTTTTTCTCTACCAGTACACTTCATGTTGATCATTTTCCATTAGTGCTGGTTAAAGGGATTTACAGCCATTCTTATGCTATCACAGCCGGATTCTCTCATCTGACACCTCAGAGATTTTCTTAGCTATTTGAAACACCGCTGAACAATTGGTGACTTTGAATTTGACTATATTTACAAGCCTCATTATGTCAATGTCCTAAATGAGAAATACTATAATCCTGTTGTATAAAACATAACCATCTAATAATTCAGTCACATCATATCTGCCACTCAGCTGCCAGAGATTTATCTTTTACATGGTTGCTCTTTAAACAAAAAACACTGTTAAAACAATAATGAAAGTATTGAGATATAACAGCGTTTTCCAATCAGTTTTGCAGCACGTGTAGCAGTTTTGGCCTCACTGTGAAAAGGATTGTTAGTCATAATGGCTGCATCGCTATTGTTATTGCCTTTTTGCATATTAGAAGCTTTGGTGTAACTAGATTACACCTACATTACTCCATCCTAATTTAAACAAGCACTCTTACATTTTCATGGCATCATCTAAATGCAAAACAGTGTCAGCCATTTATTCGAATTTTTGCCTGAGCAATTTGTGGGCAGGTAGTGGACATTTGGGAAACAGCAAGATGGAGAATATTTTAGTGTTTCGTTTTCACCGTTTCTTTTTATTTCCCTAAATCAACTGAAAACAGGACAGCTGTGATTGTTATAAGTTATGTCAGTTGCAAGATCTGTAAAGGTATTGCCACAAAAACAAATGTAATTCTGCATTCATTTGTTTGATGTCTTCTAGCACTGGTACTGTACATTGTTCCTCTTTAAAAAACTAAGTCCCTTGGACTCTCTACAGTTTTCATGCATATAAACATTTTCTTTGAAGATCAGCAGCATCTTACAAGATCAATGGGTGTTCATTTTTTAAAATATAAACAATAAATAAATACATGATAGTAAAGAAATGAGCAAGTCTCCAATAAATACACAAAAATAAGGTCAATAAATAAATAAATAGATAAATAGGGAAATAAAGTATTTACATGATAAATAGATGGTATGCATCTAAACCGTGTGGGTGGAGCTTTGAGCGACATATAAAATAGACAAACATAATAATTTGAGTGTCACTTTGTAACTGAGGGTGTGTGACTCCATACCTTCACTCTGAGGTAACACTGGCAGAGGGGGGAGCACCTCAAAAACTGGGTGAACATTGCTTGTTAAGATTGGACGAAACACCATAAAGGCAGCAAAGTTTATGCAAGCCACCATGGTGGAGGAAGAACAACAAGAGTTTCTATTGCTATAGACAAGTCAACCGCACATGGCACTTATAACGATAGATCATTTGGTGTGGCTCTCTATGTTTTTTCCAAGTCTGTACATCGGGGTGAGACTATGAATTTGAGCAGGTGGAGTGTGAGATAGCCTGTTCAACAGGCCTGTTAAACATTTCAAAATCGCTGCTCTTGCAGAATTAAATTCAATGACCTATGGCCTATGAGCTTGTATAGCTTATTTAAATGAGCTTTTTTTTCAATACCCACAGTTACAAAGATGCTTTTTGACCAACAAGGGATAATAAGCACAAAAAAATAAATTTAGAAAAATCAAATAGAAAAATAACATCCGTTAAATTGAAACATTGGTGTGGAAAAAGGGGTTTGTCTTTTTACCGTTTAAAATGATCTCCCTTTTTTGCAAATACTGTCATAGTTCACATTTTCATAAAAAGTTCATGTTGGCAGTTGCAAAAGAATTCAATTCTTAGCAAATAAAAAGCAGCATAAAAATACAAGAGGTCATTTTGTCTCTAAAAAAACAAAAGAACACTGTTAGTCCTTTTTTATGTTTTTTTTTTTCATTTTCTCATTACTATTTGCTATAAAATATCAGGAATCTAAATATTATTACTATTGATATCAATATCATTATAATCATTGATAAAAATTCACATGCCAGGCCTCATATATAATTGCGTGTGTACGTGTGTGTTTGTGAATGTGTGTACATGAGTGTTCGTGTGTTTACAAATGCCCACGTCTGCGTGAGCACATGTTGCTTAAATGTGTACAACTATCATCTACAGTCTTTATTTGGGGGGAGGATGTTTGATTGTATGTTTCTGTGGACGATTAGCTACTGTGCAGGGAAAAAAATCCAGCATCTTTTGAAATTGTCTTTGCCATAATCATTAAGAGTTTCTTCACGTAATCTCAGTGAAAATATTGCTTTCTAAAAAAGGGAAGAAAAAAGGCATGGAGGGCAGAGTGAACAGGGTTATTGGTTGTGAACCTACAATAAGGGTTCAAAAACTTTGCTTCTTCCTTGTGGTTAGTTGTCTGATCCAGAGTCGTCTTCGTCTGCGGAGCCCTTGAAGCAAGCTGACTCATAGTGCTTGTTCAGGTAGGACTTGAGAGCGAAGGTCTTATTGCAGCGCTTGCATCTGTAGTGCTTGAAGGCAGAGTGTGTTTGCATGTGGGCGCGGAGGTTTGAACGGTCAGCAAAGGCTTTGCCACAGTGGGCGCAGGCAAAGGGCTTCTCCCCTGTGTGTGAGCGCATGTGACCTTGAAGGAGCCATGGCCGGCTGAAAGCTTTGCTGCACACATCGCACTTGTGCTTGAGGTCATGAGTGAGGATGTGCATGGCCAACGCGGGCATGGACACGTACACTTTAGCACAGGTGGGACACTTGCGGGCCATCTTGCTGTCCAGGCTGCGGTGTGTCTGCTTGTGTCTGCTGAGGTTGGAAGAAGTGGCGTATGTCTTGCCGCACTCGTTGCAGGTGTGTCGAGGCATCCCTGGTCCCCTCTCTTGAGCCCCAGCATTGGTGCTGCTGCTCCTTGAGTCCCCTCCATGACTTTCGCCATCTCCCTTTCGCCTCGAGCGGCCATCAGAGATGAAGAAGGCGTCCATGGTGTAACCTTCGGCCAGGGCCTCGGATTCACCACTGTAGAAACCGCTGGCTGTCATGCCAGACTGGGGGCTGTCGGGGTGCTTTAGGTCGGGGTCACAGTACTCCTCTCCGCTGCTCACCTGGGTGTACAGGGGGTCCGATACTGGTGATGCCAGCTTGTGCTCCATCTTCTTCTCCCCCTGGAATACTGATGGTGTGATGTAATCCTGGATGTATCCTGGGTAAGAGACAAACATCAGACACAGTTGGCCAGCGGTTGTGATGGAGAAGTAGACAGCGACATGCTGGTAATTACATGATAATCATGTTGGATGATTGCCCTTTGTAAAATGGTGAAAGAGTGAGCAGCAAAGAGCTAATTGCATTCTTTGCAGAAATCACAGGTTGTACACACAATAGTGCACTGATGCTGGGAAACATGCTGCGTTCAGGAAGGTTGCAATTTTACAGCAAAGATGAGCACTAGATAATAGCTCATCAAAGAAGTCTCCTGTGTGAGAAAGTGCACAGCCAAGCCGCTCTTAAATAAAGTAGTCTCACTCATCAGACCTCCTTCCATGCGTCTGTAGTATGTCAGTGCTCTGCTGCCGGGGACCGTCACCATGTTTGCTAGCATACAGTCAGGCACAAAATCGTGTTGCAAATCTAAACCTTTATAAACGCTGCCCATTTTTATGGGATTGTTAATAAATAGCCACAATAGCAAACAAATATACTGTCCGGTTTGTGGGAGCTACTCTTGTTAATTACTGTTTTTGACCATTTCGGATTCCATAAGTGTTTACATACTGAATGACTTTATGCTACTTCTTCAAGTCGGTTTAAGCATGATGAAGCAAAACACAAAGTGACTTAAATGTCCCCAACTGTATGGAGCATGATTTTAAAAAGATATATATTTTTTGGCATCAGTCATGTCTTTCCTTTCCCTTCGAAGCAGCTCAATGCCAGAGGAGCTAAAAGGCTTGCTGGCAGCTACATGCATCCAAACAGAACTCGATATATTCTCATGCTGTGAATCTCAGGAGCTGAATAAATACTAAATGCATTTTACCTCCAGGGATGATATAATATAGGTTGAAAATACGAGAACAAATGTGAAATATGCTAAAATTCTTTTCCTGAGATAAATAGTGCATAACAGCAAAAAATTATTCCCAGGAACTGTGTGCAGTAAGCAGTGGAAATTAAGTATTGACTGTGTTTTAATGAAATTCAAAGTTTTGAGCTGATCAATAGGTTTTCATCTGTAAAATAGTGCAGCTGTTAGAACAGGCGGGTCCTGGAGAAGATAGAAATAGTGCGAGCTACAGATCAAGTATCTGCGACACACGGTGATAGTTTATTGAGCACAGAGTACTTGAGGACTGATAATGAGAGATGTGGCATCACATGCATTGTTTGTGAAGAGGGTCACCTGTCTACGGCAACCAGCACACTAAAGTGCTTTTTAAGATACAGGCCATTAAGAAATCAGCTGAAGTGCTTTCTTACTACGGCGTCTCCATTCTGAAGGGCTTCTGTTCACACGCCCACTTTGTCAGAGACATGACCATGACACCCGCGGACAGGGAAACACCAGGCCTGCGCACACATTATTATGCTGCACTGCATGTGTTTACTGTTTTAATCTCTGCAGATGGTGCTGTCCGGGAGAGAGCAGCTCTTCCTTTTATAAAGAAAATTAAAAAGGGAGAAATATAGCATCATTTCTAATTGTGTGCTTGAAATAGAATACAACTTACAAATGCTGCCATTTAAACTGTTTTTCAACTATATCCACCTGTCGTACAGTCACGCTACAGAAAATAGCTGAAGGGCCTCAGCTCTGCCTACAACAACATGGCCTTTATCTTGCTGAGATTTTTTTTTTTCAGCACACTATACTGTATAAGTTTACTAGGTTTCAATTACCCAAGGTCAGACAAGGAGCTCATCATTTAGGTCTTGCGCTGTATCAGCCTTTACAGCTCATAGACTCATTTCTCTAATGCAAAGCAAGCATGTAATTAATGGACCCTCTCAGCCACCCCTCTTTGTTGTTCGACAGACACTCAAGTCAAATGTCTCCACAATGGGGGGGAAAGAAAATCTCCTGGCACGGCAGAAGTGCTGATGTTAGGTATTTCAGCAAGCTGAGGATTCTCTTATTTTGCCTTTTTTTTTTTTGGACTTAGCATGAAAAAGACTATTCTTTTGTTCAAACTAAATGCCTTTTTTGTCAACACCAGTGTAGTGGCTTTTCATTCTTTTGTTCTGGTTAATGTAATGCTTATTTTTCATGGTCTTAAACAATAGATTCAGAAACAATAGAAAGTGAAAATAATGATAGCTGGATCAAATGATAATAATACAATTTTCCAGTAGGACCTTAAAAAATTATTTATTAGATGCTGAAAAATAAGCCTGGTAATTCTTTGTAACTTCGAAACCTCTTTAATTTCCAGGATGTTTTTAATTAAATCATTGTATTTTTCAAACTTGTTCTGCCTTTTTTTTTTTTTAGCTACTATAATTTCATTAATTCTGGCAATATACATTTTACCGAATCGTGTTACTGCCCTAGTTAAATAACAGGTGGGCATCATCAAAACATTTAACTGAATATTGTGAATATCCGGAAAAATCAAAACAAAGCCACACATATGGCCCTCAGAATGTGGCCGCAAAATGGAAGCAGCAGGCTTAAAGCAGACTGTGAAAGTGAAGGTCGACTGTCAGCGCTGACTGCTGGAGCTTAGTGTGGCCGGTCCATGTGTTGACCACAGTGCAGCTATGTGCTTTTCTTCATGTTTACTGTACAACCACTGTCACATGATCAGCCTCCTTGCTGCTCCAAGCATTTTTGTCTCCTTTTTCCTCATTCGCTTTGCTATCTCTCCCATCCGGCTCCCTACCTTCCTCTCAACTCTACTGTACAGTGTGTTGATGTCTCTTGTTGCAGCGATGGGCCTGCATGGCTGAAACTCTAACCCCTGCTAGTTTTAAAATGCCCGGAAGGAAGAGAAAGATGTAGTGGAGCGATGGGGGTGGGGAGACTGTGCATGCTCCATTTGGATGGGAAGAGGGGGGCAAGGGAGGATCGGACCGTGATGGGAACTCAAGGACAATAACAGCTAAGGACAAATGTATCATCCGATACTCATCTCTCATAATCAAGAATTTTTTAGTCCACATGATGAGCAGATATAGTTAGCCTGTGTTCAGCTACCCCAGCGATGATGCAGTCATACAAAAATGTAACTGGAGCTCTTCCTGATTAGACACACGTTTTGTTCCCTATTTACATAAGCTAATCCGTGGCTGTGACCTGAATTGTGTCCGTCCTTCGCTGGAGTCAAAAAACAAAAGTCTGGAGGCATAGGGATGGGGGTGGGGTGCCTCTGGAGAGGATTATTTAGGATATTGATGCAAAAATCAGCTGATGCTCACATTAATTTACACTCTACGAGCTTGTTATTGGCTGCAGCTAAAGACAATCTCACACAACACAAAAAACAAAAGGAGAAGCCATCTGCGCTAAGTGTGGAAATGTCAGGCATGCTGAAATCAGCACCGTCGCTGTCTACAAGCAGGAGTCCTTACACATCTTTAACTGGAGCGGGGCAGACTAGTGGAGGCATGTTAACTCACCATTCTCACTGAGACGAACCCCAAGGCTGGTCACAGAGTCTGTGATGGAGCGTGTAAAAGTGAACGAGTCATCCAGGTGGTGATGATGGTTGGAAGTGGCCACATTGGATGAAGAGAAATCATCAAGCTTGATCTTCTTTACCAAAAATGAACGGGGCATGTTTCAATGGATAAAAACACAGAGCTGAAAAAAACACATGAGAGAAAATAAAGGACCCTCTGAGGAAGCACACGAGCAGAGCTGGCTTGATGGTAATCCTTGCGATTAATGTGAAGACAAGAGCCAAAAACATAAGATAAGAAAGAAAATGGAAACCAGTGGAGAAAAAGGCTGACGGCAATGCTGTGTGATACTCTTTGGCTCCCCCAGCTTTCCCCAGAAAAATAAAAAATAAAAGCGATCCTATTCAGCACTGGATAGCTCCTGTGATGCAGCAGGCTTAAGGGACCAGTGAGGAAGAGACGAGATGGAGACAGACAGAGAGAGGAGGGAGAGAGAGACTGTCAGACTAGCTGAGATCAGCAATCACGCCAGCCTTTATATGGGGCACAGGCAGTGGAAGATCAGGTGGTGCTGCGAAATGGAGCTGCTTAGCTTTAATCCATCAAATGTCCCCGGGGACACACATCAAATTACTACTGAACCGTCTGTGCATTCGCACACAGACAGTGGAGAAAGAACACAGCCAGACCCCCACTGCCCCCACTGCTACTCCCCCTTCCCCTCCCGTCCCCTCCTTCTTTCACCCCGCTTATGCTCCATGCTCGGAGGAGGAGTAAGAGAGGAGGGCAGACAATGGAGATGTGGATGAGAGCACACTCAGTGTCCTGTCCCCCATTGTTTTCCGATGAAGTGCCACAGTTTATGTTTGCCTTGTATAGGCTCAGCCTCCCTCATGGCAACTCTGTTGCCTCAAACAGCCTCAGGTCTTTCTGTCCCTCCAACACAGTGCGCTGTACTCACATGCACAGAGCACATGTACTGTACAGGAGAGTTTATCTGAGCGTCTGGGAGTGTTGGACCTTTTTAGAGCTGCACTGGATTCCAGCACTATTTATGAGGAGACTATGGGGAAGTACCAGTGCTGCACTGCTCAGCTTGTCTCTCTCTCCCCATTACTGCTGCACAGATGTGTGTCCTGCCATGCGTGGCAGTGAATTATGTGATTAATTAATTACATCTTTTTTGATTAGGGTGAAATCTAGAATTAGATCCATGATTACAAAATTGGCCAGATATCTTCGGGTTGGTTTGTATTTTGTGGATTCATTAGCTCCATGTATTAATTTTATGCTACATTATATGTCGCATTTTTCACTGGGGCTCAACAGTTGCTCCCTTGCTGGAATAACTGAAAGGGAAATTTGTTTGTATAGTAATAACCAAATAACTTGTAATAAAGCAACAGTGAAAAGATTTTGAGTAAATCCCACTGCACCTGTTTGATTCACCATTCACCAACCAAGTGATGTGACACTTATCACACCACTTGTTCGATTAATAATCTCTTACAGCATTTACCAACAACAGTTAATTATGAATTCATTAATGCCTTACAGCACTTAAACTACAAATCTTATTGCAATTAGGGGAAAACTTACACTTCCATTCCTGGCATATCACAAACACTATCGGGGTGGTTAGTCAAAGGAAGGTGTCTTCTTTTCTACTGTGCACCTTATGTTATTGTGGTTGTGGTCATAAAATCAAGTATTAGCAAGAGGAAATGCATCTGGACACTGCAAATGATACTTTATCGTATACCCTAATTTATTTGTAAAGTATTTTTTTTAATATTTAGTCAGAAAATCAGGTTAAAACCCGAACATATCAACTGTACAGTCAAATAAAACAAAAGCAGCAAATACTGATGAATAATAATAATAATACTATTAATCCAAATGTTTTGGCGCTGTTTTCGCCGCATTATCTTTTCAAAATCAGATTATTCCTACAACAGACACGTTTGAATTTATTTCATCTTTATTATTTAAAATTACTTTTTAGTAGGTTAGTAGGTTTAGTAGGTTACATTATCAGAAGCCATGTCCAACCTTAAAGCAGCATTAGAGACCACTTGTAGATTCACCCTGGAAAATTCAAAACCTCCAACCTTGACATGACAGGCTCAACTTCTGATCGATTTCACGTGTGTCACACTTTCCATGTTGACCAGCTCCTAATATCATCTTTCAGTATGGTTAAAGGTGCTATAGATTTACCCAGACATTTAGGGGTGCCCCCTTTGCCCAGGTCACTCTAAATCATCCCTGCCTTTAACAGTGACCCTGCACCTTGGAGAGGAGAGGACAGTGGTAAATCACTGTGGTTAGGATTTATCACATGTATGTGATTTTACACTATGGGGCAAGTTCACATTGCTGTCACCAAGCCAAGCTTATGCTGTGGAGGCAAGGACGAGTAAGGTCAGGGGAAGAATCACTGTCTAAAATTATTGGCTACAGTGAGAACTTTTGTGGTGAAATAAACACTTTTCGGCCACAGAAAATGGTGCAAAGATAAAAATTTGTTCATTATTTGTGAAAATAATCTTTATAGTCAATTTATGTTTTTTTTTTCTTTTAATTTTATTATTATTATGTTTATCTATTTTAGAGCAGGGAGCAGGGAGGTTGAATGATCAATGGGCCCTCTTTGACTGATTTTACATCATGCAGCATATTCGCAAATCTGCACTCGATGCCTTAGTCTGCACCTGACTTTTGCGCAAGATCTCAATAGTCTTGGCTTTCATTAGTAGAAATGTGACATGTAGGCAAGTTCGAGGAGTTCTTAGATTGTAATAGTGAGAAAGAAATGAAAGAAAATTATGTCAAATTGTGCGTTAGTCGATTCATAATCTAGTCTTTTATTAAAAACGAATCACACCTTCTAAGTCCAGCAGATGCCCTCACACATCTTGGTTTATGGAACAAAAAACACAGATATTCAGCTCATAGTGTTATATTGAAGGATTTGGAACCTTCATATTCAGCCATAGCAGATAGAAACTTGACATATAGGATAAAGCCACCTGTAGCTGAAGAAGATGTCCTTCAGTGTGTTTACAGTAACATCAGATTAAATATTGTGTGCTCAGGCTGTTTTCTGTGCCACATTAACATAATCTGCAGGTTAATTCTTACACCACAATCATATCTGAGCTCAAAAGGTGAATGAGACAATACGTGCAACAAGTTAGCTACAGGTTAGAGGTGAATTTTGACAACAAAGAATAACAGGCTATGACTGAAACATCCTAATTTCCTTCTATCCAGCAGCAAGTTATTTGATGCCATTTGCTTCCACATCCTCGTCCTCCTCTTCCTCCGGCTGGAGCTTGCCCCCTACACTCTCTCCGACATGTGGTCATTGCCTCAGGACGTCACCATAACGACTGACTCCCTCAGGCTGGGGGAATGGTTTTTCCTCTGCAGTGCCCGAGCGGGGGCTACCCTATGGTCACAGGAGAGGTTGCGACAGTGAAACAATCAACCTCATTAACACCCCGTATTGCTCTTCAGGGTTATTGAGACAACCTGGCTGGCCGAATGAATGAAGTCAATCCAGTTGATTTGTTTGTTCATGCTGCTCCACAGGAGACTCCACCAGGTCTCCAGTTTACTCTGTCTGTTTTCAGACAGTCTGCTTAATCATTTAGCTTTAGCTAATTCAGACACCTGGCAAATTCTGACAAACGAAATTAACTAAACAGAAATGTGATTTTCAATGTGCTTGCAGTGTATCAAACCCGAAGCTTAAGTGTCTTATAATGGCCACTGCTTATATAAAGACACTCTGAGCTTGTTGGGCTAGGTGAAGTGAAGCTAAGAGTCCATTAAGCATAGCCATCTATAATTCACCTCACTCTTGCTTACTGGGTCACTTCAATGAGGCTTTTTGTGCTGCTACAGTAGGAAGGCTGTTGTGCTCTTTAAAAAGGCAGAGCTGATGATTCGAAAGATAAAAATATAATAAGATGCATGCAACTCTTTCATTAGTACAGCCTTTTTTTATATTGTACAGATGTTTTCTGCCGCCCTTCATGCCTGCATTTGGCACAAAATCTTTTTTAAATGTCTTTTTTACACAGACACTGATCAGACATGGCTCAGTGAATAAGGTCGTGCAGGCAACATTTAACATTTTACTGTTGATTCTCAGTCCAACATGAAGTCTGAATGGACCTTAACTGCCTCCCCAGCCGTACTGTATCTAATGCTGTTTGGCAGATAGTTCTATCACTCATGCCCTATTTGGCTTGTGTCTGCCTGTTGTCCTGTGTGCATCTCAGAGCGTGTGCGCATTTGTTGTCCATGGGCAACTGTTCAGTAAATAGGGCAATTAAGTGTGAAAAGCAGAAAGGAGCTAGCATGTTTCTATCTCTTTGGTGGGGGAGATAATTTATGCTAATAACATCTCTACTGCTCAAGCTGCCCAAAAATGATAGCAGACCCTTTTGGCTTCAGAAGAATCTTTTCATCCTCTTGGAGAAAAAAAAAATGGTTTCTCAACACCTTGCAAATAAGACAGCTGTGTGGCTCTGAATGAATCTCTTTCCCTCTCTCTGCCTTTCATCTCCAGATGATAATCTTTTCTCCTTCACTGTCTTGTATGGTGCATGTTTGTTCTTCATTTAGCCTGTGGAATACTTGAAACCTAGTTTCCCCTCCTTCCACCCCCCCTTGCGCTCTTATAGCCTCACACCCTGCACACAATTCATCATCATTTTTCCTTCAAGAGCTGCCACAGGAAGTCGCAGCATGTGTGAATGTATTACTGTAAATAGTATCCTATGCATGAGTGATGCTTCTTAATAACACTTAAAACCAGGCTCAGTATCTTGTTTATGTGGCATAAATTCCTCTATCACACTGTGGTGCACAGAGACTTTGGGTGGCTGTGCAGAGCAGGGGCCATGGTGGCAGTTCAATAAATAACCTCAGTGAAAGTGGGAGCAATAAACCATATAAAACCTCTACCAGCTCCACACTATCATGCTCAGTGAGGAGCTCTCATATCAGCCACCAAGAACTACTGTGTCAGCTTCCAAGGCTGGGATAATTGTTTTGTGTGCCACTTAAAAAGAAAGCCAGATCAAAAGTGGGTTTCAGGTTTAAACATTTGATCTAGTATTTTTTTTAAAAAGAACTATTAGCTTTTTTGCCGAGAGTTAGAAAAAGAAGTCCATCTCCCTCTTGGATCTAATTGTCTAGAAGTGTCCATGGACATCTCTGGGATAAGAAAGCAGGCAATAGTTCTGATGCTGAAACTAAACTGGATTTGTTCTCACCCTCCACACTTAAGTCACCTCTACAGTCTATGTTCAGGGTTGCATTGTTGTAACCATTCTGTTCTAATGTCTGTGTGTAAGAGAGGGGGCAGCATCGATTAGAGTAGATAGGGATCAGAGGAAATGTGGAAAGTGTCCAAAACAGCATTGACAACTTGATTCAGACTCAAAGTTGTTGTTCATTTTGTACAACATGTTCATAATTGCATGCAAGTGAAACACTACACACTTTTTTTAAAAAATGGTGAAGCTTAAACACAATCTCCAGAAGTAAAACATTTTATGGAGCTATAAACCAACTAAACCACCGGTGTATGTCTTCATTGTCATCACCAGTGAACACTGACCTCTTTTACAATTTTTTTCTTCATTCAGGGACCTGATATAGCTTTTGATCAAGAGTTATAAACTTAACAAAGCTGTATAAGCAGTTTAGTGAGTAGATGATTCTCCGTGTGGGGCATGATAGTGCAAAAATAGTGATATTAAATAATTGATTTCCAGGTTGTAGGGCTCTATTGTTTTATTTAGTGAGATTAGTACATAGTAAGAATACTTGTATAAAATGCCACAGTAGGGGTTACATACCTTTTTAGTAAGAATTTTTTTTAATGATTTTGAAGTAAAATAATAGCAAATGTGTTTTTCTAAGGAGTTTGTTTCCTATGAACATACTGAGGTTATGCAGATATTAACAGAAATGCAAAAAAAAATAATTACACTTTTTTGTGTGTCTGCTTAAATATTTGATTTTGCAGTAAAACATCCTGTTTCTTTCTCTGCTGAAATATGCAATCATACAGTACAACATCCAGTTAGACTTTTTTGTGGTTTTTGTAGATGTGCGTAGGAATTCACAGCTGATTAGGGTGGAGAAACTTCACACGTGTTTCTTTGCTTTTACAAACATTTCTTACCTGAACTTAAGCACACACAGGACCCTGGAGTCAACTCTGGGACTGTGGCCGTTCAAATCTTTCACTCTTTAAGATTATCTACATTTTATTATATGAAATAAAAATAAATGTACTTCACTAAAATGTATTTCACAAAAAAAACTCAATTTATTTTAAACAATGGTGATTTCAAGTTGTTAACCCATTAGCCTTTATTAGTTCATAATTGTTTTATAAAAAAAAACATATTATCTTATGATCAAAACCACCAGTTTGTGTTGATGTTGTAGATGATTGCTGTACATGCTGATTTTTTTTTTTAAAGTACTTACTCTGAATAGGAAGAGTTCACATAAGTATGTAATGAAAGTACTCAGTAATTTACTGTTGCTGTTGAGGAATCAGTAATGTTTTTTTCACTTTCAGCGATCAAGACTTAAAAGTTTATTTTATAATCTGTACAAAAAAGCATGAACACAGAAATGTGTAGTTTTTGAGCAAATTGATCCACAACCCCAATTCAAAAAAAAAAAAAAAAACTGGGACAATGTGTAAAACGTAAAGGTAAACAGAATGCAATGATTTCAAATCTCATTAATATTTTACTTACAATAGAACCCAAACAACATATGATGTTGTACATCTGGGGAGTGAGGACACCAGTTGCTGCAGTTTAGGAGAGGAATGCTGTCCTATTCTTTTCTGATGCAGGATTTTAGCTGCTCAACAGTCCTGGGCCTTTGTTGCTGGATTTTTCATTTTATGATGCACTAAATATGTTCTAATGGTGAAAGACCGGTTCAGCAACCAGATTCTTCTCCTCTGAAGCCATGCTGTTGCGATGGATGCAGTATGTGGTTTAGCGTTGTCTTGCAGAAAAATGCAAGGCCTTCCCTGAAAGAGACGCTGTCTCGATGGGAGCATATGTTACTCTAAAACCTTTGTGTACTTTCCACTGATAACAAGGTGGATGGTCCCTCTATTTAGTATTATTATTTATTTCAGGAAACAGCATCCATGGTTTTCAAAAAACAATTTCGAATTTTGATTCATCTGACCACACAACAGTTTTCTAATTTGCCTTAGACTATTTTAAAAGAGCTTTAGCCCAGAGAACACTGCTGCATTTCTGGATCATGTTCACATATGGCTTCTTCTTTGCATAATACAGATTTAACTTACATTTGTGGATTGTACAGTAACCAGTATTCACAAACGGTGATTTCTGGAAAGTGTTCCTGAGCCCATGCAGTGATGTCCAGTACAGAATCATGCCTGTTTTTAATGCAGTGCCGCTTGAGGGTCCGAAGATCACAGGGATCCAGTTTGGCCTTGTCCCATGTGCACAGAGATTCCACCTGATTCTCTGAGTCTTTTGATGATATTATATACTGTAGATGTTGGGATCTTCAAAGTCTTCGCAATTTTACATTGAGGAAGATTTTTCCTGAAATTGTTCCACATTTTTTAGATGCAGTTGGTCACAGATTGGTGAACCTCTGCCCATCTTTACATTCAACAGAAATACTCATTCTCTGAAATGCTCCTTTTATACCCAGTCATGTTAGCGACCTGTTGCCAGTTAACCTAATTGGTTGTTTAAAGCCCCTCCATTTCCAGCC
Organism: Channa argus; assembly: GCF_033026475.1. NCBI lineage: Eukaryota > Metazoa > Chordata > Actinopteri > Anabantiformes > Channidae > Channa > Channa argus. The sequence goes on from NC_090209.1 coordinate 5,988,983, forward strand.
TTTTTTGGCCCATATTCCAACTTTTTTGAGATGTGTTGCTGCCATCAAATTCAAAATGAGCCAATATTTTCCCTGAAATGGTAAAAAAATCAACATCTGATATGTTGTTTATGTTACGTTTCACACATCATCCCAACGTTTTTGGAATTGGGGTTGTAGTTCTTAATTAGAACAACTTACCATTTGCCAAGTGGAGAGGTACTTGTGCTGACCATTCGTAGGCTACAGAACTTTGTCCCCCCTTTTCCCAGTCTTTGTGCTAAGCTAATTTTGGTGGTCGCTGATGGTATCAATGTGTGGTATCAATCTTTCCAAGAGTAATTGTTCTGTTAATTTGAAATGTTTACAGATGAGGACGGTTCCCTCTTTATGGTTCAGATGTCTTCCAAATGTTACTTTGTATTTAAAAGGAGGCTCTAATAACTTCCTTCACAGCCAAAGACTCTACAGAAGCATTGCAATGTGTTCCTGGCAAAGCAATTTCATTTTCTAATACTGTAATTAAACCTTAACTATAACACTCATCACCTTACAAAGATTTATCGAGGAATAATTGTTCAGATAATCTTAGTTTAAATTAATTGGGTTAATTAATCACCACTGTGTCCTTGCCCTCCTGCTCTCATATAAAGGTATTGTAGGTCTTTTCACATTATGTTCTATCACGAAGGTCAGAGCAGTGGGTAATAGACTGTCGTTTCCAATTTGTACTTCCATGCAAAGGAAGAGCAAATGCATTAGTGAGATCATATCAGCCCGTTTAAAATTAGACAACAAATGGACAGATTTGCATGCATGCAGCATGGATTGAGCAGCCCAGCAGAAAGATTAGTCAGTGGTGTGTGTGCAGCAGTGGCAACTCTGGAAAACAATCTTACACCAATAACTAATTTTCTTTTGGGGGATTCACTACACCTGTTTGAAGCCAGGGGAACACGCAAAGAGAGCAGTTCCTGACACGGCACTTCGGTGTAGTTTAATGAAAATAAAAGAAATCTGCAACCAAACAAATTTTCCAGGCATTTTACTCTCATGTGTTTTTCTTACTAGTGCATGTCACCGAGTGAGGTGAGATCAATTTCCACAGGATTAGGCTGCCTGGGGAAAATGATTGCTTTTTCGAATACTTAGTAACAATTTTTCAATTTCCTGTGGTCTTTGTTACTCGCAACATTTTTGCAAATGAGCAAAACAGAGGCAAGCGGCGTTGCTGCTCTGCGAACTTCACCTTGGGACCAGGCATCATTTGCATATATATTGAGAGCATACGTTTTTGGTTTATAATAGTCACCATTCTTAGGTGGGGGCAGGGAACTGGGGACGGCTGGCAGGCATTCTGTCACCTGTTATGAGGCCCTTGTCCATGAACATCCCTGGGAAAGGAAAGCAGGCGATAATTACGGTGCTGGGACTAAACTGGTGTTGCTCTTGCCCTTCACACATTGTTTTAAACCAAAAGAGAAAAAGTAAAACAAAGATGGCTGCGGGGCAAGTCTCTGTTTTCAAGCTCACTGGGGCCTCAGAAGGCTACAAAATTCACAGAAAATGAAATTAATTTATCGGCACAGCACAGATCCTGTAGTGATTACAGTTTGAGCCTGACACTAATAAATCCACTTGTTCCACTCTGTGCACTTTCACAGTGTAGAAGGGATAAACAGATTTCAGGCAGAATCAGAGGAGATGCACTGCAGATGGTCACATGACAAATGGCTTTATTGCCCCGTTATGGAGATTTGAATCATAATTGAGTGTCTCTACAGTGATGTGTGCACTTGGTATGACTCACAGTGAGTCTTTTGCTAGGGGACAGATGAGCTCTGTTGCTTCTCCTTCAATCTGCCACTGCGTATTTAGATTTCACCTCAAATCTTTCTAAACCAGCCTCAGTGTATTTGTGCAAGATGCATGTCTAAATAAAGAGAAGATTTAACAGGAGAAAACCAAATCAAATTTTGTGTGGTGAAATTGATCAATTGTACTACTGCCGCAATAATTTTTACTGGGTATGTAAAGTTGAAGAAAGAGTAGTGTGAGCTTGTTTGCACGCTGATGCATGTGCGACACGCATCACTGCCTTTGTGTGTGTTGAGCACTTTTCAAAGGGCATGCTTTTGTGCAGGCACAGATGATGCAGCTGGCAGAAGCATGCCTATTGCTGGAAGCACGTCCACATGGGCACACTTACAGAAAGCCCTGGCTCCTGGGTCACACTTTATATAATCCACATAAAGGCTGATGGCCCGTCTGCTGTTTGGCCCATCGATAACTGCTATGGCTGAAAAGTGTAGAGGCAATTTTAATCCGTTACTCTATTGTTTAAAGAATTAATTGAGTGTTGGCGTAAGAGAAAAGGAATTTTCAACTATTTTAGTTATTATGTTCAGTGAATTTATCTAATATAATTACTGGATATCTTAAGATGTTTGACTTTCAAAAGAAAAATTAAAACTGAGAAGCAAGCTTGATAGTAGAATAATGTTTTTTTTCATTCTGATAGTTTTGATAGGTTTGGCATTTGCAGCCCAGCTTTAATATTTCTTGGTGTCTACTTGGCATCAACTCAGTGAACAGTGGAAGTTTTTTTTTTTTTTTTAAGTAGCGGAAAGTTTGACACTAAATGTTGCAAAAAACATATAGTATGAGCCAATCAGTTTAACACACACGTATTGTTTACATTCTTTACAACCCTGGTTAGATTTTATGTTTAATTGTAAAGATAGCTTAATTTATTCTGTAATTGTCTGATAAATTAACCAGCACAGACACCTGTCAAAACATCAGACAATCTCTGTGAATCCACCTCCCAACAGGCTCATCTTGACGGGCTAAGTTGGTAATGACAACTCCCCAAGTCTGTCCCCTCAGGCTGAAGGATGAGAGCACCATAGAGTTCTCTTTTCTCATCCGTCCCTATTAGGTTAATGCATCAAGTAGACATTTTAATTTGAAGTTCATTTTCTCCTCAAGGCTGTGTAAATGTCTGCGAGCATGCATTCCGGAGAATATAACCTTTCTCTGCAGTGTGTGATCTTTTTATTTTTGTGTCATCGTGAACATTTCACTTATCATTTGCTATATTTTGGCAATGTGAAAGACTGCAAATTGTGGACACTCCAGCCGCTCTATGGAAATGAAGGTTGCTTCAGAAACAAAAATAAATCCTGCTGTTTCATTTATAAAGACCCTCCTCCAGCTTGACTAACAACTAAACAGCAGATGACTCATTGATTTCCACAAACAAACCAAATTGCCAGGAGTGCTACACACCAGAGTGACTCTGAGGAAACCTCATCACTCAGCAGTTATATTGTTGTGCACCCAGCGACCTCCTTTTTCAACCTAGCTAGTGTGACGATAATGTGCGTGAAATGAACGCTGAGGCTTGCCAGAGGTGCCTGAGCCCTCGCAGGGCCTGACACCTGCCTGCGCTCAGCTGTTCCTGCCACGCTCGACCGCATGTGGCTAATAAACAGACCTGTCCTTATCACTAGAACTCCATTAACAGGGGTCGCAGTCACCTGAATCCCGCGCTGGGGCGACAGCAAATTACAAGGCAAATGTAATGGCTTTTGCTATATTGCCACACACTGAGATAGTGAATTACACCAAAGGCCTGATGTTATTACATGTGCCCAGGACGCTGGTGCTGTGTTTTATGATGGCTACAGTAAAAACCAGGTCAGTGCTCAAATTGTCATAATCTTGGCCTGCATTGCTCCAGTTCTATCTATCATGTCCATTCAAAGAGGGGACAAAGGCATGCAGCAGGTCATGTACTTCACTTGTCAGCCAGTGTTTCACTTGAGACAAGTGTCTTAGTCTGTGGCCTTGCACTGATATAAAACTGCTTTTATTATTATCAGGATGAGCTGACAACAAAAGAAATACAAAAGCAACGTTATTAATCAAGTCTCCATGAAATAAGATCCCAGGGAACATTGAAGTAGCTATAACCAATATTTTACAATAATACTGTATGAAAGAGCAATATGATAAAAGTGTCAAATTGTAAAAAGAGATCACTCATAACGATGAAGCTACAGGTAATTATAACTCAAATTTGTCTTTCTTCTCACCCCGTGTTGACTTTCAGCTCATTGTTTGGCTGTCTAGTCCATAGTTGAATTTACTGCTTTGGTTTACTCTCATCACTTTCATTGTGCCAGTTACAATCACAGCAACGGTTGTTTTCAGAGAAAAAGCTCCATAAAATACTCTACACAGTCTGCTTAGTACCAAACAACAGCCAGCTAATGAAAAGCATGAAGCATTTGGCAGTTAAAGAGTCAGATAACTAAAAAAAGTATCCTTTGAAAGAAAAACCTTTGACTACACCCGCAGAAGAATCTGTTTCCTCCTCCACCCAAAATAACTGTGTTTTAAAAATTGATTCAGCTGCTTGGCCTGTTGCATCATTGGAAGCTTCTAACATTCAGGAAATTTCTTTCTCTGTCACCTGACATTACCTTGTTTATGAACTAAATTAAACCACTAAGAATTAGACAAGACGATTTGACAACAGCTGAATATACCATAAAAATTCAGCTGCACGTCGGCATGAAAAGGTTTTGTTTCACTGACTAAAACTAGACTAAAAGCAATACATTTAAATCACTACAATTTGACTAAAACTAAATTACACTTTCATCACAGTAAGACTAAAACTAATTCAAAATCAGGAATTAAATGGTGCAGGATGCAAATATAAAAAAGCTGTGAGATCGATTATGACTCATTAGCACAAGCATGTTATTAGCTGTCCAGTTACAGTAGTTATATTGGATCTGATAAGTAAATTGATTCACAGTACAGTGTGTGACGGTAATTTAATTTGTCTTTGGATCAATAATATCACTGTTTGAATTATAATTGGGCAGCTTTTTCATGTTGCATGCGAATGTTTGGAACAGTTTCGCTACTCAGTCCACCTACAAGCATCTCTGAATCATGCAAACTGGACCAGATATGTCCAATTGACACAACCTTTGAACTTTGGTGGTATCACTGTGCATCTTGCTGCATTTGGACAGAGCTAAGTTCTGCTGAGTGAAGCTAACCTACTGCTGGCTCTAGCTACATATTTACAGACACGCCCGTACTATTCATTTTTGATGACATGGTATTTGATTTGCAGCATGGATACATATATTTTTTTTAGAATAAACTGTTTCTTTTGGGGTGAATTGGAGTTGGGCCTTTAGGGTGTTTTTTTTTTTTTTTTTTTACTTTTTAGAGAAATAACCAAACAGTTTTTTTTATTTTTTTATTTATTTGAATTTCATGTTGACATGTGTTATGCTTTTTGGTTTTTGATTATATGTAGAAATTCAGCTAAAATCTAATTAAAAAAATAAAGAAACTGACACTTCTGTTAATTGTTCAGTATTTTTCCTCCAGCCAGTAGTGTTTAGATGTGGCCCCTCTACAAGAGAAAAGGATGGCATGTAACATTCAGTGAAAGACAAGAGGTTTGCTTTGATTGTTGAACCCAGTATCTCCTCTATGGTCATACATCTTCCCCTGCCAGATCTCCCATGGGCTTCAGGGCATCCAACACCACAGGCTAGTTCGTGAGAAGCAGGCAGGGACAATGGTACCTGCAGGTCCCTATCCAGGCCCAGGACATACCACTGGGGCCTCACTGACAAATTGTCCTTGTCTGGCCACATGAGAGAGTGGGGACTGCAGTAATTGCATATTTCCCTCTAATTGCATTTGTCACATGTGGGGTCTGCTGCTGTGGAGCCAGGTCTGAGTCCTTTCTCAGTGATGTGTTAAACCAAACAGCTGAACTCTCACCTGCACCACAAGAAGGGGATGTGCAAGAAGAGGCCTACAAAGCAGGCAATAAATTATGCAGGGGCACAAAACATCAGCAGAGCAGCTGTAGAGTCAGGCACAGAGGCTACTGCCAGACAGAGACATGCTGCAAGTCCATTAGGGCCTTTTAAGGTGGTCATGAAGGATTCAATGATGCTGTTAAAGGGAAAATCATAGGGCTTCTACCTGCATGACTAGCGGAAAAAGAAAGGTCTTCACAGAATTTAGCATAATACTCTATTGTTACATTTATGCTAACACTTTTTCCCTCCAACATTATCACTTCAACTACCGTGTCATCTATACTCTTCTAATAAATAAAGGCTTTTTATGCTTAGTGTCAAAATCTCAAAGAATGTGATAAGTTTAACATTTGTCCAAACGCTGTAAGGTTTTGTCATTAAAAGAAATCATCTGGATCTATATGACGTACTAAGCTGTAAAGCTATTACCATTGCCATTACTTTATTTGTTGTTTTTAGGTTATTCTTTCTTTTCTCTCTCACGTCAGAAAACTGTGGATTTAAAATTTTGTACTTTGAGTTCAAAATGACATTCAAATGTTCAGATTTCTATTACACAAAATAATTCACTATATTAAAAGCAAAGTCTAAAACTAGCAAACGTTTTGTATTTTGGCTTGAAATATAATCACAAGAATTCATCAGTTGTCAACATTCTTTCAGAAACTTTTCTATTGATCAACCAATCATTTCAGCTCTATTTTCAGCCCTGTTTCACATCAGCAAAGTTTCATGTGTTGGGTTGTGTTGGGGGCAATAATAACAAGCGACTCTCATCTTGGCTTCTGGTGCCTTGTGATATGCGCCCAGGCTGCTGCATTATATAGAGGGGTTGTACAACTACATTTTAATCCACTCGTGTTTCTGGCCTGATAAAAGGATTCTCTCCATCTCTTTCTGCTTAATTCACACCATCATCAATCAAATGTGTCCCTGCTTTCCCCTCCTCCCTTCCTCCTGGGTTTTGGGGGTCTGCAGCAGATAGGTTGGGGGTCCCCCAAGGGGGTTAGGGACTTGACGGACTGGTCACAGATGCCACCGAAATTAAAATGCAAGAGTCTGTGCAAGGTGTTACATTTCTCAGACGTGCTCATTTGCAGTAATATTTGAGCAACATAAGGAGGCTTATCTGCGATTCCAAATACGACTCTCACAAGATTATGTGAATATGATTAAAAAAAAACGCTATTTGGGAGTGCTGTCTCCATAGTGTGGCTACAAGTATGGAAGATTTCCTGTGTGGTAGATACACTGTTTTTGTCTTCCACCATTGTCTGCACATGACAGTCGCCACAGGCTACTTAGTAATGAATATGTGCCTGTAGCATGTGTGCTGTGTGGAGCCTATGAATAGAGTAAATATGCACATCTCTGCACAACAGGTCAGCTTCTGAACATAGATGGAAGAGAATATGATCAACGACAGAATAAGCTCCTGAAACTACAAAGGAATTATGTATAAACAACAGCTCAGTCTGTGACTGAAGTGTCACGTGAGGATGTCTGCAAACCAGCAAACCTTTTTTGTCTAAATGAGGCTACAGTTCTGTGTTTCTCATTGTCTTTCATAGATATCTATAAATGTCTGGTGGTAGCTCTATTTATGTGTCATATGAAGATACACTAATCTGACAGGTAATACAGACAGTAACAAAAAAAGCACACTTTTTAAAAGCCTATGTTGAACTATTTTATGACATGTTTATAAAAGTGAAGCATTTCTAGCAGATTTGTTCATGTTCAGTAAAACAGCTGCCACTGAGGTGTAACATCACATTGTGCAGTACAGCCTAGTGTAACGGTTTTTATATAAAGCTACTAAATAATGAGAATTATTATCACTGTATTATATTTGTATTTGTAATACATTTAATCAAAACCAGATATTCTAAATTATTTTACATGAAGTGCAAGAAACCTGGCATACAAAGTTTCATATGCATACATGAAAATGCAGTATCGGTCAGTTCATGCATACACAATGTATTCCAGCACTAAACTACATACACATAGAATTATTCAATTAAATTATTTCTTCTGAAACAAATTCACAAAAACATCCAGACTTTGCTAATCTAAGTTTAGCAGGTTGTTTCACAAATCGAAAATTACATCTTGGTATGGGAAAAGCCAAAACATTTCTGTGTAATGTGGCGCTTTGTAAGTGTTTGAACCTGTGGCATTGCAAGGTGGGAACGATCTCTTTCTTGCGTTTTTATTTCTTGTCCAGCTACTGTAATCTGCAAAGTCTGAGCTCTCAGCAATCTCAATGTGAGGAAATGTAAGTCTGTATTATGGATTCAGTATGTCTGAAGCTCAGAAGTGAAAATGTTTTGGCTATAATGCTTTAGTCATAAAGCAAGCTTGACTCTGTTAATATGCAATTTTAAGTTTTGTTAAATCAAGTAACATGTTTCTTGTTTTTTTTTGTTAGTTTTGTTTTCACTAAATACCTTGAGTGATAGGACCATGTCAAAGGTCAAAAGATTTCTGTTTCTCCCTTTTATGGGTCGCCACAGCCGAACCCGTTACTTTGGCATGAGTTTTTACACCAGATGTCCTTCCTGCCACAACCCTCCCAGTTTTTATCCGGGTTTGGGACTGGTACCAAGGCACCAAGGTAGCCCTTGTTGGCTGGGTGGGGCCACACCTGGTGGGGTGGGATTCGATCCCACTGCTCTACCCCGATGCTCTACCCATTGAGCCACCAGGCCCCCTCGTGTAGATTTGAATATTATGAAAATAAAACCGCTATTAAAATGGATATGTAGGCCACTCTGAAGTGTACCAGGGATGAAGTGAAACATGGTCATCATATGCTGTGATCATGAAATATGTATGTGAAATGTGTAGTCATGGTTACAGAATTTTTTATTTGCAAAAGAAGGTAGATCACGTCAGTCCCGATCTAGAATCTGCCAATTAGTTAATTAGGTAAATTGCAAACATATTAATGTGTGTATAATAATGATTTTACTTATTGCATCAGTAAATTTCCTCTCAGTCGATCTTGTTTATACTGTTGTAGTTTAGCACTGAAGTCTCCGCAAAGCAGCTCCAAGAGCTTACTTGGTCTTTCATGTCACGTAAATGCCTCTGACAGACTTGTGTACTGCCAACATTTGTCCTGCATGAAAGAGATACACCTGCACTATATGTGGCATTTTTGAAAGGACAAAGGATATGAGCATGCATGATGTTGTCATTTACATTCACAGGCTGTTTTACAGCACAGTAGCCCTGTAACACAACAGCAGGTGGCAGATGTTGGAAGAGAAGAAAGTAAATGTCATGTCCTCTCTGCTACAGTCTAGTTTGAACAACGGATTAAGTGTCCAGTATTAATCATAAGCTAATCTTGTAGATTTAAGCAAATGGTTCCCCAAAGTCAATATAACTATAATTTAAGATAGCAAAATTGAGAACTTAGCACAAGGTCCAGGTTCAGCTGATCACCTCTGTGCAGAATAAATCTCCGTGAAGCAAACATTGGATTCACTTAAGTGAATCACAAATAACCACCTGTTCCATTTGTATTTAGAGTTTTGGCAAATTGTTAGTAAACTCAGCAAATATAAAGTTAGTGAGATTCACAAACATGGTTTCTGCTCTCAGTGTGACTGTAAACCTATTTCATAGTTGTAGTTAGTAGATTGTGGGACAAAGGTATAAATATTTCATCAGGAGTAAATAATTCAACACCTGTGTATTCTTCTGTGATTAACTACCAGCTCTGATCCAGTCACTTCAAGACGTCTTTTGTGGATGGAGGGTCCTTCAGCCTAAATGACACTTGGCCAAATAGCACTTAAGTACATGCTCAATATTTTAATAGGGTCATGCAAGGAAGCTGTGGAGTGTTTGAGCTGGTTCTTTTAAGCAGAAAAGGTGGATTTTTTTTTGGTGTAGAGGCTGCAGAATAAAACTCTTATTAGTGACTGCAGAGCTTCTCTTCTCATGTCAACAGTTGACTCACAAATTCGGTAGAAAATGCCCTGATTAAGTTACACAAGAAGCCAATTATAATATTATTTTTATAAAATGTAAATGGGCTGTTAATTGTATTGCATTATACAGGGAGCTGTTTGGGTTATTTGGGGAGAGGAAGTGGCTAAGTCATGCTCAGGGTATTCAATGTCAGAGTGCACTGAAGTGCATTGGGAAACAGGTTTTCTTTTACAGTTCGCATCACCAGTTCTTTTTTAGCTTCTTTAGCAATTTGTGATAATAAAATGTACCTGTTACCTGACTGTGTTGTGAACAATCCTCACAAAAGTATGGAGGTGACCAGTGAAGAAGCTCTGATTAATGCTCTGTTGATGAGAAAAATTAACTTGTATATACTTCATTATTAACTGGGAAGACCTCAGGACCCGGACTTCTATGAGGCTGGGACCAGATGTCATCCAGCCACAGCCCCAATTAATCTCTGGGCCTTGTAACACACCCCTAGAAACAAAAAAAAAAACCCTGATTGGGTGTGGAGGGCAGAGACAGTGAGTAGAAAGCGAGGGTGAGAGATGCTATCCGGGGAGCAGCCGGCCCTGGTAAGTCTGCAGAGGGTGAGATAAGAGGGGGGCGGCTGTAGCGGAGCCTGGGTCTGAGAGAGGAGGCTGAGGTTATTCATTGCTCCGCCGTGAAAGCTTGAGAAGATTACCCAGAGCCTGGTTGGCAGTGATACAAGGGGGACAGGCAGAGGGGGCCCCCCTCTCACCCCTTTGTTCCCCATCCATCTGCTTGAATCTCACAATGGCTCATCAGGACCAAAAAGGGTGGAGGGGTGGAGTGGCAGAAGCTTGCAGAAAGGGAGGAAGTGAGAGGGTGGGGTGGGGCTGAAAGTGGAGGTGGTGGGGGCAACCTGCAAGACACTGGGAGGTAATGTGAGGCAGCGCATGGAGAGATAGTGCAGGGCGAGGAATGAATCCTGGAGCATGGTCCTTGTTGAGATTGAATGAATGGTGCTGCAGCTGACAAGCTCTGACAGACTACATTGGGAAAGGCCAGGGAGGCGGGTGTTCACATTGTTATTTTCCGTGAGGTAATGGGCTGGCAGCTCCTCTTCAGTCTGAATAATCAGTACTTTGGTTAGACTCAGACACCACTTCAAACCATGATAAATACACCACTCCAAACTCTCGCCACCAAGAGGATAGCATTTGTCTCTAAATGCCTTGACCACCATATTTATCTTGTTGAGGAATGATCAGATGATGAAGGGTGCTTTCTTCCATCACACAGGTAATTATAGGTGTTTTTAAACAGGAAACACATCAGCGGCAGCTTACCTTTACATCAGGGGCTTTACAGTAGTCCCACTGCACAGATGGCGGTGAGGAATGGCTTTAAAAGAGCAATAGACCCCTTTTATTATAGGTGTGGTTTCTGTGGGTGCCACAGAAATGTTTGTGCACAAATACAGTGAACATGTTACTGTGGATGTTAATATCATTGCACTGACAATTGGTTGGTACTAGCATGTAATTATTCCACATGATAATAATTCAGCATAAGCTGTCACTGTAATTGATTCACTGCATACATTTCACAGCACAGGACTGCTGTAGGCCTTTCTCATGGAAACAAAGGCAGTTTTTTTTTTTTTTTTCAAAGTGCAGCAGGTTCTATTAATGGCAGTTCATCTCAGCGCAAGATGCAGTGATTTGCTGAGATTCACGACTCTTTTCATTCTAACATCATAGTCTCACACAATCTGCGTTTCTGCATTACAGAAACATTAAATCTCCCGCTAAAGGCTGCATACTGGACTCCTGTGGATAATGTTTGGCAGATTCAATCAGAAAAGGATTTATCTTCTTATGCATCCCATCAAACCAGGTTAGATTTTCTCCCCATGTTGTCTAGATAACCCCTAGTGAAACAAATGCCACTTGGGTCAACTCATCTTTTGATTGTTCTGGATGTAACTAGTTCATGTGTGACTGTAGGAATAGCTAGAGGCTATTACACTGCTGAATGTGAATAGCAGACCAATTATTTTGGCCCAGATGGAGCTGTGTGCTCCTCAGAGAAGTCCCTATCCTTGCTATAACACCCATACGCTCACACACACACACACACACACACACGCACAAAAACACTGGAGCCTCAAGATCCTGCACTCTGTTGGTAGTGAATATAGACAGGGGACATGAATAGGTCTAATGAGGTACACAAATGGGAATTTCAAGATGATATAACACTTCAACAACATTTTGGATCAATTGTTGCTTTCTCAATGTATGTGACATTTGTGTCCTAGCAACAGTGATTCGCCAAATTCCCCCCAAAACATCAGATAGATAGCATTGGGCTGAATCCTAATTTCAATAAATCCAGACCTCAGAGGAGATAAGTGCACTGTTTAAGCATTTCAGCTGAGTGAATGGATGCTGTAGCTGACTCCCTCTCCATCCCAGAGGAGCTTTTACTGGGATGTTCCCAAAAGGACCCAATCTCAAACCAAGCCAGTGTAGCTGGCGCTCACACACACACAGTGGACATATGGCCAATCTCCCATCGTCTGCTGTGCTATTTACGGCTCAGTAGCCTGTCATTTGTTTTGCCTCTCAGAAACCAGTATGACACCTGTTTGAATTCTCAGCAAAAGGCTTTTTCATGTCTGGGAGAAGGCTGTTGTCACTTAATCTTTCTTTCTACATCACTAGTGATTGGTGCTACGCTTTATCAGGAAGACTGACAGTAATGTTTTGGTTTCTGTTGATGAAATTTTAAGCTCACAGTGGTTGTCAAGTCAGCTATAAAAAGTCAAAATCAAAAAATCATTGAGGCATTCATGTGCATCTCGATAAAACAGTGTCCCACTTCCTCTTTACATAACGAAAGCACGACCGCAATCTAAGTTTTGGTGGCACTGGGGAGAACCGCTGACGATCGGTGCCAGTGTCACCATTGTGTGGACCATTATCTCATCTTCTGGCTACAACACTCACTTTATGAGTGACACCTCTGTCAGCACGCTCTGGGCAAGAGGCAGAAAAGCTGTACAGGTAAAAGAAACTAAAAACTTACATTTCTTTCTGCTATCACTTGACACACTGTATCATTATGAAATGTATGCCCACAAAACATATCTTTAGAGTATAATTACTATTAATTTAATCTGCTATATTTATCCTCATCGTGACAGGCTGGGTTTTGTTTTTGCGTGTAGGGTGTGCTTTGCCTCTCGCTCGGTGTGAACTGAGCCCCCTGGATAGATGGAAATGTGTCTTGGTCTGATTCATACAGGCTGCAATTTTCTTATGAAATGATTATGTTTATTGATGGAAGAAATAGAAATGAGCTACTAGCACCTTAGATGTATGAGGTATTTGGTTACTTCTCTCACCCATGTTGTTTGATAAATTTGGCACGACCAAAGGAAAATCTCTGACCTGTGACACCGCTCAGCAAGCCACCCACTGGCTATGATGTGCAGTTTTATGTATTAGGTGATTCAGACAGTTATTGTTTTATACATCTGCAAGTGAAGAATTTTTCTAAGAATATAGAACCGGAAAAGAAGACAGGCCTTTTGATTTATACATACTAAATTATGTTCTCTATGAACTAACAGATAACTGGACCATCAACAAAGGGAAACTGCATTAGGAGCTAGGGATTCAGTATTTATTTCCAATCTATACACAATCCAAACCAAGCCACAGACCCAATCTATACAAAAAATATAGATTTTAAAATATTTGTATGTCTATTTGCCTAAAAGTTAATTAAATATGTGTATGACACATTGTATTAGCACCTGTAGCTACTAAATTGGGGAGACTCTGCCCAGTGGTATTACAGAGTGATACTGTGCTTACCACAATAATTTTAGTTTATAGGAAGAAGAAATGTTTAATTTTTGTATGTCATTACATTATTCAAAGATTTTACATTAACACCTGTGACCTGCCAACAGCAACATTTTTATTAACCCTAGAAAGTGACAGTCAATGCTCAGATTCTTCAAACAATACATTCGATTTTTTGTTGGCACTAGAGTAAAAAGGAAGATGATCACTAAGTTACATCCTTGAGCTATTTCAGTCTGATGGAACCATCAGTATCTCACGCTGGCGTTGTTCACATGCTTCACACACTGCTCTGATCTGCAGTACATTTCTGGGAGCAACTGTTCTCCCCTCCTCTCTAATTTCTCTGGGCTCTGACGATCTTGTGGCTACTAAATCAGGACACTGGCTTTGGTACCACAACCTGTTACTGAGTGAACGGGATGCGATGCTCAGGCTAAGAGTGTCACTCTCAGGCCACAGCGTGCTGAGTCAGTCATCAGTGACAAGGTCTCCTCGTTCTGCTTTCTGCCTGACAACTGAATTATTCATTAAAGGGGAGGAAAGCACAGGGGGCCCTGCTAATTTCTCAATGGGATTGTTGGCTGTCCTCGCAGTTCGCTTTCCAATGAAAAGACACGTTCGGAGTGTGGGTTTGAAATGATCTGTGAGTCTTTTCTCAGTTTATTTGTGGAATGGACAGGACCCATTCTCTGCACAATTAAACGTGCTCTCAGTAACTCATTCACTTGTGGCAGAGTGGATGGATCTCACTCTGTGAACTGATATGGCTTTAGCTACTTTCAAGGACACTGGATGGCGATGTGTGGGTGTCTAAAACAGAGGCTCGCAGATTTATTGAGTGTACAGATAGATCCAGCAGCGGTCTGAGTCTTTGGGGACTTTGCCAGTTGTCGTCATCGTAGAGATGTGTCTATGTGTGTCTATGTTTGTGTCCTTTCATAACTGGCACAGAGCCACTTTGGAGCGCAGAGGTTAACTTTGCATTTGACATTCTCTGCTGCACTAAATCCCTATAATGAAGTAAATCACGTTAAAGTGAGAGGATACAAGGAGAGAGGGCTCCAGCATGTTATGTTCAGGTACAGTACTTAAAGAGTAGTGCAGGAAGTAATCAATAATCTGTGTGAGATATTGAAATAAATAATTAAAGCCTAAAAACCCACACTGGTTTTCTACTGAACAGCCAGAGTCATTTGATGCCAATTAAAAGGAAATACAAAACCCAAAGGTCACACAGATTGAAAATGCAACAAATTAAACATGTTTATTTACAAATAAATGAAACAAAGTAGGGGTTCTTTTCCACTATCAATTATTTATCATTTTCTTATATGTACATTGAATATGACCAGAGCCATCACCACCTTAAATCAGGTTACGTTATCCCTCTGACAGGTTCAATAGTTACAAGGTCAGTAGTATTAAAAATCACAATCCCATGAGATCTTTGCAGGCAGATAATTCTTTTCTGTAATGTATAACCCAGATATGTTATGGCCTCTCAACCTCACTCAGTAAAGTTAGATAATTAAAAGTTGAGATAAAAGCTTCAAGTGCTTTAAAGGCTTAAAAAAGTGAAAACATCTTTGAGAGTCACAGTACGCTACCTGAATTTGAGGAGTGTATCTACAGTTTTCCACTTACACTAAGCATCCTGACATTACCGTGTGTCTTAATTTAAGCTAAAAGTTCACTGCGATAAGCTAAAGGAGCATAACAGGCCGGGACAATTAAAAGCTTAGACATAACATTCATCCATCCACTATTTGTAGTTTATCCTGTTCTGGGTCTCAGGGGGCTGGAGCCTATCCCAGCTGTCACTGCGCAATCTGTCCAAGGTGAGCTGGCGGGGTCCACCTTTGGACACGCAGCATGATGTATCATTAGTAATATGTTAACAAAAAACTTACAGAGCTAATCTAAATCACGTGCGGGTTTGAGATTTATTAGCAGCTGAGCTTGTTGAATCTAGGGCAGACCCCCTACTGAATATCCATGGTGCATGGATGTAACCCATATATCTAAAGGCTGATTTTTGTTACCTTGCTTTATCCTCATGTGTTTTTTAAATGTTGTGGGAAAATCCTGTATGTGAGGACATTTTACATTTCAGCCATAATCATTTACATTTTACATTTATGTTCTTTTTCACTGCTTTTCCAGTAGAATTTCGCTTTAATAAAACACTGGGTACAATGTTTAGGCATTTTCCCTCACAAAAACACACACGCTTGCAGTATTTAATGCTGAAGGCATTCAACACCACCGTCGGAAGTCTCTGCTAATGTTCTCAGAGAAGATAAGATGCTCATGAACAGCTGTATAATGCGAACTCAGCAGGAAAGAAAATCTGTTATGTTCCAAAGAAAGCATTCTTTTGTCCTTTTTACCCCTGGATTCCCTCATTTCACATACATCAGGTTATGGCAAAAATAAAGGCTGTAATAAGCCTGTTTCATCACAATCACAACGTCTCCGCCAGCGTTCAAATGCAACCTACGTTTGTAGTAATTACACACCGAGGGTCTTGCCACATTTGTTTGTCACCTCTGTCTGCTTTAAATATCAGTTTCATGACTACAGAGAGGGTGAGAGAGCTACACCCCTGCTCCCGGAGGTGACAACGGTCACAAAAACACAAGTTGCATATTTTGTCCGGCCCCTCACTCCTGACACACACGTGCACACAGATAGATGCAGACCGACACACAGGCACATTGACCCATAGCCACAGATCCTTGCAGCAACAGATGGAGGGCCTTGAGGCAGAGCCTGAGAGATTTGTGTGAGGGTAGAGCTGCCAACTGATTACTAAGATCAGGTGCGCATCTACACAAAGACACCTCCTGCTCCTTTCAAGTATCGGCATTATACTAGCCTCAGGACAAATGGATACACAAAACAACAGTGGCATCTGTGGCAGGTAATGATCCCTTCACCAAAAATCTGGATAACGACATACCTCGACCATTTGTTGCGGTTAAAATCACTGTTGCTCACTCGGAGCTCCACGTGTGTCCTGCAGCAACATGTGCCGGAGCTGTGAGATCGGCGTGAAGTTACAGCTATAGATCAGCAGTCAGCCAGTGTTGGAGTCGAGCCAGCAAGAGGGCGGTGGGATGCGACGGCTTCGCCTTTCATCTGCCGCGGATCCAACCTGAATCCATAAATTTAACTGCACACATTGCATGAAGTCAAAGGTGGATTAGATCACACTGCGTCAGCTAATGAGCAAATTGCATTTTACACCCTATTATTTTTATATTATTCTTCATTTGTCCTGCATTTGCCCCACAGTCACTCACAACATTAAAGTCATGTCAAAAGTAAATACTTTTGTCAGGTTCACTACTGGCTCTAAAATAACATTATCATCACTTAAAGTGGCTTTTATTCATCGTAACAATGTAGACTCAGTTTATTATGTACACACAAGATCCTGAACTTCATTTGTGCTGCTGTTGAACTGTAGTACATTAAACAGAGAGGTGTTTATGTTATTTAGTCTGTCATTTCATTGATTTAAACAGGGTGGACAAAAAAAAAAACACAAACTAAGGACAATGTTGCTCTATTACTTTTTTATTGGGTTTGCCAAGATATATTCCTGTACTGCACTTATATGTAAAGCTACAATATGTACCTTGAACTAGCACTAGCATGAGACTTAACATCAGTTCACACATATCTGCCCAGCTCCCCCCACCACCCCCCCACCCCCCCTTCCCCCACTACACTGTGCTCTGCTAGGCTTTGCTTCTCTTTGCACAGACTTTTCAGGCATTAGTCATTATCAAATTAATATGAATAATTATAGCGCACAAATAAGGAATTAAGCAAATACTGCTGAAACTCTTTGACCGAGACTCAAAATTTACATGAGTAGCTATCTTTGTGAATCCAGCTTGATTCACGAGCTCTACCCACTATTTCTCATGTCAAGTGTCCTCCAGCTTATTTACACCAGTTTCAATAGGAAACAGAAATATAAAATGTAAAAACAAATCAGCAAACTCATGTCAATAAGAAAGCTTTCTGAAATGAAAAACTACATTTTAGATGAAAGGTTTTGTACTTTTGTTTGCTTTTAGAAAGCAACAAGAAAGGCTGTAAAAAATACTAGTTATAGATTTAAGAATCAATTTCCATTGGATGTGTGTGCCAAAGCAACTGAGTGTATGTTAGCTATACTGTAACGTCTGATCAAAACAGGTGAACAGCTGGATAAGAATCATGTCACGCAATAACACATCGCCACTTGTTCAATGAAAGCTCGACTGACATGTTGAAATGCAATCTCCACCTGGATGTGAGTGATCCCATGTCATGTTTCACCACAGTGCCACCGTGGCACGGCTCAGATGAGCATCCTGCTACCCCTGGATTTGAACATCAACCAACAGGGTCTCCCCTTGATCCCCTCTCCTCTCCTCTTGCTTTAGTAAACACGATAATAGCAGTGCTGTGTTAGTGTGGGCTCCATGTTAACACTGTGGCTGTCAAAGGCCATCATGTCCCTTCAAAGGATGATGGCTCTCTAAAGTGGGCTCTCTCAGTAGTAGCCATTTTCCACTTGACTGGCCCCACACATGAGGGGGACTGGTAGCCCTTAGCAGCTGGGCTAGACTGGTCACTGGGGGTGGGGTGAAGGAGATGAATGGGCTGGATGTAAGCGTAGGGGGTCATAGCAAGAAGGGAATAGTGTTTTTATGCATCAAGAGGTGTGTTTCTATTTTTATCCTAAAATATAGCTTCATACTTTCAATCCTGATAACGCAATAGGTGGGCTCACCTATTTCGGTCAACCTGCCCATTCTTACTTGTCATCAAACACCCAACGTACATCTCCACCTCTTGACTTTGAGTGGAGGCAAGGCTTTTTTGCATGTCTGCTGAAACACTTGGCGAAAAGCTGGAAATCTATTGACGAGGAACAGACTGCCAACTTCTCATCAGGAACCGGGAACAAAAGCTCATTGAGATATTATGATATGAATGATAATTCAGCAAGTGGCTGTTCGCTCGGGCCATATGGGCTTTGTGTCAACACTCTGGGTCCAGCCAGGTCTCAACTCAGGACAGGGAGAGCAGGATGCCTTTTCATAAATCATTTCTTGACACCACATCAAGGTTATGTGGTTGGCAGTCAGTAGCTTGTAAATTGCCTTTGCATTGACAATGTAAAAGAGCGCTGCTGGGATTGAAGTATTTCACTAGCTATTTATGATTGGAAAATTAGGATGACCTTTCCCCCCGACTACAATAATAGTGTTTTCAATATAATAGAAATTCATGCGTCATCTATTGGACATGCAAACAGTTTTTAAAAAAAACTATATGCCTACAGATGAGCTGGCGTTTTATTTCTCATCCTCGACGCACAGGTGCCATCGTACCCACAGTGTGAAGGCAATAATTAGCTCACTACAGCAGGGTAACAAGTTTGCACCCCCGTCCTGCTGTGCAGCTCTGTAATTGGTCTCCTTATGTGGTACAGTCGGGCCCCAGAACAAAGGGTTCCCAGATGGGGAATCTATGTTGACCCATGCTGAACCCTCCACAACAATGACAGGCAGAATGCATTTACATATGCTGACAGACTTGTCTCTTCCTAGGGTGGAGTGCTAGGCACTTCATTAAAGTAACATCAATACCTGCTGATAGAAAACGAGGAGTGGGCCTGTGCGCATCACTGTCTGCTCCGAGACACTATAGTGAAATGACAGAGGGCTGTCACATCCAATTTCAAATAAATGGACAGCATTTATTAAATGGGCTGTGTGTGGAAATTGATGGTAGAGAGGCTGTGAGATGCTGTCGGAGCTGTGAATTGTCTGCATGCATCAGCAATTGGTTTACCCACAAGCTGTTCACCTGAACATCAGCTGCCAAAATCTGTCGGCACCCGGGTTCACCGAAGCAAATATCAACGCTTTCTCTTGTTTCATTTCGACCCGAGAACAATCATTCACCTTGCTTTAGTGTGGCCGTGCTTTTACACTGTCAGATGTGAACTTGCTACTTAGTGAACTCTGCATTCGTGTCTTAGATTGAGAAGATCGCGCAAAATCAGGCACAGGTGACATATCTGTCGATTCAGCAGAGCTGAGCTGCAGGAGTGCAGGTGGGTTCACTCATTCATTGCATCATGGTGCTGTGAATTCATTATCCAGTTAAGGGAAGGGTAAATCCTCCTTCCATTTGACACACTGCTCATTTAGCTGAGAGGCACGGTGGCTGGGTGGAGGCAGGGGAGCTGTGGTGGTGGCGGGGGTATTCGGGAGGTGTCGTCCTGAGCAGATGGACATCTCAGTGGCGCAGTAAAGTGGAGTCTTCACATGGCAGAGGAGACTGCAGGATCTCACAGGCCCGGGACACAGCGCCCAGGTGGCCACAGCCCCTCCTGACCAGCTGGAGGAGCGAAGGGACCATCTGACACTCGCAGGAAAACGATACACTTTTCTTTGCCGCTTTGTTTTGTCTCCACACAAAAGCCCACAGCCAATCAAGAAATGTAGCTAATGAAGCTTAGTGAAAATCCTTTTGATTACACACACAGTGTGTACTCAAGGTCATGTTAACAACAGGAGAACAGCATTTAAATACAATCTTCAGGTGAACACCTCTAGTTCACGTCCAGGCTTGATTTTTTCCTTTAAAGGTAAAAATAGTAAATGTGATGTATTGTTTGCAAGTGATTTACAATTCATACAAACCCATTCTTCAAATCTGTATCAACATCTGACTGCAGTGATTTCTGTGCAGCTTTCACATTCTGCAATGTAGATTCAGCAAATCCAAGTGAGAAAGTCCCATCTGTGCTTCTCCTCCACTGATCATGGGCCCTGGAGGCTACGTAGGGCTAATTGTGGCCCTATTTTCCTTTTCTTATCTTATTGTTTTTCCTCGGTGTCGGGGTCAGGGAAGCTCCCAAGTGACCAGCGGCAGGAGCAACAGCCATCAAGCCCCCGCTGAGCATCAGTAATTAGAGACCTCCTCCTCCCCTTCGTTGTGCTTCCTGACAGACCCCCAGAGCGGTGAACCTCTTGCTCTCTTTCTGAAGGGCACGGGGGCAGGGATGAGGAACAGCTGCTGATGGGAAAACACTCTCCAGTTCCCATGGATGACCAGCATCCCTTCATCCTCCTCAGAGGATGTGCAGCAGCATCCTTGATAAGGATGATGGAGTCTTGGACCAGATATTTTATAGGATCTTTGTCTGGTTTCTTTTGGTCATTCTTTTTCTTTTTGTTTGTTATTCTCATTTCCCATTATTTTTTTACTTATTAATCTATTGGCTATTGTCTGTATTTGACAGGCTCACACATGCATCACAAGTGGACAATGACATTAGCATGGCCTGTTTGAAATACTACCTCTGTAAAGGTTAGAACAGTCACTTTATGTCCTTTATGACTTTATGTTTTAGTGGTGGTAGCAATTTTAGGTAATCCTGCTGGTAGTAAATGTATTCAGATCCTAAATCAAATCCCTACTTTGTGAATCCTAAAAGTACAGAGGTATTATCAGCCAAAATAGTGTATTGTGTTGTAAATAAGTAGTATCAAAAGTACTGCTTCTGCAACCAAAACACAGCAGCATTGTTAAATATACACAATTTACACTTAGTGATGAAAGAAGTATTCAGATCTTCCACTTAATAAAAGTACCAGTACTACAAAATTTACATTGTTACAAGTACAGAGGCCGAGCCAGAGAGGTGGCCCCGGGTGGCAATGGCTACTCGCAAAACCTGATTGGCCACCCCGGGTGCCACCCCCCCAGCAGAGGGACAATGTGGTAGGTACCTGCTGTAGAACTTTCAGCACAAGGAGAACTGACCAAATCTGAGGCCGTAATAGATGACATTTTATTTATATGCACATAGATTGACAAGGATGGATTTTTACCTCTCCCCAATTTCTTATTATTTACTTCTCTGAAGTAAAAAAGGTAGATGAGTTACATATTTGACATTTCTGACAGTGAACTAACACTAGATAGTTAAATTTAGTATTGAAGTAGTGGAGTACCAAGTACCATTTTCTCTCGGAAATATGGTGGAGTAGAAGTATAATACAACAGAACATGAAAATACTTCAAAACAACCCTAAGTACACATATGAATGCAATATGTTCAAACAATAGTAACCTAAAATGTGCTCAACTATTAAAGCTGTATAAAGTTAACATTAGCCGCAGTGGGATATTGTTCCCTTCTTGTTTACCAAGTACAAGTGTATTTCACAGTACTTGGACGTTTACATTACTCCCCCCAGAAACCATAATGTAGCTGTCCATATGCTTATATTTACTGTAATTCAATGAAAGCATTAAGGTGTTTTATTTACAGTTTTTCTGTGCTTGTATTATCGATGTATAAATGTCAGCATTAAATCTCTAGCTTACAGCCTAATTTCTCATGGTAGATGTATTGCATGGACAAAGGTTGGTGTTCACAATTTATTTGTACCATGGGGACGGAGCAGTTTTAATCTGCAGAAGTGTCCTTGTGCCATCTAGTGGAAAAACAAGCAAACTGTTTCAAATTGGTGCAGCTGATATGTCTCTGTGTGTTTGTTAGCTTTGTAAAATCGTAATAACTTGACAGAAACTTTGACTTTATATATATATATATATATATATATATATATATATATATATATATATATGTGTGTGTGTGTGTGTGTGTTTGTGTGTATACACTCACACACACTAACACACACACACACACATACTTGTGTGCTTGCTTGTTGAAAGTGAGATGAGGAGATCGATACCTTTCTAATGGAAATATGGTCAAATATGAAACTCTAGCCAGCAGCCTGTTAGCTTAGCATAAATGGAAACTTTGGAAACGGATACTGTTCAAAGATAGTAAAATGCCTACCTGGAAGTTATTAAATATAACATATTATATCTAAATGTGTTTAATATGTCCTAACAGCAAAGTCGTGTGCCCTGGGAGACAAATTACCTGTTATAAAGGACACCGGCTGCTGCAGACATCTCCTGACTTAAACAGACCATAGACATTAACCAGCGGAAACATAGTGACTGAGCCAACTAGTGAACCTATCTGTGCTGCAGCTCCACACCAGACCAGGGCACTGTGGCTCCGGTCTCTCAGGATGACACCTACCATTACTCTGACATAAGACAGAGTTCCAGTGAAGAAGAGCCATGAGAGCACCTGGTGAGGGCAGAGGAACAAAGTGGAGTCATGAGTTCATCTCCATGATCATCTGGGAAGTGGTCTAAAGGATAATTTGGTGTGTTTTCCCATAAATGTGCACTCTTTGCACTCTCTACCTCTCTACCTCTACCTTACTGGGATTCAGTTAAACAAGTACAAGCTTCCCTGGATCCATTACTTTAGTCGCACTCAGAAACAAGTGCCTCAAATGATTCAAGTACAGATCTTTATTATCAAGGAAGCTGTAGGAAGCTTCCCGTACTAGTCTCAGTGCAAAAAAAACAATGCTGCTGCCTAATAGATTTATTCATGGTAAATACACCAGATTCAAACAAATTGGAATTATGCTTTAGTATCATACGTGTCTGCAAATTTCACTTAAACTGTATATAAGACACATTAATAACCCAGATGTGTTACATCAGTCAGAAGAGAAAGCCGAGTTGCTCAGTAATCGGGACTTTTGTAAAGGAGGAGCTGAACCTTGCCACAACTATTTCTCTTGTAAAGCCATGAGCCTGAGAAATGTTTTCTGTCCACACACCTCTTGCACAACTCGTCTGTGTTCCACTTACAATGATAATCTCTCCCACCACAGATCCTTGAAGCAAAGGACACGGACTCATAGCTGCCATGGCCATGTTATAGCTACCAAATCCTGTCCCCAGTGCCATAAGTGCACCAAGAAACACCAGTGACCTAAAAACAAAAGAGTTGAACTTGAAGAGTTTACAAAACCACAGCTCAGATTCCAGCACTACAGCAAGTTAATAAGCAGACTCTAGCAGTCTGAACTAGTGCTTATGTTCTGAGGGTACAGTGTTTTCTTTCTAAGCTCCAGTGGACAGACAGTGGAATTACTTAACAACCATTTAGAAGATTTAGATAGTTGATCATCAACATGTCTCCTGGAACAGCTTTAATCCTTCTGATAGCAACATAGAAGTTGCCCAACTAGAAGTCATAAATGGTCTTACATTCAGATAAATAGCACTTGATAACATTATGTTTCCTTAACTTTAAATAGCCGAATGGTGGTATACAGGCCTTTAACTTTTCAAAGTTAAACTCAACTGTTCTGTAATTTTGGTTTCTGAGTCGATTCAGTCCATAAATATGTTTCATGAACTGGTAACGTCAAACCGTATCAGTCTCAGGAAATAATATTTCCTATTTCCAGATGCTTCCTACCGTATAAACAGTAGTGCACCGGTTACGCATCTCAATCACACACACACCTGCGTGTGTGACTTTATTGACTTTTTAAGTCTTTTTAAAATTTTAAACAATAACTTACTTCACATAATATTTAATAGCTGGAAATACATTTGATCATAGCTGGCGTATTTAAACATGTTGTTTAAAATAACGTTTTAAACAACATGTTTCACTAAAGAAACTTGTTCTCCTTGTTCTACCTTGGGATGCTTGTTTCTCTTGTTTCAATACTTGATTTTTGGTTTTAGTCTTATTTAAATTCGCTGCAGCTAGACTCTTGAGATTTTGTGAACTTATTTTTGAACGAAAATTCGAAATGTATACATCCGTTTTTACCTGTTTTGGAAAAACATTGCAATGGTGCAGGCCACTGGGTTGGCCACTGACGCCAGAGCAGCAGAGAGGTGATAGGCCAGGTTTCCGTATGGCATACAGGAGTACGTCTGCACAGAGGGCAGGAGGCCATTGGTGGTAGCATTAACCCACACCATCAGAAAGTAGATGAAGGTCACCTGGTTCGGGGAGTGTTTTGTCTCAGTCAGTAAAGGACTGGTCTGGACTGCCCCCTCACCCTGGCACTTCACACCCTCACCACCAGTCTCTGCTGTAGTGTTATCCAGGCCAGAGCTAACACATACCACAGTGTTTGCTACAAGCTTTTCAGAGGACAGCTCGTATGTCCGAGGAAGCCTGTTCAGTGCAATAAAAGCTGCCAGACTTACACACATCATGGCTGCTAAGAAGAAAAAAAACACATCTGTGGAAAAGTTTGGAGGAAGATACTCAGTATGTAACGACCACATGTTCTCGCCTGTGTGGTTTCCTTCTGTCTGAGAAGAGTTGACACATTTGGCCATGCCCACACCCTGTGCCAGAGCCACGACGCCAGGAATGAAACCACTTAGCCCTTCTCCAATAAAATATGTGGTGATGTATTTTGGTGGAAGCTGCATCATGAAAGGCAGGAAGGTAACAGAGGAAGTGCAGTCCACCAGAGAGAGGAAGAATGTAATGATGAAGAAGGCAGTGCTGTGCGATGCCCCGGCCACAATTGTGGTTTTGTCCCAGAAGAAGGCGAGCAGCATGCAGGACAGGACACCAATGGACAGGATAGAGTAAATGGCAACATGCTCTTTGAGATGGCCTGGGCAGAGTTTGTGCATGAGAGTGATCAGCAGAGGCCCTAAGTTGGCCAGCTGGATAATAACTGTCAGGTAGGATGGGAGCTCCCAGCCCTCAGGGAGAATGTTGACGATGAGGGGCAGTTCCACCCAGAGACCGTTCACCGCCACCCAAGAGCCCAGGCCAAAGGCGCAGGCCAGGACGTGGATGAGCAGAGCCATGCTGAAGCTGGATGAGAGGAGTGAAAACCTTAAAGAAAAATCACATTACATTTAGCCGTTAGACATTATTCCAAAATAAGAAGCTGCAGGGTTTTTAATGTAATACGTTGTGAAACAAAATGGTTAATTGAAAGGGAAACAACTTAAAACAATTACAAAAGGACCAAAAAAGAAATACAAAATTACCACAAGCTGTTTGAAAATGACAAAAAAAAAAAGACACAACGAGTAAATATATGTAAAACAATTCCAAAAAGTAGTAGTAGTATAGTTCATAATTTGCTACTTCTAGAAAGCACATGCGAGCTGAGGTCAGATAACATCATGTGGATTAATGGAATACAGCAAGTCAAAGACACCTGTTTTTCTCCTCAGATAAAGTCAAGTCCCTCCTGACGCAAACTAACACCACTAAAACCAGTGACATTTCAGATCACACCCACGATGTACCACTCACATTTCAAGCATCTCATACAATCTCCTTCACACATTATGGAGAACTCCAACAAACCATATGAGCCCCTTTGTTCTGTCTCTCACACATTTGAAGAGGTTTTAGTGCAGATTCTGATGCTTTCCAGGACCAGAAAATACAGTTATTACCATACACTGTAGTGATCCCACGTGTAAATAAACAGCCATTTAAACATTTAGTTCAGGAATGTACCTACAAGCTTCTTCAGTTCCTGCAGGAGTTGAACAGGAGTTGTTTCATCTTACACAGATTAGTGATGCACCTCCTTTTGCCGTTTCTACCGACACACGCTGATAGGAGTTACACGGCTCCTCTGTAGGTCAAAGTCCATTGTAGCCACTGTTCACTTGCACTGGATAACAAAGGGCAGTGTTTTAACCAAGCGAGCTCTTTCATTACTGCGCCCACCTGTTTTTTAGGTCCAGTCGTTAAAGCACTTGGAGATACCCTTGACATTCTGGCTCGCATACACACTGCGCTGGCAGAGAAACAAAATGTGCAGCAGTGTTTGTTTTTCACCCATTCAGATGGGATTGTTATCACAAGGGGGTCGTTGATTGCATTGCTTTGCAACTCCTTATCGAATAGAGATCAGTCAAAACTAATAAAGACATGAAGGACAATTTTTTTTAGATTGAGTGTGACTTACATTCTCATTATCAATGAGCTGATCATAAATAAACCTCAATAAAGCCACTAAAGAAATCATAAGTGAAACACACTTCACAACTTGCCTAAGAGTCATGATATTTTTAAGTTTTCCAATGATAGTTTTCTTCACACCGCTGGAAACATTAAAAGAGGAAGTGCAAACAGCAAATTCGGCATACTCCCAATGATGACGTGAAACCAATGTCCTGCTCCTGAACCTTTCTGGGGCCTTGCTATCCTGATGGCTTACATTTTTCCTTTTGTCATACCGGCTCTAAATATTGTGCTTCTACATTCTCATAAGCATCTTTGTCGTGCTCTTTTTTCAAACAACACTTAAAATCCACGTAGTGAGCTACTTCAAAAGGGAAATAGGACACGCTGCTATTCCCATAGACTGCGTGTGAATGCCCCCTCCCCCTCCACTTGTGGCTGGTGTCTTATACAGCATGCTGTGTCACTTAAGTAAACCTCAAGAGTTTCACTTGTAGGAGGGGGTGAGTCTTGTGCAACTAACTGTTTCAAAATGATTCCAGGGAAATAACGCTTCTTTATTGTGCAGTAATAGGACATCACTGCTCTGACGACACCTGCTTTTTCCTATGTGCTTAAAACGATACACTCACGCTTTGCACTGCTTATATTTATGGCAGTTAGTTTTTATTTAACCGCTTTAATAGGCCTTTTTCACTGAGAAGACTATAAAGTCACTGAAAATGCAAAATGATGTGCCAAACAATCAGAATGAGCTAAAATATGACCACAAACAATATTACATTTAGATGTATTAAATTTAGATTTGGAGGCCTGTTTACTTATTATCCATCCATAAATTAATACTCAGACTAGACTAAGAGTTATCAACCATGCAGGTGATTTTTATTTCTAAATATTAGCAGAACTGTACATTATTATCTATAAACATGCATTTAGTAAGCAATGTTTCCCCTGTGGACTACAACTCTTTAGCCTACTAGATGCTAACAGCTACTAATTAGCACAAAGCAAAGCTCAAGTACAATTCAGTCATTAGCAGATATTTGGTCATAAACTAAAGAACTGGACATATGAAAAGTCTCACCTGAAGATGGAGCTAAAGGAAAAGGCAGAAAACACCTATTATAAGTTATCACAATGCTTCTTCTATCTTCTAAGCAGATTATATTTAAAAGATTTTCTATTTTTGGCCAATTCAGATCTCTACTCCACAACATTTCAAATTATATTGTACAAATATTGTACTTTTTACGCCACTAGTAAAGTGTGTGAAATGTTTAAACCAATGCTTTCTTACATACTCAAAATGGAGCTTGTCATGTTTCAGAGGCCTAGAAGTTGTTCCCTTTTTCTCCGTATAAAGTACTCGCAAAAAAAATTATAATAAATAAATGTAACTTTGTAATTTATTTTTTTTACTTAGCTTTAACTGCATCAATTTATCTCACAACACCTTGGATTCACAACAGGATTTAACACCTGAACAACCTATAGCCAGTTTAAATTAGTTTAGTTCCAAACACGTTTTTATGAATAACAAATACTTTATATACTGGTGCTTTTACTTTTGATACTTTATTTACATTCTCATTCTGTGTGCTTTTACATAAGTAGGATTTTGAATGCAAGACTTTAACTCAACATATTGTTTTTGGTTTAAGATACTGTAAATACATTCTATCACTGTTCACTAAGACTTAATAAAATTTGTGTCTGCACAAAGTTTGGTGGCCATCCATCCAAAAGTCATAAGGAAATTTGTGAGAACCACAAATAAAAACCTCATGACGGCAATCAGCTTTGGATTATCAAAGCCAGTAGGTTTCCTCCTCTGCTGAACACAGCTGACTGAATATTAGATACTGGCAGTAGTAGCATGGGTATCATTTTACTGCATTAACTCTGTTTCCCAGTTTTGCAGTGAAACCAATATCAACAACTCTCAATGATTATGAAAACTAACATTACTGCCAACTGGGTGCATGATCTGGTGTTGCTGGGTTTCTGCTCTGAGAAGCAGGTGTCCATGTCTTCACTTCTCACTTTTGTCTCACTGCTAGCATATGTTCTCAGTTCTGCTTTTCACTTGAACCCTTTGGGCGTTTTAGATAAACATTTACTATTTTTAATGCCATCTGTGTTTTCCCATACTCCTCTAACTAGTTTCCTTTCCTGTAACTTTTAAAAAACCTAATTATGAGATCTACGTTTGGTTTATTTAGAACAAAGTGCTGTGATAGGACATTGGTGATATTTAGCACTGCAATAATAAGATAAGACCCACATATGCCTCAAGGGTTTATTTAGGCTTTATGGGGAGTGTTCCATTTGCACCTCATTGGTTCAGTTTTCATTTATTACATGTAAAACTTTAGCGTAAGCTCTAAAATAACAGTAGTCTACACTTATATACCACTTTCCTACCTTATTAGTACCCAACGCACTTCACCACTTCACAATCACACGCACATTCACACACTCTGCTGTACAGCTAACCTGCACTCACCAGGAGCAACTAACTTTGTCTTTAGGGTCTTGCACAAGGACGTTTTAACATATGACACGAGGAGTTTGGAATCAAACCAACAACCCTGGGATTGCTGTACGACTGCTCTACCCCGAGCCACAGTCATCCATAATATAGTTAAGAAGTACAATATTTCCCTCGAGAATATAGTGGAGTGTACTTGCACCAGTAGGCGTGTTAACAGTTGCCTGGTTCTCTGTCAGTCTGACTGGTAACTTGTCCAGTGTATCGCACCTCCCACCTCTTGCCCAGGGACAGCTGAGTATATATGACTGCTTAGGGAATTACCTCCCGACTATGTCTGTTCTGTCCAGACATTTTCCTCAAAAGTATATAGAAATCAATAACACACTTTGATAGAGACCTAGTGGCCGTAATGAACATCCATCTATCGAGTGGATACAGACATCACTTTAAATTCGATGTTGAATGTGGAAATAGTGAACTGTTTGCTAGAGTGTTCCACTTCCAACTTTAACTTTTCTTTGATCCATCAATGAGTAATTATTGTAAAATGAAAGGGAAGAAGACTGTATAATACCAACAGGTACGAGGTGGTAAAACTGATCTTTTAAGCAATAGTGAAACGTTTTCAACAACTACTAAGTATATTTACCCAAGTACTGTAGTTATTTTTTTTTTTGAGTAATTCAGTTTTATTCTACATTACACTTCGACCCCACTACATTTGAATATATTGTACTTTTTACCATATTTTGAGTTAAGAAATGATTGACATATCAAGTGATGTTATAGCCATGTATATCAGCCTTCTCATTTAACTCTGCAATAATGTGAATACATGTATTTCCAATATTGTTAAACTGACTCTTTAGGTGTTTGCAATGCACTTCTGCTCTAACTATTAGGGCAGGACCTTTCAACCTTGGCCCTCAAGACGCAGTACTACAGGTATGTTCGTTCAAACAGAAGCTGGTCTACGTAATTAGTAGTGTGCAAGTTGGAAAACTAGGACGGCAGTGGGCCCTGAGTTCTAGGGTTCAGAACTCCTGTATAATAACACGGTATATACTCAGCGGTAAAGCACTGAGTTGGGATGCAGAAGGCCAACAGTTCGAATCCCTTCCCATCAGATGTGGCCCTGAAGAGCCACCTCGGTCCCGGTCCCGAGTCTGGGTTTAAAAACAAAAGCTGGTGATCTTCATATAAAAGTTCACGTGCAACCATAAGCACTAGCACATAGTGATCTATGACACGAGTGCACGAAAAGCATCAGATAAAATTTATGAAGGAAGTGGAGAAGGGAAAACAAATTGTCACATCAAGTAGCACAGAGTTTCACAAGTCAGATGACTCCTGACATTACACAGGATCAAAAGAGGTAGCTGATTTCACTTCTATTTTCAAGCGTGGTTTAACTGGGACTTTCGCAGACTGACAGCAGGTTTGCATACTATGGTACTATAAGTTCAGATAAATACAGTTGACTAGAGACAGTTCTTACACAGCAGGAAGAAAATATTTTATCAGACATCTGGCCACATGACAAGACATATTTAACACTAATTGCCAAGAATGTGTTTTGGATATGGAGGTTTCATATGTACACCTTTAGGGAAGATTATCTCATGGCTAACAGCAAACATGTTTAGTGAACTATGTTCAATTATGTTAAGAAGCTGTTTTCAGTGTTACAAAAAAGCGACACAGAGAGGTACACTCATTAAGATTATGTTATTGTACAATCTGCATTTTAACAAATAATAAAAAAAAAAAAAAAGATTAGTAAGATGTACAGTATTTGAATGATCATATCTGGTGTAGACTGAGGACTCCATCTACCTTGTCACATCAAGTCCACCCAGAGCTCCATTGATGGGAGGAGGAGGGGGAGGGGGCCTGGAATGACTTTCATGAATGCGCAGTGTGTGTGTGTGTGTGTGTGTGTGTGTGTAAATGTGTGTATATATATTTCTGCATGTGTTTTTATATACTAGGCTTCGGCTTTGTGTGTGCTCAGCCAAGGTGTTGGCAGGAGGTGGCATGTCACATGATAGAGAGGGATGAGGATGAAAGCAAAACAGAGGAGTTGGGGTAAAAAAGGAGAAGGAAAGAAAGATGGGCAAAATTAGCAGTTGGTGTAAATCTGGCCCTCAGGTGGTTGAGGAAGCTTCATGTTTTCCTTGCATGTCATGAGCCGTCGCAGCTCCAGCAGCACCATCCGGATACTGTAGGAGTTCTGCCACTTGGCCAGTGCAGTCACTGCATGCATGTCAACCTGCAGGACAGAACAAGTGAGAAAAGACGTGAGAAAACAGTGAATCCTGTGTAACTCATAACGGCACCCATTTTGCTGCACACTAGGAAAACTGGAGCAGGACAGGTGCTGCTGCATTTGAAAAAAATGATCTAGGCTTAAGCGCTATTGTAAAGGTGGCCTGATATATCAAACGCAACATAGACTTTTGCTTCGTGCCAGAATATACAAAATGATTGTCTATTAGCTGCAGATAGATTTGAGCATTTAGAATTTTCAGGGAGAATTATTTTGGTCACCTTTAGTATTTTTTGGATAAATTCCACTGTAATGTGTTAGCATAATTTGTGCTGCATGCACATAGTCCAAAATAATATATTCCTGTTGAGCAAAGTCATTTTCTCTTTAGACAAACTTTGATGTTTCACACCAAAAGTCAACTGCTGTCATTTCCCCAAATGTTATCAACGTAGCAAGAACAGGATAAAGATCATCCGCATTTTAAAAATGCTGCTTACAGCTGAGGCATGCAAATTTGGGAAGTCAACCTTGAAAAACAACTGGTGTAAAAGATTTACATACCACACCATTGGAGTTGTGCACGCCATTCAAGTTTATCTTGGTCACAAATCTGACAAATGGTGGTGACTCTGGGTAGCCTGGCCCACATTCAACCTTCAGATTGTACATCCTGTTTTCATAGCTGGTCTGTGGACAGAGACAAATAGGAAGAACTGAGTGAACAGCACAATGAACATAAACAAATGACCCGCAATGTTCAGTGTATTCAACACAATCCAGGTTAAATTTTACTATATTTTTATAGAGTTGAATAGAAAGTGTGTTAATTTAAACTGGGAGAGCACAAACTGACTGGACCAGCTGACATAATAGTAGTCAAACATACAGTGTTCCCAGATGAGCTCAAGTTCTACATTATGGATTTGAGCTGCAGTGGTGCTGCACTGTGCTCAGTTTTCTCATGTGCCGTTAATTTTTTGATATCTTACTACATCTTTGTACGGTGTTTTACTGCGCTGTTGCCCCAAATTCACTTGATGTAGTATCATTCTTTGCACTCTATCCCAGTGGTTTTAAATTGTGGTCTTGACGCTTCCCGTGCTTGTTTTCCCCAACTATCCCTTCCCTCCCCACTGCAGATTACCCAGATCAGGTGCGTTCAGTTAATCAAAAGGGGGAAGATACTACTTTACTTTGTCTTCTCCTACTCCACCTTCATGATCTATTATGGTATCCTACAGCTTTTAACTGACTGAACACACCTAATGCACCTAATTGTTAAGGACTGAGGCTGAGAACCACCCCAATCACCTCAGCTTTTAGATTTTCCTTGCTTAACTGACCCACTCATTTAGAGCAGTTTACATCTAGTGTAAAAGTTAGTGCTTCCCTCCGTCCACGGAGAGAATAGACATCAACTCTGAGACCTCATGGTTACATGGCGGTTAAATCATGCACGGCTCACCCGAGGAGGGCCGAGGATCACCCCTCTCCATCGCGTTAAGGTCATGTCCTCGTCATCCTCCAGACCCCAGCTTACTGTTCCATCTCCCACGCCTTTCTGACCTTCCTCCAGCTCCTCCAGGAGCCGGAAATTGCGAGGAACTTTAACGCCTATTTGTGGAAAACACATGAAAGCAAGACTGTTAGGCTCTCACATGCACGTTTCCAACTCCACTAGTGGATTTTGGTACGACAAAGCTGCTCAACCTGTCCATTTGCTAGAGCAATGACTTGCATTTATTAAAGTATGAGCCGGTAGTGGGGTGACTCACTCAGACACACACACACCCTGACAGGCAAATAAACGCCTTAGCTGACCCGCTGTCACCTTCCCTTTGATAAAGGTAGATGCTCGAGTCTAATTTAACGTTAGCATCTGGCTTCAGTG
Organism: Channa argus; assembly: GCF_033026475.1. NCBI lineage: Eukaryota > Metazoa > Chordata > Actinopteri > Anabantiformes > Channidae > Channa > Channa argus. The sequence goes on from NC_090209.1 coordinate 6,022,183, forward strand.
GTGTTGCATCATGTGGCCTCTGCAGTGGCGCTGCACTGTTAACTGATCCATGCAAACACTAACAGTGCCGCTGCCAGCTGGTGCAGCAGTTAAGCTCAGTTTACCGGTATCTCCAGTGTCCTAACTGGACCCAACACAGACATGTTTTCTTGATGAGCAGGTATAAATCTCTCAGAAAACGTATCGTCATTGTTGATGTTAAACAGCCCAAGTTAAACCATGCACGAAGGCTGAATGTTGACGTTCCTACGTTTATCCATGTCATTTTAAGCCAACGAGGTGGTTTATTACACATCCGTTTTCAGAGCCAATCTTTTTTTTTTTTTTGTCGCGAAGAGCGAACATTACCTGGACGTTAGGGTGGTGGAGCTGTACCTCAATAGCGTGAGATGTGCACTGTTGCCATGCTAAACCACATTATTAAATTAGAGCCAAGAGGCCACTCTGTCAAAATATATTGTCCAATGTTGGTAAAAAAAAATTGCACGGCTATGAAACGATAAGAAATGCTAAAGTAGTCATACGGCATTGCGTGCTTTTTATCTAACTTACGTTTAGTTCCAGCTTAGCTAACAGCATCGCTTCCTATTCATTCTCTTCAGCGACTCTAGCACTGCGTTAGCATATACTTTTCATAAAGCAGATGCGTCCCTTAATAATCTCCATCATTACGAAAACTGAAAGCTCCACATAGAAAATTAACTGAGCCGATTATTTACAGACAGCGTCTCACAGTGATTTATTTCTCCCGAACATTTACCTGATCCGGCGGCGACCGCCATCTTGTCGCTACACAGCGGGAGCGCGCCCGTACCTTTGTCATTGTAGCCAGCAACGGTGCGTGCGCGTGAAAGACACGCAAAGCATCGCTCCTTTGTTGTTCCCTGCAAGCTGACTACCGGTGATAAATTATTGTATTGTGTACATTTCCATACCATCATTAAATCCCTTAACAATTATTGGATTTATTATACTAACACGTATTGTCTGTGCAGCCAAAGTCTGATATGTTAAACAACAAAATTCCTTTGTTGTGCAAAAAACAAAGAAATTAATAATTAACGCTATTAAAACCCACTATTGAGCCACATTTTTACACTATGTGAAATACAACTTGATTGCTATTAACATTGTTATAAACATGCTACACATGACTCATGAGTTGATTTTTTTAATCCCACATACAAAATACTGATGCTCCAAATTACTGTAGAAATAACGTTTTAAAATATAAGTTTGGAGTAAAGTAGACACATAATGGCAGATGGCTAGATTGATAAAATGTTGGTTGTAGTTTTTGGTTTTTGTTGTTTGTTTAAATTGGACAAGTTGACTGTAATCGAGCCTTAATCTTGAAATTGGCCTGACCAATGCCAGCGCATTAATTATTGTGGTGCACCCCACCACAACTACCACCCAAAAAGTAAAAATCAGAAGACAGTAAGGATAAATAATAAACACATTTTATGTATGTAGCTGCTACAAAGGCCAAGAAAAAAAACAGATGAGCAAAAACAGAAGTAGTAATTACAATTTATTTAATTTATTTATAAATACAGTTTAATATATACATTGTAAGTCTCCCTAGAAGACAACAAAAAGGCATCAAGGCGTTATTCTGATATTTAAAACTCCATCACCACCAGCATATTTAACCACCAACATCCATCTAGGTCTTAACTCAGAAGAAGTGAGAGGCAAATGAACGGCAAATTGAGATTGATTTCACTTGTTTTCCAATATCGCTGGCAACATTTATAGTAAATCATTTAGGGAGAGGAGAAGGCTATTTAATAAAAAGAATCAAGGGATCATCACAGAAGCAATGTTAACAAAGCATGTCAAACATACCAACCACTGCCCATCTCGCTAAGTCCATTTGGTTTCCCCCAATTGTTTTGGGTTGGAAAATATTAAGTTAACCACACACTGTCACAAAGTGCCCTTTAAAAGCTGTTGACAAAGGCCCAATGTTTCCAAGCAGAAAAACAAAACACACAATTTACCCCAATAACAAGAAGGTAAGTTGACTGTATTGATATAAGCTATAAAGCATTTAGTAATTGTTCATACAATACAATCTCATGAAAATGAGGGATCTTATCAACTTATCTGTTAAAGATAAATGCCATAACTTTATACATTTATTATGAACTACTTAAATTACCCTAACAACAATCCTGAGATCAGCTGATCAATAAGGATGAGGAATAAGTCATTGCGCCAAAACCACCAGACTTTCAATCATGAACAGAAACAGCAGTTAGGACAAATCTGTCTCTAAGCCACAATATGGGTTGCTTTCACTTAATCATAGGTTTTTTTCAAGCAAGGCCTTCAGTTTTTAAAAATTAATAAACTAAATTAATTATGCCAGGACATTACCTGACCTAACAATTATTCTTTGCTGTTGTCCTATTGGTAGTAGATTTCCTTGAAATCCTTGTACATTTCCTTCCTTGTATATCATTGCAAAAACAATGTACTGAGCTCCTGTCTAATGTGTCTACTGACTGCAATTAGCATTGCTTAAACAATATTTGGCCTATTACTTGTACTAATAATACCTATATGCAGGCCTTAAACTTGTATGCAGTGACAAGTAAGAATCCTTTTACCAGCCTTCATTACACTATCTGCTACTCACAAAACTGCTTCTCAAAATACTTTGCATGTACTATGCAAACTGTGGTACTTCTCTTGACCTATGATAAATAATTTGATATTATCAAGCATTAAGGATTTAAAAGTGGAATATCAATAAAATAAAGCATCATTTTGGCTTCAGAAATAACTATTACTATAATTGCTTACTTTAACTAGAATACCACAAGCATAGTAATTAGTAAAAAGCCTTCTTCCTGGTCAACCCAACTGAATAGGTTAGCCCCTCCCCATTTCAACCCCTAAACCCTCTTCCAGGATTTTCTTGGAATGATAACATTTGGGTAGTTCAAACGTGGGACCATTTGGTCAAAGTTCAGGCTCAGGTGTCGAAAGCAGTACAATTAATGTCATCTGGAGTGAGCACACGCCCCCCAGTAAGTGTTGGCTTTACACAAAAGAAAGCTGGTGACCCATTGTATTGCTTGCACAAGTCAAAATGCTGTATGCATGCAAGCATTCTTGTGTCTGTGTGACATCTTAATTACTAAACGTAATTATGTCATGCAGTTTATGAAGCGTTTTGACTAGAGTTTTCCCCACTCCAAATGTGTAAATAACTAGAAAAAGAAAGGCATTTCAACTTAATTAAGATGAATTAAGAGGTATATTTGAGGGCCTCTTATGACAATGCATAGTTACTTGCTGTACAACACACTTCAGACAAATGACTGACTAAAAAATAAAAAATAAAAAACTTTTAGCCAATTATATAATCTCATCTACAGGAGTAAAGAAATTCCGGGATCATCAGCTTTTACTAAAGCCCTTGGAACATCACCACAATTGTTTGTCACAGTTGCCAAGACGGTGCACTGTGGAAGCACTGCTCAAAGGGAATGTTACACTCTGAAACTCACAGCCCCTCCCTCAATACAGACAAACAGCAATATGTGGGGGGGTGAACGCAATGTTACATACAGTTGGCACATAACTCTGGAGTATTTGTGTCTGATTAGCTGAGACACAATTCCCAGAACGACAGAATCTCCATTGCAACAGCAACACCGTCACAAAGTGCTGCAAATACCAAAAAAAATAAATAAAACAAGAGTGAAGTACTGCATCTCTGAGTGTAAGGCAGCTTGACAAAACTGCATGTGCTGCTTTTCTACAAAACTGTCAAAAATGATTTTCAAAAACACACGAAAATCTGCAAATTGTCAGACCAACTTAGCAGGCAAGAGCATCAAACACACATGTGGCAAGGTTTTCCACTGGTTTAGTGTCAACATTGGCTGCAGTTTTCAAATTGTTTTAGTGGCCAAATAACATCCAATCAAAATAACAGCTTGGGATTTGACAAGCAATACAAGTTTTTCTTCTATTTGTTTTTTTAATTATTCTTTTTTGGTTTGTTCATTTTGAAGTCTGTCTTCAGGGCACTCAAACCTACCATTTAGCATCCTGGTGGCTTTAAAGTAGCGTTGACTCTGCTGTAACTATTGACCACACGTAAACTATTAAATATGGCTGTCTTGATTGGTAGCATGTTACTATAAGCAACAATGGGCACTACTTAGTCATTTAAAAAAAAAAAAAACAGTTCTTGTCATTACCTCTTCTCTAAGACACAATCCCAAAGTGTTCAACTGAACCCAAATGTGCAAAAAGAAACAAACAAATGTAACAGTATTTCACCATTTTGTTCTTCTATCAACATTGGTAAAGCATCCTAAAATCCTATCGCCCAAATCCATCTGACTGTGGCCTAAATCCAATGTTATTAATGCTACATCAAGTTGACCTTTGATACAGTGTAGATGTAAAAGACTGCTTAGGGAAAATAAAAGCAGGACTAAATATAATCATATAATATTATTCCACACTCTAAATGAGCAATTGTGGCCCTGGAGAAGAGAAATAAAATATGATCGTGCTTTCAAGTATGCTTTGTGGAATTGTTCATCTGTTCTTCTCCTTGAGAAGCAATTTAAAATTAATGTACTTGACCACGCCTTCCTAGCAAAAGTCTTGGTAAGTCAACTCAAAGACAATTGATGAGTTGTGTTAGACATTAAAGTGTTAAGGATACATTGCAATTTGAAATCTCCTTAAGTGAGTAAAGAACATAAAAATCCATTACTAAAGCCCTTCTCTTGAAAAGAAAAATAAAGACAAACTGTGCAAGACTTAAAGCTATGGCATCAGAAACTATTCGTTTTTCTTTCTGTGGACTACATTGTAAGTGAGGCAAACAAAAGGGATGAGAAGCCTGGACGGAGCCAGCGTCTTCTGAGGTAGGGTGCAGTTAGTCTGCAGCATTATGTGACTTTCTGAGCCCATTTCAGGTCGTCCGCTCTAGGCTTCTCTCCTGTCACACCTTGAATGAGATCCTCCAGGTTTCTCCAGAACCCCAGCTTCTCCAGAGGGTAGTTTAACCAACCTGATAAGACAACACTCAATGAATTTCAAAACAAATATTCCACATAGGTAAAAACAAACAAACAAACAAAACGAAAATAAAAACCTGTAGTGATGCAGAAGTATGTCTCATGAGGAGAGACATGATGGATGCGGTGGTGCTTGCGGGGAAGGATGATGTGGCAGTCCTGTAGGAACACCACCCAACGAGGCAGGCCAAAGTACGTGTGTGACCACTTGTGAATCTGGTTGGTTAGGGTCACAAAGATCGCAAGCGCAAACAAGTAGCAATACCAGGGGTAGATATGATAAATCTCCGCTGCAATTAAAAGAAGACAGAAAAAAGGTGAAAGAGGAAGACATTTGCCTTTAACTGAGTAATTTTAGAGCTTTTTCACATAAAAGAAAATGTCAGGTTCGGTTTGATACTAAACTCACCAGGGGAGAGGACGATGAAGTTGAAGGCCATGTTTGCTAGAGGAACTATGGTCAGCATGCAGTTGTCACCATTGGTCTCAATGAAGTCGTGACGAGTGATAGCTGTGGGATCGATGTGGTGTTCTCTGAATGGCCGTATAAAGGCCTGCAGAACAGATTGGACAATACAGCACGGTGAAAAAAAGGAAAGGCCCAGTGAAAATTCAAAACTGATTATGGTTCTTTGTAACCGCTTATCCTGTTCAGAATCGCAGTGGACTGGAGCTGTGAGGCAGCAGGGCTAACCACTCCACCACAATGCTGGCCACAAAACGGAGTTAGATTACCAACAGAGATTCTAGAAAATGGAATAAAGAGAACGTGACTTGTTGATAACTTACCTTTCCAAAGATGGGTAGATCCACTGTTCCCCACGTATCAGCCCCCCAGTGAACAAGTCCTGATGCAAAGTCTGCGGTGAGTATTCCTGCCACTGAAAATGCATTTGAAGAAGAAAGTAGCACAGAAAAAAAAGTAAATTAGTAAAAAACAGAGCAGTCAAAAAGTATTTGGATGGCCTCTCAGGAATACAAAAATAGAATTAACCTCACGTTAACAGAACATTCTATAACTTTCTGATGACTTACCAATGCCCAAAGGGATATACCATGAATATCCCAGGTGGAAATTGGCAAGGAGGTAAATGAAATTGAAGGCCATGAGAGAGAAGCAGAGGATAACACTTATCCATTCTTGACATCTTTTGCCTTTAAGAAAAAAAAACACATGCAGACACATTGGTACAAATAGAGCACATGGAAGCTACTGCTCCTCCCTATAAGGAGAGATTTGATAATATGACTTTTCTGATAAGATTAGCAGTTATATTCAGTTTCCACCTGAACTTAAATGTAACATTATATGATCCAAACTAAACTGTCCAAAGGTTAGCAAACTTATCAAATGCTACTGAGGGAAGCAGTGTTCCTTTACAATGACACAGAGAACAACCATAAGGAGACACTGAAGGCACAGTCTGCAGCACCTATGTGGGAGGGGTTTACCTGTCTGTTCTCAAGGGCCCATTGTCTCATAATCCACTTATACTAGTAAGGTTTTACAAATTAAAATGCATCAAGTTTTTGTATAATGGGCTTTAGGCTGTTAGCTTTGTGGGTTCAAGTTCAAACTGATCAAAAGAATGATTGTAGGTGGACTGAAAATTTTGAAAGGGCCTTGATCTCAAAACTATTCTAACCTTTAGATTTGGGTTGTGCACTGCTCTCTGGGTTACAGTCTCCGGACTGACACAACAACAACAGTGTTATGAAAGATTACACAGCAGCTTCTGACCTTTAAGCAGCAGCAGCAGCAGCGGTGGATTATTCCTAACTCTGCCTGATGCTCCAAATGTCACAACAGCGACCCAAACACAAATTCTACCAATCTCACATAATTTGTATTGTGTAACAACAACAGTGTGACTGTAGCAACACACAACAGTCACCGATCGCCTGGGGCCATTATTATAGCAGTTAAAGACAAACGGCTGTTATTATTTGTGGTTTTCGAAGTTTGTTTTACTTCCCTACTTACTAAATGTGTAACGCATCTCTTTATGGTACACAACTCAGATGCTTGAACAAGGCGAACAAGCCCGAGAAACGCGGCTGCGAAGTATATCGACTCACCTGGCGAGTACAAATTGGCCAGTTCACGGGCGCCAGCATGTTGTGGGCCCCATCTGGCTGTGCCCCGGCCCGGTCCCTGTGGCTCTGGGCACTGTGTTTCCTCTTCCAGTACGTTCTCGTTAGCCATTCTCGCCATTTCTCCACCTTGGGCCCAGCCCCTCATGCCTTGCTACTCAGAATCCGGAACCAACAGACTCGTCACCTTCTCAGACCACAGGCAACGTAACGTTTTTAACCAATCACGAGCAGGTCGGTGTGCGCAGCAGCCAACCACAAGGCGGAAAATGTTACACAGACTGCTCAGTGACCAATGGGAGTTGGGAGAGGAAAGACCGCATTTCCTGACCCCACCCGTCCTGAGGAGTTCTCCTGGATGAGCAGTAGGTGGAGCTGCCGCTGTGTACATGATATGCTACACGTAAACAGCAGAGCAGGTGTGACAGCGCCATCTGTCACCTGTCAGATGTTGTGATGCTTCACCTTCAACAATGGAAAGGGTGACAAGTTCAGGTAAGATGCTGTAAAAACTACACCTCCTTGCCAATAGAAAAATTACGAAAGAAGTTACGTAAACCTGTTAAAGATCAACAAAGTGTTCCTCCTACAAAATAAAAGTTATTTAACTCGCTAAAAAGCCTTGTTCATGGAAAGATTTCATAAAATGGTGGTTCTGGTTCACTTATGAACTTGCTCAGTTCATTTGTTTTGGATTTTTGACAGGTAGGGCCTAGTAAGTCAGTTTGTTGACTTCATGATTCTCCTCTACTTCTCATACTGTTGCACTGTATTTTGTCTTGTACAGTTGCCTTTGTTCAGGAATATCTTGATTTTATACGAGAACTAAAACTACACACACACAAACACACACATATACGCAAAACCAACAATACCACAGCCCCATTTATGATCCATCCCTTACAGCTAATGAGACATTACACTGTCAAAAGCATTCTAATTTTTTAGCTTGAGGGTAATATGGTAAATGTATGTTATTTTTAATTAATTTAATCATAGCATTAAAAAAATAGTAGTAAAACGTAGTAGTGAAAAGTATTTTACTCCATAAAATGTGCATATAAAGTAGCATAAAGTATCAATACTCAAATAAGGGAAAAATCCCTAGTAATGGAATGAACGTTTACATCCTATGGAGAATATGTTACTTTGATCAAAAGGTCAAGTTAACTTATCCTGTGGCCATGTTTTGTAGATTGACTCAAGGTGTTATGATGTTTATTATGTAGAAATTCTATGGCCAGGTGGTGTGTGTGTGTGTGTGTGTGTGTGTGTGTGTGTGTGTGTGTGTAGTCCGATGTGAAACTTGGAAGTGACAGTGGTCAGTAGTGGCACAACAGTTTTTCTTTCTTTTGCTCTAATTCCCTCTAACAGTAAAGTTTTTGGTCACAGAACTTAGCTTGTTCCCAGTAATTGCTCGTAAAACTTCAAATAATGAGTTACATCCCATCAACTTGTGAATATCCTGTGGATTTGCTTTGGAAAGAGGGGGAGTATGTGTTTCTGGAAAAGGAAAGAGGCGTTTTAAAGACATGTGTTTTGTGGCTACAATGCTGGCAAACATTTTATGGAGAGAATAATCATGACCTCAGCATTTATGTCGACTTTTTGCTCGTGTACATGTACTTGTAGAGAACCACAAGATGGCGATCTCACATTGAAAACATTAGGCACATTGCTTCGTAAATAACAAGCACTGACAGTCGAGTTTTGAACATTGTGCGCTTACTCCTTGGACTCGCTGATGTGTTAAACAAACCAAGACCTGCTTTGGCACCTGAGCCAAGTCACTGGGATCAGTTATTGATACTTGTTCGTGGAGCGTGTGCGGTGAAATAGCGTTTTCTGACCGTTATCGAAATCCTCCCTGAATCATAAAACAGAATAAAGCTGACTAAATTTCTCATTACACCCACTCTGACCCTTATACGCCATTGGAGTGGATGTATCATCTCGTACAGTTCAACCACACAATAACACACACTGACTGGTTTAAACTAGTATATGAAAGCTGTGGGGAAACAGCTGTCTGGAGATGTGTCCAGGGCTGTTTCTGTGAGGTGATTACGCATGAACGTAGACAATTGTAAACAGGCTGTTACTGAGTGAGATTTTTCCATTGTAGTCGATAGGCAGTGACTGTAAAGGCGTGTTGTAAACAAATTCTGATTTCCATGTCGTTCGGTACTCTGGGTTAGGTCTATGAGGTTTACCGGGTTTTTTTAGTTTGTATTTTGATAATAGTTGTTTCGCTTTCCTTTAAGGGAAAATATATTTGAAGCCACAAAGGTTGAACTGGCCCCAAACCAAACGCTAACACAAACACAGACACACACACACGGATCAGATCAGCTTTCTGCGCACAAATAGTTGAATGCGTAAAAGGTCCTCTTAAAGCAGCACAGGTCGTCCGGTTGGCTCCTCGCACCTGCCCAGCTAGACCCCGCCCCTCGCTTGTAATAAAACCCCCGGAGACAGGAAGACCTGTCAATTCCTGCCGATCCATGAGCACAGTCTCCTCGCGGTAATTTGTATTGCAGGCTGTCACAGGCAGTGACACAGTGGGATTTAAAAGTCACTACATTCCTTCACTTGAGGCATTTCACAACTGAGGCAACTGAACCAAAACCACTTTGGGCGTCTGATCTCAGCCCTCCATGCTCCTGCAATCCGGCGGGTGTTAAGATCCATGGAAGTGGCCGGCTTCTACGACGAGGGCAGCTTTGCTATCCACGGTAGAGACAGCATTATCAGTCCCATCAGCGGCGGCTCTTACTGGAGGCTCGGCGACTCGATGACGGAGCTGGGCATTGAAGAGCGGGAGAGAGCGATAGACTTCAGTGTTTACCTGGATTCAGCTGTGCACTGTCCGCAGCTGGGGGCGCAGACACTTCAGCAGCAGCAGGGGGACGTTTTCTCAGATTTCCTAGCGGAGAACAAGATCAAGAGAATTGCAGCTTTACAGAACTACAAGAACTACTCGCTGTTGAACGAGCTGGAGGCGAGCCAGTGCGACAACTTGAGGGACCCCAGGGAGCCCTACGCGTTGAGTTACACTGGGCTGCAGGAGACCCGTGTAGATAGCGTACTCAGCCCTGAACTCGAGACCCGCTACAGAGCTGCTGCTGCTGCTGCTGCGGCTGAGAGAGACGACAGCCAGGAAGACGCAAAGATGGAGAACGGGTCTTCTGGGTTTGACATGAGGTACCTGCATTACCAATCCACCAGCGGCAGTCTTGGAAACATCTCTACTGCGTCCTCGACTTGCTCCAGCCCGCCCGGTACACCTGCCCCGTCAGGTAAAAGCAGGTCTCCGTCACACAGTGGCAAATCGTCCAGCGGGAAAGCAAAGAAGCGCCTGGACAAGGACAGTGAAGAGTACAGGATGAGGAGGGAGAGGAACAACCTCGCTGTGAGGAAGAGCAGGGACAAAGCCAAACTGCGCAACTTGGAGACTCAACATAAAGTGCTGGAACTGGCCGCAGAGAATGATCGTTTACAAAAGCGTGTGGAGCAGCTGTCCAGAGAGCTGGCCACCCTGCGCAACCTGCTCTCGGCCACCGGACAATGTTAGAAACCTCCGCCAGGATCTCTAAGTTGCTTGTCCGACCATTGATGGACTTTAGAGCCGAAGGTGGCGAACCACTGGGCAAGGGTTGAAAACGGTACACTTCAAAGGTGAAGACAGCGACCACCAGTTTACAAGGACACTTTGAATGGGACTTAAGAAGTGGGTGCATGGATTGCGCAATCATTCACGATTCTTCACATGTCACCTTAGCTTTATTCTCAGATGTAATTTCGATGTATGCAGTATTTCTGTGCAGGTTTTACATACATGCGAGTGAATTTCTACATTTTGTGTATCTGGAGCAGTGGTTGTCAAGGGAAGAGTTGTGCTGCAGTGAAATGATGCAACTCTTTGTAACAGTATTGGCAATGAATGAAATAAGTCTAATTATTTAATATTAAAAGGTGAAATGCTTTAATTGTACTTGATATTTTATTGAATAAAACAGATTTATACTTTGGTTAAACAATTTCGTTTGTAATTTCTTCTTTTTTTCACCTTTTCAAGAAGACATTGGTTCAGACAGACGTGGTGGTGTAATGCTTGTCTTAAACATTCATTTTTATGATAGTCAGACTGCATTATACTGTATGTCAGTTACTGTATGTTGCCGCTTAAAAACTGGCTCAACAGTAAATCAAAATTGACACAACACACTGTAGGAATTTGTTCCTTTTTCAGCAACTGAGTGAAGCAACAAAACATGTTAATGATGCAACAAACCACCGCCATCAAAATTCACTGTCATTTATTGTATTTGTAAAGCATAAATTTTCATCTGGTGTAATGGTGTAGAAACCTCCTCAGCTGGGTACATAACAATTGATTCTTGATTTCTTTTTAATTTACGACAAAGGAGGGGAGAGGTAATTGCTCAAAACCAAGAAAAGGGCTTTGCACACTATCACAGGGTAATGCTTCATGCCATCACCATTTTTGTTCTTCTGTCTACTTAATGATTTGACACCAAAGTCCTCAGATACTGAAATACATCCAACCAATTCATGCTGAAACGATACTGCTGAGAGCAGCAAAAAAGAAAAAGAAAAGAAACCAAAAAGAGTCAGTCGCACTGCACCCAGCACACAAATGTTAGTTTTATCTTTAGCACACAGCTCTGTCAATAGTCTGCTGGGTCCACTAGCCAAGAGAGGGGTTCAAGGTTGCATGGAAATTAATGAGCAACTAACCTCCTCACACCACCTCAGGTCATGCTTCAACAGCCAAGAGCTGGCTGGGAGTCACTGCAGACCAGAGAGGAATAATCCTGCTTAAACCTTCTTTAATGCTCAAGTGGAAAATGCACAGCAAAAAATGTAGAAGTTGAACTGGGAGTGACAAAGTAGGTTACACCACGCAGGACAGATAAGTTGACAATTGGTTTGTGCTGGAATTTACCAAGCCCTGCAGACTGCATGTGTGCTCAATTTGAAACTTATCTGTCATTAGCAAGCAAGCTCCAGACAGAGAACATGAAAAAAATGGACCGCAGTTGTATTTATAAGTGATCCGTGACAATTCAGGGTGGGGAATGTTTTCCAGCTCTCACTTCAAACAGCATAGAAGAAGAAAAACCACCTCTGCAAGTTTTTCAAGAGAGGACACATTTACTAGACCTGCTGAAAAGCCGTGTTATAGTCACTAAATACAGTGTAATGCTGTTTTGAGAAATGACATTTTGAACACAATGCCTGTTTCAACACACTCAATGATGAACAGTTTAACTTTTAAATGTTGTGCAATATCCTCCCCTTTCCAACACATCACCACTTGAAGTGTGCTACACCCAAATTTAAATAAGACATTGTTATCCTCCATGTGCATGACAATAGCAGAAGCAGTTGTGGCCTGGCTTCAAGCCCCACAGGCTACAAACTGTGGCGGCTAGAAATGGCCATTTTTAAAGGTTTCTAGAAGAGTTGTAACTGTTTATAATACAATCACACACAGAGAGGAATGTTTGATGTAAAGTGAAACTGAGTTACATCCAATACTACATGTTTTCACGAGACATTCGGCTCTGCTGCTGTCGTAGCCGCTAAGTGTTGGCAAAGATTCATTCAAACATTCTAGGCATTTTTTCTTCAATGACCCCATGTTTCCTGTTGGAGCCCCACATAGTCCATCCCTGCTCCTTGCTCACATGCTGAAGAGAGAGAGGGAAATTCCCACACAGGATGACCTCTTTTCTTCAAAGTTTAGCCCAGCCTCCTTTCCACATTTTACCGTCAATGGGCAGTGTCTGTCCGTAAACTCCTGGTTGCATCATAACTGCTCCAGAGGCGTCCTAAAAACTCCTCTGATAAAGCAATACAAACACACATACGCAGACACACACACCTGATATTGTGTCCACTGTGTACCAGCTGTTGTGAAATGGAAGAATTTTTTTTGTACCTATGATTCATGTAGTATTTTTTTGACGTTTAATAGCAGTTGCTTGTTCCTTAAAACACTTTGCCTACAAGGCATTTTCAGATTTTTTTCCCAAATTATGCCTTCTATTGTTTTTTTTATCCACGTTTAGTGGTTTAGGGTGTTGGTGTCTGAGCTGACAGTATGTGATTAACCTGAGTGACCTGTGTGACAGAGGTATTCTGGTAATTCTGTGGTAAACTCCACCTCTTTGCAGCCCATATTCATAAGGGTAATATGACTTTGGCCATTCTAATGTTGCTCCTAGGTGTGAATGTAAGTCTGAATTTTTGTTTGGGATAGACCTGTCCAAGCTGTACTTTGCCTCCTGCCCACTGAAAGCTGGGATAGACTCATATGGTAGTCATAGGGCTGTATGGTGATTTAAAATAACAAAAATGCTGAACACAACAATGTGACTATGACAATCACATTCAGCTTTGTCATCAAACCAATGACAAAGCAACAGTGAATACATGAAAATGTTCAAAAACCATTAGTTTATTAGTCCATCTTTTAATAAGTTTTTACGTCCATACTGTGTCTGTAGCACGTAGCCCCAAAACTCTTAGATTCTTCTGAAGTGTGTAAAAGGAGGCTATAAATACAGAAATTTAATCAAATTAAGCTGAAATACATTTTAGTGTTCATGTTTCTAATAATAAGGCACATGTCAACAAGGACATAATTGTATTGGTGGATTTTTGATATACAACAACAATGGAGTGCTGTGGCAGAGAGGAATATGACACAGTACATGTTAGTGACACAGACAGTACCTGTAGTAGTATGATTGTAGTAGAATGCAATTATTGAAGAATTTGGGATTGGTTGACAAAACAAGGTCATTATTATTTAACTGATCATTTATCTGTTAACAAAATCATTTAACCTCTTGTTCTTTGTTTTCCTATATTGATCAGACCACAGTTAAGCAGCGGATTACCTCAAGATTCTATTCTGGGTCTTGTTCTGTTTTCTATTTATGTGTTTTTTGCACATTATTTCTTGAAATTGTTTTTGCTGACTAAAAGGAAGTCACACATGCATTTTAGCTAAAACCAGATAAAATTAAGTTGATTACTTTTTAACTGCCCATTGTAATTACTATTTCTAAAAGTTATAATTATTATCTAATGAAAAGCAAGAGGCGCTTTCATTTTAGGACCATTCTATTTGAATTTGTAAACGTTTTTTTTCCTTTCATGTCTTTCATTAAATAGACTGACTTATGTCTATTATAATATAACCCCAAATTTACACAGTTGTAATGATTTACAGTTGATGATAGAGTCATGTAGGACACACATCCATCCATCCACCCATCCATTATCTATAACCACTTTTCCTGTTCAGGCTTGTGGGATGCTGGAGCCTATTCCAGCTGTCAACGGGCAAGAGGTAGGGTACACCCTGGACAGGTTACTAGTCTATCTCAGGGCCAGCACAACCATGGGTGGGAGGAATCCTTAGCACACGGAAGAAACCCACGCAAACACATGGAGTACATGCAAACTCCACCCAGAAAGGCCACAGGTGGCAGGTGGTTTCAAACAAGGGAGCTTCTAACTGTGAGGTAGCAATGTTAACCAGTCCACCATTGTACTGCCCCAGATGCCCACAAGTAGACTTTGAAGAAAAGACTATTTACCATTTGGAACCTCGTTAACTCGAGGCAAAAGGTGATTTTTCGAAAAGTGATTTCTAGATGTCGGCAAATTTAACTCTGTGATTTTGCTCGTTTAATTACAGTTCCTCCTCTAAGTGAAAGGAACATCGGATATCCGGACCATGGGTTGTAACGGGAAGCCAGGGCGCATGAGCTACGGTAAACGGACCAGAACATGATCTGTCTTGAAGTGAACCAAAATTTCAACATCTTTGTTCACTTCTCTAATTTGGCGTTAGATGACTGTGAAAACACAAAACTGACGTGCAGAAGTGACTTGCGGTCACTGCGCAGCAAGTATCACTGCCCAGATCTTGTGTAACACTAGGCCATCCTTGCAAAAGAAGTGTTGGCTCAATTATTAGAGCAATTTTGTATGTAAGACATGTTTATTTCAATACACGCAGTTAATGTCAAGGTGTAAATGATGCTTTGTGTGGCATCATTATCAGGTAGGTCCTTAATGAACATTTAACTATTTAATTATGCCTCATTATTAAATTAATGTAGCTAGTACCAGATAAACTACATATCAGAAAACGTTTGGTTTAATTGGCTCTCCTGTAAAACTAATATAAAATTGAGAATTTCATTACACCCGTCCCTTTAGAATAAACCGGAATGTATGGGGAAAGTTTATTCGGCACACTATTTTAAGTGATTCGTCAATTAGCAATTTTTGACATTCAAAAATGCATAAAACAAACAAATAAAAAAATAATCCAATTAAAAATCATCAATTGCTGGATTTCGAACTGTTGTTAGAAAAAACAAGACATTGCATGGCATCAGTTTCATCAAGCAACAAAATGCAAATTGCATCTTTTGTATGTACGTCACGTCACCTATGTTACGATTTTTCAAAATTTCAAAACGATTTTTCAAAACTAGTCCTAGATGACATATTGTCTGCTTAAACAAAGCAATACCACTATTGAAACACACCGGATAAAAGTACATAATTATTTTAAAAAGTACTTGGTCAAGTTCAAGTAAAAATAACATTTTATACTGTTATACACAGTATAAAATGTAATCTCTTATCTAAATTTGTGTCATTAAGTCTCCCATGAAAAATATCATTGAAACCAAATACAAGCCAACATTGATTTGACACCGATACACTTTTCTCAAATGAATCTTGACACACTAAACAAAAGGCCGCAGGTTTTTTTTAATGTAACTCATTATAAAAAGGAAGCAATCTTGTCTATCAAGGTGCTAAAGTTTCAATGGCACAGATATAGAAAGTGGCTCTTCCTCAAAGCCCAGTTCTAAAACTTTCCTAGATTACCAGACACTCCAGTTAAGGTCCTGTTTTATTTTGACAACCAGAGGTCACAAATTGTAAATATTATAGAAGTGAAAACAGTATTGAACACATTAAACAAATGCTACCAAAACGTTTGTTCCTGTAAATGGTACATTTTTATTCAACCATGGCGAGAAAAGATGTAGAATAACCATGCAGGTAAAAACCGTATTTTCATGTCTTTAATGCTAATATAAATAAAAGGTAGCTCCATCAAGAGGGCAAAAATATGAGAGGACTGATTTTAGACCAATACCCTTTTTTCTCTGATCTCATGGCTGCGTTTAAGATAGTCTGAAGGAGAATGTAAAATATGTTGAAAAAAATGTTGGTAGGCTAGCAAACAAGCAAATTGAAATTAAATCAAAATGATGAAATCACAGATAGATGTAGGTGTAGTAATGTGTAGGTTCTATATGTAAAACTTACTCAACAGGAAGTAGGGTGTGATGGCAATGGTGGTAGCCGTGAAAATATTTACCACCCACACAAAGCTTAACGATGTGGCCTTTCTCACGTTCACCACATCTTACCTTTCACCTTATTCCCTAAAGTTGTTATAAATGCAGAATCATTGGCGCATCACAATAGTGTCTGTGCATGCGTGCATGTGTGCGTGCGTACGTGCATGCGTGTGTGTGTGTGTGCGTTTCTGTCACGGGATCATCAGTAAGCCAAACTCACAATCATGCATCAGAAGTAAAGGTTTGGTGTGTTTTTGTGCCGTTGCTGTGACGAAATACTATCATAAGAGCATCAACAAGAACACCACTGTGACATCTGTGGAGCGGCAGGCAGGTCAACTAGCTTTGTTTACATGTGGACTGTATGTCGACTAACGTCATCACTCCTTGATGCAAGAGGAAGGATGCGGATTTAAAGCGTACCACGGGAAATCACCAGCTCCCAACCTCTTAGTATTTTATGCTATGACCTACATGCATGCACTTCAGCCTATGATAGTCAAGGGGAGAATATGTCACATCGATGTGTGTATATGTGTGTGTGCGTGTGCGTCTGACGGTTGGTCCTCATCGGCAGCAGCCAGGGGGACAGGAACAGGAACAGGAACTCTCAACAGACGTTAACCAAAACCTTTGACTGAGAGGTTCAGTTTAATGAGAACAACACGTTTCCATTTGAGTTAAAGAAAGTTGTGTCGCTTAGTTAGGAAAAGCAGTTATGTTTTTATGAGTCAATAGCACTGGTGAAATGCTCCTGATCTTTACTAAACACTAATACAGTTTTGTAACATATTACATAATATGTGGTACATAATGTACTACACCCTGCAATATTAGAAGAAACATTCAAAATAAGTCAAAGAACAGAAGAGTTATCAGAATAATATACCTAAAGTCTTAAAAGCAATGGTCCCTGAGAACAATAAATAATATAGACTGTATTTGTGATGCATTCATCGTGAACTGGCATTTTACTGTACGTAGCTGGCTGAGATGGAGCCGGTATTAAGTACTGGTTTAATCTATATCAACGATTAGATAGAAGAGTTAGATAAGATAACTACAAGAAAAAAACACTTTTATGGCTTAGCTTATATTAACACAAACACTGGAAACAGTGGGAAACATCCAGCTTAGCTGTGTTTAAACATAGTAAAAATCACGTACTAGCACCTCTAAAGCTCACTAATCATCTCAAAAAACAAATTAAATATATTGTGTTGATTAATGAGCTTTAGCGAGTTGGTATGACAGAGCAAAACCAGCTCTTTGTCCTTTGCGGCCTTTTGTGCAAAGTTAAGCTAACTGGCTGCAGGTTCCAGCTTCTTATTTAGCAAACAAACATGGCCGTGGATTTGCTCTTCTCATTTAACTTTTGGCAAGAAAGCAAACAAGCACGTTTCACAAAATCTATTTCTTTAACGATCTATTTTAAAAGCTAATATTTTTATGCAAGGTAGAAAAAAGTTAGAACATTTGCGAAATTATTACCAATCGAAGTAAGATATATATATATATATATATATATATATATATATATATGTTATTAAGAAGAAAATTAAAATTATTTTAACCTAAAAGAAAAGAAAAATGCGAGTACAAGAAACTTTTTTTAATGAAGTACAGTACTTTCAGGGAAATAGTTATTTTCCAGCATGACTCGGTTCCGAAAGTCTCATTCATCCCAATGGCTTTTTGAGGTTTTGAAATGATAAGGGCATGAAGAGACATGATACACCTGACAGCGTATACACACTTCCTCATATCGAGCTCCTATTGTGCTGCACTGATGCATGTGGTGACTCAGACTTTGCAGAGTCACACTTGGAAAGACCTGACTCCCTTCGTAACCAGGAATTTCCTGATCCTCGCTCAGCTCCCTGTGAAAATAATCTGCAGGCTACAAAAAGACTTACAGTTAGGAATCATCCCACTCATTCTTACAGCTGGCCAGCCACTGGGAAGTTCCAGCTTAATAACTAAACTGAGGACACACGGTGGAAGAGTCAGCAGGCCAGGGCAGATATACTTTTTAGTCAATTGTAAGTGTGGAGTCAGCAGTGTGCACAATCATGCTGAGTGAGGAGCCACTGTAGGATAACACAGAGTGCACTGACATTCGTTGACCCTTTTCAATAATGACCTGAGATACTTGAAATGTTCAACAATCGTTCATTTAAATTTGTTGAATGGACCTGGAACCTGACATAAACACATTTGACACAGATTCATAATGACATTTAAGTCATTTATAAAGAAAAACATGCCAATACTATACCACAAACAGCATGAGTCATGACAGCTCTGTCAGGTCACACAGACTGGAGTTTCAAAAGAAACAAGTGTAGCTTTAAGTACATTTCCGGCCCCCAGTCACACCTTAATTGTAGTTTTTTGTAGCCTGTTCAGTCTTGCCGACTTGACGTCAGCAGTCGTGGCTTGGAGTGCTATTACTCACTCTGTTTAAGTTGCATTCCTGTACACTGCGTACCAGTGCCTGCCTCTTATTTCCCAAACAGGAAGTTCTAGCCAGGACAGTTGCCAAACTACACCCGTGTTGCGGAGTGTACTCAAGCAATAGACTTATTACTGGAAATGTTCTTCACTCCTTTATTGTTTTCTCACGGGCATTGTAGTGGTCCATACACTATCATGAACCCAAATGTTCTTGTGCTTTATTTGCTGGAATAATTTGGATATGAATTTGCGTTTTTGCATTTTTGTAATAAAAAAGGAAGCGGGTGGGTTTTTGCACAACACATAGCCTCTTGAGAAACAAAATTATATTAGTTGTGCCTGAGGTGAGAGTGGTCAGAACAGGTGGAAGTTTAAAATCCAGAGGTTTCACAACAATTTCATGGAAAACACACTTTGTATAAAGTGGAAGCAATTTGAAAAAACAAGAGCAATGTTCATGGTATGAATCACCACTTTCTCCTGAAAAACTGCACAAGCAGTGAATGTTCTGCAAATAGATAAATATGAGTCCAATTGACTGTAAATAAAACATAATTGATCAGTAAACCCAGGTACCACGCAAAACAAAACAAACAAAAAAAAAAAAAAACAGGAAGAGTGGGCTGTTACCCAAGACAGAGGTGTAATATTCATTGAGGATCTGGTGATTGATACAGTCCCACAGAGCCACCTTGTGGTGTGTGAAAGTCACTTTGCCCCTGTGGAAGCGGAGAATTACCAAGTCATCACTGGTGATAAATACAGTTTCCGTGACAGACTAAATGAAAAGTAAAGTGCACTGTAAGAGTACAACAAACCTCTTGACTAATGACATATTACATGAGATATTTCAGCACCTCTTTATGTCATAAATAGTTGCTTAACTTATTCTTCTTAGATCTTATCTTCTACAAAACAGTTCTAATCCACCAATATTATTTTTGGGGGACTGTAAACTCAAAATGGAAGAATAAACACCTGGGTTAAAGTCAGCTTTCATAAAAGCCATGTTATTAATATGGGATGCTGCACATTTTTTGAACCTTGTAAACCTTAACTTTGTTTACAGTGTGCTGCAGCACTTTATGGGTTGATTATTTGAAAATACTATAATTAGCATTAAGATGACATAGACCAACTAAGTTTTTACAGTGTGCTGCGGCATTTCATGGGTTGATTACAGTAAATTACTGTAATTATCATCAAAATGACACAAAGCAGCAGGAGAACAAAGCACATTACTCTGAAATCTTGATACTCACCCAGTTGCACATTTTAGCTGAATTAAAATGTGCTGCTTTGCTTGTTTAATTTCTCTAGTGCTCATGTTTTTATGTATTTGGTTTTGGGGGGCTGTATGTCTAATACACTTTTTTTTAAGTTTATTTTCCTATTTTCCCCACCTGATGTAAGCACTTTAAACTGTATCCTGGTATGAAAAAGTTCTACACAATGTCTTGCCTGCTTCCTATAAATGATTAAACACTAGCAACTTATCCTGTTAAAATAATTCCAAATACTGTTCAAGCTTTTGATTCACTGTTACTATGATGCAGCTAATCATTAAATGTGACATATTCTTTACTATGTCTCTCTCATCCCTAGTTACTCATAACTAAACCTCTGTGTTCATACTGACCTAACTGAACAATAATGTGTAACTTTGTAACACCACTGGCATCATTCTGAAGTAAGACTCACAGTCAAGTTAACAATTTTTTTCATGTTTCTTCATCAGAAGTTAAAGTTAATTTTCAAATAATTTACCAATTTCAAATTTAGTTTATTATAAGCTTTTCATATGTACTGTAGACAATTTTTGTGACTTTTGATAATGAAAGAAACATTTGTATTAGATGAATGCGCAACATTGTCATGTCAGGTTAACAGTGAAGTTTGCATCCTCTTAAATGCTAAATGTTCTGCACTTATGTAGCACTTTTTACCTACTGGCACTCAAAGCGCTTTACACTGCTTCTTATTCACCCATTCACACTCACAATCACACACACTCACATTCCGATGGGGGAGCTGCTATGCAGCTGGACAACGCTCATTGGGAGCAACTAAGTTGGGGTTCAGTGCCTTGCTCAACAACGGCTCTACCTTCCTGCGCCACAGTCGCTCTTAGGTTGGAAATCCATGTAGGAGGATGCAAACTTTACTCTAAACCTAGTGCAATAACAATGTACCTTCACCTACTACAAACGTTCTTTCATCAAAAATTACAGAAATCACAAGAAATGTTCAAGTAGTGTAAAGTTGAAGTAAAATAATAAAATTTAAAAAGTGCAAATGTTTGCATCCCATTTGACTAATCAAAAATTTGTTTTACTTTTAAAAAAAAGTACCCAATTGTGCATTAATTCATATGTTGATTAAAAAGGATCTTTGTTTTAGTCTTTTCACCATTTCAAAATAAGGGGATACTAACCTTTGCACATGACTTTAGGTGTAAATCTTTTCCAAAAATCCAGACCAAATAAACAGTTGATTTTTTTATTCAAAAAGGAAACCAACCAGATGTAAATAAAAAAAATACATGTTTGCTCAGCATTGTATAGAAAATCTTGGAAACCTGGTGCAATGGTTTCACGGGTGCTATGATTTCATCCTTTGCTAAAGCTGAACAAAAAAAACAAACAAGCAAACCTGAAGTCTGATTTGAAAAAATATATATATATATATATATATATATATATATATATATATATATATATATATATAATAAAGGTGTGTCCTATGAAAGGACATTCATACATTCTAAAGAAAGGTACAGCTGTCTGACTTGAGTATTGAACTTTTGTCAAGTCACAAAGGTAAACTGAATGCTAGCAGCTTAACTAATCTCCTCGTAGGACAAACCTGTTAATTCACAAATGCAGCATGCTTAAAAAAAACAACAATCATACAAAAAATATTGCCAGCTCAGGGCCATGCCAAGAACGAATCACTACAGTGTTTTGTTTTCATTCCTGTGCTGGTGTTTGATTTTTGGTTTGTTCAAAATCCCTGGTTCCCTGTTCAAATACAGAGTTGTGATAAAGGGTGACATAGTTGTATTGCTGTTGAAAAGTTGGGTGTTAGCTACTTTGTGTCTCAGTTTATTAAGCTGGCACTCATGTGGATTAACCCACTGACTGACACACAAACTGGACTACGTGCATGGGCTGTATTAAGGTTGGGTTGCACATTCTCTCGTCTCTCGTCATGAAAAGCCTCCACACTTTTTTAACCACTGTAACTAAGTTGTTCTCCCAAACAAGGTCATGTGTTGTAACTTTAAAAAAGCAATTAAACGTTTTTCTAAATCTTCCCAATGTCAGTTTGAGAATGCCAGCAATTCAAGAGAGAGAGAGAGAGAGAGAGAGAGAGAGAGAGAGAGAGAGACATCTCACCCTGTCCATGCACCATGTTTCTAAAAAAGAGCTACCAGGGAAAACAAAATACGCAGGGAGAAACTCAGTCTACATATCTCACCTCAGACATACTGGAAATGTTTCTCACTGAGTAAACTGAACTTGAGCATCAGTAGAAAGGTTCAACAGGCAACACTCGCGCAAATGTATATACACAGACATCCAAAAAGACACATTCTCTACTGTATGTACGCAGCTAGCATGCCTCCTGCTGACTTACGCAACAATGTAAAAAAAAAGAAAAGAAAATTATATCCTATACTGGCATATTTTCAAAATAATCTGGCTCTAGGATTTCTTTGAGCAGAAAATGTCAAATCTTAACGGACACATTAGTGAAGGGTGAAATGGATGAACACGTTAAAGTGTCAATTGGTAAATAATAGAAGAGACACATGTAAAATGGGCTGACAGGCCATTCGTCCTGGTTTCCTCTACTAATCATGATACATATTGAGTCTATCTTACAGATTTGGGATGTGACACCTGAAAAACTAAGACCCTGAGCATTCAAGACAACGTATTGAAAGAATGTTTGAGTGGGGAATAAAGGAGTGGCAGCCAGCCAAACCCTCGCACTGCATTAGTCAAAATAAATGAGTGAACCTGAATCTGCTGAAGTCCAAATAATCCACTCACTGGCAGAGCAAACCCAGAGTCAAAGCAGGCTGATTGGCCAGTGTAGTCCACGTGGCAACATCAGTGGGGAAACAGGGAAGAACAAATAGGAGAGGAAAGGACAGACATCAGTGGAAATAGGCTCGATAGCAGGCATAAGCACTCAGAGCCAGCGCTGTGCACAGGCACACATTGGTTAGTAAGGGGGACCAGGTCCCCGGCACAGGGGAGCCTTGTTTTGACTGCTCCTCTGCTTCAGCCAGCTGTGGCTCCTCCGCCTCATGCTGCTGCTGTGATTTGGGTGCAGCATTGGTTGTAAGATTCTGGATCGCCACGAAGCCATCGACCTGTTCACCTGCATCAGGAGGAAGCTGGGAGACAGCGAAGTTCCTCTGTCGTAGCACTGACTCCGGTGAAGATCTGAATGAGAAAAGAACAGGATGGTTGAGTTAGATTAGAGTGAAGCGTTAAGTTCCCCATTTGTTTGGTTTGGTTTCAAAAAATGGTTCTAACAGTTGGGGATAAAAAACATTTCACTAACGAATGCTTGAGAGGCCAGATACTAAAAACGCAATGTAGATTCACGGCTAAAACTATCTGAACACACAAACACAGAAATATGCATACATGCTTTTCAATGGTTGTTGAAACTAGAGCATGTGCACAACCTTTTTTCCAATCAAACAATCTCCTATAATTGGCAGTAAAAATTACATTAAATATTGGTTTACATATAAATACTTGTACCTGCTTCCCCACACATAAAATGTATCAATTTGCAAAACATACGGCCAAAAGGAAGTTGAGGAAGTTTAACTAACGGTGGTGAGAATTTAGCAGACTTGATTATAAATGCATGTCAGTGGTCATCCAGCTCCCATACCACAGGTCTATCACATCTAAATGTAAAGATTAAACACATCAGAAACACTAAAAACTATTTTCCTTGGGTTAAGAAAAAGACAGATCAGAGTAGCTGAAGATTATTATCGACCAATCAATTCGTCATTGCATCAATTTTGTATATTGTCATCCAGTTAAGTGTAAGACTTGCATATTTTACTCAAGCTGACAAAACATTGTGCTGACAACAAACTACAGCCTTTGGTGCAAGATTGACTTTGAGTTTGCAGTCCTGTGAAAACAATATCAGAGCCCTTCCTGATTTCACTTTATGTGTATATCTCAGAATAATCTGTGTCAGATCTTCAAACTAATCTAACATTGAACAAAGGCAACCTGAGCAAACCCAAAATACAAGTTTTACATGATAACTGTATTTACTGAAGCAAAGTCTTTCTGACGCCTCTACACCAGCGTGAAAAAGTAATCAGCCCCTCAACTTAATAGCCATTTTGGGTTCAGACTTTGACTAGGCCATTCCAAAGCCTCAGTATTATTCTTTCCGTCAACTTCTGAAGACCACTTGCTCTCATGTTTGGGATCATTGTCTTGCTGCATAACTCAGTTGCCCCTGACAAACCAAACCCTTCTGGAATGAAGTAGTTGGTTGTTGTTGCTCTAACATCTGACACAATCCCCTCTTCAAAATGGTGATGTTTGTGCTTAACACGGTGGAACACAAGCATTTCCACCAAACTGTGGGTTTGAATCTGACACAGGACTTCCACCACCTATCCCTGTTTGATAATCAGTTTCCCAGCCTTTAACTAAGTTCTGAACCGTGGACCGCTGGCACAGGTGAACTTAGTTTTTAGTAGCTCTTTCCAGTAGCTCTCCAGTAAAGTAGTTACTAATGGCCATGGATAAACAGACCAAAATAAACCGACTAAATCTTTCAAATAAACGATTAGGATGATTACCCCAGAGTGTTTTTCTCAGTGCGATGTATGATCTCATCACTTCCAGGGAAAAAAGATGGCTCAAATCTGCTGTTATGAGGGTCTCTGGGGGGAGGAAGAGGAGGAGGAGGGGTGAACTCTGGAGGATCATCCTCCTCATTTGAGAGCTCTTTCCATGACTCCTTTGGAAAAACAAAATCCTTTTAGTATTTGCAAGAAATACCCAATATTATAAATAAGAGCAAATTGGTAGATGGGCCTTTCTTTTTTTTTTCTCATATATTATAGTATAGCCAGTAATGCATGTGTAATTTCCTAATCTCTAAGGAAAACCACATTTCACTCGGAGAAAGGACCTGCCTGCAGAGAAGTATCTCCCTTGATGTACTTGGCACCTTCAATGACCGCAAGGTAGGAGAAGCGAAGTTGATCTGCTGTCTGAATCAGGCCCATTCGATAGCGTCGCATCTCGAGTAACACATCACGAATTTGCACCGAAGACGGGTCCTTACGAATGGACATCTACATAGAACGGCAAAAACATTCAACATATTAGAATAATTTTACGTGTGTTTGAGTAATTTTCACATTTAGCTTCTAATGTAGCATTTGAAGAAAGCTGATGGGTCTTGGTCAAACTGCTTACACTGTATTACTAGTAAAGACAATCAAGTGTTCTTGTACTATTGTACTGAGCAAATTTCCTATGGAGTATATTAATTTGGTACTGTCCCTTTTTACCGTGATTTACAACAGCAGGGTGCAATACAAACCAATAAGAGGCAGGTGTCTACAAGACAAAAGGTTCCAGAGCGGCCGATGCCAGCACTGCAGTGCACCACCACTGGTCCCTGGTCCGAATTTAGGCAGCCGGACTCTCGCACCTTAAACAGAAAGTTAAGGAAGGATGCAGGGGACTCTGGAACCCCAAAGTCAGGCCAGGTGGTGTAGTGAAACTGCAAAATCTCACGAGTCTCTCCGGTCTGGACAGGGAGGTAAAAAACCACACACAAGAGAAGAGGTAAACAAAAGAAACCCAGATTCACGTGCAGTTATGACTGTGACACACCAGGCCGACATCAAAGAATATAACCTTTTGTCTGGGCCAACGAGTAGCACCTTTCACATCGCACACTGCAAAGACGAAAGCCACAGGACAAGTAAGCGTGCAAAAGATGATAACCTGGGACCGCGCATACACAAAGCAGGATTTGCTTACTATTTTCACGACATTAACCACAGTCTGTGTATAGCTACTTCTAATTAAGGACGAGTCTGATGATAACTTACAAACTGCACTGGTGTATTGGATACTGGTCTCTGTCAGTGATTGGACCAATCAACTATAAAGACACTGACTGGAGTCAGACTAGCACCAACACACCACGAAAACTAGGCTAACAGAATTTAGCCCCCGGCCCAATGTTGTCAGATGGCCAAGTGTCACCTTTGTGTGTCACAGAAACATAAAAAAAACAAACTTACAGAGAGATTTTCCAGCTCCAGCTGGCGAACTGTGTAGTAAGACTTGATGTCTTCTGAGATAAGGGTGAGCTTGAAATTGGTATCTTCAAAGATCGCATCTTTCTCCTCTCTGTGTGGCCAATATTGGGCACATTTAATCTAAAATCAAAGGTTCACATCACACACAGTATAGCAAAGAAGAGCTGTGAGATCACTGACACATGGCACCAACACCAAACATAAAGAGGAAACGCTGTGATGAAACAAATCAGTGCTTACAGATCCTTTCTCTATGACTCTGTTCAGCATCAATACACCACGGGTCCTCTGCTCCCACACCATCTCCCAGAAGTGGCCGCACGTATTTGGAAGGGGTCCCTTCAAAAAATAAGTGAATTTTTAAGTGCATTTTGACACCATTGCCCAAAAAGTTGGAATCACTTTGTTTGCAGACACATTCCTCTTTTTTGTTTAAAAGAGATTTATCAATGATGTTTTGAGAAGATATACACTTTATCTATCAAGAATAAATCGCGTTGACACAATAATTTCATGAGAAGAGGTAAAAAATAATATATTCCATCTTTAAGGGTGTGTATTTTAGTGCAACTGAATAGTAACAGTGCATCTATTTAAAGATTTTGGCATTTGATAATGTTAATCTACTTTTCTCGAAAAAAAAACTGCTTTACAAGAGAAGAGTGCACTGATACTACTGTCCCAATGTGCTAGCTCAGTCTTTTAGAAACTTTTTTTTTTTTTACCTTTTGTCCAACATCTAAACCATTTTCCTCTTTGGTGCATGTTCTTGAGATTAACAAATGTATTCATGTTTTAATGTCCCCCTCACATAGCTGTGTAAAGAGCACATCAACCAAAGTAAAAACATGTCTACACACCAAAACCTTTTTTACACGCATGATATGCTCCAATTTAATCAATCTACCACTGCCCACGTGTTGCCTTGCATTT
Source organism: Channa argus (assembly GCF_033026475.1). NCBI lineage: Eukaryota > Metazoa > Chordata > Actinopteri > Anabantiformes > Channidae > Channa > Channa argus. Next base: position 6,049,497 of record NC_090209.1, read on the forward strand.
CACTCGAGCTAAAGTGCTTTTTCTAGAAAATATGTAAATAGTGTAGCTTAAAATTCTCCTTTCCTAATAAACATGTCCACTTGAGAAGTTGCAGTTGTTGCAATCTGCATTAATAAATGCTTGTATCCGCTTACGACTACATTAGCGTGTGCTGTAAACCATTTATTGTTTACCCATCCCATTGAATTGTCAGTTGATGATGTAGACAAATACTACAGCCCTACAATAAATCCTAATAGGGTGACAATGTTCAGATTTTGCTGAAAATGTTTACAGATTTGTTAATTCCACTTTTTAATGACTTTGAAAGCTTTGAAACTGTGTCCACCCCTATCAATGAGGATGGGCCACATAACAGAAACAACTCTCTATCTATTGCAGTTCAAAAGCAGCACAGTTTAACCTTCATATACAAGAATATATTGCAGTACTGTTTTGTTAGACTGTGTCAGAGGTACCTACCACTTGATTGCGGGAGGGGCATGGTGAATCTTTATCTTCATTCTTACCTGAGTGAGGATGTAGTTCCTCTGTGCCTCCTCTACTGTTATTAGACTGGCATTTATGTAATCATTCATACCCAGCTGCAGACATATTCTGCTGTGGTCAACTAAGAAAAAGGGAAAAGAAACACAATCATGTAATTACTGTATACATGTGTATTGTTTATGTGTCACATCCTCTAGGGAGTATGTGCAATTCTCCAGTCAACACAGCTTCAAAGATTATATTACATATCGGTCTTCGAACTTCTGCCTAACATTTCTTCATATCCACTGAAATAGTGTTATTTAAAAAGTAAACAGTAGGAAAAAGTTTGGGGTTACTTATATTCATATCTTGTTAAAATTGAATAAATAAAAACACTACACTTGATGGCACATACGGTAATTATTTGCAAACCAGCCTGAACAATTTGCATAGCGTACGCAGTGTGAAAAAGAGGAAACAACACAGTTCAGCTGTTAAACTGAGATGCTACCAAGAAATGTTTTACTGGTAATTCATTAAACTACAGGAGCTATATATGTTACATGGAAAGGCACATCAGTAGTGAGTCAATGATACAGAACAATGACAATGTATTTTCTCCATTAGACAATGTTCACAGTGTGTGTCAAATAAAAAAAAAAAAAGGAAGTATGTGGATAAAAATTTAAGTTAAAAATACATAACAGTATTTGCGTTAATACCAGCTTAAAACACGGTAAAACTCTAAATGATCTGATGATCTGATTCAACAAGATGATTATTATATTGCCAGCCTGACCTCCTGAGGCCCTGCATTACCCTACCAACCCTCTTGATCATTTCACAATAATAGCAAAGGTTATGACCGGTCACAGCCTTTATTATGTCAGTCCATCTATAGTGATGCAGTCGTGTGCCAATAGTCGTGAGTAATACCAATGTGTCAGAGATGAATATTAGAAAAATTGTGCCTACGGTTTAATATTATGTCAGCTGTGGAAATGTCAGTGTTTTAAGGAATATTTAAATATTTAAGGCTGTTGTCTTGAGCCAGGAGAAAAGAAACTTACATGGACTAACGTCTCTGTAACGATTCCGATTCTTGTTTTCAGGTAATTTGGCAACCTTGCAAGGTAGTTCACATGACTGCTGGCGAATGTCCTGTGAAAGAAGAAAAAAAAACAAATTACATTTAAAGCTCTGGACACCTACATCAGTGGTGCAGACTCTCTGTGGCTGTTTTATGCTTTAAAACTGACTCTTTACCATGTGCCAGAATTCTTGAATTGCGTGTGTGTGTGTGTAAAACAAAGTACTTAACCATCTCAAAAGTGCTGTTCAGAAAAAAACTGGACTTGCATTTAAAAATGCTTGAGAAAACGTTTTACTTCTCATCTGAAAGGCTTCATCAGTTCTGAACCGACAAAGAAAATGTTTCAGTTCTCATTCGAAAGCCCTCGTTCGTTCGGAACTAATGAAGCTTTTTGTAGAAGAGGTAAAACATTTGAATTAAATCCAGCATTTCTGAGATGGTGATGTACAGTTCTGGGATAACCACGACCTGAGCGACTGAAAGTCTTCACAGATGGTTAACTCACCATCTGTAAAGTTTTCTGTCCATAATATAGGCCAAGTGCCTAAAAACGCCAACTTCAAATTTGCACACAGATATACTAATGTCAACTGACACTGAGTTGTAATTAATGGATATTTTGTGCTACTTTATACATTGATTCATCTATAATTTAGATGGAAATACTGTACTTTTTACTCCACTGCATTTGTTTAACTATAACAGCAGCAAAACCTTTATTATGGCAGCTACTGTAATTCAGGGTACTGTACTTAAGCTTTCCAAAATGTAAACAAACCTAAGCTACAAAGGAAGCGAAATGTGCAGCCACATTGAGCCGTGTGTCACTGTATGTATGCTGTGAGGCAGGAATGTGTATGCCGCAGAACTTGCATGAGAATCATGGGGTTTTAAAGTTTTCTTCACAAAGCAGTTTGCTAATAGTTGTGTACATCCAATGGTACAAACTCAATATGAACAGCTGTTGGCTAATCTCCATCCTTTATTTTTCAAACTCACACATGGGCTAAAAACCAAACCCCAACTTGTAACTCATAGTGGAACTTTCTGTATACATGGTAAGATGATACTTCCTGTTTCTTGCAGAAGTAATATCTGTTCACATGAGTAAAGACTTTTACCATTACCACATGTCCCATTTTCCAAAATACTTTGTTGCAAAAAAGAACCCAGTGAAATGTGGGCTTATATACATTAGTATATTTTGTAGACTCCCTACAGAGGATGATCAATTGAATCAGGCAGGGCAGGATGACCCTGTAAAGTCAAAAAGCGATGAACTGCTGTGACCTTTCAAGAGATTCTGATCTCTGGGTCTAGTTGCCCATTTATGAGAAAGTACTATACATTTAACGGGAAAAGTATTTACTTGCGTGACTGGACTTTTCTTTCTTTTCTGAATGCAATGCACTTTCATACACCAGAAGGGAGAGATGTGTGGACACCTCAAGATTGCAATGTCAATTGCCCACCCCTAACTTTAAGTGATTATTTTAAATGCAAAATGCCAAACATTTCATGGCTACAGCTGCTCAAATGTGAAGATTTTGCTTATTTTCTGTTTAATATTCAAATAATTTTGCGCCATTGGTTGGACAAAGCAAGTTGACTTATCCCAAAGTGGCACCTTGTTCTATCGCTATTTTTCTCAATGTTTACAAACCAAAATATCAGTTAATTAAGGAAATAATCTGAAAATAAATCCATAATAAAAGTATAATAGTTACTTAATGAAAATAGCCCACCAGGAACAAAGGTCTGCATTGAGTTTGTGCTTTTAATACTTTAAGTACATTTCCCTAATTTATAGACCTGCAACGACTAGTCAATTAATCAATGAATCACATGTTTTTAAAAAAGGCCTTTTTTATCTGATTATATACAAGTATTTTTAGTAATAATAAAAGAAATCTCTGATTAGAGCTTGTCTCGTGTGAATATCTTCTGCTGTGTATGGCTGCAAGTAAAGATTAGGCTACTTAAAAAAAAAGTCAGAAAAATGAAAAACATTTTGCCTGCAGTTTCTAGGGAAGTTAAGGTATTTTTTTAAAAATGACTTGAGTAAATGAGATACTTTTTATTTCTGACTCTCGGTTAATCGATTAATAAAGAAAAAAAACAGACAGCTTTAACGACAATGTAAATACAAACAAAAAAAGGTGGTGGTGGGGGGGGGTAAATGGGGGTTGTGGTTAGGGGGCAAGAGAAATATTTACGTCCGAACACGTGCAACAAACAGTGAAGGTGCGATCTTTGTAGGGGCCGATTAGATGAGGACTACTGCACATTGAGTGATGGGATGTGCTGCCTGTTACGAGACATATCAATCATCGGATTGGTCCGAGCAGGCGGAACACTGACTGAACTACAGGAGGCAAATTACTCCACATACTGCGGCAGCCTCGTCGTGCTCTGGCTATCGTCTGGCCTAAAGCTGACAGCTTCACCCACAGCGCCTTTCCACCTTAATTTGTCGAGAGGTCCTACCTGGTAAATGGCGTTCCAGCTCCCGTTTTCATCGATTTCGCGAAACTCGGCTTCCATTGCTGACAGTCCAGCTGCCACCCCGTCTTCTTCTGCTGCTTCTTCTTATTTAACCGGTGTGGGTAACCTTCTCTCCCCAGTGATCAAACAGTTTCTACCGTAACAGTGTGCCTCGGTATCAGACAACTGTTCCGCGACTATTCCGTAATTCTGTGTACGGCGTTACCCCTCTCGGCCTGCTCTTAGCGGAAACACGCCGCTGGCTCCTCCTACACTGTAGCTGCGTCCTTGGCAAGAAAAAAAGAAAAAGAGCAAAGCGGGTCTTTTTTTAAAAAGATAAAATGCTCAGCTGCGGCTTTTCTTAGCGCAAAGAGGGACTTGAAGGCGCATTTCAGACAGATATTTAACTTTATAACATTATAGATATATAACTTTGGTCATTTGAGATAATCACTGTAACAATCCGGCTCCGGCAGCTGTAGAGACAGACCACAGCGAGCACGCGCGGAAGGCTTTTCTTTTTTTTAATCTAATACTTTATTAAATGGTGTTCAAAGTGCAAATTAAATCTAGAGACGATCGAGATTCATACCAGTAAAGTAAAATGCATCAAATTAACACGAAGAAGCTAAAGAATCCGCAAGGACATGTTAATAATACTATAACAAATGAATACAGGCTACTTAACATAAAGCTTTCAAGCGTGGAAGACCAGTTATGCCCTTTAGAAAAACGAGGAAATAAATTGTGAGTAAAACATGTTCATTACAATTAGTCCACATTACTATTTCTTTATTGGTTTATCTCTCTTTTTTTATTTATCATTTGGTAATTTAGACATATCTAGCTGTATATAATGTATGAAGGTTTAGGGTTAATGTAAAAGTGACTTCTTCCATTTAATTCATTAGTGCTCTAATAAAAAATGAGTAATTACATTATGTTGTGTTAACTGATGAGGAACAGGGCACCGTCTTGAGAGATACGCACTTAGTCAGCTACAGTGGGTACAATGGGGTACCTGCAAACCGTTATTTTGGTTTTTCTACAAAGTTTTTTTTTAATTTAGTGGCAACACTAAGGTGGGCCTGCTCTACCATCTATGTGGCTGAAGCACTGACCTACCCTGGCAGCGATTAGCCACAACATTAATACTGGTGGCCTAAATAAATGTCACGGAGGACAAGGGTCAGCATGGACACCCTGAGCAATCTGCAGCTACACAGCTCCATACACAGCAAAATGTGATACACTCTGTGCAGATGCAGTAGAAGTACACAAACTCAATTCTCAAGTAAAAGTGCAGGTATTGGTCCAGAAGTACCACTTTAAATATTTTATTTACATAAAAGTAATAAGCAGATTATCTACTTTTGGTAAATGGTAAAAAGTCGCTTAAACAGTGCTTCACAATGTTGCTTCTCTTTCACCCATTCAGACAGTGGCTGCCATGCAAGGTGCTAACCTGACCCACAACAAATTAGGGTTCAGTGTCTTACCTAAGGATGCTTCAACATGTAGGAAGGACTGGGAATCGAGCCACTGACCCTGTCGTCCGTGGACAACTGCCTTGCCAACTGAGTTACAGCCAACCCATTTTATTCAGAGCAAAATGGTAAAAGTACTCCACGAAGAAAACTACGTATTTTAAACAATAGTGACTATGCTAATTATAGCAAAACATAAAAAAAAAATTCAAAGTTTACTGTTGGTAAAGGTGAAACTGACTTTAACAACTTAATGTGCTGACAGGTGCTTAAACCATAATGATACCGGATCCTGTGACTATCAACGGCAACTGCATGGAGTTTGTTCGGAGTTACACATACCTGTCATCTGGGTGACAGGCACTGAGCAGGCTCCTGTCAATCATGGACAATCCACTGTATCCACTGCACAGCATCATCTCCAGGCAGAGGAGCAGCTTCAGTGACAGGCTGCGGTTAATGTTGACATTCGTCATTGTAATGAACTGTACTAAAAACTGTACACAATGCACCCATTTGATACTCTAAATACTCCAAATGCACAGGACATTCAAACAATACTATAAATACTCTGATTGCATAGGTCATATAAATTTACTTACATTTTAAGTAGACCATAAATCTTTAATCTAGTTGTGGATATGCTGGAATTTTCTGAATTTCCCGTTGGAATAAATAAAGTATCTATCTATCAGATACATCAGCATTTATTAAGTTATAATATTTGTACAAAACCATATAGTCGTAGGAAGACATTTATGTCAGATCCAGCTAAAAGGTAGGCAACATGAATGTCTCATATCAGTAGGATTAGGACGGGACATACCATTTGAAATTATTTCAACACTGGATTGGAATCCATCCAGTGCCTGCAATCATACTGAGACGTAAATCATAGTCTTTATTTGTCGTAAATATGCAAATGAAAACCACCTTCACAAACAGCAACAGCTCTGCAACTTCAATTTTGCACCATGTCTGCACTTGTTCATCTATAAGACACACTGATAATTATCATATAACAATTCTATAAAACTATAGTTGATGACAGTACTTCATCTGTTGCAGTTTACCAGTAAAACATGAGAAAGTAGATGTGTGCACTATAGGGGCAAGAAGAGCTTTACCTTTGTATGCACTACAAGTTGAGGCAGGAGAAATGCTGCTGCGTTTATAAGAAAAACAGCTTGTAGTCAACTATTTGAAAGATAATGGAGATTACCCAACCTAAAAAATGCTACAGGCCTGTTGGAAAAAAGCAGAGAACACTAAAGTCAAGTTTTGTCTGGAAAGAAGATCCAGCAGCGAGAGTCTTGGAAGTCAATGAAAAGAAGATTCGTGCAGCGATAAATAACTTATAATTCACTTTTTTTGAATAGTTGATTTGAAATTGCTTCAGATTAACTCGTGGAGGCCAAGGTTGAATTATAAATGAAGCAGGCATAGTACCTAAAGCCTGGTTGACATACTATACAATTTAGGAACACAATTTTATTAATTACACATTAGTTAGAAACTTTCACCAGTGAATAGTCAATAAAATGATGTCAACTCTGTTGGATCTTGAATTTAAAATGTAGTTTCAAGACCTTATTTGTTGCTCATATGTTGTAGTTTTATCAGTTTGCTTCCAGATGTTGGGGTGAGTATAAGCTTGGAGTTTCATCTAATTTACATAAATCTCACGCAAAGTAAGATTATTCGATCACAGAAAAAATGTAAGACTGCAACTAATATATAGTTTCATTATCGACAGGTCTGACAACTGCCTTCTTTAATCAATCAATTAAGTCTTTAAAATGTCAAAATGTCAAAGCTAAAAAATCACTTTTGAAATGAATGGTTAGTTTCTGGCGGGCTAAAGAAATATATTTGGTAGGAAGATGCACAGATGCACAGTAACAACTTTATGGGCAGTGATCAAAATGTCTGGCAGGTTCATAAGGAGAAGAGGGTTGACATCAGAAAAAGCAGGTCCTGCAGGAGTTGAATGACTCCAGAAGATGGCAGTAATTCAACACCAAAGATGGCAGCTGCTGTATAAACCTTGGAGAAGAAGAGTAGAATAAGAATTCCTCTTCACTTATCCATCCGTCCACTACTTCAAACCACGTATTCTGTTCATGCCCAAAGGTGGGAGGGGGGGCTGAAGCCTATCCCCGCTGTCATTAAGCAAGAGGGAGGATACAGCCTCATAATTACAGCCAGTCTATCTCAGGGCCAACGCAGAGAGACGTACACAGACAGACACCTATTCACCCTGTTTCACCATTTATTTCAGATGTATTACGAAATTAAAGTATTTGGCGACTAACTACTTCGACACACTTTCAGCTAGAAACACCGTTCAAACTTCACTACGTTCAGCTTATTGCAGTATTGTTTGTAATACGTCTTTTTTAATATCTTTAATAGGTTTTATTTTATACTTTTAATAATGACATTAGATAATTGCCTTTGAAGTGTCTGTCTTCGAAGTTTAAAGCTAAATGGCTTTGAACCAGTATATAAGGAAGAAACCCTAAACGTTTAATTTGAGCTATTTCAGCAAAAACAGTTCACCTTTTTACAGCTTTGCTCTGAAAATCCTTTCAGCGCATTCACAGCGCATTTTCTCTGTGGAAATGCGTTTTCTAGTTAATATACATATTCTGCAGTACTTGTACTTTGTGGTCTACTTAGTAATTCTACTCGTAGTGGAGTACTTTTTACGGCAATTAGCTTAATTGCACTTTTGCTTAAGTTTTGAACTTGAGCCTGTAGTTCTAGTAGCCTACTACTTGAAAGTAGTACAACATAGTAAAATAAGTAAATAAATAATATAAAAATAACTCAAATGAATCAACGAATGATAAGTCTGTAAAAATAGTTTTTTTTTTTCTGAACCGCAGAGTAGATTGGTTAGGCTACTATTATACTGTATTTACACAAGTGTATGAAGTTTATAACAAAGTTCCACAGGTCTTAAGCCAATTGACTGCTGATTTTTAATGTAACGAGCAAATACGGAACCGCTAAACGTCCGGCTGATGGAGCGCGCACGTAAGCGACGTAATGGTCTGTTTACGTCTAATCTGTGGAGTCTGTGCTGCTGTGACCTGCTGCAGTTTAGTCCACTAAATATTCTGGCTGATTAAAATTCGTATCCGGAATATTATGGAATTATCTTGAAATATTAGACATACATGTTTTGAACGAGTCCGCTCATAGTGTGACCTTGCAGAGGTAATCATGGATTAGCCGCAGCAGCGTGTTTTTTTTTTTTTTGTTGAGACAGTGTGACTGACAGCAAGAACTGGGACAAGGGACTTTGGTGCTACTAACGTTAGCTAGCACAGCAACTTAGCCTAACCGTTTTGAATCTGCTTTGTTGCAGCGACAGGTATTATGCAAATTCTTGACAAGCTGTTCTGTGTGTGTCGCTTCATGTGCTGTCTTCCTCTGGCCACCAGCTCAGTTTATATGGCTGTGTTTCTTTTAGTTGTTGTTGTGTAGCGTTGGCGTTAGCCCTCAGCTGTCGTTGGCTGCTGCTAGCTAATGTGTAGCTATAGTTATTGCCTCCCAGTGGTGGAAAAAGTATTCAGATCTTTTAACGGTAAGTTGCTATAGCAATACCGCATGCAAGAAAATGCTTACATGAAAGTTATAGTCCTAAATTAAAGGGGTAACTGAAAAAGAAAGGACCTTTTCAGTTTTTTCACTTTTAACGCTATATTTGGGATTCATGAGTTCTAAAGCAAAAGCTTTTATTTAGTTTATCATATGTTTTGCATTTGAAATCTAGGAATACTGTTTCCCCTTAAAATGCATGATGGTAATCTGATTTCGTGGCAAACATGGGATAGCTTCTCAAGTGGGGAAAGAGACACTTTTCCATTATCATAATCAGACAGATCTTTTTGGACTTTTTATTGAATACAAAAAGCTGTTTGAACACTTGACCTAGGGCCAAGAGAAAGAAACACATACTGGCATTGAATAATCTAAACCCAAACCAGAAGATTAATTGATAATGTTATTTGCTCCCAAACTTTGACTGTTTGAACATGTGAGTGTAAATCTTACACATATCAGGATACACACCCATGTTGTGCCCCAAAACACACATGCAGTCATTCACCAAATACTAATGTGACATTCATTATACAGAACGATCTTTTTCCCACAAAGACTGTTCTGAACAGAGATTGTCTTTTTTTTTTTTTTTTAAGATTCTTGGAGTAGTTTGAAATCCTTGAGAGACCCTCAAGGCAACATGGCTCCCAAAGACATCATGACAAATTCTCATGCCAAATCCATCCTCAATGCAATGAACTCTCTTCGCAAGAGCAACACACTCTGCGATATCACTCTGAGGGTGGAGAACACAGATTTTCCAGCTCACCGGATTGTCTTGGCTGCCTGCAGTGACTACTTTTGTGCCATGTTCACTAGTGAGGTAAAATTAAACAATTTGTTGCTGTTGTTGTTTCAGTGAATGTGTCAAGAAACATATGAAATTTATTACCTCTACCATACAAAACGTGACACATGTCTCGTTTTTTTGTTTTTTAATCTAATTTTTAGCCTTTTTGGGGCTAATCTCTCACTTGTATGCTTGATGTTTGAGCGGATCTCTGGTTTTTGTTTGGTTCTGCAGCTTGCTGAAAAAGGGAAGTCTTTTGTTGATATTCAAGGGCTCAATGCATCGACTATGGAGATCCTACTGGATTTTGTCTACACAGAGACTGTGCTAGTCACAGTGGAGAATGTACAAGAACTGCTCCCTGCAGCATGCTTGCTGCAGCTCAAAGGTAAATTTAGGCGTGCCTGCTTTATCTTGATTTAGGCCACCTGAGAGTATAGGCAAGACGTGGCATATTTTTAACATCAACTACCTTTGGAATGTCAAACTAAGGAGTTTATATATATTTATCAGAATGTAACTGAATCTGAATAATACATGTTTGTACATACAATCGCATTTGCTTCCCCAGGGGTGAAAAGAGCATGCTGTGATTTTTTGGAGAGTCAGCTTGATCCCTCCAACTGTCTGGGTATTCGCGACTTTGCCGAAACTCACAATTGCCTTGACCTGATGCAGGCGGCTGAGCTCTTTTCCCAGAAGCATTTCTCCGAGGTGGTTCAGCATGAGGAGTTCATGCTGCTCAGCCAGACAGAGGTTGAAAAGCTAATAAAATGTGATGAAATTCAGGTAGGAGAAGTGGACTTTTTGATGCTGTGTACTTTTTGATGCTATTGGCACTTTTGTGCTCTGTGCTGTGCTGTTTTCATCTTTAAAAGTAAAACACCTGAAAACGGTCTATAAAAATAATGATATATCAGCTTTCAAATTCTGTGTATAAACCTGCAGTAACTACTAATTAGCAACTAATGGTTAAAATAGGTGCAAAGGTTAGAGAAGAATGACTTGACTTTATTAGTGTGGCTTGAGCTTGACTTTCACAGCTTCCATATTGTCTTTCAAAGTGTGTGAAAAGAGAGAAGCAAGTATCAACCTGCTGTAATCTCAAGTCAGTACCCCTTCCTCAAATCCACTCACACTTGCAAATTGGTCTGACAATGAAATTGCAGAGAAGAAAACCTGATTTTAAGTTTACCTTTGTGCTCAGGAAATTCCTGTTTCAAACCACATGTCTTGCTTTGTGAAAACACAGTTATTATCACATGATGATTTATAGATCATCAATTCTCTCGAATGTTCTTCCTGTCATTTTTGTTGTTTTTAAAATAAAACTAGACTATACATGTAATTTACAGTCACGCATAATTTGCCCTAAGTAATGTCATTCTCTTTGTGTCATCTTTCGTGTGGGGATTTTAGGGTTTTTGGCTATTTTTACCTTAGCAGACTTACTTACAGTCTTACTGTTAGACATTCTTACTTTGCAGTTGAATACATTCACTGGACACTTCATTACGTAAGACGTAATGAAGTGACCACTCAGTTGGAAACATTAGAAGCAGCTCCTATTATAACACACTCCAGTACGACTTCTCCCCTATGACCTCAGTATTGAACACATGGTAGAATTATGACCTTTTTGATAGTTTCAACCTAAAAACTGAAAAATATATATGTATTCTCTTTGTATCTAGGTGGACTCAGAGGAGCCAGTATTTGAAGCTGTGTTAAACTGGGTCAAACACAATCGAAAAGAGAGAGAACCCTATTTGCCAGACATGCTTGAGTTTGTTCGAATGCCTCTGCTGACCCCACGCTACATTACAGATGTCATTGATGCTGAGGTGAGCCATACGACACATGACGGGTTGCTGTATAATAAGCCAAGCTTTCCATTGAAGGATTATCTGTTGACATATTTGTGACAGTTACAACCCTAATTAGGCAAGTTTTGACTCGTTTTAGCCCCTCATTCGGTGTAGCCTGCCATGTCGAGACCTCGTTGATGAGGCTAAGAAATTCCACTTAAGACCAGAGCTGAGGAGTGAGATGCAGGGCCCACGCACACAAGCCAGATTAGGTGGGAATCCTATTTTTAATCTTCATCTTATGTGTCGTCTTTGTATTTCATAATAAAAGTGATTTATGTGGTTTTTCAGGTGCCAAAGAAGTCCTCTTAGTTATAGGTGGGTTTGGTAGCCAACAATCACCAATAGACATAGTTGAGAAATATGATCCAAAAACTCAAGAATGGAGCTTCCTTCCTGTAAGTGCTGATTTTATAAAAGACAGTCTTTTCCCTCTTGTTAAGTCAGAGGATTTGGCTAACACACAGTCTGTCTTAAACAGAACATTGCACGGAAAAGGCGTTACGTGGCCACGGTATCGCTCCACGATCGAGTTTATGTGATCGGAGGCTACGATGGTCGGTCAAGGCTCAGCTCAGTGGAGTGTCTGGACTACACTGCAGATGAGGATGGTGTCTGGTACACGGTCGCTACTATGAATGTGCGTCGAGGCCTCGCAGGTGCCACAACACTCGGAGGTGAGGGCGTTTTTGTGCCAAATGTCTCACATTCACCGGGTTTGTTCTTCTGTGAAATCCCTTGTGAATGTTTTCTTCTCTCCCAGTCAAGTATATTACTACAAATCCAGCTGTGTTTTTTTTTTTCTATTTTGTTCCTAACTATTTGGCTCCAACAGACATGATCTATGTTGCCGGTGGCTTCGATGGCAGCCGGCGTCATACCAGCATGGAGAGATATGACCCAAACATTGACCAGTGGAGCATGCTTGGAGATATGCAGACCGCTAGAGAGGGAGCTGGTCTGGTGGTGGCCAGTGGACTCATTTACTGTCTAGGTATGGAGAGAGAAGTCATGACATGTCAGTTTTGTAAACCTCTGATATGGACGGCCACATTAAGGCTGCTACCTACAATTGTTTTCTTTTTAGATAAACTGAATGGACTTGAAGATGCTCCCTCACCTAGCAACATTAAGGCACTCCATATTACAACACTCACATTTTTGTTCAGAAACGATACCTGATTATGTCTCATGTGAACAAATACATTTCTTGTTCTTGAATATACTTTTAAGATGTATATTCATGTATATTTTTGTTCAACTAATTCTATAAAATATAGAAATGTTCAGATAGCCTGTACACAAAGAAATTGCTGAAATTCAAGCTAGTGTGAAGCCATAATCAGAAAATGTTTGGTATTTTGTTTGGTGAAACAACGTACAAGATTCATCAATTTCTCAAATAGTTGTTAGTCAGTTGTTGATGACTAAAATTGTCATTCTCACTGTTTTCTCTCAGGTGGATACGATGGTCTGAATATCCTGAATTCAGTAGAGCGGTATGACCCACACACAGGACACTGGACAAGTGTTACACCCATGGCCACCAAACGCTCAGGTAGGCAGGAGAGCGGGATGGAGTCAAAAATTGCAGCTAACTGTGTGTGTTAAGTTTGATCTTAAACTTTGGTGGTGTTTTCAGGGGCTGGTGTCGCTTTACTCAATGACCACATCTACGTAGTGGGAGGCTTTGATGGTGTTTCACACCTCGACTCAGTGGAAGTCTACAACATCAGGACAGACTATTGGACCACCGTAGCTAGTATGACAACTCCTCGGTGTTACGTAGGAGCAACCGTTCTCCGAGGTCGTCTCTACGCCATCGCTGGGTAAAAAAAAATCATTCTTTCTGGTGTAGTAGTGTTTAAGGATAGGATTTTTCAAGTTACATGTCACATGTAATCTACCTGTATGTTGGAAGATTTAGGGTCACTGTACTCCATCCTCCTATTTCAACCATAAAGTGAAGCCCACATGGAAAAAACACACTGTAAAGCTCAGTTCATGCTTTCTACATCCATGTGTCTGCTACAGTATCCATGACAGAAACATTTTCAGCTCTTAAGTCTGTGAGGGTCAAAGCAGACTGTACTGACATCTGTGTGTTGCCCATAAACGTGCCAGTGCTGATTACTATGATTCAAACTTTGTTCCCTTCAGCTTGTCGCATATCTCTCCCTAGATATGACGGGAACTCGCTTCTCAGCAGCATCGAATGCTATGACCCTGTTATCGACTCCTGGGAGGTTGTTACTTCTATGGCGACACAACGGTGTGATGCTGGCGTCTGCGTTCTACGAGAAAAGTGATCGTTGCAAAGGAAGAGGACCCCAAGAGGAAAAAGCGTAAAGGAGGACAGGCAGCTAGACTTTGCTGAAATACAGCTAAAACAGAGCCACAGTGGGAGATTTATGTTTGCCAGTATGCAAATACAGTAGGTAAAACACAAAATCCATAGAGCACTTTGGGCTGCCACATCTACTGAACTATCCCTTCACTATTTTGGACTGTGAAACAGAGATTCAGCTTCACTGTGGTAGACTTCACCTCAGAAGAGGCCTCCAAGGAGCCCATCACCACTTGCATGACTCTCTTCACTGGTACTTGTTGCTGTTGCTACCTGTGAGATTATTATTTTTTTTTCAGTTTGTCTTCAAAGTGCAATATATTTCTACTCATCATAAGAAAACATGAAGAATGGAGTGGATTAGGCTCCAGTTGCTGCTATATGCCTTATGACTTTGACCTACATTGAACAGTGATTATTCATGTTTCTTCCCATTCTACTAGCTACAGTACATTGGCTTATTACCATGTATGTTCATTTGGCATTTAACACTAAAGGGTCAATAATGATAGTAATTTCATTGCCTTATTTCTCAATGTGAACAGGGCTTTTAGATTCAAATCATTTTATTATGGTTTAAGGGTTAATACTTGTTTTTCACAGACCATGCAGTATATTAAGAGATGAATATTGTTTAAGAAAATGACTGAATTGTACCAGTTGACGCTTTATTTTTTTTTCTCTATTTGGCAAAATTGAACAATCACAATAAGCATGAGGTGCATGCGATTTGTTTGTTCCCTCAGCTTCTTAGTTTGGACATGTACCTGTAGGACACAAAGTCCTAACATCACTGTTGCCTGGACAGTCAATAAAGACACTGACAATAGAGAGGCTGTGTTCTCATTGGAATGACTAATAATTGGATTTTTGACATTTCTGCCAATCGCATCGAGGGGGCAAATGGGACGTTCAGTCTTTCAATCTATTTTAATATCTCTTTGATATTTAATTTGCTGAATTGCATTTGAGATGCATTCACTCATTCACAGATACCATAACATAAAGAAATAGTAAAAAAACTGGTAGGAATATAGTTTCATAATCAACTTTTAAATCTATATTTTATTAAGGTATGCATTTTTTCTTAACCTTTGAGTTTTGGGTTTGAACCTACAAGGTAACTAATAATTAAGCCTATCAAATACTCTTAATTTCTGTGGAGCAACACAATATTTCCTGCTAAAATCAGAAATGCAAAGCAACATAAATTCCAAATGCTCAAAGAAAGGAAACTTTTAACCCTAAAATTGTACAGAATTACAGTACACAAATGTGCCATGTTGCTTTCAACCCCTGCTAATTAGCAAATGTTAGTATATTAATAAGTTACACTGATCAGCAGCTGGTGTTGGTGCATTTTTGCTCACCCCAGAAATTAGGTTCTTGTTTTAATGCAGTTTGTGTTGCTCTTTGATTGCTGAACATAGCAAATTGCTACTGTTAAATCTCTGTTTCCCTAAGGTCTCCTTTAATGATAACCCTTGGGATAGTTTCACCTCCAAATAAATGTTGATATCTGTGCATCTCAACAATCAGAGGACAAAACAGTTTTACCAAATAAAGGGAACCGTATAATGGGGACTCTTTATTAATCAACTTTTCTTGATTTGGCTTTGACAAAATGCTTTAACCTGAGTTTGTGACCTCTCATTTAAAATAGTGTCTAGTTAAGATTTACTATCATGTTTGTTATGTCTGTTAGTTGTTAGTTACTAAGCACATTTCCTAAACATGTCATTGTTTGAAGCCCAAAAATGTGAAATGATCTAATAACCATTTTTTTGTTTCCGTTCGGAATCATTATCTCACAACCTCCAACCCTTTGACCCCCATCCTTAACTTTGTCTTTGGTAACAAAAGATTATTATTAATAAACTGCACATATTTGGATAAAGAAAAAAAAAAAGTAAGATTTAAGTACGACAGTTTGTTTTTTATTCATGCCAAAAACAAGTTAAAAAGTGACTAAACCAATCGTGTGAATGAAAACAGACTAAATGTAATAACCATCATCCCTTCCCACCCTCTCTCTTTTCATCTGTCCTCACCCTCCTCCTCCAATAGTCCTAATCCCTGAAGATGCACTGTCAGACTGACACACTGTTGAGACTGTCTGCAGATATAAAAAGCGGCAGGCAGAAGGCAGGACGGAGCAGTGCTGTGTTGGTGGAGACAAGTTTCCCATCCCAGGACACTGCAGTGGAAATACACGGTCGATCTGGAGCCTAGTTGACAGAATATAAACTTTCAGTATTGTATAGCCAAAACAACCACTTATATCATCCAGACCAACATGGTAAGATATTGCATTTTCTTTTTGGAAATGAGTAAACTTAATGTTTGGTGAAGTGCATAAGTATAAAATCTGTCACTGACGCCACCAATTTTTTAACTGTGCAAGAAGTAATTTATTCTATATTCTTAAACCTTCTTAAACTCTGCAATGAGTATATTTAAAATTGAAGATGCTGCTGTTTGTGTTAACATTCATGTCTTTCGAAGGTTTAAATTTATGTTTTCATTTAAATCTTTGCACTTTGCCTGTTAATAGTATGTTATGGTGAGTTTTAAAGTCACTGGCAGCTTCTCCTTCAGCCACACAATAAATTTGGTTTTAGGTGTTTTTTTTTTTTTAAATAAATTATCTAATTCTGAACTTTATTCTACCCATGTTTTACAAATGTCACTCAACACCCAAAAAAAAAAATCATCTTGGGGGATGTTCTTCCAGGGAAAACAAAAGCTGAAATTCTCAACGTGTTGTTACATGACTGCTGGAGGCACTTGGAAAATGGAAGGGCAAAATCAAGCCTGTCTTGTCTTTGACACTCTATACATTTAATTGGAAAAGTGTTGCAAACTTTCAATGAAAAATAGAAAATTATGAAACATTCTTGAACTGCACACTCACCTGATGTATATGACAGCAAAGAGACACCATAGAATCTTATGCTTAGAAACAACTGTTTGTGAAATGTAATCAATGCAATGCAGCTTAGTTCATTTCTGAGTTGTTTTTTCTTCCATTCTGTTTTTTTTTGTTGTTTTTGTTTATTAAAATTTTTGGTAATCTGATATGACAAAGGTCTCGCTGAGTTTATTAAAAAGATCAACAGCTCACGGCTTGTCCTTTCAGGGGTTGCCACAGCAGAACATGTTCTACATGTTGATTTGCCATGAGCTGGTGGCTGGGCGGGGCAACACCTGGCGGGGTGGGATTCGAACCCGCAGCCTACTGCATCCCAACCCAATGCTCTACCAAAGTTTTAAATTGAATCTTTTTATGTCTGAATTTGACTAATGCAATTGAGGTCACTTGACTTGTTTAACCTGACTTGAATTATTTGGTCTGAATGCGAGTCACTGAATCTGAGCAACTAAAAGAATATTTTTTCTGAGGGGCGGCTGTAGTCCACGGACCACAGGGTCAGTGATTTGATCCCCAGCCCTGGCTATATGTCGAAGTGTCTCTGGGCACGACACTGAACAGCCCATTCCCCTCCCCAGCTGTGCAGTGCCGGTCCAAGCCCGGTAGAAATTGGGGAGAGTTGCGTCAGGAAGGACATCCGGCGTAAAAACTGTGCCAAATCAACCTGTGGACAATGATCCACTGTGGCAACACCGAACTCATGGGATAACCCGAAAAGACATTTATCCATTCAAAAGAATATATATTTTTTTAAGTTTGGACTTGATTTTTTAGTGTGGATTTGTAAACACCGAGAACTAAACTTAAATTATTTCAAACTTGAAAACTTTAAACTAGGAAATTTTGGAAATAACCACAAATTTAGATACTGCTTTAATTCATTTTTTAAATATTTATTTACATTTCAAAGTTATTATTTAGCACTTATTTCAATGTTAGGTATTTAATTACTTTCCATATTCAAATGGTTATGGCTTTTGCCTCCACAGATGAGCCTCTTTATCTTGAATTACTTTTCGCATATAGATGAATAATTTCAATAAGTAAATCAGTAAATTGTAGATGTATTTTAGAGATCCTCAGTTGATACTAATTATAGATTTCAAATATACAGTACAAACTGTTTATCTAATGGAAATATTAGGCTATGAAGAAGTTTGAACGTTCGATTTTGGGTTCAGGTGGTCCCCTTGCACCAGACACCCCATTTATGAAAGTTGTGACAGGCACCTCATCTTCCATCTTTTGTTGCTTGTTTTCTGCCCAGAGAGAGTGCATCGCTATCCATATAGGCCAAGCAGGTGTCCAGACAGGCAATGCCTGCTGGGAGCTCTTTTGCCTTGAACATGGCATTGGCCCTGACGGTGCCTTTCTGGAGGGTCCTGCAGAAGCAAACTCTCGTGAAGATCCATTCAACACTTTCTTCAATACTGGGAGCTCTGGGCATCATGTTCCACGAGCAATATATGTAGATCTGGAGCCCACAGTGATTGGTGAGTAGACCTGTATATGTGGTTATTTTTACCTTTCTTATCTCTACTTTTTATTATTGTTCCCGTCATCCTGTTATGTGCGAGCGACTGTTCCAACTGATGGAGGGAACACTGGTATCCAAGCAACAAGCGCAGCAGTGACTCCTTTACCTTTTATTCAATACTGGCGAACATTTACATAGGTGTATTGTGTAAATAGCAGGTTGCAGTGTGGACTATCTGGCCATTATGTCCTTTCAATTTATGCTTTAGGAGCTTAAAACTTCGAAGACAAAATATTCTTTCACATTTTCTGAATTTGCTCAGAGCAACATCACTATAAGTAGACTTCCACTTTAATATAGTGTTGTGAAGTGCAGGGGGAGAGACCTAGAGGAACTTTAAATATCATCAAGAATTAAATATCTTTATAGAGGAAGAAACTTGTCACGTTGGGCAAACATGCCCTGAAAGAATGTATTTATTCAAAGAAGTGAAAGGATCAGATCAGGAGTGTTTAGTAATATGTTCCTGGTGATCAGATTATTAGCCACGCTTGTAATTCAGATTGAAAACTAATTCTGAACGGGCTAGTGTGCCCCAGTTCTATTATGTTAAATCCAAGTATCTAAATATTGTGTCACTGTGAAAATATTCCAAGTAATTTAATTTGTACTTTAATTGGCAAAGAGTTTGAAAACAAAGTAAAATGAGCTATAAGACATTAATGGTAAATGTTCTGCACTTATATAGCGTTTTTCTACCTACTGGTACTCAAAGTGCTTTACACTGCTTCTTATTCACCTATTCACACTCACAATCACACACACACACACACACACTCACTTATAACCAAACCTCTGTGTTCATACTGACCTAACTGAACAATAATGTGTAACTTTGTAACACCACTGGCATCATTCTGAAGTAAGACTCACAGTCAAGTTAACAGTCATGAGCAAAAGTTAGACCCCCTTATTCTGAAATGAAAAATAAATATCAATTTATTAACTTTTTAAAATTTTGTTTATTATAACCTTTTCATATGTACTGTAAACCATTTTTGTTGTATGCGCAACATTGTTATGTCAGGTTAACAGTGAAGTTTGCATCCTGGTCTGCACTTATATACTTTTCTACCTATTGGCACTCAAAGCGCTTTACACTGCTTCTTATTCACCCATTCAAACTCACAATCACACACACACTCATACACTGATGGGGGAGCTGCTATGCAGCTGGCCAACACTCACCGAAAGCAACTAAGTTCGGGTTTAGTTTCTTGCTCAGGGACATGTGACCAGAGGAGCTGGGGATCGAAACAGCAACTGCGGGACAACCCTTCTACCTCATGCGTCACAGTTGCCCGTACGTTAAATGTACCTCAAATGAGTCAGTAGATTTGTAAAGTTTAAAGGTGATAAACTACAAAGTTGGACATTACCGTGTTTCTGGAAAGCAATCACATTTTGTTACTGTCTGGTCTATTTAGTTATCAGAATATTTGATTGTTCCAACTAAAAATAAAAATCTTTCTTTTCAGATGAAGTGAGGGTTGGAAAGTACAAAGGGCTCTTTCACCCTGAGCAGCTAATCTCTGGAAAGGAAGATGCAGCCAACAACTACGCTCGTGGTCATTATACTGTTGGGAAAGAAATCATTGATGGAGTCATGGAGCGTGTTCGTAAAATGGTCAGTGATAATAATTACATCTAGTTGGAATTTGTTTTTGAGAAGAACAATGAAGTTCTTATTTAGAAATTATTTTCATATAACTCAATCTATAAAGACTTTAAATATATATGTATTACAATTATATGTTATTAAAATTGGAGTTACAATTTTCCTGATCTTTGCTGATTTGATTGACTGGATTTTATATTGTTTCATTTTAAATCCAGCCTCTGTGTGTTTTACTATGGATGTTTAAGTTACTTAATTCAAGTTCACAAAATGTATTATAAATATTCTCTTCAAGTCAAGCTTTTACATTAATAGTAGAGTTTAGCTTATTTGCTTTCTTTACTCAAACTGTGGTGATGTCTATCACCAGGTCTATCAGACCATCAAATGTGATTGACAGCCTGCCTCCTTTTTCTTTTGGTTGATTTGTTTTGTTTGTCTTTCTTGTCTGAGCTTACCTGGATTTAAGTAAACAGGTTACGGTCTGCTTTCTCGGAAAAGCTGATTTCTTAACCATCATGTTAATGGTAAAAAGGGTTTGCGTAAATAGGGTATTACATTAGGGGAACCCGATTTCCCCAGGTAGATATCTGCAAGATAACACTGATTTCTCTGCCATGTTTATAATCTGCTGTCTCCAACTACACGGGTGCATAACAAAAGGCCGCAGACAGGAACAAGCAGCTTAGTGAAAGAATGAATGAAAGTAGAAATCATTAACGGGGCGATGCCAACATCTGTCTAAAGTCTGAAAGAAAATTTAACTGAAAGGTTAAATAAGTCACTTTCCCTGTAGATTTCGCACTGTGGATCATCTGTGTGCATCTCTCCTCTGTCTTTTCCTGCTGTCATTCCGCTGTGACATAACCACAGCAGCATTTTCTGTCACTAAACAGTTCAAATCTGTGAGCCAGGCTTTCAAAATAAGTCAGAGGTGGAGAAGAAATCAGATTCCACTGCTGCATTATGTATACATGGTTTCCAGTACCCAGGTTACTTAAGTACATGTGAATACAGTCACTGAACCCCTTAACTAACTCTTGCATATTTCGCACATCTAACAGAACAACATTATCATTCATTCCAAGTCATGTTTCTATCCACCAAAATAACGTAAGTCTCTTCTTGGTGTCCCCAACTCCCAGGGGTAATATCCTGACTCCATGGATGCTAAATGCTCCACTGTCTTCACCAAATAGTTGCTACTGACAAAACACATGAATATTATGTCTTAAAACAAAGCTTTAATCATTGAGCTAAAATTGATAATCAATAGGTTTCTTGCTTTGAGTGACATCTTTCATGTTGTCACACTGGTTCTTTTGTCATAAACATTGTCACATTTTATATAAATAACTTTAAGTTCTTTGAAACTGTCTTTCTCATCAGACTGACCAGTGCACAGGCCTTCAGGGCTTCCTCGTATTTCATAGCTTTGGAGGTGGCACTGGCTCTGGGTTCACCTCTCTGCTGATGGAGCGTCTGTCTGTCGACTACGGCAAGAAATCCAAGTTGGAGTTCGCTGTCTACCCTGCTCCCCAGGTGTCCACTGCTGTGGTAGAGCCTTACAATGCCATCCTGACCACCCACACCACCTTGGAGCACTCTGACTGTGCCTTCATGGTGGACAATGAGGCCATCTACGACATCTGTCGCCGCAACATGGACATTGAGAGTCCTGGTTACATCAACCTCAACAGATTGATTGGTCAGATTGTTTCCTCCATCACTGCTTCACTTCGTTTCGATGGTGCCCTGAATGTTGATCTGATGGAGTTCCAGACCAACCTGGTCCCTTTTCCACGAATCCACTTCCCTCTGGTTACCTACTCACCGATTATCTCTGCTGAAAAGGCCTACCATGAGCAGCTGACTGTGTCCGAGATTACAAGTGCCTGCTTCGAGCCGACCAATCAGATGGTCAAATGTGATCCACGTCGTGGCAAGTACATGGCATGCTGTATGCTCTTCCGAGGTGATGTTGTGCCTAAGGATGTGAATTCTGCCATTGCAAATATAAAGACCAGACGTTCCATTGAGTTTGTTGACTGGTGCCCCACTGGTTTCAAGGTGAGTAACACTATGAAGGTAACAAGTAAAGCTTAAGACACTTTATCTTCGTGGTTATTCTATTTGTTTCAACAGGTAGGCATCAACTACCAACCACCTACTGCGGTTCCTGGTGGAGACCTGGCCAAAGTTCAGAGGGCTGTGTGCATGCTGAGCAACACCACTGCTATTGCAGAGGCCTGGTCTCGTCTTGACCACAAATTTGACCTTATGTACGCTAAGCGTGCATTCGTCCACTGGTACGTAGGTGAAGGTATGGAGGAAGGAGAGTTTACAGAGGCCAGAGAGGACCTGGCCTGTCTGGAAAAGGATTATGAAGAGTTGGGTCAAATGTCCACAGATTCTGAAAATGATGACCAAGAATACTAAACCTTGGAAAGTCTTAGCGCTGCGATTGTGCAGAGCATTGATATTATCCTCCGCTATGTAACCATCATGTTCCATTTTCAATTTTGGCCGGGCTCTCTGTTCTTGATCTCCCAGTCCATTTAACAGATACAACAATAATACACTTTTAAGGAAGTAGTGATACAACTGTAAAATTATTTTTTCTGAGCTGATTCTTGCCCTATTTTCTTGTTGTTCAAGCTTCCACACACATTGGTAAAATTAACCATGTCTTTCCTTTAAACCCTTTTTTGTATTATTCTGAACTTATTAAAATACAGTATGTAGAAAATGATTGAAGTGATGAACCTTCTCATTATTTGCCATTATATGGGCTTTCACAACAAAATAACAGAAAGCACATAAAGCATTTTTATTACAGAAACCAAAGGATTTGTTTTGTATGAGAGGTTGGTAAAGTTTCATATGTTATGTGAGCTGTGTTTGAACAAATTTGGAAACCAGCTAATACATTAATTGACTTATTTTACTGTGAATCTTGACATAAAGACACACAAGTCCAGAAGCCTAAATAAAACATATACATTAACAAATAATGAGAAAAAACAGTGCATTATGCTAAAAGTGCCCCAAAGTAAGCTCATCCACAAGTAACAAAGGTTAAGCGCAGACTTACTCAAAGACGAATGCAGAAAGGGGAACGCGAAAAAAAAACACAGGATGCAAAGATGCTGCCTGGCAAAATGTCCTCCAGTGACACCCCTCTGTGCAATGGCACAGAGGAAGTAGGCGTAGATGGCCTCTGGGGGCTGGGCCCAGAGGGACAAAACACTGCACCAAGCACTGAGCTGAAAGGGGAAGGCCCATGGAGCCCTTTGTATGGTGCACCAAAGGACACTCTGGAAGCTGTATGACAGACATGTGCGCTACATAGTAGGCTAAAACACAGTAGGTAAGAGGAGGCATGCAAAAAACCTCCAGGGTTATCATCCTGGCGATTCATTTAGGCAAGTAGGTGGGGTTAGGCTGGAGGACCGCTAAACTGACGTCCCCCAAGATTGAGAGACATTCCAGGGGATCCAATGGGGGGTAGGTAGAGTTAGGTAACTCACTCAGTCTCTGAGGGCTAAGAGGAGCAGCCTCTTCCAAGACAGGATTCTAAAGCCATCTGATCCAGTGGCTTGAACAGGGCTCCCAACAATGCAAACAGAACGACTGACACATCCCAGTGAGGGACTGGGGGCGTGAAAGTCAAGGTCAGAGAACTTTCAACGTCGGAGTTAAAGACGGAGCCTAACAGTATAGAGAAAGGTCAAGAAAAACATTTCAAATACTGAAGACTTGTATCACTACTAAATGACTCCCATATGCGACAGGAATTGTAGAATGACCTGATAAAATACTATAAACAACAATGGCAATGTTTACCCATCGTTACTAACACTGTGATGAGAGGGAAGTTGAAAGCAATAGCTTTAGACAAATTAAAGATTGCAGAACAGCACAAGCAATCAGGGGAGAAGGAAATCAACTTCCGGAAGCCAGATCAAAGCTGAATGAACTATTAATCTGTAGAGCTCAGAAGGCTCTTAAGATATAAGATAGGTAAAAAAGCCAAAGCATAAGTGCATTTTAACTTTTTAAGGCTCAAGCAGGACAGTGGCCAAAATCAGACACCCTATAACAAACAAATTATATCCCAACCCAAAGAAAGACATGTTTGAGTAAAAGCATCTACCAAATAATTAAATGTAAATTACAGGAGCCTTTGCAGCATTTTATACAATTTATATAATAACCAAGATTAGAAAAAAATTTTGACTCTGGAATTTTTGTGATATTTGACCAAATTATTAGAGGAAGAGACAATGAAACTGATAAAACCCATTACAGAGGGTAAAGTTAAGGAAGCTATAGTTAAAAAAAATACGTCCCCAGGAATTCACTGATTACCAGAGGAATACTAGAAAACATTAATAAATCATTTTAGCAGAATGCTTAATTATACACTAACAGAAGACAGCCCCTCAAATTCAAAATTGGATCCATTTACAACAGTCATTTAGGAGGACAGAGCTCAGTGTGCAGGATACCACCCTATAGACCTATGGTGACTTAAAGATTTCCTAGCAAAAAGAATTTAGAAACTTGTTAGAAAGTTAATAAAGAAAAACCAAACAGGATTTTAAACAGGGTCATCGGGGTACTGTTAATGTCAGAGGAGCCTTGAATTATTATGAAAGGCTTGTGAAGAATAACAAGAATAAAGTATAAAGAAATCAATAAATGGCATCAAGACAGACAGTGGCTGCCTTGGGGAAATCAAAATGTAAAGAATTTCCCCTCTTATACCAGATGTGTTATTTCATAAGATTCTTTATCTAGTCTTAGGACTTGCATGAACGTCTGATCATTTATTTAGGTCACATATGTGCGGAATAGAGAATCCTCTCCAGGATCCAAGCACCTGTAGTCTCTCCCCCTTTCTTCTGAACCAGGAGTGAGTCTTTTCACTGGAGACAGTCATCGGTGGCAAAATGTGAGCGTAACTATTGAGAAACAATGACTTTCTAAGGAATGTGGCAGCCAGGCCGCAGCCGCCTCCCTGTCTCCCATGTCTCCTGTAGATGCATTTATTTGTAAAATCTTATCTCTGTTTCTTTTGCTGTCTGCCCCTCTTTTGTCCCGCTCACTGATTAGCCTGTGCGGAAATCCAACTCTTTAAATAAGTTATTAGTAAACTTGTAATGAGCCGAACGTCTTTATCTCCGACGCTGAAAGTTTTTTCTTCAAAGATGAGTCATGATACATATTTCCCAGGACTATGAAGAGCTCATTCCGAGGAGACGGCTGTGAGAACCTTGGGTATTAGCTAAACAAATGTAGAACTGTAGAAAAACACACGTGGGAAAGTTTGACAGTTTGACTAGTGTGATTTAGCTTCCAATTAATATTCTAATTGTTTCCAATATTTCCCTGCAGCAATCTGAAGCAGCAATAGAGGCTCAGGAAGAGACAGCTACAATAAAGAAATGTGGGAGAACCAGCTAGTGCAGAAGCAGCAGATGCAACTATTTAATTTTAATTAAAATGTGTGTATGTATGAGTGTGCGTGTGAGTGTGTGCGTGCGTGCGTGCAAGCAGCTTGCGCGTATTTCAGTATTTCATGTATGTGTTTTGCGCACAGGAAAACGTGGCGTGGCTATAGGAGAGATCTGCGTTGGCATTTTTATTCACAAACTAGCTCTGTTGTCTTGACTTTGCTGTGAAGAATTTAGAACCCGGTTATTGGTTCTAAATACTTTCTATCCGCGTTATATATCCGCGAAATGTTCATTTAAATTTGATAAAGGCTTTGATCCCACCACTGCTGCGCTACATTATTTCTGTTCTGTGGCATATTAGCCTTTGTTTGCCATTGCTGGTTGGCTGCATGATCAAATAGAAGGGCGGCATTATTGAGAGAGTCACAGAAATGCGTGCTCCGGGCCTGGACACGGTGAAAGTGACAGTTAAGATGCAGATGTCATAAAACGTTCAGAAGAAACATCCAGTCAAACTGCACACGCCGGCTATTTAAACAATGAGTCCCGGTAGCCGTGAAGGTGTCACCTGAACATATTC
Source organism: Channa argus (assembly GCF_033026475.1). Classification (NCBI taxonomy): domain Eukaryota; kingdom Metazoa; phylum Chordata; class Actinopteri; order Anabantiformes; family Channidae; genus Channa; species Channa argus. Next base: position 6,075,781 of record NC_090209.1, read on the forward strand.
ATCCGCGCGAATGTAAACATAAGACAAAGTAAGCATTTTTAAACAGATTATTAGTCATATTTGTTATGAACACAACGTATTAACACAACGCAGGCTAATTCAGTACCAATTGTAGGTCAGAGGTGCAATCGATCGCTTCAGTGAAGGACGTCTTTGGAAGGAACAGTGGCCTGTAGCCTGGAGATTAGACATCACCGCCTTTAGTAAGGAAATGATGCAAGACGTAGGCCTGCTCCGATCTTTTACTTAAACAAAAGTTACAATACTACAGCATAAAATAGTATGTTCAATTAAAATGGATGAATTCAAAGTTCAATAGCCTATTCCCCCTTTATTAAAACCAGAAATGCAGCCTTATCTTACAAATCACATATTGTATAACAATTAACCTATGATTATAACATACAATTGTAAGCTGGGAGCTGAGATCTCTAAAGGTCTTGTTTGAGGTTTAAACGTGCTGAGCATGGAAATTACAATGAATAATACACTAAGACAAATGTAAATTTTTAATTAATGTTTTTTCTTTCAGATCTTCATGTTGGCATCGCATACTGGTTGCAAACTGCACATTTAGAAAGTAGTTTATCAGTAAATAAGAAGGAACATAGTGAAATGAGCCATCTGGGACCTCCTAATGGAAATAATATGGTTTTGGGGGCCCCTGGAATGTGTTTAAATGGGCACCAGGGGAAAATAGTGTATTTTTCACTATTTTCAATTTGATACATTAAACAATTAATAAAAATCACACATATTCACACAGTCACACATATTGCTATTAAATCACAACGGGACAGGATGGAAAACGGAAGAATAATGATAGCTGATATTGTACTTAAGTAGAGCAAATTTCTAACAAGATTTTCATTAATTTAATTATGTAGACTCAGGTATTGGAAGCCCCTATAGGCTCTCTCTCTCTCATAATGTTACCTCGTTGCTATGAGAGTTGGAAAACAAGAGTCAGACCGACTCGGACGTTCCCCGGGTCAACAAGGTCCGCGTCAGGTGTTGCGGAACCAGGGCAACCTGATGAGAAGCGGGCTAGGAACAAGAACAAAAAAGTATATATATACTTTTTTGTTCTTGTTTGTTTTATATATATATATATATATATATATATATATATATATATATATATATATATATATATATATATATATATATATATATATATATATATATATATATATATATATATATGTTTATGTCTGTGTGTGTGTGTGTGTGTGTGTATGTCTGACTGTGTGTGTGTGTGTATATATCCCTGAGAGAGAGAAAGAGAGAGAGAGAGAGAGAAAGACAGAGCGAGATAAACTATTAACGAGTTATTTATTACGCCAGAGCAGTGGCGACAACGATCTCACATTTCTATGGCGTAACTTACTGGGAAGTGACTTTAATACCAAACAGTGATGAGACAGAGAATTCCCATAAGCATGAATAAGAGCCGTGTGGTGTCTAGTTTTTTGAGCGGACGTGCTCACTGCCTTGGAACATTCTCCTCACTGTGTGTGTATGTGTGTGTATGTGTGTGTATGTGAGTTTGTGTAAGCTGCCTCCTCTCGTGTTGATGTCGACTGAAAGCCATCTAGTCTAACGGCGATCAAACAGGATTAGAACCAGAACCCCCTCCCCCCAACAGGTGGACCGGAACCCGGATTTACTTTTTGTTTTTTTCAAGTAGTGACCTGTCCTGTCCGAGCGACCACCGGGTCTCTCCGAAACGATGAGCCAGCCTCGGCCGGACGAGTTCAAACCTCCTCCGGAGTGCCCGGTCTTCGAGCCCAGCTGGGAAGATTTTGGAGATCCTTATGCCTTCATCAATAAGATCCGTCCCATCGCCGAAAAAACTGGGATTTGCAAAATCCGCCCGCCTCCGGTGAGTGCGATAAAAGGTGATAAACCGACGCGGATGCTGTTAGTTAGACTGCTGTAGATAGACCAGGGATTTAAAGGGACTGTTCAACATGGCGGATACTCGGCTATGTTCATTCTTTGTGCTGCAAAGCTAGCTAACTCTTATTGTTATTACTGACGTGGTGCTTTTTGGTCAGCGTCGAGCTGGTCAGCAGCAGTTTTTATGTTTTAATGTGTTAAAAGTGAATTGTAGTTGCGGTTCGGTTCTGCGTATGTCAACAAAGCCTTGGGGTTCAGGTCATTGAGCCACTGAGCTAACAGGCTAACTGACGCTAGCTAACAGCTCAACCTGTCATAATTTAGCACACGGCTTTGACATAGGAGGCTATGCGGAAGCCATTCTGCTGTGTGAGAAGGTGATGGTGATAATGAAATGATCATAAAGTAGACATGCATGTTAACACTTCCCCTTAGTTTTCGGCTTTAATTACGTCCTGACTTGCCTGCCGATAATTGTGGATTATTTGTTGGGAGAGCATCATGATGCTGTTGGGTCACTGTGTTTATCAGTTTGTGTGTGAACCGTCACTTCTCGGTCAAGTGGCAGTTTGTGATGAATAGGCCAACTTAAGCGGTGTGTTTTTGTTTCATGAGCCCGGATTGATATCAGATATATCCCATTTATGTTGGAGTGTTGGATAAAATGACTCTTTTATTGTACAAGAAGTACAATGGGTTATTTATTACAAAGACCACTGTTATTCTTAAATACCAAGTTTTGACTTTTGGAGTTGTTCAACCCGTCATATTACATAACATTACTGATGGATTGCATAGGATTACAATTTCTTGAAGATAAGATGAACCACTGTTCATGTATGAGCCTGTGTTGTAGGGTGTTGTCCTCCATGTTGGCTTTGTGGTAAGCTGGGCTTGTGAGTGAGTCTTCCATCTGGCCATTTTGTGTGCCAGGGTAGTGGATGTTGGCCACTGACTTTCAACTAAGAACTTGAATGTTTGCTTGTATATTGGAGTATTGTCATTGTATATCCTTGGTTGAGTGTGTTATTGACACATATTGACCAGTGTGAACTATAAACCAAAAAGGATCACTGTGTTCCTTCAGTAATGTGGCCTTGTTTTTTTATTTATTTATTTATTTTAAATTTTTGTTTGCCGAATGTGGTTCTAAAATTGATTTAAAAACCAACAACCATGTAGTCATATGCTTTCAAATTTCGGTTTAGCCAAGTCACTGAGGGTAAATGAAAAGTCCCCAAATTTGGGTATATTCATATAAATAAACTGTAACAAGCAGACAAGGTTGAAGAAAAAAACAGACTTTCTTATATGAAAACCATGGAGTTTGTAATATGACGTATCACGCCAAGGATGAAAATCATAAAAACTACTCAAATGCAGCTTGTCAATTTACAAGCTCCTTCCACATTTTATTATTATTATTTTGGTCACTCTTTAGGGCTGGCAGCCTCCATTTGCTTGTGATGTGGACAGACTTCACTTTGTTCCTCGGATCCAGAGGCTTAATGAACTGGAGGTGAGTTTTGTTAGTTAGATAATACAGTGATTATTTGAATATAGTTCTCTTTCTGTGCTATACATTTGTCCATTTAATTGCCCTGTTTAATTGCAATATGCAATAATCCCATTTAATTGCTAATGGGATTTCTAGGACTACACAGGCTAAACTGATTGTAACAATAATGGAACAAAAAAAAAAATGTTATAACTGCTTCGTAATATTTTTATGTAAAACATTATATTATACAAATAGCTAATTAGAAAACTTGATTGGTAATTAATCCAGACATTTAAACATGAAACTGAAGTTGCAATAATTTATAATTTTATTTTAAACAAATGACTATAACACTGCATGTTTCTGAATAAGCATGAACCCATATTATTTTCTCCAGGGACTTTCTTCATTCTCCTTGAATGCCTTAAATTTTCTGATTGATGTAATTCATTTGTAGCAGATTGTTAACACTGCTAAAATCTTTTCTCCAGGCACAGACCAGAGTCAAGCTTAACTTCTTGGACCAGATTGCCAAATTTTGGGATTTGCAGGGATGTGCCCTGAAGATTCCTCATGTTGAGAGGAAGATTTTAGACTTATATGCACTCAATAAGGTAGATAATTGGCGCCACTGCAAATAATGTGTAAATACACATGCATACGCATTTATTTGTGAATATATGTATTTATTTTAAATTGCAATTCAGCAACCTATGCCATAAATATATTTTCTGTCATTTCAGCTGGTAGCAGATGAGGGTGGATTTGATGTGGTCTGTCGGGACAGGCGATGGACCAAGATTGCACTACAAATGGGCTTCGCCCCAGGCAAAGCTGTTGGCTCACACCTGCGCGGGCATTATGAGAGAATCCTCTATCCGTACAATGTCTTTCAGAATGGGGCAAACCTGCTGGTGAGTTGGACACATGCATCAACATGACAGCGTCTCTTGTTCCTTATTATACTCACAGAGGGACATTGTCATACAATGGGCGGTTCAGTTGTGAACAAAGACTTAATAATACCTATTCATGCCTTACCCATTAATTAAAAGCCACAAAGTTAAAATGTAAATTTATTATCATTATGAATATTAATAATCTATGTTTTACTATGAAGTAGATGCAATTGGGATAAAGACCTAAGGGCAGAGTAAAAACTACAAACAGGGAGACGTGCATTATTAGGTTATTCACATTTTGTGTTTGTTTATAACTTCTATACTGTGATTATTATTTATACAGTACTCTAAAGATTAAAATTTGGCATTAGCTCTTTTGTCTATTAAAATATCACCTGGTGCCTACTTGTGAATGAATACCTTTTAACACCTGAGTACTAAGGATGTCGTGCAAGAGAGCTTATTCAGCCTCATTAGATTGGTGCTGTGTGACCTCTTAGACACGTCACTCTAAATTGTAATTACGCAAATTCTCTCTCGCCTCAGGCACCAGAGCCAACTTCCAAAATGATGTGTTTTGAGGCGGATCCTGAATTTGCAAAGGTATGTTTTATCCTTGGTTATGTAGCGACTCATTCTAACAATTAACAGAATGCATGTTTATCTGTAGTTGAGTTTTATGTGATATTTTTTTAGCTTATTTGTATAATATTTGTGGACACAATAATTTACCCCTTCTTAAAACAGGTTTATTGTAATGTTCACATCAGACAAGGGATTTCTCTCTTCCTTACTGTTTACCTTGAGACAAACGTAAAACTTAAAAAAAAAAAAGTTCTGTAACAGAAGCTATTATGACACTTCAAATATTGTACTAGATTTTCTTTTTTCTCTGTCCTTCTTAAATGCCACTGTAATGTGCTCATTTAAAATAACCCCCTGACAATCTGATTCACCTGCACACCGCTGCATCAAGCAAGCAAGATCTGTTTTTCTTTTTCTGATTGGCATGTTCCTTTGTTCCGTATCTGGGCCAACAAACTGAAACTAACCACATCCTGATAATGGTTTGTTTTATCTTATGGCTGTTTAAGTTGAAACTATTTCAATATATACAAACACTGCCTCATATAGTGTATATCTGACAATTGATACACGTAGATACCTCTAGTAGTTGTACAGTAGGATTGTCCTATTTATTTTAGAATCACTTATATCAATTCAGTGTTACACACTTTTGGGGCTGTAGTTCAGTTGGTAAAGGCAGTTGTCCACGGACCACAGGGTCAGTGGTTCAAAGCCCTTTCCCCTCCCTAGCTGGGTAGAAATTGTGGAGGGTTGCATCAAGAAGGGCATTCGGCATAAAAACTGTGCCAAATAAACATGCGGTGGGGCGACCCTGAACTCAGGGATAAGCTGAAAGGACAAAAATCCACTGTTAAACACTCGTAAACTAAACTAATAATCGTATGAGTAGCTCCCTTTTAAATATAGGATTCATAATGCTAATTTTAGATCCTTAAATCTTTCCAGTGTTTTTGTTTTCAAATTAAAATAAATAGTAAAATAACATTTCCATGAAATCTTGTGATCACTGCAGTTCTGCAAACAGGTATATCCAGGTACATTCCTAAAATCTTACACTAGCTAGAGATTCCTGGTTTTAACTGGCAAATTATTACTGTCAGTGTGTTCAGACGCCAGTCCAGCTGGTGGACAGCACAGGAAGCATGGAGAGCATGGACAACAAGGAGCACAAGCTGCAGGACCAGGCTCAGAGGCAGCCTGTCCAGAAGAATGACACTTGCCCCAGTGCTCGCCGAGCTAAACGCATGAAGTATGAGGTAGGTGTTGCTGAACACAGCCACACACTCCTCACTGCATCCTGCGTGGTTCTCCACGTTTCCGTCCACTCACTAAATTTTGTTCTAATAGGCCATCTCTGTGAAGACTGAACCAGGTGAAGCTGGTGAGAGCAGGCCAAATCTGCGGCGGCGGATGGGTTCTTTTGTTGTAAAGGCAGAACCAGGTCTTGCTGAAAAAGAGATTCCCATCCTATTCAAACAGGAACCAGTTGAATTTAAAGAACTAAACACTGAAGCCGACAAATTCAAGTCACGGTACAAGAAAATCATCCCTCCGGTTCCCACAAGTCCAGTAAGTAGAGTTTGATTACATGTCACCTTAACAATTATTTGGACTAATTGGCAATCAACATTCTGTTTAGAGACCAACAAAGCAGAAAGTGTTGAAAAAAATATGCCTGTAAGTCTTTTTTGGCAAGATTTCACCAGAGCTGAACTTGGCTGAATGTGATTCTGACCAAACAATTGTAGAGTGGATCTCCACTTCTTTCTCTTTATTAAACTGGGGGGTGGGGAGGCATCTACAGAATTGATGATTGTGGTTCTATTGTTTACTGGTAGGCTATTTGTTATTTAATCTGTCAGATATTATTAATTGATAAAGGCTGGTTAGGCTATGATTTGGTGCTTGTTCAGTTTTGTTACTACAGTACTTATGTTGTAACATCACACCGCAACAGTAAACAATAGTCTACTGTGGTATTAGCACTATAATGCATTTCAAGAATAAAACATCACTTGTTGATAGATTTAACATTAACAAGTAGTAAATACAATTTTTCTCAAAGTTTTAAAAACACAATCTACATCAAATGAATTACAAATATCATAGAAATACAAATATAATAACAATACGCTACCTGGCAAATTAAAACAGACTCACACTTTGCCTGGATGTGAGAAGAAATGATGGCAAAGGCAAAAGCAGCTCTCCTAAATGTTATCTGTGTTGACTCCACCAAAATCCAAGTCTGACCACCACGTAGAACCACCACTAAAAGCCCTGTCTTTACAGAATTTCGTAGTAAGTATGTTACTTAGAATATACTCAGTTTCCAATTTATTAGACTTGGTGTTTCTAAATACCATCCACCCCCATTTATTAACAGAGGCACCCTAAACAGAAACACTGTAAAATAGCAGGACAGTTAGATTAGTTTTGGCTTTGTGGACCTAGGAGACTGACAACTGATTATATGTTCCATTTACATTTACAAACTGTATATACAGTGGACATAAAAAGTCTACACGACTCTGGTAAAATGCCAAGTTTTTGACATGAAAAGAAATCAAACTGAACTAAATCACTAAAGATGTTTTTTTTCACCTTTTTAAAGTCAACTGTAATCTATTCAATTCAATTAAAAAACATAAGCACTTCATATCTGTCAGACTTTGAGGACATCTCCTGTGCTAAGTCCTCCTCAGGTCACCTCAGAGTTTTTTAACTGGATTCAGGTGCAGGCTCTGGCTAGGCCATTCCGAGACCTGGAATCTCTTCTGGTGAAACCATTCTTTTTTTTAATGGAGGTATGGTTTGGGTCATTGTCACACCAGTAATAAAATTCCTCTTTAGCCTTTTAGCAGAGGCCTGAAGGTTTTGTACCAAAATTGACCGATATTTGCAACTGTTCATATAATTGCCTTTACCTTAAATAAAGCCCCAGTTCCAGCTGAAGAAAAACAGCCCCAAGACATTGCACTACCTCCATTCTTCAGTGTGGGCATGTATACACAGTGTTGTTTTTGTGCTAAACATTCTTTGTGAAATTGGGGCCGAAAGTTCAATCCTGTCTCATTAGACCCTAAGACATTTTCCCACATGCTTTTGTCAGAATATATTTAGGTTTTTGCAAAAGCATGGATGTTTTCTTTGTAGGAAAGGCTTCCATCTTGCCACCCTACCCCACAGCCACATCATATGAAGAATATGGGAGATTGTTGTCACATGTAGTACAAAACCAGTATTTGCCAGAAATTCCTGGATCCCCTTAAATGTTGCTGTAGGTCTTTTCGCAGCTTTCCAGACAAATTGTCTTCTAGTTTTTTCATCAAATTTGGAGGGACATGCATTTCTTACTATAGTCACTTCTCTTGACTGATACCTTCCAATAATTAGATCCCTTGGATGCTGATGAAGAGAGTGTATGTTTACACAGCCACATTACTTTAGTTTTTTCTAAAAATTCTGTAGTGATTTATCAAGTTCTTAATATTGTCTCAAAAACTTGTCATTTTAACAGGGGTGTGTAGACTTTTAATATCTACTCTAAGTTCTAAGTGTAATGTGATGTTCCAGTTTAAAAAGTCTGTGTCTCAGCAGCACAAACTCCTTTTGTTCTCCAGGTGGATCTGGTCGTGTGTCTGGTGTGTGGCAGTGGGGGAGATGAAGACCGTCTGTTGCTGTGTGACGGCTGTGACGACAGCTATCACACTTTCTGCCTGATCCCTCCTCTACATTCGGTCCCCAAAGGAGACTGGAGGTGCCCCAAGTGTTTGGCTCAGGTGCAGATGAACTTAAAATCAGATTTAACATACAAAGCAAAACAACGCTTATACAAATAGCTATATTGTCATCAATAAGTACACATATATTTAAATATCTTACAGGGAAATTTGTGTTTTGCATTTAACATAGTAGGTAGCTACAGGTGGGGCTGAGTGTCTCACTCAAGGACACACCTGGTGTATGGGTGGGGATTTAAACTGGGAGATTTCTACATCCTACCCTAATGTCCAACCCATTGATCCAAAAATGAAATTGTCTGTGAAGGCTATTAAATGTTTCTTACACATATTTTTAAAATTTGTATCTTCTTGCAGGAATGCAACAAACCTCACGAGGCTTTTGGATTTGAACAAGCATACAGAGACTATTCCCTGCGTGCATTTGGGCAAATGGCTGATGCTTTCAAATCTGATTACTTTAACATGCCAGTTCATGTGAGTAGAAATGAACAGTTTCAAATTGAATTCTTAAGTCTCTCCCGTTTTCAGTATTTTAAATGTAAGATTCTGTCTCTCCTGTGTTTAACAGATGGTACCCACAGAGCTGGTGGAGAAAGAGTTCTGGCGTTTGGTTGGAGCAATTGAAGAGGATGTAACTGTAGAATATGGAGCTGATATTGCCTCAAAGGAGTTTGGGAGTGGATTCCCCATCCCAAATGGAAAGTTCAAGGTTTCTCCAGCTGATGAGGTAAAGTGATCCTCATACGCTGACAATATAACTGTGATTTAAGGCATTCAAAACCATAGAGTGTGGTATCTGGCAGTCATGTCTTTGTGGTGTTATCAATGTATTGCAATCAATAATTGTGTTACTGATCTGACTATATTGCCCCTCGTCCAGAAATATCTCAAATGTGGCTGGAACCTCAACAACCTGGCAATGATGAAGCCTTCTGTACTAACTCATGTGACAGCTGACATCTGTGGGATGACTCTGCCATGGCTTTATGTTGGCATGTGCTTCTCCTCCTTTTGCTGGCACATTGAGGACCACTGGAGCTACTCCATCAATTATCTGCACTGGTACTTAAAAAAAAAAATACTAAAGCTCAGCTGCCATTCGTGCTTTTCCACAATGTGTTGTTTTCATCATGTATGGCTTAACTCTTGTGATTATTTTATTTGCTCAAAGGGGGGAGCCCAAAACCTGGTATGGGGCACCTGGTTTTGCTGCTGAACAGCTGGAAGACGTAATGAAGAAGCTGGCTCCAGAGCTGTTTGAGTCTCAGCCTGACTTGTTGCACCAGCTTGTCACCATAATGAACCCCAACACCCTTATGGCCCATGGAGTTCCAGTATGTGTTTTTATGACTTTCACACTCATATTGCCATCACTTCTCCACAGTAACACTCAGCTGATGCTTTACTGAATGAGCAGCTAGCTCTTCCCAGGATACCATAAGTCATCTTGTCACTTCCCTGTTTCAGATTTACAGAACAAACCAGTGTGCTGGTGAGTTTGTCATAACATTTCCCAGAGCCTACCACAGTGGCTTCAATCAGGGCTTCAACTTTGCTGAGGCAGTCAACTTTTGTACTGTGGATTGGGTAAGTGTCACTCTAATTGTGTTGTGTGGAATTTCTTTTATTGTTTGTAAAAGCACTCATGACACTGCTTTGAGCATAAATGCATTAAAAGGCAGCTATTGTAGGATTCTTTTATTTTTAATTGTTTAAAATTTTACAACATGACAAAAACCAGTATCTTCTCTAAGTAGTTGCTAGGCAACAAACAAGTACTGGATATGAGCTATTACTGTTAATGAATTATTAGATATTAGATTCGATTCAACAAGTAGATTAGATTCAAAATAAAAATATGTTTGTAAGGACCACCAGTATGAACAAAAAGGAAGTAAACACAGCACATTTTTTCTTAGATTCTTGTAGAGTAATCATATTATAAATTATGTACAAATAGAAGTGCTAAGTTCATCATTATGTGGAAAAAAGGAAGAAGTAAAATGCATGTTCTATTACCAATTTATCAATGCCCTCACCAAGGCAGATTTGTTTTTCTTTTACTGAATTTTATGCATCAAGACACAAACTGTCCTAACAAAGCATTTCTTTCATTTTGTAATATCAGATGCCCCTTGGCAGGCAGTGTGTTGACCACTATCGTATGCTGCATCGATACAATGTGTTCTCCCACGACGAGATGGTGTGCAACATGGCTGCCAAAGCAGACACACTCAGTGTAGTCCTGGCCTCAGCTGTGCACAAAGACATGGTTGTCATGATTCGAGAAGAGCAGGAACTGAGAGAGAAAGTGAAGAAAATGGTAGGATAGGCCTCACTTTCACCATTATAATGTGTGAACATATTATTATATGAAACTATATCATGAAATATTTTATTTAACATACTACCTAAATATAAACCAGCTGTGCACAAAGTTGCCTTTCTGCAAAATGAACTAAACACTGGACATACCTCACATTTCCAAGCTTTCTTTACAACATTTACATTTTTGACACAGTTCACCTGAGCAAACACCTACTGTGTTGGGCTTTAATTGGATTTGCTGTTGTCTCACACCTTAAGGGGGTTTTGCATTGCAAGGAGGCAAAATACGATCATCTCCAAGATGATGAGCGCCAGTGTGCAAAGTGCAGGACCACCTGCTACCTGTCAGCTATCACCTGTCCCTGTCGCCCAGGAGCACTGGTCTGTCTGCACCACATCAGCGACCTCTGCTCCTGCCCGATCGCAAACTACACACTGAAGTAAGTCCCCCTGGAGCTGATAAGTGGCAGTAAACTTGCTAAGTGTGCAAAGATCAGACTACAAGACGTGAATGTCCAAACACGGCTTTACTTAATTTGGTATTGTGTTTGCAGTTACAGATACACACTGGATGACCTGTTCCCCATGATGAATGCTGTAAAGCAGCAAGCTGAGCTGTATGATGAGTGGGCCTCCTCTGTGACGGAGATTCTAGAGGCTAAACTGGAAAAAAAGAAAGGTAAGCAGGAAAAAGCAAGTTTATGGACATCATTGCTTATGTATGTGTGGAAGTTCTGTCTGTAGTGAATGAGTAAACTACCAGGAACGATTTGCAAACCACACTGCCCATTTATCACTGTTAAATATCTAAAATTAATTAATCAATTAACAAAAACCCAGTGTGGTCTAGTGTTATTTTTATTATGCTCGTGGTATAGCTGATTTTGAAGGCATACTAAAATAAACGGAATACAGCCTCCTTGTATTAAGAAGAAATTATTAATAACTGTTGCATCACCTGCATGAATTTGGAATGGTTTGCTGCAATATAAGTTATAAGCACATAGGATTTACTGGGCTGACTGTCCAAAACCACTGGCATGCTCCTTCAGGCAAATGATTAATCCCTGCAACCAAAAATGGTGAAGAATAAGTAGACACACCAAGTCATCAGTTGCTTAGCAATGTGTTAGGTTATTTAAACTGTGTCAGTCTGTGACTAAGCAGGTGTTCTCTCCTCAGGCCTGCCAGTCTTTCGCTCCCTTCTTGCTGAATCAGAGTCCAAGCTGTTCCCTGACAATGATCTGCTGCGCCGATTACGTCTGGTTACACAGGATGCAGAGAAGTGCTCTTCACTGGCACAGCAGCTATTGAACGGCAAGAGGAAGACAAGGTAGCGTCAATACTTTACTACGAACGTAATGTTTAGATTAGTTGCCTTCACATTTCCTTATGTTTCTTGCAAGTCAGGAAATAATATTGGACCTCTTAATAGAGCTTGTTTTTTTTTTTTATTCACCGGACATCCTCCCATAGGTATCGGTGTGGTAGTGAGAAATCACGGAGCCAGTTGACTGTGGAGGAGCTGAGTTCGTTTGTGAGGCAGCTTTATAACCTTCCCTGCAGTCTCCCTCAGGCCCCATTGTTAAAGGTAGGCTGAGGAGGAGAAATGTATCCTGGGATGTTGCCGCAGTAAAATTACAGAACTTTTAATTCAACCTGGCTAATATTGGTTTTTATTTTGCCTAACCACCATGGTACATTGTATGCAAGATATTATGTTGTCATGCTGTTGTCTATGACACATTCTTGTGATGACTTGTAAAGTCGAGAATTATATACACGTTATTGCCAAAAGTATTTGTTCACCCATCCAAATAAATGAATTCAGGTGAACAAAGCAAGGTTCATAAAGACATGGATAAGTGAGTTTGGTGTGGAAGAACTTGACTTGCCTGCACAGAGTCCTGACCTCAAACCGATAGAACACCTTTGAGATTAATTAGAGCGAAGACTGCGAGCACTGTGTATTATGTATTTCATAAACACACTCCTAAACCTCGTGGAAAGCCTTCCCAGAAGAGGTGAAGGTGTTATAGCTGCAAAGGGTGGACCGATGTCATATTAAACCCTATGTATTAAAAATGGGATGTCACTAAAGTTCATATGGGTCTAAAGGCAAGTGAGCAAATACTTTCGCAATATAGTGCATATTAAGCACCTAAACCACAAAGTAGCTACATGTGGAGCAGATGATGTAAATCTATTTTGAAGAACCTTTCTGCATAAGACTTTCATACCTATGAAGAACATTGCTCTGACTTCATATGAATTATATTAAATGTCCCTTTGCCTTTTGCCTCTTGCCAATTCAAATTTAAAAATTCCAGATGATGTAATCTGAAGTGGGTTTTTTAGTTCAGATGTCACCTGGTTGCTAACACTAAAAAGGTTGTATTCTTGGTATAGCAGTTTCTGTCATTTCTGAGCAAATATACATTTTAATCCAACTAACTTGTTTCTGTGAGAAATATTTCTGTGAGAAATGTCCGATAATGTGATTTTGAACTTTGAGGCAAAACATTAAGAATATATGTATGTTGCGATTGACATCTCTCTTTAGGAACTTTTGAATCGCATTGAAGACTTCCAGCAGCACAGTGAGAAGGTCCTGGCAGATGAAGTTCCCAGCGTCGCAGAGATCCAGAGCCTGTTAGATGTCAGCTTTGACTTTGACGTGGAGTTGCCTGAGCTGCCTTCTCTAAGAGTGAGGCTAGAACAAGCACGCTGGTTGGAGACGATGCAGCAGGCCAGCACTCAGCCTGCCACTCTGACTCTGGATACCATGAGGAGACTCATCGACCAGGGAGTCGGCCTGTCATCTCATCCCTCCGTTGAGAAAGCCATGGCACACCTTCAAGAGCTGCTCACCGTGTCTGAACACTGGGAGGACAAGGCAAGCAGTCTCCTTAAAGCCAGGTGAGGGCAGCACAGACTGATCCATGGTTATGAAAGCGTCTAAGCCACAGAAGGCAAAAACAGCCAAAACATCAACAGGGCATTGTTGCCATGCTCTGCTAGAAGCTTCAGTCCAAGAACAAATCTTTTCATAAATGCAATTTTATTCAGTTTTAACTTATGTCCATGTAATTGCACTGAGTGTAACTGAATACTGTAATATTACGTCAGTGCTCCTGATTTTGCTTCATTTTAATTACAGCTAGAGCAAAATGCTGCTGCTAGAATATTCAACAAGATCAACAAAAAGTGAGCATCATGTTTAGTTCTGCCCTCATTCCATTGGTAATTAGTGCTGTTCAAAATTAACTGTCAAGTGCTTTTTAAAGGCTTTTTAATGTGTGAATGTCAAGAATGTGCATCTTTTCCCTCCATTATCGGAAAAACTAATTTCAGTCATTACATTTCTACAGTTTCCAGACGCGATATGTTTCTTCACCATAGTTAGTTTACTGCAGCTTTGAACTTTGTTTTTCAGTGTGCTAATTAACAGTTACTAATATTGTATAGGCAAGTAAACTGCAGGCAATATTTTCAAAGTGTTTGTTGGAAAAAATCAATTCTGAAATCTGTGAGGATTTTTGAAGAAAATGTCATTACAGTTATTGTTGCAGATAGTTATTAAGTTGTGTCCAGGCTAATAACCTACAGGATAATGTTTGTTTTTACTCTCCACCAGACCACCACACTCCATAGAGACTCTTAGTGCTGTTGCTGAGAAGGCATCAGGCATCCCTGCTTACCTCCCAAACTGCCTACTCCTAAAAGACACCATCAGAAAGGCCCGAGAGTGGCTTCAAGAAGCCGAGGAGCTTCAGGTTAGGACCCAGTTGCCCTTTCATGACAGGGGGAGTTATTTCCCTGGAATATAATTTTTAATGCAGGATGTCTGTGTTTATAACACTGAAATCATCTGCTTATTTCAGGCTAGCAGTTGCACTCCAATGGTGGACACCCTCTCTGACATGGTGCTACGAGGGCAAGCCATTCAAGTTCACCTAGAGCCATTAGACAAGCTGGAGTGTCTAATGGTGGAAGCGCAAGAATGGAAAGAATCTGCAGCTAGAACTTTCCTTCCGAAAGACACAACCCTTTCCTTACTGGAGGTAAAATCACACAATTTGAAAATAAATATTAACTAATCAATATTATAATAAAAGGAACATTACACGAGTCAATTTATCACAAATGAAATGTTTAGTTGTTCTTGCAAACATATACCTGGCACATAAACACAACAAAGCAGCAAAAATAACTAGTTGGTATTAGTGACTTACAGTTATTTTCCTTATGATAGGTCCTGTGTCCAAGATGTGAAATCACAAATGCAGGTTCTCCAAAGAGGAAGGCCAAGAAAGGAAAAGAGTTGCCTAAAAGTAACAAAAAGAAAACACCAAGACTCAACACTCTCAGTGATGTGGAAAAAGCGCTTTCAGACACCAAGGATTCTACCTCTGCGGTAAGTATTGTAATTCTCAGTTGCCTGCGAAGATATGGGAGACACTGTTGGTAGATATGATTGCTAAACTTTCACTTATCTTCATCCTGTTTTGTTCACTAGATGGCAACTCTGAAGGAGCTGCAAGTGAGGGAGATGGAAGCTTTCTTTAATCTCAGGGCAGCCAATGAGTCAAAGCTCCTTCCCACAGCAGAATTCATGGACCAAAAGGTGTGTGTCTGTCAGAAGGCACCCATGGGTGCAATGCTGCAATGTGAACTCTGCAGGGATGCCTTCCACAGTGTGTGTGTCAGAGACCTGTTGGACTCCTGCAAAACACAGCCCTGGCTCTGTCCGCAGTGCCTCCGATTAGAAAAGCCCTCCTTGAAAAAAGTCCTATCTCTGCTAACATCTCTGCGGCACATAGAGGTACGCCTCCCGGAGGGTGACACGCTGCGTTATCTGGTTGAGAGGACAGTTAACTGGCAGAAACGAGCACAGCAGATTTTACAATCATGTAATCAACCAAAACTAGAAGACAGACCTGAAACCCCTCCCACCCTGACCTGCTGTGTATCAGGCAGCAGTGATACTCACAACAACAATCAGGTAACTGATCTGCTTGTGTCACTTTTTGTATAAGAAAATGTTTTATCTGTCAATGTAAAGTTTTGGAACTTATGTTTTTATACAGGCTCCTTGTTTGACACCAGAGTGGATCAGGACAAGCCACACTCAGACCACCTTCTACACAGAGCAGAGATGCATACCACTGCAGGGTCAGTGAGCTGACGAACATGTTTTGGTTCTACCTACAAAAGGTTGCAATGTTGTAACTGTTCATTTAAGATGATGTTGTTTACATTCTGGGTGTTTTTCAATGTGACAGGCTTGAGTCAGGACCTGGAGGAGTTGATGGTGGAGGGGCTTCTTCTGCAAGTGTCCCTACCAGAGGTCGAGAGCTTATACCATGTTTTATTGGACAGAACCAGCAGTTTGCACACAAACACAGACTGTGAAAAACACATGCAGTTTAATTCTCAGGGAAAAAATCTGCCACTCAACCAGGTACAAACCCACAGAGAGAAATTGGTAAGACACAAACAATGTCTGTCTGGCTTAGTATCAGCTTTAATTTCTGTTATTTATTTTCAGGATCACATCAATGGCACAAGGGAACCAATGCCTGGCTCAGAAAAGAAAGCAAAGCGGCACCTGGATAGAGAAGGTCTAGATGCAGAGCACAGGGTTAAGGACAAAAAACACTCTCACAAAAGACAGAAGATGAATAAAAAGAACCTGCAGCGCAGGACAACCTCGACCTCATCGTCCCCACGTTCTGATTTCTCCCAGTCTGAGGACTCTGATGAAGAAATGGCTGCGTGTCCAGCAGAGAGGTGTCAGCAGCCAGAAGGAGATGAGGTGAGATCAACCTATGTAACATGATAAAACTTCCAAGGTAAAGTTTATAATTTCTGTGCAAAAGACAGTGTAGAATATCTGACCCTGTGTATGTATTATACGAATAATGTAACAAGGTGAGTTTAGCAACAGAGAAAGACATTTGCATTTGGACTATGTGAAGAGTCTTGACTTCAGTTCAGTTAGTCTGAACATCCTAACACCTAATTCTGAAGGAGGTGGTGGTGGTTGATGTGAATGACTGATCACATAAACTGACTTCAGGAACACAGCTAAAAAAAAGGCTGAAAAGATTCTATATAAAAATCTAAAGATAATTTTATCTGAAGCCTAAAGCATTCGAGGCTTCAACAGGCTGAAATAAGCAGTTTAGGTGTATAACGCCCCAAAATAAAGCTATATATTGTACAAGGCTTTTTTTCCAGGTGAAATTAAAGTATTTAATATTCTTCTGTTGATGCTTTGTGTCAATTTAGTCACACTAGGTTCCTATAGTAGCTTGGAAGCTCATCCTCTTATAATGATCAAGTGTAATTTTCAGCAAAAACTCATTAATGGTGCTTATTTAGGTGAAGGCCATTAGCTATATTAGGAACGGTTATATGTAACAATGGAAAGAAAAAACACTTCCAAAAATGTTCATTAATTTTCTGACTAAAATTAATGTCCTAAATACTTGTAGACCACTTTGTCCTTTTGATTGATAGCAAATCACTGTTTTCCTTTTCACTTCTTGTATATGAACATGTGTTGCTTGTCATTACAAACCCAAAGATAATTAGCACCCATCTCCAAGTTGTTGTATTCACTAGATGCTCATAAACAGAGCTCCAAATAAAGGTTAACGTTGCACCAACTCTTAGCTAACACATTCACAATATTTATGTCTCTGTTATGTTCAGAGTTATTTTTTGCCATCCTGAGTGGCAGAGAAAACTAATGTTAGATCATGGTGTTTTTATCTGCAGGTGAATTGGGTGCAGTGTGACGGCAGCTGTAACCAGTGGTTTCACCAAGTCTGTGTTGGTGTTACAGCCGAGATGGCAGAGAAGGAGGACTACGTTTGTGTCAGGTGTACACTGAATGATGGACACACAAGAAAATGAAGAAAGTTGAGGTTTTTCTGAAGGATGGCTGAAGAGGTCTACCTGTCATTAGCCCGGTATTGGAGCCACCAGTCTGGATGTGTCACTGACCTTGTACTGACCCCTCACCTCCCTCGCCAACCCTTTTGTAACAACGGTGCTATCTCCTCTTTGACTTGTTGTTCAGAACTATAATGTTTAGTTATTTTTTGTATTTTTACATATTATATATATATATATATATATATATATATTATATATATTTCTTTCTTCTTATGAATTGTTTGTGGTTGTCTAAATGAAAAAAATCACAGGATGTGAAATGTGCTGCATGGGATTCCATTACATCAGCACAATGGAGTCTTACAACCGGATGCATCCAGTAAAGAGGGTTAATCACGGGTAATATGATCTTCTCTGGAACCTCGTTGCATGTTATACCAGAGCCAAGGGGATAAAAGTCAAGGTTTTCATCCCTTTTAAAAAAAATACTATTACATTTTTTTTCTTTGAGATCCGCTGTTTAGTACATACATCCAAATGAACGTATTCCCTTTTTTGTAGAATAGGTTTATTTATCTGAGCAATAATTTTTGTCTGAACTGACTTAAATGGCTTGGTCTCTGCTGAGTTGTGCTGATGCTTTAGCAATGGTGTGATGTACAGAATGCTACACAGATGAATAGATTACAGCTGTGGATAAGAAATGTAGCAGACTGAAGGAGAAGACATTGCTGACATGTACATCCACAGTGTGTAATCTGGTACGGGATACTGTTGGAAGTATGTGGTGTAGCTGAAGATGTTACAGGTTTATATGGTGGAATAAAGCCCTTTTGTTCTATGGAGAAGTCTCATCCTTTTTACTTGAACATAGGCGTAAGATTCTTATACAAGTTTTCTAAACCTATTTATTAAAGTACAAAGGAAAACGAAAACCTTTTTTTTTTTAATTATTATTAAATCCATCTGTTGTTTTTCTTGCATGCTAACTCTGTCCCTTACATTTGGTGACAAGATCAGACAGTCAAAATCACTGTTTTTTTCCCACTATATATTCAGTCATGCAGAGGTGGAAGTATTGCAAAAAGAGGCAACTGGAAATCTAAATAAATAGCACTGAGGGAAAAGGTACTAAGTTAAACATTTCAGATCTGGTTTCCATTTTTTAAGGCTCTTTTGGGGCAGCAGGATGCCCAAGAGGCCTGACAGAGTCAGAGCAGTGCCTGTCTAGAACAGTGGTTTAGAGCAATCCATCATTGTGTACTTTAACAATACAGTTGGGGGCAAAGTTTGCATCCTCTCATCTTAAAACAGCAAGAAGAGTAAAACAATTGTTTTCCAACATAATCTGTAATGTGCATTCAGCTAGTACAAATGTTCATATATCAGAAATTCATGAATACAAGGGGGATGCAAACTTTTCCACTGATATAATTTTACTATTCTACTGTAAGTTTTTTTCTACATTCCTTGACTATTTTTGTTACTTCTGATGAAGGTGCTAAAGGTGCATTATTTTTAGGGATCGGGTTACATGGCATAGAACTGGATGAAATTTTAACTCTAAACCTGTTTTAAAATCATGTTTAAGCAAGACAGCCCTGTGGCTCAGTGGTAGAGCATTGTGTTTGCTGCAGAAGGCAGCAGGCTTGAATCCCACCCTACCAGGTGTGGCCCCGCCCAGCCACCAAGTCCCATGCCTGGATAAAATGAGAGGGCTGCCAGGGGACGTTCCACTGTGGCGACCCCTGGGGGGGCAAGCCAAAAGCCGTTGATCTTTTGAAAAGAGACAACAGCATGTCCTGTGGCCTGACCCAGGTCAAAGCTGTGATGCTGATGCAGAGTGAATGATTGTCAAAGTTCAAATATCTCTCAACTATTGCTGCTTTTAAATGGTAAATGTTGTGCTTATATAGCATTTTAATGCAAAGTGCTTCCAACTGTTGCTTCATTCTCACCCTTTCAAACACACACAGACACACACAATGATGATGGCAGCGGCCACGCAGGATCCTGACCAGACTCACCAGGAGCAACTTGACGTTCAGTGCCAATTATTTGATCTTAAAAGTCAAGTAAAAGGTTTTGTGAATGTAGCTTGAAGCTATTGTATTTGCAATTTTGAGACAAAACGGAGATTTCGGGAAATCTGTTTCATCCATTCAGAAATGTAAAAGGTTAGTGAAAATTTTTAATCAAACTTTAATCCCCTCTCATTTTCTCCTGTTTCTTCTACACCATCTTTTCTCTAAATAAAAAGTGTCTCACTGGACTAACTCTTTACCACGAAATGTACATACTGCCCCTTTTTATATATTTATATACTAGATTTCTTAAAGAAACTTTGGTCCATTTCCAAGTTATTTCTGTTTAAGCAAAGTAATAGTAGATTATTAGCTTGTTTGTCTACGCTTTAGTCCTCTGATGCTGTTCAAAAGCCAATTACAACACATCTCGGACACTGCTCTGTGTGTCAGATTTGTATTTTTATTGATTTATGGTTAACAACTGTGGTCTACAGCAAAGACAATCAAGTTAATCCAGGTTGGAAACAGACTGAGAAACAATTGATTGTTGCTTTTAGTTAACTGGTTGGCCGCCCACCTTTGATCCTGTGAAAGGTTCTTTTCATTAAAGGGAGTTTTTCCTTTCCGGTGCTCCACTGTTTGTCCTTAATTGATTAGGATCTGGACAGTACCTTGAGATGACTTTTATTTTAAATTTGAAAAACACAAACAAAACGGAACTTTTCAACAAAATAACTGAATTTGGTCTGATTGGCTACCAAGAGAGGTCGCTAATTCTCATGAAATAAAAAAAATATGATAATCATTATCTTCTAGGGAAATTAAGAATGTCTTTTGGCTGTGTGCTAAATATGCTGGAAATTCGTGTCAGTACACTGTATTTCTGATATACTTGAACTGCATTTAAGATATATTTCAGGATATACTTAAATGTATTTTAGGTGCATCGAATCTGACACCTCTGAAACAACATCATCTAGTTAGTAGGACGTGTTGTTCCACGTGTGTGAAAAGACACTTCCCCTCTAAACTTCTTAAATAGGATACTTAATAATTCTGTCTAATACCCAAGCCACATTTTAGACCACAAAAATGACTTTTTAAATTAATATTTAACATTAAACACAGAAGGAACAAGTTAATTACTGATTACTAGCCTTATTTGTCCACGTATAAAAGCTGTTTAGGAAACGTCGAAGACGTCTACTAACACTACATACACACAGGCCTCAGATAAACTACTTCTGTCTGGCAAATGAGAGCAAATCAGCATGTGTGTGTGTGTCTCGTTTTAAGGTAGCCTGCTTTTTGTGTGATGAGTTGGAAAGTTTGTGTTTGTACGATCATTGGAAGCTGTATTTACAGTAATCCTATGCACTTTACTCACAAGCTAATTTTAGGCCCGTCTTTTATAACTTCCATATCTCCGGTTTGCGGTGACTATGACTGTGGTAACAACTGTTTAATTTGTTTGTTTAAGAGCAAGAACATGGCAACACTGTCCTGTGTGTATATCAAATTATATTTGCAGTTGTTAAGTCATGTGATGGTGATGAGCCCTTTGCCTGTCACAAACGCAATATCCATATTTAGCCAGTGTAATAAGGAAGATATGCACATTGAATCCATTCAGTCACTGGGCTGTGATCAGCTGGGTGTCCACCTCTTTCATGTGGGACTTTGTCATGCCGACAGTCACAGAGAATGGACGGACTCACAGTGACGAATGAAGGTAACATTTAGTTAGTACCAAATGATGTGACACATCTACATACAAGAAAGCTTTAAAAGTAATGTTAGTTAACCATCTAAGTGAAGATCAAACTCTGTTCTGCCTAAAATAAAGCAGTCTAGAACTGACTGAATATATTAACACCTCTGAGTCTCAGCCTAACGTTTCAACAGTTCTTTGCTTATAAAGTGTTGGACGAATTCAAAACTTTGACTTGAAGGAGCCAGAGGAAAAGCTACATAATCACTAAAGTTGTTGCGGTTGTTCCTTTCATAAACTAACACACGAACAAAACTTGGTCCACCAAATGGATTTCATTATGCATCATATAAAAACTCCATACATGAACAGACAGAATATTTTACGAGGCTCTTGTCACAGAGCTCATCAACAATTTAATAGGAAAATACTTTTCATTTTCATTAGACAAAACAGCAACACAAATGCTACGAAGCTCAAATTATCACAAGGCAGCCAAAACTCATTTTAAGCTGCTCAATCTGGGAACAGTCAGATATTTAAACTTGGATAAGACAAAATGCTGACAAGCTCGTGGTTCTACATACAGCCAAGGGTCAACAACAACCAAATTTCAATTTCAGGATATTTCAGTCAACCAGCAACACTAGGATGGCTGAAAAAGCCAGACAACATAAGTAATACATCGGTGTTTCTGAACACACCTACAGCTTGCTTAAAAAAATTCCTAAATACTTGTTGACTTTTGTGTGGTGTCTACTTTCACTCCATGCATCTCCACCCATAGAGGCCCAGAAATGGCTGATTGCCTGATACTCATCTTCTTCAATGAGTCTCACTTGTGTACACAAAGGAGCCTCTCAGGTGAGCACACTGAAAGACAAAGGCATTATGTAAGGTGAGTCACCTCTCCTCAACATTTTGTCGATAATCAGAGACAGCGATCAGCGAAACACTAGTAGAACAGATGTGCAATGACTCAGGTGTGCTGCATCCACCTTACACAACACAGTATGCATGGCTGCAGAAATGGAGACCTGGCTGATTGCAGCCACATTATCACAGCAGCTCTGTGTGTCCACTGACTACTGGCCGGCGCTCAGTCGGCTCAGCAGCCCATGTGATCTAAAAGTTAAATATGTGCTGCCTTATCACATTACTGCTCCAGACAACTACAGATCGTATGGTAAGTGCATGTATTTTTGCTTAGGTGTGAGTAATAACCAAAAGATTGCATCAGACATGTTTCACATTAGCTTTCTGTAGCCTAATCAACAATAAGGGAAGTACAACATGTGATTTTCACCCAAAAGTGGAGACAAACAGGAGTAGATTAAACTAATAATTAAACTAGAATAATGTTTTGAACAGCATACAGCAGCGTGCAAACCAATCAGATAACTTTATACAAAGTGAATTAAACAGAGTAAAAGCCTAAATTAAATACATTTTTGCTGTGACCAACTTCACAATATTTACTTTTCTTGCATTTTCTTGCATACAGAACACTTTGAACAGTTCTCACAGTTCTTCTGTGGGTTTAGTCTGTCTCTGTGTCTTCATGTAATCCGACTCCATGATGTTGAAATCACTGCTCTATGGAGGCCATAGCATATGTTGCAGAACTCCCTGTTTGTCTCATTGTTGTGATGGATTTGGAACCAATCACAAGTCTCCAGGATGCGATTGCAAAACTTTGACATAATTTCGTTAGACTGTACAGAAGTCCGAACTAAGACCTTTTTTGTTATAGATAAAAACAAAAACATCTCATTGTCTTTTTAAGTGCTAAAATAACCAAACACAAGGCTTCGAACAGCATTTTGTATCTAATTGGAGGGTTGTGGAGGCCTCACCCCACAAATAACCATGCACTGGCCCTCAGTGCAGCCGTGCTACTTCTCATAATCAAGGTGCTCCTCTGAGTCAGCTGAGTTTTTGTCTTGGATCTTTTTTAGATGCTCTATGAATAGCAATATTTAAAAAATGCAAAAGGTAAAGACTATGGTCTATAACATAATGTGGTTATGTTATATGTAAAAATATATGTGGCTTTCAGAGAAAAAAAGGACCATACACACATCAAGATAAAGTTAGGTGTTGCCTCGGATGAATGTTTATCAGTATTCACAGCCTTCATTAAGTAGCCTAAATATAATGTGCAACTGTTTGTTGGACAAAATAAAACGACCAATTCAAAGACACCACACTGCACTCTGGGAAATTATGCGGCACATTTTTAACTATTTACTGACATTTTATAACCTAAACAATTTTTTTAATAGAGAAGATAATCAACAGATCAATGAAGAATAAAAATAATTATTTGTTGTCTACATTTTCACAACATGTAGAAACAGAATGTAACAAGGGACATTTACTCAAGTACTGTACTTACTTATCAGGCAAACATATAACTGATGTACACATTAATGCATCGTTTTAATAGCACATAAATCATATAATAAAATAATAAAAGCAATGAGTACTTTTGACACTTTAACTATATTGTAATACTAATCTTGACAAAGTATGTCTGTACTGTAGCTGACATCAGTTTCGTACTGACATCAGAGCTTTGATTATGGCCAGTGATGGAAAAAGTACTCAAAACCTTCGTTTGACTGTCCTGATCATTCAGTCCTAACCCAAAACATTTAGGAAGGCTTATAGGAGAAAATGTTTTTTTTTTGAGTAAAGTTTAAACACCTGAAATGTTACATTTCAATTTGAAAATGCCAGATAAATGTAGCGGTGTAAAAACTACAATGTTGCCCTCTGAGATGTAGAGAAGCTGTATAAATCAGCAGAAATCGAAGTATGTTAACTAGTTGTACTAACTTTTACAGATCCCAGTGAGTCATTGTATAATGTGCATTTTAATTTTAATCATTTTAATAGTCTTTAACTTAATGTAAGCATCTTCCAAAGCTTTCAGAACCTGTAAACTACATAATATATAGTCGACATAGTGAACGGCTGTAGTAAAAAAAACCAAAACACTTGCAGACGCAGAACTGTGGAGGTTTAAATTGTACCTGTTAACCTACTCAGCTGTGATAGGCTGATTCTGATCCAATCAATAGCTGCCGTCCGGAGCCTTCAGTACGTTCACTCTGTGTGATTTAGCGCACACATAGCGGAACACGGTGAGTGTATTCTGAAGCTCTACTTTTCTAAAATGAGTAATTTGATAACCAGTTATCCAGTTTGGGACTTAAGTACTTTGACGATTAGTCCCGAACACATGTGGTTTCCAAACGGGACATTCAAATGAGTTTTGCCTTCTCTGCAGCGTGGGGGTAAAATAGCTTAGCTAAAAGGCTAGATGACCGGACTGAACCGCTAACGTCAGCTAATGACTAACTAACGTTACCTAATGAGTTGCCGATAAATATGGTTTATGGATCATGTAAGCTGATTCAATGCCTGCTCGTGTCTCGTTTGCCTTCAGATACATAGCAGCTTATTCACTTAATAATATAAACCAGGCCAGTCTCTGAAGGCTCAAACGTTACAAGGAATACAAATGGAGATTTGAGAGTTCAGCTTTTAAGCTAACTTGGTTGCTAGCTAACTTATTTGTCTCCGGTGTTCGCTAAACTGCTTTGGGAACTTAAAATTGAATTTACTTTTTGTCAGACTGGCGTTAATGTTAAACCGCGAAGTTACCCTTTTCTCCTCTTTCGAACTAAAGTAAGTTTGACATCCTGTTTGTGCTACACAGCTCATCGTATCCTCTTCAGGCTAACAACCAATAACGTTAGCTAGCATTTCCCAAACGTTACTAGCAGAATGCTAGCTAACGTTTGTGTTGTCAAGCTTGGTCGTACTCAAGCTACTTTTCAGTGCCACTTCCGATCGCTCAAACTTGGTGTTAAATTCATATTTAATTTATCTTGACCTTGTAAGCCTCTTTTGGTTATTTTAAACTGTGTAACTTAAAAGCTAGAGTCTGTTGCATTGGGAAACTAATAGCCACACCCTTCCTTTCGAAACGAACTACGTTTTAAATTGTCACGATATTAAGTTAAGCTTTTGTTCACTTATCAAACGCCCACATTTTAGTACTTTGTTAACATATAAGGCCATATTTGTTTGTGATAAACTATTTTTATATGTGTTGCTGAAGGGTGTCAACCAGAATATATGTGTCATTTTGTGCAAAAGTAAAAAAACAATTTCCCTCGTTTGATTCTGACACACACGATACCTGCACATTAAGTTGCTGGAGTGGCCATAATAGACCAAACAACTATATGATACATTCTGGACCAACATATTACCGTTAAGTGAGGATTAGCAACAGGTCTTTTTATGTAACTTGTGATGGGTCTCCTCCTGACTTTGTAAAGTCAGTCCACTTGACACATAAAGCCTTGTCATTGCACCTACAAAACAGCAGAGGATAGATAATTCACCTAATTGGCTGTTTTTATTAAATGTTATTCCCCTCATGCATCTGCCTTTCTGAACAGAGAATGTCGTGAATTAATGTATTAGTAATATAGTGGTGATGTTATTATAAACAACTCTTTGTATAATTTAGGGCCATTTTCCAGCTGGAACCGTTTTGGCTTAGCCTAGCTTTCTGACGCCTGACCAGCCCTCAACACCTGCCCACTGACATCCGTATACCTAAGGATCTGCCACCCCCCACCCCACCCCACCCCCCGTCCCCAGATGTAGAGGGAGCTGTCATCTGCAGCAGCCGTGTACACGGTAGGTGAAGAGACTTTAATAGTAGGAATATGCTTGTTGTTTCACTAGTACTTTTAAAATTGTTTTGTCCTTCGTTTATATTTTGCAGCATTGTACATGTGCTATTAAGTGTTTATTAGCTGTAAGCATTACATGCACCCTACGCTACAGCCAGCACTCTCATTGCCAGATCCAGAAAAATGTATGAGTACGTTTCAGCTTGAAGTGTTTGAGTCCATGCTCATATCTAATCAGGTAAAGGCTTAGGTTTCTTATCTGATGTTGAGGCTTTTAAGGGAAATTCGTGACGCCCACATTCATTTGCATTTTAAATATTGTATGATTTGCCTTTGTGTACTTGTTTGGGCTAACAAATGCATCAGGCACACGTTGATGTCACCCACTAGGTGTACTGCAAGCTGGGTAAGGATTTCAGTGTCGTGCTCATGTATGCACCCTCTAAACTGTATTTTCCGTTTGTATGCCTACTTGAGTTGAGGAGTCGTTACAATGGTTCTTTGTAGAGTGCCTCGTGTGCCTCTCACACTGTGGGTTTCTGGTGCTGTTTCATATGTCCTAGTTAGAATTGCAAATGCCGGTCGAGTGTGACAGAGTGGTTTTTGTATTGTTTGTCTCAATGTTTGACAAAGGTCCCACAGACATAGTGTGATTAGCAGATCCAAAGAGGTTGAATCAAATGAAGATTACATGTGCATATATATTTATATCCTAATTTCACTTCCTTATTCATTCAGATGTATAGCAAATTATGTAGACTTAATCAGTGTTCAGAGTGGCCGCCTACCGACCATAGGATTGGAAGTCCATGGCCCACTCTTCCCAAGCACATGTGTCCCTGGGCAAGACACTGAACCCCTAACGTCCATCCCCAGCCACGCAGTGCTGGTCCCAAGCCCGGTAGATATTAGGGAGGGTTGCATCAGGAAGGGCATCCAGTGTAAAAACTGTGCCAAATCAACATGCGGACAAATGATCCGCTGTGGCGACTCTGAACTCACAGGATAAGCAGAAAGGACTCAGTGTTTTCTTAATTAATGTGATATACCACATAAGTAACCTACAGTAGTGACACCTTGAATTTAACTTTTATGTATGTATTTGTAATATTGAAAAAATTGCTACTTTATTGACTCTGGGCTGAAGCAACTTGACGTTTAGTGGTATTCAATGTTCCACACTGGTGGTCACTGATATTATTATATTATTATTATATAAGTTGTTAATCACTTTGTTATTATATTTACTGGGTTCATAGAGTTTTGGATGATCACAAGCTAATGGAAAATGTCAGTTCTTACTACTGCTAATGTTTTCTAGGCTACACGCTCTGTCTGAACTGTGTCAGGCTGATGGAGTTGATGATAGGTCATTCTTTGTGCCCTTCTTCCTCTGGATTGTAATAAGAGTAAGCTATTTGTGGCACAGGACCACTTATTACAAAATCCAGGGCCATTTACAGGTTCCACTACACTTTTAGTCCATGGTTACAGTGTTTTTTTGTTTTTTTTTTTGTTTGTTTTTTTATATATATAATTTAAAGTCCATTTTTACCATATTTATATATCAGGTGAAACACTGATGTGAGTTCCTGGAGTTAAAGAGAGTCTATAGTTTCCTCCAGCTCTTGAGTTTTTTTTTTTTTGTCAGTGGCGTCGCCCCTATCATCACATCAGCTTAAGTCCCATGGTAGTGGGTGGGGGAGAGAGAGCTAATTTTTTGGCAGGGCTGCACATTTTGATCTACTGATGTAAGCAGCAGTTTTTTTTTTTTTTAACCATTGTTGTAGATACTGTACAGACGAATGTTCACTATACTCAGAGTAAACCTAGTTCATAGGCTTACTGATTCCAAAAGACTTTGTAGGTGATGCTGAAATTTCTAAATTGATTTTATAAATTTGTTTTTGTCCAGCAGCAAATACATCCCGACATATCAACAAACTGCATGTAATAATAAATTCTTACTATTATTGGGTAATTTAATAATTTGAAAAAGTGAAATGCTAGTTAGATTCAGCTGGCTTTACTCTTTTGCTGAAAATGACACAGCTACACTTGGTCTCAATTTATCATCACTCGTCTGTACTTTCGTAGATTCTTGTGCTGTCCAGTGACATTACCCACCATGCGCGAGTACAAGCTAGTGGTGTTGGGATCAGGAGGCGTGGGAAAATCAGCACTGGTAAGTGGGATTTAGCAGGCGCAGAGTCAATATGTTGATTACAGTTTAAAGGTAAATTAATGTTTTAGATGTAATTATGAAGCAGTGCACAATATATATGACCCATAATTTAAGACTAGAAATGTATTCAGTAAAATTAGTTTAATAGAATGCATGACTTTAGGTGGAACCATGTGTTTCAAAACTCTTATTATGTAAAATTCATGTGTAGATCTTAAACACACTGTTGTGTAATTGGATAACACACAATCTTTTATATTTTGGTCTCTATAGCTGTCAAACAGGAATATAACTCCTTCTTTTATTACTTTGAACGTGAACCAGTTTCTATCTGAAAATGAATATTGGTGTAAATTTCTATATTCAGATTTAATACACATGATGAAATTATTTGGTTTAAGCTGTATTTATACTTAAACTACATTTTACATTACATTACATGTGTCACTTCTATATTATTACTCATGCTCTTTTGTGATGATTTCCCCTCTATATTTCTGAATTGTAGACAGTCCAATTTGTGCAAGGCATTTTTGTGGAGAAGTATGACCCAACAATAGAAGACTCCTACAGAAAGGTGAGTTCAGAAGCACGCTATACATATTTTCTAATGAAGTTCTGAACAAAGCCGTTTTAAAGCAACTCAAAGACTGACTGTAAAAGTTCCTTCACTTCACACAAAACTTGACCTGTTTTTTTTTGTTTGTTTTTTTTTTTTTCCAACAGCAAGTCGAGGTGGATGGGCAACAGTGTATGCTTGAAATCCTGGACACAGCTGGAACAGTAAGTCAAGTCAATGCAGGTGGTTTCAGATGAAAAGGTCTTACAGAAAAAATTCAAGCAGGCTGCTGATGAATTCCCCCCCTCTGTTACCATTCTGTAGGAACAGTTCACGGCTATGAGGGACCTGTACATGAAGAATGGCCAAGGCTTTGCTTTGGTGTACTCCATTACAGCACAGTCAACATTTAATGACCTACAGGACCTCCGGGAACAGATCCTGCGAGTAAAGGACACTGAAGATGTGAGTGTCTTTTAAAAATGTTACGATTTCTTTTTCTATGTGTGTGTAGGTTTTAATTCACACCTTACTATAATTGTAACTAGCTAATGATGACACGTAATATATCTAATACTATTCTCTTTATATCTATTTATGTCCTTTCAGCATAGCACTGGTGTATTACTACTGTACTGCAATTATTGTGTTTCATGTTAAAATGAAAACAGATCTATCAAAGTAATCTAAATTAATTAAAAATATAAGAGGAAAAATTTGTTTGCAGAAATTCTCCCCTTTTAAAGTAATTAACTTAAATTGTCATTGCCGAGTAAGGCTCCTCCTCAGTGTGTGGAGCCTACCTTGGCAGTGATAACCTTTTGGTATTTCTCTTTGCCGCCTCTTGGGCTCATCACTCCCTCATTAGAGTCAGCTCTGTGGGAGGGAAGGCAGAGCGTAGGGGGGCAGGAACTTGGTGTCAGGGTGGAAATGTCAGAAGCTCTCTCCCACATCCACTCTTGGTCTCTTCGTCTTTTGATTTAGTGAGAGGAAACACATCATGCTGGCTGTGAGCTTTATTTATTAATAGCAAGTTGCTTGATTGGTGCACAAGCCATCGTTCAGGATTCAATTGGTTAAAATAGTTTCGTTGTTGAATTTGAACAGCTCCTGTTTTTAAGATCATGAAACAGTTCCCTGCGACGAAAACCACATGTCATAGAAACAAAGAAATTTATATTCACCTATGGTGAAAATCCTCTGTATGTTCCTTTTTAAATCTTGAGCCATTGATATTTCTGTTATCCAGGTTCCCATGATCCTGGTGGGAAACAAGTGTGACCTGGAAGATGAGCGTGTGGTTGGCAAGGAGCAGGGTCAGAACCTAGCCCGTCAGTGGAGCAACTGTGCCTTTTTAGAGACTTCAGCTAAATCAAAGATCAACGTTAATGAAGTAAGTTTCAATACAACACAGAGCACAGAGTTGCAAGTCATAATCTAATTAGAAAATGGCTAAAATGTATGATGGGTGAAAAGAGAGGCTCAGATGGCTGAACTTGTTTCTCTTGTAGATATTCTATGATCTGGTGCGACAGATCAACAGAAAAACGCCGATGGAAAAGAAGAAGACAAAAAAGAAGTCAAGTTGCACACTGCTCTAAAATGCCCTCTGACAGTCGCTTCAGAACAGGTGAGTGGGTGTCAGAACTAAAATGTACTCTAGACATGTGCAGGCATCCTGCTGCTTACTGAGCTCTGGATTGTCACTAACATTTAGAGGCTGGTTGCAATTAATATAACTAAATAAGTGATTTCATAAATCATGACAGAGAGATAAGATAGCAAGTAATGTGGTGTAGAAACAGGATAATACATAGAATGGGTTTGATGGCTATGATGACTTGTAAAACATCTGTAGGTTTTTAAAGCAAATCGTATTGCAGGGAATCAAATTTAGAAGT
The DNA here is from genome assembly GCF_033026475.1 of Channa argus. Classification (NCBI taxonomy): domain Eukaryota; kingdom Metazoa; phylum Chordata; class Actinopteri; order Anabantiformes; family Channidae; genus Channa; species Channa argus. The sequence continues at coordinate 6,106,755 of NC_090209.1, forward strand.
TTGCTGCCAATAAAGTTTAGTGTCAGTCTGTGTTAAGATGTTATGTTGAATAGAAGTGTTTGAGTTTCTTAAAGAAAATAATAATAAAAGACTAATATCCAGGTCCACTGAGTCACATAATTCTTTAACTGTGTGCATTATTTTAGAGTTGTACCTTTCCAATGTAATCAGAATTTGCTTTCATTGCATGTAAATTTGTCATGTTACCAGCCTGTTGTGGATGTTGTGGCTCCACCTGCTGGTGGAGGGCTGCATTTGTACTGTCATGTACTAATGTAACTGCATGTTCTGGCCCATTTACTTACTCACTAATGTACTGAACTTAACATTACTAGCCATCATACTCAAAGTGTACTTATGTACAGTTTGTAAATGTGAGTTACGGATTTTCTGTGTTAAGTATCAAAACCAAACTCGGAGACTTGCCTGTGATGGTGTATGTAATCCATCATAAACAGTCATTTTAGAAAACACCTATCTGATTTCTTTAGGTCACATTGCTATTTGTTTTTAATTGAGATGAAATTCGGGATACTTTTTAACACAAGAACAGATTTTGTCCCTTGTGACATTGCAAGTGCATTGGAAAACATCCTTTTGATTGTCAGTTTGAACAGAAAGAAATGACTAAAGCAGCAAATTCTGTTTATGAGCACCATTTGAATCTATTCTTCAAGTGCATGATTTGTATTAAAAGCCAAACCTGCAAACATATAATTAAATCCCCTACATTTAGACAGGTAACATTAATCTTGTCATCGTTCTGTAAGTGCACCTGAGAGGATGTGAAACATTCAATGAGTTTGGCCAAACTATTTTAGCTGTTAAATTATTCTTTAAAATTAATTTGGCTGTTATAATGTACGCTGTTTAATAGGAACACTGTGACACCACCTCACAGCAGCAGGCAGCTGTGTTCAGGGAAACCTTTTTAATTACTGCTAATGGTGCAGTGTAACTGCTAGATCTGTAACTTGTTAGTCACAAGTTCACCATGTCAGCAATAAAAGTGAAGATGTGTCATTGTTGAATGCACATTCTCTGGGACAAACTCCAGATTCATTTTAACCTAAAGTAACAAACCCATGCTCACATTTGGCCAATAAGATGTATGGTCTTCCACACCTTGATGAATTGTTACATCCATCAGCAGTTTTCTTTAGCTATTTTCATTTTTTCTAACATCCAACACCAAAAATGCTTGTGGTCCACTACATTATTTTGATATGTGCTGATGTTATTGCTTTATTTCTTGCAGAAATGATTAACTGTTTCCCAGTGGATCATGCCAGCATTCCAAGTCCTTTTCAGAGCATTTGAAAAAAGGCTGACAGAGATACTTCACCACTTGCAAAATGACAGGAGATGGCACATAATCTCAATATGCTCCTCTCTACTTTTTAATGGCAAAGAAATCCACCTCTTTCTTTTATATTGTCAGCCTTCTGACAGCAGTTTCTGTCTTCTCTCTCTCTCTTTCTCTTTCTTTCTCTCCCTCTAAGGTGTGTTTTATTTTTTTTATTTTTTATTTTTTGAAAAACAGTGTAAAAGAAGAGGCCATCGGTTTAAATCCATATATGGGAACTAAAATGTTTTATTACAAGTAACAACGGTCTTTGGCATATTGTGACTATATGTTTGCAAATGAAACCATGTGAAATGTTGGCCTTTTCATACATTTCTGCACTAACAGTGTCAACAAAGATGGATCTTTGTACATACCTTACTTGCTACTACTTACACGGATTTGTATTGATGAGGTAACATCTTTCCTAAGTGACTTTGTTTTATATTGAGAGCTGCAAGCCTTCCATGTTTCCATAATATATACTACTTCCATTTTTGCATATTAAAACTAAGTAAATTAGTATTTTATAGACTGATGGGGGGAAAATGGTGCATTCTGATTTTGTGTCCAGCAGCTGAAAATATATTGTACTAAACCAACTCTAATATTGCTTCTTGTGTTACCCTGTCACAGATGACTTTCCAGCTTTTATGAATGATTAAATTTTAGTACATTTTCATTATTTTTGGTCTTTTTTTTTTTTTTTCTCAATTATCCAAAGTGTTGTTAAATGTTCTATTGTAATAACTGTGAAAACCGTTTACATGTTTTTGAGTTGTTCGGACTAAAACTGCAGGGTATGCTTTTTATGTTTTCTCTACAGCAGATAACATCTGGACCTGGTGCTGTTACCGGTACTGGTCCTTGTCCGTGTTGCAGGATAGACTTAGTACTGTGAGGAGCAAGACAGCCTGGACAAGCTACAAGTGTACAGTGTATCCAGAAAGTATTTCCAGCGCTTTACTTTTTCCACATTTTGTTATGTTACAGCGGTTTTCTAAAATGACTCAAATTAATTATTTTCCTCATTTAAAAACAATACCCCATAATGACAATGTGAAAGAAGTTTTGTTTGAAATCTTTGCAAATTTATTTAAAATAAAAAACCCGAAACAAATCGCACGTACATACATTTATGGCCCAAAATATAGGCACCCTTGCAATTCTGTCTGAAAATGCAACCCTTCTCTCGGAAAACTGTTCCAATTGCAAATGTTTTTGTATTCACGTGTTTATTATCTTTGCTTTCTCTGGACCAAACCAAAAAAACAGAGAAGAAAAATCAAACTTGATAAAAATTCACACAGAAAAACTATTGGCACCTGTAACTTAATATTTGGCAGCACCCCCTTTGGAAAAAAAATTACTGAAATCAAATCGTCCCCTGTAACCATGAATGAGTTTTTTACACTTCTTCTGGAATTTTGGACCATTCTGCTTTTGCAAACTGCTCCAGGTCATTCAGATTTGAAGGACGCCTTCTCCCCAACGGCTGTTTTGAGATTTCTCCACAGTAGTTCTATGGGATTCAGATCTGGACTCATTGCTGGCCTTTTCAGAACTCTTCAGCACTTTGTTTCCAACCATTTCTGAGTGCTTTCTGAAGTGTGTTTCGGGTCTTTGAAGGCCTCATTTGTTGTTCTGTAAACGGTGCCATGATGTCCTTTACCAATAAACTCTACTTTAGACTCATCTGTCCACAGTACGTTCTCCCAGAAGGATTGTGGCTTTGGTACATACGTTTTGCCAAACTCCATTCGTGCTTTTGTTTATTTTTTTTTATGCCTTTGTGTCAGCAGTGGTGTCCTCCTGGGTTTTCTACTGTAGCGTCCGACGCTTTTCATTCAGATGGTGCGAGCCGACACTGTTGTACCCTGTGTCCGCAGATCAGCTTGAATTTGTTTGGAAATTTATCGGGGTTCTTTATCCAATTAACCCTAATGATCCTTGCTTTTTTATTAATTTTTCATTTATTGTGCTCTTCCATTTACGCCCAGGGAGTTTAGCTACAGTGCCGTGGGCTGTAAACCTCTTGACGAGCTCAAAATTGAGCTCTGGTGGATCCTGTTTCCAATGATCATCCTTGAGATGTTTCTACAACTTGAAGTCCACCTGTGGGAAATTTAGTTGATTGGACATGATTTGGAAAAGCATGCACCTGTCTATATAAGGTCCCACAGTGAACAGTGCATGTCAGAGCACAAACCAAGCCATGACGTTCAAGGGATGAATTGTCTGTAGACCTCTGAGACAGCATTGTAATGAGGCATAGATCTGTGGTAGGGTACACATTTTCTGCAGCATTGAAGGTCCCTATGAGCACAGTGGCCTCAATCATCTGTAAATGAAAAAAGTTTAAAACCACCTGGACTCTTCCTAGAGTGGGCCAGCTGGCCAAAGGGAGTGATCAGGCCTGTATGGTAGAGTGGCCAGACAGAAACCACTCCTCAGTGAAAAGCACATGACCTCCTGTCTGAGGGACTCTCAGACCATGAGAAACAAAAATCTCTGGTCTGATGAAACAAAGATTGAGCTTTTTGGTCTGAATGCCAAGTGTCATGTCTGGAGGAACCCAGGCACCGCTCACCACCTGGCCAATACTATCCCTACAGTAAAGCATGGTGGCAGCATCAGGCTGTGGGGGTGTTTTTCAGCAGCAGGAACTGGGAGACTAGTCAGGATCGAGGGAAAGATGAATGCAGCAATGTACAGAGACATTCTTGATGGAAACCTGTTCCAGAGGATCCGGACCTCAGGCTGTTTCATCTTTTAACAGGACAATGACCCTAAGCACACGGCCAAGATAACAACAGAGTGGCAACAGGACAACTTTGTGTATGTCCTTGAGTGGCCCAGCCCGGGCCCAGACTTGAACCTGATTGAAGATCTCTTGAGAGATGTGAAAATGGCTGTGCGCCGACGCTCCCCATCCAACCTGATGGAGCCTGAGAAGAATGAGAGAAACTGCCTAAAAATAGGTGTGACAAGCTTCTAGCACCATCCTCAAAAAGGTACTTCAACATAGTATTGAGTAAAAGCGGTTAATACTTATGTACATGTGATTTTTTTTTGTTTGTTTGTTTTTGATTTTTATTTTTAACAACTACAGAGATTTCAAACAAACTTCTTTCACGACTTTATGGGGTATTGTTTGTAGAACTTTGAGGAAACCAATGAAATTAATCCATTTTGAAATAAGGCTGTAACAAGATAAGTGCTGGGAATACTTGCACTGTAAGTAGTTCTTCCCATTGGCAGAGCTGACAGCCTAAGCCAAAATCAGCTGATGTAACGCTGGAGCAAAAAGAGGAACCCGGCTTCAAGAATCTCTGCAAGAGACACAAAAAGGAAGTGAGTTTGAGGCAGTAAAAAGCAGAATAGAAACTGACTAGACAGTGAAATTCAGCAAAGGAAGGTGGTGGACATTAAGTCAGCTTCTCCACCTCTGAATGATGGTGAGAAACCAGAGATGCAATAACCACGTATAGTCTTCTCGATTTGTTTTGAGAATCCAAACAAAAAACATTAACCCTGAAAATTTCCCACATGGATTCAAAGCAGCCAGTCATTTAAACCAAACCAGCCCCAACGTTGCATGGACCACTCGACTATGTATTAAGATCAGCTACGACCGAAAAAAAGTTGCATACACATTCACAAAGATGTATGATCCAACGATGTTATAAACAGCCTAATTATAAATTAACTAGCGTGTTCACTTTTGATGCTTAAAGTATATTTTCACTGGCAGCAAGACTTCTGCTTATTATGGATTGTGTTTAGATTCCTGTGCTGGTGCTTTGGTGTCTTAATTAAAAATGGCAAACTTGGGTCCTCAGTACATTTACTCCTTTGAAGCTGTAGATGTATTTCCTGAGGAGTTCCCCACTACCCTCCTGCACCATCCATGACCAAATCATTCCTACATTGGTTGGTGTAGTGCGTATAGTCGTCGAAACCCACGTGCAGTTTTTATATCACCGTTACACTCATATCTATCTCTTTAATATCACCACTGATTGATGAAAGGCGAGATCTCCCCTGTCTCTCCTCTCCGCCTCCTTTCCCCTCCCTCTCCACCACACGCAGGCATACAGACCGACAGGCTACGCGACCCCCCCACCCACCCACACCCCTCCCTTCCTCGATCATTTTCCCATCTCTTACTCACTCTCTTCCCTACAACAAACATGGCCGCAAAATCTGATGGTGCACCCGTTTCCACACGAAACGAAATCCCATCCGAGTGTCCTTCCAGGTCTGACCCGCGGCCTCCCCAGCGCCGTGTCACCGAGCAGCGCTACTCCGTTCAGGACTGCTGCTGGACGCTGTGCGCCCTTCTGGTCTTCTTCTCGGACGGGGCCTCAGACCTGTGGCTGGCTGCGGACTACTACCTAAGGAGGGAGTACTTGTGCTTTGCACTGACTCTGGTCTTTGTAATAGTCCCGTCCGTGGTCGTGCAAGTGTTGAGTTTCCGATGGTTCGCCTACGATTTCTCTGAGACGATCGAGAGCGGCACCGCTGCGGCAGCCGTGGTGGCCGCGTCGGGAGCGGAGGAGAGCGACTTCAGCACCAAGGACAGCGGCGAGCGGGGCGCTGGCCGCACTGCCGCGGCCGGGGTGCTGCCAGGGCCGGGCACCGGGGGTGGAGCCCGGGGCTGCTGTCGAGCCTTTATGTGGCTTTTCCAGGCCTTAATACACATCTTTCAGCTAGCACAGGTCTGGAGGTGAGTCTGAACACTTACAAGGGGAAATGAGTTGAGGGTGAAACTATACATTCTACCTCTGCCTTTGTGTGTGTGTGTGTGTGTGTGTACGCTTCCTTCAAGGCTAAACGCTTATGAAACATAACCATTAGGGTGGGCTGTGGCCAAAATGCCAGAATGTCTTTTTGTATTGTTTGACGTTTCTCCCAGGTTTGAAAGAGAGAAAAAAAAAGACTCCACCCACCCTCCATCCCAACCCCCTAACGCGCTTTTAGGTCAATCATCTCCCGGGAAAATCATCAACACAGCCACATCAATCGCCTTATATACAAAGCAAAATCCCCTTTTGCTTATGAGGTTTGGGGGAGAAGACTGCTGACTGCTGAAGAAGACAGGCGACTACTCATAAATGTCATGAGAGTTGCTTCCTATTTGCAGCGATCCTCTATTTGTGTATTCATCTGTGAGGTGTATTTTCAGATCCAGCTCCAGGCTCCTGCTTTTATGTTGGTAAAATCCATACCTTCTAATCTGCCCACAGTTCCTAGCCAGTTACTCTCAGTTGAGTGCAAAGATGTTTAATTAGAGGACAAGCTCTGAAACTACAACCTAACCATTGGACATGCTGGCATTCCTCACACATGGATGGCAGTAGGTCTGTAGGTCAGCTACTCAGTCAGCAATGATGAGGCAGTGCTCAAGCTTGAAGTGCTCTGATAGGTTTGGACAGCCTTGAACTGCTGCCAGCTGGCAGAAGGCCTTCAGCTGAACTGTTGTGGGGGGGTGGGGGGTTAGACAAACCCTGATCATATTCAAAGACAATAGATTGGGATGTTATAAAAAGACGAATTGTGTGTAATGATAAAACAGATGCCAATCAATCTGTAGGCCTCCATAATCCCCCTGTCTGTGTCTTTCTTTGTGGTCTCTCTCCTCCTCCCTCTTTAGACACCCCCATGGGTAATATATATTGATTCCTTATTTCCTCCCGGAGACTTCAGTGTCTACGTGAGCGTGTCCAGGAGCACATTAAAACATTGTGGCAGCACAGAATTACCGGTAATGCTATTAAAGCTGTTGTGTGTGCTCTTGTTCATCGCCGCTACTCTCAGACCAGCGTGTCTGCACATTAAGAGGATTACTGTGTGCTTTACCCTCAGCTGTTAAACGCAGGAGTGATCCGTTACTGATACACAGTCCGTCAGATGAACCAGGATCAATTTGGCCCAACTACCAGAATTAAATGTCAGTGCACATGAGATGTCATATGGGGTTGTCTTACGCATAGTGTGATGAACTTGTGTGTGTGTGTGTGTGTGTGTGTGTGTGTGTCCGCCCGTGTGGAGTCTTTGACCCCCATTACTGCACTTTTGCTCTATTTTCTCACTGTGTTACATCCCAAGGCACACTCTGCCTTGCAAAACTCTGAACAAAAAAAGGGTTACACACACTCCTTTGTGGTTCAGTGGGCTTGTTGACATAGGGCTCTTCTGACTGTTCTCCCAGAGGCAGTTACTACTTCAGTCCTCCGTGGCAACCACCAGTCAACAATTAGGCGTAATGAAACAGATAACGATTCGCACATCGTGTATTTGCACAGCTCGAGTAGGTGTCATGTGTCAGCACATTTGTACAGATACGTGTTTGCACAGTGCACATCTGTGTCTGCAGACTAATGCGCATGTAAGTTGATCAGGGTCATGATAGAACAAGTTGAGATGAAGAGGTCGGCACTACACATCAGCAAAGCTCAGGAGTTCAACAAGGGATTTGCAGAAAGCCCCTTTCCCCCCGAACCTTCAATCTACTCTAAAGACTGGATTGAGAGCATTTATTTTAGATTTCCTTTCTTTCCACAGCCCCTCATATTTCAATTTTTCTATAGCCCTCTGACATATTTTATTTGAAGGGAGATTGCAGACAAGCTCTACATTCCCACCCCTCTGATGGCTGTACTAAAATTAAAACCACAGAGCTGCTTAGCTCCGTTTCAGTCAGATTCTCAGTCCCAGAGGGGCAGACTACCAGCTTTTTGGCAAGAAAAACTGACAGCTCCCAGAGTTTGGAATAATGAGTTATGACTTCTGAGAGTCTGCGTTTGATGTCCCAAAGCTTTTGAAGCACCGTATTTAAAACCTAAAATTGTCTTCAATCTCATTTTCTTTCTCTTAACACACTGGTGAACGTAACTGAACTGCTATCACCTCTGGTGCACAGGTATGTCCACACCTTGTATTTGGGCGTACAGAGCCGCTGGCACAGGGACCCAAAACGCCGTCACTACTACTGGCGAATGATGTTCGAGAGCGCCGATATCAGCATGCTGCGTTTGCTTGAGTCCTTCCTGAAGAGCGCCCCTCAGCTTGTATTGCAGCTCAGCATCATGATCCAGGCCAGTCAGGTGCTGCCCCTTCAGGGTGAGTGTCCTCTAAATGACTAGTCACCATAGCCATCAACAGCATGTCAAAAAGAAATCACGATATCAGTCAATCATCCATGTGTGGCCCACCCTGTGCACGATGAGTCACTTGTGCTCACCTGAATCAAGGCCCCTGCAGAGCAGGGAAACATGTTTTCATGCTGCGCTAAATGCTAAGACAGTGCAACACTTCCATCCTTCCTAGGTTTACTTTCCTGTCCACTGTCTCCACAGGGCTTTCAGCTTCTGCTTCACTGATATCCCTCGCATGGATGATCTCCTCCTATCAGAAAATCTTGAGGGACTCCAGAGATGATAAGCTACCCATGACCTACAAGGCTGTCATAGTTCAGATCCTGTGGCACCTGTTCACCATCGGCGCACGCACTCTAGCCTTCGCCCTGTTTGCCTCTGTGTTCCAGCTTTACTTTGGCATCTTCATTGTGGCCCACTGGTGCATCATGACATTTTGGATAATTCAAGGTGAAACAGACTTCTGCATGTCCAAATGGGAGGAGATCATCTATAACATGATGGTGGGCATTGTGTATATTTTCTGCTGGTTTAGTGTAAGAGAAGGGCGAACTCGCTGCAGGATGCTCATCTACAGTCTAACTGTCTTTGCTGAGAATGTGGCCCTCACCACGGCATGGTACCTATACCGCGGCCCTCGTACCTCAGACTTCTACGCCGACATCATGGTGTGTGTGGTTGCCAGCAGCTACGCTCTGGGCACCTTCTTCATGTTTGTATATTACTGTCTGCTGCACCCTGATGGCCCAGTGTCAGGGTGGGGCTATATAGTGGAGAAAGATGTGCCCGTGGATTCCCTGGCCTCACCGGCTTCCAGTCTCCCCCCTGACCTGGTGAGCAGTCCCCCCAGGACCCTTCAAAGAACTAAAGGGTCAGACAGAGAGCATGGGCCTGGGGTAGACGGTGATGTGTTTCAGGTTCGACCACCACGGGGAGCTCAGGCCCCAGTGCACCACCTCACACCCAGGACAGAGGGACCCGTCATCCGAATAGACTTGCCCAGGAAGAAGTACCCTGCCTGGGACGCTCACTTCATTGACCGCCGTCTGCGTAAAACCATCCTGGTGCTTGAAAGCGCTGCCCCGGTCACTCCAAGGATTCAATACCGCTGTCTGAGCACACCCAAAGAAGTGATGGAGTACGAGACCACTGTGTGACATGCTGAAGGTGCTGTGACTCAGCTTACTGCCTTGTGGACGTCCTGCCCAAAATAAAATGGCAGGAGAATAACTGTCACTGAACAGTCTGTTCAACTCTACGCCTACTTGATTTCTCTCTATACTGTCAGGCTGTGGACACAATCTGGCAGAGGAGGAGATGGAGAGTGGTGTCTTTATTTGTTACAAAGGCAAAATTCTGTGATGTTGTCTAATGATGGTGCATATTTTGATTTCTGTATCATTTCTCAGGTAAAGATGTGGTACAGGAAAAGCTTGAGATTAGCAGCAAATCTCACTGTCCGGTGAGCTTAGAGAAGAGCACAGGCAGGTAGAGAAGTGGAGCTGTATGACTATCAATCAGAGGCCAAAAAGTCCAACTCAGTGAAGGTGCCTCAGCGCGTCCTCTCAAAGAGGTCAACAACAGAGGCTTTAACGTGTATGATTATTAATGGCAGCTACAACTGAAGCACCAGAGAATGACAGACAGAGGAGTGTGCAGGAGGGGGATTTTAAACATGGTTACACTGTCACCTTGAACACATCTTACACAGCAAATACAACAAAGGTACTGGCGATTATTATTTCCATAGCTCTTCACTCATGTTGACAAAATCTCTTGAAATTCTGCTACAAATCTGAAGGACAGTTCAAAAGCAGCATTTGAATTGAATGTAAAAAAACAGTTTTAAAAAAGTGTTTCTTTGTGACATGGCTTTGAGCATTTTCATGCTGTGGGATTTAAAGCATTCCTGTGGAACTATGTTTGCTTTTGTGAGGTAAGCTAGAACAAGAGAGAGAGAGAGAGATTTGTGTGTGTTTTTTGGGACATCACCTCACTATTATTTTAATAAGATGCACCTTCCTCCAGGATGTGTACGTACTGAACAATAGCTACGTTATGATTTCCATTATATTTGCAGGATGTATTTTTCAGATAGGACTGTCAACTGGGCTGTTGTATTGTCATAATGCACCCATTGCCCACAGTAAAAGGCAGCACAACGGACATTCATTTCCATGTAAATTAAACTGTGTTCAGTGATAAGATTGTTACAGAGGGACAGCACTGGTGGTAATTGTGCTGGATCCATAGATTGTTGCTTGAAAAATGAAAAAGAAGTAGCTGCAGTCTACAGCTTTGATTTTATTGATGGTACAGGCATGGGGGACCTTTGGTAACACTTTATTTACAGGTCAGTTAATTTCCTCAAAAAAAGGTACACGTTTTTAGAAAAACAAAGACAAAGTTTGACCCCTGCTTAGTTTGATGTGTTAGATGTAAAAGCTAATGATTTCCAGGGTAATTTCTGAAAAGAATGATCAGCCAACCTACACTCACAGTTCATATTTATTTGAATTCAACCAGTATTAGAGCGGAATGATCAGAAGAGTCAGTATTTTAATAGTAAATTATTTCAGTTGTTTTTTGTTTTTTTTGCACACAATATAAAACATAGCAGATTTTAAATGTTTGAATGTCAAGATTTGCTAATTTTCTTAGTCAAATATCATAATAATCTAAGGTCTCCTTAAGTTATTAGATTTCTTTCATACATGTTTAGAGACTAAACAATAAATTGAACAAATAATCAACATTGAAAACAATTGTTAGTTGCAGCCCTGATTGAACTTTTGGTAGTTTACAAAGTTAATATTTAATAAATTTTCTAGGAAATTATCAGGAAGTCATTGACCTAAATAAAGTCTTATTGTACTTGGTTTTATCAGGGCTATTTTTCTATTGATTAGTCTAAGAGGGAACCGTGTTTGTGTGTGTGAGCTCACACAGCAGTAAATGTGTATATGTGTGTAGGGAGGGAGTCCTGCCATGTGCATTTAAAACTGTGTCACTAAGAAATGGCAGTTTTTATTGTAAGCACAGTCCATTCAGCCCGTCTCCCCAGAGATGACACTGAAAAAAAAAAAAAAGCTCACAGAGCACTGTTACCACCCCTGTTGCAGAAAGTAAAGCTTTAATTATGGTGCTAAATGTTTAAGTACATCATGCAACAACAACGTACCATAAAATGAGCTGGTCGTGACGGGAGCTGGACAGGGCTGTACCTCAAACCCAAACAAAAAGCTAGAATCAAAAAGCCTTAAACTGGTCATGCCAGACTGTTGCTGTTCAGAACGAGGAGAAAAAAAAAACATTTACAAGAAGGTGAAGACAATTTCATTATGTTGTTGTTGCTAAAATAAAAAGCAATGTGTTGATCTGACTTTTGCTGTTTGTACCTTTTACACCCTTTTACAAAACACAGTCACAGAGAAACAATATGACACTGACCATCCTGATAAACAATTAGTCTAAATAGGTATTAGATCATAAACCAAAGTGCTGGACAAACTGAACCTTTGGCCTGATGATGGGTTAAACCTAAATGGAGCTCATCCTGATTGGAACACACATGTCAGAATCAGGTTTCATGGCAGCCCGTCCAATAGCTGCAATTTTGCTCAAACACCACAAATATCAACCTCTTGGTGGCATAAGAAAAGTCAGACGATCACCAAAATGTTTATTTTGGACGCCCAAAAAGGTTTGTACCAAAATAAATGCCAATCCACTAAGTGGATGTTGAGAAATTTGACAGGATATAAGTTAAACACTGACCTGCTGGTAAACTGTAAAGTGTGGACTCATCATCTGGACACTTCACATCTGTTCCGACTTTTATGGTAATTTGGCAACAGTTGCACAGGTATAATGTGTCAATCTCATGGTGCAGCTAGAGGAAAACTCAACTGATCACTAATGTCATTAGGGAACTTCATTCCTTTTAGCAATTATATTTTCTGTTCATTAATTTTTCATTAATTTGTTTATTTGACGGGTCAAAATTTTAATTGATAAACAGAAAAACGAACTGCAGCAGAGCTCGTCAGCCTAAATACCCACATTTTCTGCTTGGTGTCTGGTCAGATGTTAAACAGACAAAAACAGACAAAAATTAGAATACAATGACAAATCTTATTTGATTCATGCTAAACAGTTAATATGCACAAGCTAATATGGTATACACCTCCCAATCAAACAGTTTCAGAGTTATCATGACATATTTCTTGACATAGATTAATAAATAAGTAAAAGATATGGGAAACATGCATCCCTCTACATAATTGCCTAGTAATACTGAATTTATCTCCAAACACAGCATAAAATTATAACAATTTACATAAATCATTGGAATCTAAATGCATAAAAGACGTGTGATATATGTGTAATTAAAAACATACACAAATGATTCAGAAACATCATCAAGGACATGTCCACTAACCACTGACTATCCACAGAGGTCAGTGACCTGATAACAGAAAGTGCACAGCATGCTTTTAATGTACTTTATCTAAACTGTAAAGGAAGGAAGGACCAGGATTTCCATCAATCCATTCCATCGATCACTGCTGCCCAGGAAATGGAAAAGCTTTCACACTTCAGTTTATATCTTGCATTCTCCCATGTGTTGTATTAACAAATCAATGGGGCATAAAACCTTAATGAAAGTCCACTGTATACCCTGCTAATAAAACACTGCCCAGCTAAAGTCAGGCGGTGGACAAAATAATAAGAAAACCACTGAAAAAAAATAAATATTGAAATATATAAAAATCTTATGCAGCGATTCAATAAAATATGAATGGTCGCCTTTCTATTATTTCTCGTTTGAGAGGGAATTACCGTGTGCTGTACATGATCAAATATTAGACAGAATTTCAATTTGGAAAGAAAAATTACTCCTATTTTGTATAAAAAGATGTAGGCTTAAGAAGAGCTGTCGAAGTGCATTTAACAGGTCACAAAATTTATAAAAAAAATCACTTGTGCAAAAGTAATTATATTTCATATGAGGATTTCCTTTGTTTTCAGTGCCCCTCCCACTGTTTTCATCCGGCCAGTCAACTACGAGCATTGAGAGGAATCTTACATTATTTCGCTTATCCAATCATCTACGAGTATTTGCAGATTCTATTTGCATAATCACCGTCTCAGCCAATAATTGCGCAGAGGGGCGGAGCCGCTTCCCTACCGGTTACCCTTTGCGTCTGCGTTTAACAGCTACGTTTCAAACTAGAATGGCGACCGCTGTTTGCGGTTTACAACCCACCGGCAGTAAGAGCAACACAGCGAAGACGAACGGAGAGCGCCGGAGGAAAGTCAAGGACTCCAGACGAAGGCAGGCGGCTCTGTTGTTCCTTAATAACATCTCCCTAGACGGGCGGCCTCAGTGTCACCTTGACAATGGAAAAGCCGAGAATAAAACCGCCGAAGAGCCGCGACTCAGGGGCAGAGACGGCGCAGCGGTCGTGCCCCCGCCAGCGGCTAAGCCAGCAGAGGTCGGCCCGGTGTCAGAACCCGCGGCATCTGGTAGTGGCTCGTCCTCCAGTTTTCCAGATGTGGTCAGTCCTACCCGACCTTCTTTGGTAATGTCTTCGGGACAGGTCGCGGTAAGCGCTGTGGGTGCCAACGATGTATTTTTGGAGAGTGGAAGCGCGTGCGAGACCCCTCTGTCTCCGGTGCCCACCGTTCACCAGCCCTGCTCCCGTGTCAGGTCGATGCCCGCGGTACTGAGCCCGTCCCCGGCCGGGAATCTCGTGGACTCCCGACAGAGGTGAGCATAGTAGGCATGTGTGTCTCACCATCGGCCTTTAATCAGGCTGCTGACTTCCGCATGAAACGAAAGCAGCATACCTGCTGCCAGTGATTCTCATGTTGTAATGTCCCCGCGTGCACCTATATACTGTAATAATATAATATAATATAGATGTATGCTTATCTTATTCAGGTTTACAGTATGTTTGTTTGTTTTCTATGTTATGTTACGTTATGTTTTTTCTATGTTGTCTATGTTCTGTTGTTTTGTTTTGTTTTTTCTAACGCAGCTCCCTCGTTTCTGATATAAACCACAGTTTGCTGCTTAAAAAAAACTAATCTCAGTTGTATTAATTTCCTAATTTTTATGATCTAAAGTGCCGTTTGCTAATCTGTTGAAGAGTTAATGAAGGGGTCTTTGTGTCTCTCGCTCTCGGCTCAGGCTGAGGAATGTCTCCGGTTCTCCTGGGCCCAAGGTGCCAAAGAAAGTCCACTTCATCAAGAGTATGAGACCGTATGATACCAGAGGATGCAGGTGAGTCTCTAAAAAGGCATTTACATAAACAAATACATTTACCATCAGAAGACACCAGAGTAATACACAAATCCGTCCTATGGCCTGTAAAGAAAGGCCGAGACAAAGGCTTTATTTTGAGCAGCAGTGTTGCTCCTCCTGCTAGTTTTGTAATAAGGCCTTGGCCTGCTGAGGAGTAACCGTGATACAGCTGCAGGGTAGTTGCTGATTGCTAGAGTGAGTGTAAATACCCTTGGAAGCTTAGCAAAAGCCCAAAGACTTCAGTGTGGAAATGGAACACCATGTTGCAGGGAGGTCACCCTAGTGCTGGGACTGAAATAACAAACTCCTGGTTGTTTGTTGACCTAGTTGACCAGTTTTAGAAAACAAGAAGTAGTTATTGCTATATTTGATGGGATTTGAAATCAAAAGAACAAAAAAACAAAAACTAATTACTATTCGGAAGGTAGACTGACAAAACAGATCACATGGTTATTTCTCTTTTCCACAAACCATGAGTTTTTGACCCCCCCCTCCCCCCCTTTTTTTTTTCTTCATCAACATTTCACTAAGACAAACTTCATATTCATAACCACCTAAACTGGTGTGTCATGTGTTTTCTGCTGCTGTGGCACAATATGGATGGGACAGTCCTTGGCTTTCTCTTTCATTCTGAGGCAGTCACACATTGCATGGATACCTAAATTAATTAACACTAGGGGATTCTGTGTCATCATATTGTCCCCTGTAAGAGATGTGATATCTCTCCCTCAAGGTCTGACCTGGGTGTTGAGTTGCCGCTGCAGACTGTGTGTTATTGATTGGCTTTTTGTGAGGAGCCGATTTCCCTGATGTTCGTCAACTTGTCTTAGTCCTAGGAGGCACTTTTCTGTTCGTGGATTGTGGTGACGTTAAGTAGACTGTGTGCTAAGTGGTAAATCTCCATTTCTGTCAGACAAACTGCCAACAAACACAGTACACTTTCACTCGAAATCTAATGTTCTCAGGTATAATCTAGTTCAGTTCTTCTCTCCGGGTTGTGCCGCTCATGTATTAACATTACATTTGAGTGGCAGAGATTTGACTTCTATGGATTTTCGGAAACATCCGCAAAATTGAGTTGATCCATTTATTAGTTTAGCTACATAAAACTGCTCAAAACACTGGCACCAGTTTCTTTAATGTGACATTCGCCCTTTTTCCAGCGAAATTGCAACATATGACACGTGATGGTTTTTATAGTATTATCTAGTTCACAATGTAAAGATGTTATTTAATTTTCCTGAGTCCAAGAAAACAAGGAAATACATTTTTTATATTTGTGTACAGAACAAAATCGACAGCCACTGAAACTTTGAATGAAAATGAGTTTTAACAATATATTGATTCCCCAAAGCAGCTTCAAATAATCGTTCTGTTTGTTGAATGATTTGGCTCTACTCACCTTTTAACGGTAATACATCAGAGGCACAGGTCTCTCTCCTGCTTTAAGGTACGTAAAGTTGACAGGTGTTTGCCTACGGTAGTGAACAAGGTAGACGAGGCTCAGGGGCTGATTTCTCTGTCACTGCAGCTTCAGCACGGATGATTATTATGTGTACGTTGGCTGCGGAGAAACAGTGGCTGTCATTGTTTGTAGACTGACACACCATCTGTTTTGTCTGCCTGTACTTCCTGTGTCCTGCAGGATCATGCTGATTTGTGCCAAGCGGTCGCTCTATGCTGTTTTCTCAGTGCTGCCCTATGGACACAGTGCTAATCACAGGTATAAAGAAAGTTAAATCCCAAGCAGAGACACTCATTCTTTGGTTTTATGTTTCCATCATCCATATCATATACTTCTTTTGTAAAGAGCAGTCTATATGGTGAAGATCATATGGTGACGATGACAAATGTGTGACTCTTTCTGAACAGTGATCTGAACAGGGAGGCTCAGCGGCAAAGGCTCTCCTCCGTAGTGGCTGCTGACTTGCTTCCGTCCCTGGAAGGTTTGGAGCTGGGTGCCTCTGACAAGGTAAATGTATATCTGGTGTACAGTGCTCTGACGAGAAACGGAGACACGCACACGCGCATACACACAAATACTGGAAATACTTTGATAAATCGGCTTTCACTGAAATGTTTTTCCTTGTCAGACGGTGTCATATGCTCAGTTCCTTTATCCAACAAATGCCTTGGTGAGGCAGAAGAGCAGCAGCGGGCCGGACAACAGCACATCTCAGACCCCTCAGTCCCGTCTCCGTGGCAACGGACAAAGGAACTTCACCCCTGCTCGTCAGAACAACACTGTGGCACAGGAAGCATGTATGACTTTATAATTAAATCTTAAATACTCATACACCTGCTGTTCTTTCTTTTAGTGATCTCATATGTGATTACACCCTATTTATTTTGTGTGTTTTTTCAGCTATAGAGGAGGCGTCAGAGTACGACCCCAACCTGCTCAGTGATCCTCAGTGGCCCTGTGGGAGGCACAAGAGAGTTCTGACTTTTGCCTCATATGTGGTGAGAATTTATTCAGTGTTCTTACATGCAGCCCAGCTAATGGATGAGAGTCAGCTTTTTACAGTAAGCTGATTTCTCATGCATCCTGTAAATGAGGGGTAAAGGGTTTAGCAATGATAGTAAAGCACCAGTGCTTTCAAAAATAATGTGAAATGCAAAGTTAAGTTATTTTAATGTAAATTTTTCACTTGATTTCATATTAAGTGCCAAAACAGAATAAAACCTAAAACAAATTTAAACCTCACCATCAGGTAGGTTGCTTCCAGCATCCTAAGCCTTTTTCACATACAAACTTATCTAAAAAAAAAATCAGGTTTTCTTCAGAGTTACGCTTTCACACCTTTAGCACACATCAGGAGATAAGCAATGTGATATATGCTCTGACTTGTGAAGAAATATTCTGTTTAATCTAAGTTGGTGCCTGGGTAGGAGTGTAGAGGACAAGACCTGAAGCATAAATTACGCTGTGAAATAACATACAAAGGGGAAAATCTATGGTCAAAGTAAGAATGGCCTAAAAAATGCAGGTGTGTGTGTGGGCATGTAGTGGTTAGTGTGTCTAGTGTAAACACTAACACGGATAGCAGCAATTTATCAGTAAGTATGAGGTCAGCTGTTGGAAAGGGAACAAACTGTTCTGGTGTCTGGTGGTTTTGTTAGAAAGAAGGTTTTGTTAGAGGTTGTGTCCATGGCAAAAGGGGTCGGTGGTGATTTTCTTTTCCTAAAGGACTTTCACAGTGGACACGGGCCTGGAGGATATGATGAGGGGGGGCTTCTCCTGAGATCCACTCTCAGTCTTGAGCATATTCATTTCCAGGTTGTTTTGACTGCACCACAGCACCAGCTGATCAAAGTTGCATCAGTATGCAGTCTCATCATCCTCTCGGATGAGGCCTATGACAGTAGTGTCGTCTGCAAACTAAGAGCAACACAGTCAAGTCACTTGAGGGTCAGTTGTTTGTGTAGAGAGAAGAGCAAAGGGGAGAGGACACAACCCTGAGGAGCTCCACCATTGGTTTTCCATCCTTACCTCCGGTGTTCTGTTGGTGAGGAAGCTGGTGATCCACTGACAGAGGGAGGGGACTCACCAGCTTCCTCACCAACAGAACTGGATGTAATCAACATGCCCTATTCCTTGTGGTGAATTCCCATAATAATTACCTGACCTATTGAGACTTGTACTGGGGATTTGGCTGGTTAAAATCTACACACTGTCTGGGTTTGCATTCTCACATACAGCCTCTCTGGATAAAATGAACAATTCCAGTGCATGTCTGAAAAAGGCTTTAAAGCACTTGCCAAGAAATCTCAGACTGGCTCCATGATGTTGAGATCAAGGCTCTGTGGCGACCACAATATCTGGGACTAATCAAATGGCTCCCTGCTGGGTTTGCATTCAGACACTTCATGTGCTCAAAACCTTTGACTGTACTGTAGATTTCTTACTGAGAACACAGATTTCTCTGCCACATTTTCATGCCATCAAGTACGTGTGTGCAAGACAAAAACAAGAAAAGCAGCAGCAAAGTTGTATCACAGTGTCATTGTGTTTAGCATAATTCCATTTAAATGGAACTAAAACATGCGCTTGAAATGGCTTGAAGCATTGAACTTGGCTTCTTCACGAAGTAAAGTCTTAATTCGTTTCATCTTGATAATTGTCTCCTGTTGCTGTAAATGAATTGATGATAATAATAATTATTAATAATATAAATATTAGAATATTTAAATGTTTATGTATGAGCTGTCAGGAAACTATTTATAACAAGGTCACTGCTTCTTGCTACAGTAGCTTATTGTCTCAGAATGGACAAGTGTCACTTTCAGCAAAAACCTAAATGAATTCTTCAGTTGTAACTGGTCAATACATCTATGCACTTTTTGTGCTACTTATTTTACAATATCCATTTTATTGCATAAGATCTCATTGTGTTCTCTTGACTCTTCCTTGACCTGGTTTCTTTGAATAACCTGTTTCATATAGACTGCCCTTATTTTGATTCAGAAATCTGGGACAGAGATTGTAGGGTTTTCCCTGTAAAATGAAGGACCTCTACCTTTCTAAACCAACCACAGCCTTACCGGAGAAATAAATGCATCCGTATTGTTTAAATGATGTTATTGCTGCTCAGCAGAACATAACTGTAACCTTTAGCCTGAACTGTAACAGTAAAGCTTTATTATGCTGTAATTCATAAGGCACTTCTGCTCTGACGTTATGGCTTGTTTTTCTGTCTCTGCAGACAACTGTTATTGAGTATGTGAAACCATCTGACTTGAAGAAGGATATGAATGAGACTTTCAAAGAGAAGTTTCCTCACATTAAGCTGACACTGAGCAAGATAAGAAGGTATTTGAATGGCTCTTTGTTTCGGAGGCTCTACCTTTTCGAGCCCTTTAACGTTTCCTTGAGGTTCAAACAAGTCACATGGTGCAGTTCAATCTCAGGAAACGCTGTAGAGTTTAGCAAATGTGCCTTCTTTCATCTCCTCCAGCTTGAA